>NC_142035.1:26500580-27229747 GCF_982192425.1 Myodes glareolus | reverse complement strand
GCAAAGCGCAGTGGTCCTGTAGTGTCCAGAAGAATCCTTTCCGACCTCCAGCTCTCACCGTCTTACTGCCCCCTCTTTCCTGATCTGATACAGATTTCACGTCTGTGGTTGAACACACCACAGACACCTATGCTCCGCCCTTTAACCAGCTGTGAATCTCTGCTGCCATTCGCTACACAAAGAAGCTTCTCTGACGAGGTCTGACAGCTGCGCTAATTTTACGGATATAGAGATACGAATTTAGAGGGCAGTTTGATATTGTGTTCATTTAGCAAAATAATAGCAGTAGGCTCGCCCTGGAGCTGGAGTGCTCACTGGCCACAGGTTCTTGGTCCAATTTGCCATACCAGGCATACATATGCTCCTGGGGAACACGCCCTGAATCCAACCAGAAAGCTGTTGGCTGGTCCACAACATTTGTGCCACTACAGTACCCATGCCAAGCCGGTCGGTCACTACTGTAGCTCAGAGGATTCATATCTGGGTCAGACTACTGATGTCTTTTCTCTCCCAGCAGCCCATACTGCATCTTCTGGTGCTATGAAAGCTAGCCTACAGGAAGGACGCATCTTAGTAGTACTTAATTTCTTATTCATGCTTTTGTGAATTTTGCAGATTTCTAACTCTTGAACTATCAGAGGTGTAGCATAATTAATAAAGACCCAGAGACAGATATTGGGGTTCAACGTGAATCAGAAGAGCAGAACAGCCTGCCACTGGCTCTTACCTCCATCTTAGTCTGAAATGGCGATCCTGCCTCCAGGCATCTCAGATGAGACTGAGACTGAGAGCTGTCTCCTCCCATTTTATAATCCTCTCTAGGACTGGGATTAAAGGCATGCAATACTACCTGGTGTGTAAGGCTGATCAGTGCGGCTGTTTGACTCTCTGAATTTCAGGCAAGCTTTATTTATTTATTAAAATGCAAATGAAATATCACTACACTGAGGAAATTTTCTAAACTTCTGTTTGTGCGTGTGGTGTATTCATACATGTGTATTTAGTGCACACACACGTGTGTGTACACAGAGACCAGAAGAGGAATTTGGGTTTCCTGCCCTACCTCTCTCTCTCTCTCTTTCTCTGAAACACAGTCTTTCTATGTAGTCCTGACTGTCCTGGAGCTCGCTATGTAGACCAGACTAGCCTCAAACTCAAAGTTAGCTCTAAACTCCAACCTCTGCCTCTTGCCTAATTCTCTTTTAATTTTAGTTAATGTTCTACATTTGTTTACGTGCGCGAGTGCACCCGTGCATGGAGAGCAGAAGAAACTAGTGAAAGTCAGTTCTCTTCCACCTTGTAGGCTCCAGGGCTCGAAGTCTGGTTATCAAGCTCCGAGCTCAGTCTGGTCCTCTCACTGGCATCTCCATCTTGCTCTATGGAGACAAGACTTCTTATTGAACCTGGGACTCAGCTGCCGGCCAGCAAGGGCCTTTGAGTCTCCTGTCTCTGCCCTGCCACAGCCTAGGGACACAGGTATCTAGTCCCATGTGGCTTATGTGAGCTCTGGTGATTTGAAATCAGCTATTCATGGTCGCACAGTAAGTACCCTTGTCTGCTGAGGGACCGCCCCAGCTCAAGAACAATTTCTTTAAGGTGCTGGAATAACTTAGCTTGAGTTGACTGTAGTTCCCCCGCTAGTGTTTACATCTGCGTGGCTCTATTTGCCGCTGGCCTCGGCTCCATCCCAGCTGTTGTCATTGAGTCACTGACAGAGCACTTGCCATGAAGAGGCCCAGGACAGGCAGAGGAAGAGTTAACAACACATCAAGCAATTCAGAAGAGACTTCTGTCAGCATGGCACAGGGGAGTCTACAGCTACATTAACACTCAACAGGCCAGTTTCATCTGGTCTTGGAAGCTAACCAAGGTCAGGCCTGGTTAATACTCAGATGAGAGAAAGGTCAGGGGATGCCGTGTGGTACAAAGATGGATCTGGAGCTTTAAACTTCTTATGGGAATGTGAACAAACTGCACTGTCTCTTTCACCTAAGGTAAAATTAGACAAAACTCCATTTTAAAAAGTGTAAAGAAGCCACTTGACAGAAATTCAAATTCCTCCAAAGTCAGCACTTCTTGAAGTCAAAATAGATGTTCAAGTTTCATTTCTGTCTAGAAACTGTGCTGTTCTATATGAGTAAATCACAAAAGGACATGCGGCCAAGCTCTGACCACTGAGAGAGGCACAAAACCCCTCTTTGTTAGCAATAAAAGCCCAGGGGAGCCACAGTGGATGGGAGGCCACAGCACCTCTGCACCATTCCCCAGGGGAGCCACAGTGGATGGGAAGCCACGGCACCTCTGCACTATTCCCCTGGGGAGGCACAGTGGATGGGAGGCCCACGGCATCTCTGCACCATTGCCCAGAAGTAAAACTCTCTGCCTTGCTGAATCCCTTGGATTGGGTGCTCATTTTCTTGAGATCCCAGATCCATTTCTTGCAACATGGATCCCAGCATGAGGGCTCTCTCTCTCCACAGCCAAGAGTCTTGCAGACTGACTCCCATACTGGGAACCACATCCTGCTGCGTCTTTGCAGTGGCACTGGGTGTAGAGACACTCTCTGGCTCCAAAACTAACAAAAACCTAAAAATCAAAAGTAGATCAGCAGTTTGGCAATAAGCAAACCAGGCGACTTCATGTACGTACCAAGGCAGGAAGCTTGGACTGTAAAGTACCACCTTGGTGGTTGGAGGTTTGGATGGCAAGAATGTGGCTAGGGTGATAGTCAGACAGTCCTAGGTCACAACGAGAATAGGAACACTCCAGTGCAGGGGTGCTGACTAAGTCTATGCAGAACCAGAGTAGTGAGAGATGAGAATTCTCCCTGACATCCCCCATAGCCCATTAGGGTCAATGTTGAGGTTCTGGGAATACAACTCCAGAAACAAGGGGAAAGAGAAAAGATCTGGGGCCAATATGAATAAGATTTCTGGAGCTGAAGAGATGGCTACGTGGGTACAAGCACTACCTGCTCTTCTAGAGGGACCCAGGTTCAATTGCCAGAAGCCACCCAGATGCTCAGACTGTGTAACTCCAGCTCCAGGAGATCTGATATCTTCTTCGGACCTCACAGTATACAGACATACATGCAAGCAAAGCACCCATATATTTTTTACTTATTTATTGTTTGTTTGTTTACAAGGGATTGTTTTTTGAGACGGGGTTTCTCTGAGTAGCCTTGGCTATCCTTGGAACTAGCTCTGTAGACTAGGCAGACCTCAAATTCACAGAGATCCACCTAACTCTGCCTCCTGAATCCTGGGATTAAAGGTGTACACCACTGCTGTCCAGCAACACATATACATTTTTTTAAAAGAATAAGATTCTCCCAAACAGTCCTCTGAGGCACAAGATCCAGTAGTGGGGAGATAGTCCCTGCACAAAGTGAAGCTGAGAACTCTGATAGACAACCATATGGGATGACTGATCAACTGGACCAATTCTTTGTGCCCTCACTCTATACCCAGCCTGAGTTGATTTTAGTATTGAGTGTTCTCTTCTCTAGTGAAAAGAGGGATGAGAAGAAGGGCCTCTTGAGAAATAAACATCATCCCACACAGATGCCATTGCGGCAGCTGAAAAACTCCCCAACCAGCAACCCACACGGTATAATAACAATGTGGTCCATCAAGGCCACACAGCCCTAAGAGGGATGAGAAAATCAGTGCCCTCCTGGTCCTAGAATATGAAAAAAAAAAGCCTTTAATATGCGGCAGGGGAAGGAGAAGGGTCACGAGGAGTTCCCAGAAAGGCTGAAGGAGCAGATGGGAAAGTGCTCGGGATTAAACACAGAAGAGCCCTTGGGACAAGGGATGCTAAAATTACATTTGGTAACTAACATCTGCTAGACATAGCAGGAGAGTTACAGAACGCTGGGTTGAGGGGTGAAAGGTCAGAAGCTTGAGTTATTGAGGGAAACCCAAAAGGTGTATGGAAGAAAGGATGAAGAAAAACAGAAGCAAAGACAAAAATGGTGTCGTCTTTTATAAAACAAGCAGCAAAGCGGGACCCAGACACTTGAGGTCTAAGTCAGGCAGTCGAGGGCTTCTGTCTTAGGTTACATCTCCACTGCTGTGATAAAACACTAACCAACATCTATGTGGGGGAACGGTGTCTGATTTGTGGGTCACAGTCCATCGCTGACGGAAGCCAGGGAAGGAACTGAAGCAGAGATGGTGGAAGGATGCTGCTTATTGGCTTCCTTTTCATGACTCTCTGTTTGCTTTCCTATTCAACCCAGGGGCGGGACCACTCACAGTGGGCTGTGCACTCCCACGTCAACCATTAATCCAAAAACTGCCTCCCAGGCAGTCAACCTGATGGAGACATTTTCTCGACTGAGATTCCCTCTTCCCAGATGACTCTAGTTTGTGTCAAGTTGGCCAAAACCAACAATAAATAAATAAATAAATCAGAAAACACTATTGTAACCTCCAGTAGGGCTGAAGCAGAAGAAAATTCCAGAAAAGAGAAAAAAAATGTTATAAATGTGGGATGAAAGGGACATTTCGAGGGACATGCCCAGTCTTAAAAAAGAACAGGAAGTAATCCCCCCCCACTTCTTGTGACCTTTGATGAGAATTGGGAAAATCAGGGATTCTTTTTTAGCAGGTTCCAGTGGGGATGCCCCATAGATCTACAGGAGGGACCACGGGAGAGGAAATGGTTTTTCTGGCTGTTCTCCGGGGGCTGCAAGCCCTCTGTTCTATCTAGACCAAGGAGATGTCTTCTGCCCTCTAAAGCTGCACTTACAGAATACCATGTAACTAAGGGGCTCTGTGTGCGCCTTTTCTCCTGCCTTTTCTTGTTTACCAAGAGGCTTTCACTTCAAGGTCACTGGTATCTCCAAGACACCATCAGAAATGGAAACTTTTTATAACTCTCAGGCTGTGCCAGACCAGAGGAGAAGGAAAGGCTATAAAAATCCATGCAGCAAAGAGTTTTCACAATAGGGGAAAGAAACTTGGCATCTAAAAGTATGTGTACAGATAATCCTAATTCACTACAGTGTGCTACATATAATTTGGACTCAATTCTTGATGAGGGAAATGAAATAAGAAGCAAGTTATGAGAGAGAATTGTGAAGAAGATTGTAAATTTGAGATTATATTTTTGGTAACAAGGGTTATCAAGAATAGAGAATAACTTTAGATAAGGGTGGATTTTGTATGATAAAGCAGCTTTCTCCGAAGAATGAAAAATAACAACTGAGCTCCCAAGGTCCTAATGGGGAGCAGAAGGAGGGGGAACATGACAAGGAAGTCAGGACCGCGAGGGGTGTGTTCTCCTACTGAGACGGTGGGACAGATCTAATGGGAGATCATCAAGGCCAGCTGGAATGGGACTGGTGGAGCATGTGATCAAACCAGACTCTCTGACTGTGGCTGATGGTGGAGGCTGACTGAGAAGCCAAGGACAACGGCGCTGGGCTTTGATTCTACTGCATGGACGGGCTTTGTGGGAGCCTTGTCTGTTTAGATGCTCACCTTCCTGGACCTGGGGGGAACGGGGAGGACCTTGGACTTCCCATAGGATAGGGAACCCTGACTGCTCTTTGGCTTGGAGAAGGAGGGGGAGGAGGAGTGGGAGGAGGGGAGGGGGAGGAAGTGGGAGGAGGGGAGGAGGTGAAATTTTTAATAATTTAAATAAATAAATAAATAAATTTTTAAAAAGAATGAAAAATAACAATAATAATAATATAAATATAATAAAAATTTAAAAAGTGGACGTGTAAAGCCAAGACACAGTTGTACAAGGCCGATGAGGGACAGGACTTAGGATGATACATGGTTGATGATTCAAGGTTATTAGTTGCTAAAATCTCTATGACTACCAAGATCTACGCATGGCAATGTTTACAAGAACAAGCATGGATGTCTGATGGGGATAATTACATTTTTGCTAACTTTGCTAGGATTTAACAACTGAGGGAAATGGAGTCATAAAAAAAATCAGGAGTCATTTAAAACTGTCCAGGATGTTTTGTCTAAGACTTACCTTAATGTTACACAGAAGCAGAATTTTATGACGAGGAAACTCATCCTTTAGGACCTTAACAGCCAGTTCCCGGAAAGCCTACACCAATGAGAAGAGAAGTGGACAGCCTCTTGTCCTCCAAAGTTAGTCAAGATCCAGGGCATAATGGGACCCCCCACCAATAAGTCATTTAACCTCTTGATCAAAAAGGCCACAAAGCCTCCAGAGACTGGACTCCAAACAACACACAGCTTATAGGAAGGGAGTCACTGGAGACCCCAGGCTACGTGTGGGGAAACATCGAAGTTATAGTCGTATAATCTACACCATCGCTGAACATACGTGTAGGGCATGTATGACTTGCCAAAACCCAGGTAAGAAAAAGAGAAAAGCAACCCTATGTCTCATATGGCCTCCTGACAATCTGAGACTCGGGGTATCCAGGGAGATGTCCAAAGTGGGCCAACTGAAAGATTTATTGGTTATTGTAAACCACTTAGCTGATTAGGTGGAAGCCTCCCCTCCTCCGGGTGGTACAGCTAACCATATAGTGAAGATACTCCTAAAACCCACAGAAAATACCATTCAGATGACAGCGGGCAATTCACTGCCACCATTAATACACCTGGCTGGGCGTTAATTGGGACAGCCATGTTCCTTGGCACCCTTCCTCCTCGGGTCAAGCTGAAAGAATGAATCAGATCCTTAAATGACAAATTATTAAGTTAATTTCAGAGTCTCATTGCCTTGGGATAAGAGTTTGCCTATAGCTTTTGCTTAGAATCCACACAGCCCTCAGAAGGACCTCAGACCGTCCCTTACGCTGTGTGGATCGCCACTCCTGGGAAACACCTTCCCACGGAGAAACTGAAAACAGTCCCTTCTCCTCTTTGCTTTCTCTTAGACGACAAGATCTTCTTATCCTGACCCCACCACGCAAACATCCAGGCCTTCCTTTCCAGCCTGCAGACCTGACAATGATAAAAATCTAGAAAGAGAACCAAATGGAACTGGCCTGGAAGGGGTTCTCTCAGGTGACATCAGCCAGGGAAACTGCAGTCTGGATCGACTGAAGGAAGTTGGACATATTACCCCTGAGTAAAGGAGGCTTCTGACCACAGTGCCCAGAGAAATCGGTGGATCCTACCTCAAGGAAGTTTTTAGAAATTAAAACTAAGAAAGAACTACTCTAGCCTTTTTATTATGGGGAAAGATCACAGGAAACCTAGTGATCGATGTAAGTAAAAGAACTTTTTCCACTAACTGGTCAGTCTGGGGCACGGCTAGTCACACCCTGTAGAACCCAGAAAGCCAGAGATTCCTAGAGACAAAAGGGCACGAGTAATGGAAATTGGAGGTTTAGAGCAGATGATAGAGAATAGAAATGGGTTGAGGAGAACAGGGAATGAAGGCTTGGGATGAGTTGAATATCCTGTCCATGCATTAAATAAGAGGAAGTGTTACACCTGCCTAGCAAGGGGGCCAGCAACTTGGGTGGTTCTATTCCACTCAAATGGACTTCACTGACCCTACGGACAGGATGCATGGTCCTCCTCTTCAGAAAAAGCTGGCCTGGGGGAATCTGTCTTGTTAGTTCTCTCTGTTCCTGGGGACTCAGGCAGGGGCCTGTAGATTATCTGACCTCCTCTATTAGGAACCAGGATACCTGCTGCCTCCAGAGGTAAGGGGAGAAACCGGAATCTTGAAAAATGTGCCAGAATGTAAGGGCCTCTGTTCCTCTGAGGATGTGACATGGGCTAGTCTGTGTTGCCAGGCGTGATGGTAGTCTATAAAACCAGTAGTGGAAATCTGTCCAGCCAATAGGAGTGGGCCCTGTGCTTTGGTCCAATCGGCTATCCCCTTTACTATTGCGTATCTTCTCATTGGAAAGGGGTGCCTCTGACTCCGGAGTGGCCATTTGATACCCCATTAGAGGGCCAAGAGGAGCTCTGATGAGTTTAAGGCTAGGAACCAAATAGCAGGGCTTGAGTCAGTGCTACTCTGAGAGCGATCATAAATTAAAATTATAGACTGAAAAAAAAAATCTATGGATGTACTTACATGTACTACAACCAACAAGGATTTGTAAACTATCCTAGGGACTTTATCAAGGGTATAAAACGACTGTTTGGATGCCACCCATAGAATGGCATGGGAAAACAGGCTGGCCTTGGTCAGGAAGTTAGCAGAAAAGGGAGGTGTCTATGTGATGATAGGGGTCAGTATTGTGCTTTCATTCTTTTTTTTTTTTCCTTTTTTTTTCTGTGCCACAGCAACGTTTATTGGGGGAGGGGGATCAGTCCTTCTTGGCCGCTGCATTCATCAAGGAGGCCAGCACGGCCAGCACGCTGCTCAGTTCCTACAGCTTCCTTTGGCGCGCGCCCACCCTCTTCTTGAGGAACTTGAGCGCGCCCTTGTCCTTGGACACCTTGAGCACTCCGCACACCTCCCGGATCAGTCCCGCACAAACTTGGTGTGCTTTGTGAGTCGCCTGCGCCGCCTGCTGTACCCTGACTGACCCACGTTCTTCGTCACTTTGTGGCCCTTGTTGAGGCCCACGGCCACGGGGTAGTGGTAGCGCAGGGTCATGGCTGCTGCTCTTCAATGGCGGCCACAACAGGAGTGCTTTCATTCTTAAAGATTCAGCTTCTGATGGCAGGATTACAAAGGCACTTCAGGGTACATCTAATCTCAGCTAAGGAAAACCTCAGAGGTAAATGTCGCTGTTTCTAATCTTGTGGAATGAGGGTTTGGAAAAGGGTAAAGCCTTCAATTCTCGCCTCCCTTGATTGCAGCTGGGTGTTGTGTGACCCTGTGCATGTGAGGCTTAATCCAAAGGATAACTGAAAACAGCTGTCTTCGGCAAGGTTCCTGCATCAGAATAATATGTTACCGGTGAGTAATTCAGCCCTGGAAAGCTAGGCAACGCTCGCTGAATCGGAAGGGGAGAATAAAAATGTAAACAAGGAAGAGATCGTAGGAAAAGCAAACAAAATCGCTATCTCTTAAATAAGACAAAATTCTATTTAAAAAAAAAAATAAAGAAGCTGCTTGGCAGAAATCCAAATTCCTACAGGGTCAGCAACTCCTAAAATCAAAATATATGCTCATTTCAAACCGAGCTGCTCTGTATTGCCAATCATCCCGCAGTGAGTCTACGTTCATTCAAGTCAACTGTGAAGATTGAACACTGTGCCTTTAAAATGTATTATCTGATTATAGATGCACAAATACAGACATTATTTTCCAGAATGTTTTTATGAAAAAACAAAATGAAATAAGAAAGTTCCAGAGATCAACCTCTGTTGATCCTCCAGCTCCACCCACGTTTTTTAGGAGGGTGCTTAGCATCGGACCCAGGTTGTCAAGCCTGCTCTAAAGAGCTCTATCAGCTGAGCTGCCTCACCAGCCCTCAAACGCCAACAGTTCAGGGAGCATTCCGCCAGCGGCTAGTCACAGCTGAGTTAAAATTAGAAAACAGGAGAGAAGCCCGTGGTCCTGAACCGGCCAGACCGCTAAAGGGTAAACAATAAACAACTAACTGGGTGTCTTCCTGGCCCCAAACTGACAGTGGCTAAAAGGTAAATCCATGGTGATGAATGCAGACAGATATCTTAAACACCCGCCCTGAGTTAGGGGTCACACTAAACATCCTTTGACTGACCCACAATATTAAATGAGTTAAACCCACAATATTAGAATGTAGTTGTTTCTTCTTCTGTGGCCTGAGGAGGCGGAGTTCCAGCAGATTCAGCCCCCAGGTCATGCCCACCCTCTCCCAGTTGCTCTCCTTGCCTTCCTGCAGCCCTACCTTTTCCCTGAACTCTGCCTTCATCAAAGGCCCCTTACCCTTTCTTCTGGTCTCTGTTTGGTTCTTTGTCTGGAAGTTTTCAAGGGAATGTGCCCTGCACCTGAGACCTCCCCTGCCCTGCCCAAACACCAAGTGATTCTCCTGATGTCTACTAACGTGACCACAAGTCAATTCCCTGGCCACATGACAATGGGGCTGGTGACTGGGGCAACAGAACTCTCAGTACCACTTCCCAAGGTCAAATCTGGAGGCTGGACAATGGTCACTAACACTGACATGGTTATGGCACTGATACCCAGGTAGCCAGAAAGCACAGTGTGTGACCATATGGGTGCAGGAGCTAGGGAGCCTCTCTTGCTTTTCTGCTCATAATCCCACCATGCAGGCCCCATCCTCATGAACTCATTAATTCTAAATGTCTCCTGTAGGACCTATCTCCAAGTGACATCACACTGGGCAGTTAGAGCCTCGCCATGAGAACCTAGGGGGATATGAACAGCCAGTCCTTACAAGTATTATGCAAAGCAGCTACTTGGAAGCCTGTCTGATTCTCCTCAAACCTAGCTGAGGACACGCATGTTTGGGCAAGGCCGGGTGAGCCAGATGCCAAAGCAGAATGACCCACGTCTCCCAGCAAGCAGTCCTCAGGGAGACGAGGGGCAGACTGGCAGCAGACGGGTGCGGGGAACGGAGGAACAAACATGTCTGAGCTTCCAAAGGGAGCTGGTCCCATGAGGAGCTGGTCCCATCAGCTCCCTACCCCTGGGAACTTCACACGCTGCAAAGGCAGAAAAGAGGTTGGAATCTGCAAATCCAAGGGTTTTACTTATTTATTTATTTATTCATTTATTTGTGTTTTATTTCTCTTCTTAAATATTTATTTACTTTTTTATTACATGTATGTATACGTGTGTCTGGGGAATATGCACATGGGTGTAAGTGTTTAAGGAAGCCAGAGGCCTCAGATTCCCTGAAAGTGGAGTTACAGGTGGTTGTGAGCCACCTGACATGGGTGCTGGGAATTGATCTCGGGTCCTCTGGAAGAGCAGTACATACTCTTAACCACTGGAACATCTCTCCAGCCCCTAAGATTTATTTCTGTTGAGCTGGAGAGATGGCACAGCAGCTAAGAGCACTTGCTGCTCTTGCAGAGGACCCAGGTGAAACACGATTAATAAAAACCCAGAGCCAGGCGGTGGTGGGGCACGCCTTTAGTCCCAGCACTCAGGAGACAGAGATAGGCGGATCTCTGTGAGTTCAAGGCCAGCCTGGTCTACAAGAGCTAGTTCCAGGACAGGCTCCAAAGCCACAAAGAAACCTTGTCTCGAAAAACCAAAAAAAGAAAAAAGAAGAAAGAAAGAAAGAAAGAAAGAAAGGAAGGAAGGAAGGAAGGAAGGAAGGAAGGAAGGAAGGAAGAAAAGCAACACAGCCAGTCACTGGCTCTTACTTCGACCTCAGTCAGAAAATGGTGAACTTGCCTCCAGGAATCTCAGAATGAAAGTTGTCTCTTCCTGTTTTTTAATCCTCTCTAGGGTTGGGGTTAAAGGCATGCACTGCCCGGTTTCTATGGCAACTAGTGTGGCTACTGGGATTAAAGGTGTGTGTCATTGTGGCTACAGGGATCAAGGGTGTGTGTCATTTCTTCCTGGTCTGTAAGGTTGGTCAGTGTAACTGTTTTACTTTTCTGATCTTCAGGCAAGCTTTATTTATTAAAATACAAATGAAATGACACCACACCCAGATTCAACTCCTAGCACCCACATGTAACTCCAGTTTCAGAGGATACAACGCCTTCTGACCTCTGAGGCATCAGCCACACGAATCATGAACAGATATATGTGCAGGCAAAACACCCATACACATAAAATGAAAATAAACGTTGAATTTTTTTTTATTTATGTGACTATATCTGTATGTGTGTACGCTGTGTGTGGGTACCTGGGGAGCCCAAAGGGAACATTGCATCCCTTGGACCAGGGTTACAGGCAGTTGTGTGTTCCCTGAATCCGGGTCCTCTGGAAGAGCACCAAGTGCTCTTAACATCTAGCTTCTCCCCAGCCCAAGCCCAGGAGTTTTCAATACAGAAAGTATGGAATCCTTAAACTTATCTTGTTCTGACTCTGGAGACCCCCCACCCAGCACCTCAGACCCTCCCAGCTGCCCTCCTTGCCTTCCTGCAGCCCTGCTGTCCTTCCTCTTTCTTCTGGTCTCTGTTTGGTTCTTCAGGAGGTTTCTTGAGGGGACGCACCTTGCACCTGAGACCTCCCCTGCCCTGCCCAAGTCCTAGGCACACAGATAACTCAAATGCTGCTGCTGTCACCAGTCACACAGAGGAAGGTGAGAGGAGGAAGAGACGAAGACGTGAGCAGAGGGATCTTAATCAGATCCAGTGAGTATCTAAGGCAGGTGAGGGAAGCTGCACCTTCTTCAGCTCTAAGCATCAGACAAAGCCCGTGGAGTGCTCACTCCCCAGAACATTCTGTGAGGATGGAAGATAGTATCTGTCACACGGCAGTCACTGACTTGGTTGGTTCTTGAGACTGAACTTTGAGACTAGTGGCAGGGAAGAGCTGGGTTTTAGATGTCACTGTTGGTTGAACATGGCCTCGTTTTTTTTTGTTTGTTTGTTTGTTTGTTTTTTTAATGTATTTTTAAGGTCAATTGTAGATGCAGTAAAACCCCCCAGGTTTTCGGTGTTCCTGGATGAGTCTTGGAGAATGCCCAAATCTATCACCACCTGTGTTAGTCAGGGTCACTATCGCTGTGATAAAACGCCATGGCCAAAGGGACTTGAGGAGCAAAGGGTTTATTTGGCTCACACTTACACTCCGTCGTCATTACTGAAGGAAGTCATGGCGGGAATTCAAGCTCCTGGAGGCCGGAGCTGATGCAGAGGCCATGGAGCGGTGCTGCATACTGGCTTGCTCTCCATAGCTGCTCAGTCTGCTTTGTTATGGAATCCAGCACGCCAGCCCAGGCAGGGAGGGCAACAGCCACCAAGGACTGGGCCCTCTCCACTGATCACTAATTAAGCAAATGCTCTACAGGCTCGCCTAGAACCCAGTCTTTTGGAGGCATTTTCTCAACTGGGGCTCCCTCCTCCCAGAAGTCCTTAGCTTATGTCCAGTTGACATAAAACTGTCCAGCGTACCTAGTTTTATGTGGTGCTGGGGTTAGAACCCCGGACAGGTTAGGACAGCTCTGCCACCTGGCCTGCTTCTCCAGTCCATTCCTGTGTTTTTCAATTGGGGCAGATAATATTCAAATTTGCATTTTTAAGGTTTCCATAATTTTTTAAAGTAAACCTGCCTCAGTTAACGCAGAGCAAATCTCAACTGGGAAGCTGTCGTTCACCACGAAACTGGCGGATCATGGGCATGGTGATCACAAGCCACACGCATCTGAAAGCCAGGCTCAACACATGGGGAAACCAAGGCTCAGAGAGGGAGGTGGCCCTGCCTAGACACATAGAGCAGGTGGCCAAAGCGGGAGGGGACAGATGGCCTGAGCTAGAAGGAGAGGCTGTGTCTCCCCTAGGGTTGTAGGGGGGAAGGCTCTTCCCTCCCCCATCCTCTGCCCACACCGGGGGAGAAGTTGGGGGTCAGGGGCTGCCCCCGACAGTTGGGATTTTGCAAAGGAAGAGGACCTTTTCCCTTAGGCTCCTCCCTAACCCCAGATGGCAGGGTCAGGAGGGAGAAAGAAACAATGGGGATGGCCGCCCTTCCCCACCAGAAGTTCACGGCCCAGAGACAGAACCTTTGTAGAAGTCTGACACCCGTATCCCAGACAGAGCTCAGGCCTTTCAACTTGAACCACCCCTTCATGACACATGCTAATGAGACCCCAGTGAGCCTGGCTGGCATCCTGCCTCGGGCAGGCAGTCCACAGGGTCCAGAGGCCTGCTGACACCTCAGTCTCCTGGCAGACTCCCCTTCTGTATCCTGCCTGTACACTGCCACTCAGGGCCTGACTTCAGCCCTCTCCTCTTAGCCTCCAGCACAGGCAGACTCTTGTCCACCATCTGCTCCCGACTCCAAACCACTGATTTCTGTGGCTCTCTCTGCCTCTCCTCCACTTCCACTTAAACAGTTGGCCATGAAATCCCTCTCACTCTTCGGAGCCCAGCACCTCCTCATGCCACGGATAATACCGTAGTCCCTTATCTTCCTGTCTTCATAGGTGTCCCAGCTCTTGTACCCCATGCAAGCGCCTCTGGTAGGAGTCTGGCTTACCCCTCCCTGCCTGTAATACAGGCCAGCGCACAGTGGTTATTCCACAAATATCCATAAGGGAAGTAACAGGTTCCGGAGGAGGCAAAGGTCAAATGCCCATCCCAAATGCTGGAGAAGCAGATGGGTCCACAGAAAAGACAAGATACAGACACCATCATTTGCCCCTTCACCAAATGTGTGCGCTGCTATTGTGCCAGGATTAACTGCTCTTGTCACCCTTGGTTGTCCTGCCCCGAATGGCTATGTCCACACCCAAGGCAGGAAGGCTTGACTGGGCCAGGAGGACACAGTGAGCAGAGAAAGCCTTGGGTCTGGAGGAGGCAGGAGTGCTGAGGAGCCTAAGGAAGGAGTGGGGGGGGGGCGGTCAGAGTAGGAACCTGTCCTGAGCTATGATTTTCTTTTCTTTTTTCTTTTTTTTTTCTTTAAATAACTGCTTGGCCCATTAGCACTAGCTTCTTATTGGCTAACTCTTATATCTTAATTTAACCCATTTCTAGTAATCTGTGTATCGCCATGTGGCTGTGACTTACCAGATAAAGTTCCAGCATCTGTCTCTGGTGGGGCTACATGGCTTCTCCCCGATTTCTCCCTTTTCTGAACAAAACCAGACTATGGAAAGGCCTACCCCCTCCAGACAACCATGGCCTCCAGGGGGACTGCAGGGCATTCCCAGGTAGATTCTCAGAGGCCATAGTCACATCTTTCCCTAGGGCAGGGGCCACCTCCTCGCCTCAGAGCAAGGGCCTCCTTGGGGCTCTTTCAGATCCTGTGATGTGGGTTTGAAGGCATCCTTCCTACAGAGCTTAAGCTTTCCAGCTGACCTCATCTGCCTGTGAGCATCAGAGCAGACTCCATCCCCGGGGTGCACTGTGTCATGTACACTGTTACAGGAAATCCCTTGTCAACTCGAACTCGCCCTTGAGGGACAACAGGAGATGGGTTATCTCTGTTGCTGTTTGAGGCAATGGTTTCAAAGTTGCAGACTAAGGTGTCTGGTGAAGAAAAGTCCCAATCCCTCTAACTTGCAGAAAGAACTTTGACAGAGAGAGACAGCACAGCTGGTACTGATGGAAGCCAGGGTGATGGACGTGTGGTTCTTAATGTTCCTAGTGTCCTGCGGACCTGAGGGGGTTCTAACTCACCCCAAGTGTGTTGATGGGGCTCGGGAACAGGAGACTGACCAAACTGTCTACACATACACACCAGCCCTGCCTCCACGATGTCCCAGCCCTGGGTGTTCCTCCCTGCCTGTTGCTCCTTCTCCTGGGACTCCCGATTCTCTACCCTGGCAGAGGTATCTGGTGCTCTGAGTGGCTCTCAAGACCCTCGCTCCAAACCATCCCTCCCCACACATGAGACTGAGCAAGAAAAGGGGCCTCGCTCAGCCCTGTCCCTGTGAGCAGGGGAAGAGCTGCAGGGCACTCTTTTCCTTCCTCACGCCGCCTACTCCACCCTTTTGGATCAGGGCCAGGCTGACACTTCTGTCTCCTCCTTTGACTGACAGAGACTCTGAGATCCAGGCTGTCTCCGAGGCTCCCCTCCCCTCTCCTCCCTGACTGGCCCACTCTACGCTCTCACACAGGTCAGATTGAAGATGGCCAGGACACAGAAAAGTAGCAAGGAAGGGCACACGCAGGGGTGAGGGACAGTCCAATGCCATGGGTGGCTACGGTACCAGCACGCTAGGCTTCTCCTTAGCTGTGTCCCTCTGCCCTGCCACTCCAGACATGCATGCCCTGCTCAGGCAGGAACCCCAATCCTCCTCACCTCTTCCCTCTCCTTTACCCCCAAATCCAGTCATTAAACATCCGTTACATTGCAATTTCTTCCGCTGCATTGGTCTGTGGTGTCTCCTTGTTCCTCAGATACAACCTGGAGCCAAACCCATTCGAGTCGGGAGCTCTACCACTGAGTTACACGCCTAACCCACGTTTCCTCATCCTCTTGCCTTCACCTCCCAGGTACTAGGATGGCAAGCCTTATTCTACCACACTTGGCACTGTTTGTCAGACTGGGTACTAGGACTTCAGCCATGAGCAGAACAAACACAGTCCCTAACTGTCTCCCCGACAACAGTAGGGACCCAGACCCCAAACAAGAGGCATAAATGAACATAAAATACACCATAAAGGACACTGTGCAAAATTCCAGAGCATCCCGATCAGGTCGGCATTTTAGCGAAGCAGTCACTTTGGAGCCAAGAGTGAGCAGAGAAACTGGGCGGTGGTGCCAAACACCTTTAATCCCAGCACTCTGGAGGCAGAACCAGGTGGATCTTTGAGTTTAAGGCCGGCCTGGTTTACAGAGTGAGTTCCAGGATAGACAGGACTCCCTTGGCCCCCAAAAAATAAACAAACAAAAAAGAGTACTCAGAAACCTGAATGCACTGAGGAAGGAGCCATGCAGCTGCCTTGGGGAAAGGATCAGTGGGAAGGGAATAGAGAAAGCAAAGGTCCCGAGGCAGGAAATAAGGTTGTCACTGGGTGCAGACTGCAAAGAGACCATTAGGAGTTGGATTGGGGCCTGATGCAAGGAAGGAAGCAAAGTCACTCAGCTTTCTGAGGACAGGTGAGTCCTACCAACAGGGAGGTGAGGTGTTGGGCAGAGAGACAAGCAAACAGCCTCGCTAGGGCTGAAGAGAGAAGGTGGAGGAGGGCAGGACATTGAAAGGAGAGATTGCAACAGTTCAGGCAGGCCACGAAAGAGGCTGTGAATGGTGCCTATAGGGCACCGTAGGAAAGATCATAGGTCCACTTGGGAGTCCTGTTCCCTGTTGACTTTCCCTGCCTGGAACACAGTGAAATTCAGAGGAAGACAGCGCCCACCTCAGGTCTCCTCTCCCAGCTCCACGTCCTTTCATGCTCTCCAGACGGCGCCTCCTGGTGGCGACTTCTTGGAACTGCAAGTCCTCAAATTTCTGCGCAAGCTGGGTGAGGTTTGCTCTTGCTCTCACCGCCCCCGTTTGACCTGCTCACACCCTCCCGTGATGCGTAGCATCCACCCCGGATACTACCTAGTGCTCCCCGCCATGCATTACCCCACATCAGCCCTACCCTGTGAGTGGTGACTATTTCACTCAGCATGAGGGAAGGGTATTTCCACAGTCCTTCACTCAGCCTCCAGCCTTTCATTGCGCGGCAGAGGTGTGCACAGGTATCCATTCCTGCCTGCACTCCGGGAGGCTGCTCTCTGCCCCACCTCGTTCCTCAGGCTTGGTTGAAGAGTGTGTAGCCCCTTATCTACGATCTGGACGCGCGGGATTCCCTCTATCTCCAACTCCTGGCATGCCTGAACCAGGCGTGTCCAACTTTTTGACGTGGAGACAGGATACTGTCATCTACAAAGTTCATGCTAGCAAACCGCTTAATAGTTAGCAAAAATATTAAACTCTCATAAAATTTACAATTTTGTGTTGGACCCCGTTGGTAGCTATCCTCTACGACATTTAGCCTGAGGGGCTGGGAGGGTGCAAGGTTCTCACACAGAACCTGAGGGAGCTGTAACTTCCCTTGAATTTCACAGTTTAGGGCTCCTCCCACCACTTCAGGGTGCTGTAGGTGGGGCCTCAAAGCAAGTGTGAGCACCCGATATTTTTGTTACTTAGTAGTCCTTTTTTTTTCCTTTTTAAAAGTGTGTTATAGCCAGGAGCTGATGGCACACGCCTTTAATTTCAGCACTGGGGAGGCAGAAGCAGGTGGATCTCTGTGCGTTCGAGGCCAGCCTGGTCTACAGAGAGTTCCAGGACAGTCAGGGCTACAACAGAGAAACCCTATATTGGATGGGGGGGGGGCATGTTATAATTTTAGATTAAACAATCTTACCGGTTCACAGATGGCTAGAATAATCAGCTATTGATTCCTCTTCCTTCCCCCCTTCTACACCCCCCCCACACACACACACCCCACTCCACTGTCAGCGCTTCTAAATTATTCCTTCTGGGGCTTCTGTGCTAAATTACTCACATATATCCCTAAAGAATTTGTGGGACTTATTCCTGGGAATGGTTTTCAAAGGAATGAAGGTGTGCGGTGTGTATTAATTTTTTCTCCGTGATGTTCTGGGCTCTTGAGCTGTATTCTTGGGTGTTGGATGATTTTGATAAGGACTGCGGGGTGCTGAGGCCCCGCAAAAGGAACTAAGGGTCCTTGGCAGGTCTAGAGGTCTCTCTAGAGTCCTTCTCTAAGCCTGTTCTCTCACGGAACTTTGGCCACTCGCTTTTTGCCGTCAGCCTCACGTGTCCTCCTCACAGTAGCTTTAAGGTCTCACCCGCAATACCCCGGAGTGCTGTGTGGGATTGGGGGAGCCTTAGCTGTGAAATGCTAAGGCCCTAGTGCAGGAAGCAGGCTCCTTCGCCCCCTGGCGGCTTCTCGGGTGAACTGCAGCGGCGTCTTCGCGTCCGACCTTCCTACCCGAGGGTGCGGTCAGGAAGCTGCGCCCGTGTCGCGACGGGAACCCTCTCGTGCGTCCTGGGCAAAGGAGGACAGGCTGATCTCTGCCACCCCTCAAGGAACGTGAGCGCCACCTTGAGTTTCCCGAGGCTTTTCGCATTTGCAGGTACCAGTTATGGTTGCGCTGTCCTTTTGTATTTCTTAATGAACCAGGTTTTTTTTTTCCTATTACGTTTATTTGTGGGGAGCTGGGGGAGACAAGAAACACTGTGTGTGGTCAGAGGACAATTTGCGGGAATCGGTTTCTCCTTCCATCACACGGGTCCCGGTGATCGAACTCAGGTCAGTAAGCTTGGGTGCAAGCGCCTTTACCTGATGAGCCATCTCGACGACTCTTTAGCTTTGTTTTCAGACAGTAATGGAAGGGTTTTGCTCTGCAGTCCACGCTGGCCTTTAACTCGCGATTCTGTTTCGACTTCCCGCGACAGCTGAGATCACCGTCCCACCGGTGTGGCAGCTCCAACTTTGCTGTAATGATCTTGTCATATAATGAGCACCCGCAAAGAGCAAAGCAAAACTGCCCCGGCGAAAAGGAATCCGGAGCGAGAGGAAATGCAGACAGGAGCCCTTTCCCACCCTGGCAAGCCGGAGTCTCGCCAGCCACTATCCAGGGGACGCCCTGCCCATCCCCTCGGGCGCCCCGCCCACCCGCCTCGCCCCTGACGGCCCCATTCTAAGGTGCGGAGTAAGCTGTTGGTGCATTCATCTCTATTAGAAGGTTGGTTTGCCAACGGCCAGAACTTTGTACCCTGTTCACTTGGACATCCGAAGCCCTTCCCAGGTGCCAGGCTTACGGCTACTGGGGTTGCTGGATTAACTAGAGTTGATAATGAAGTCCCAGAAAGAAAGCGCCAAATGTAGTGATTAGAAAGGTCTGACAGGTTTTTTTTTTTTTTTTCTATGTAGCTCTGGCTGTCCTCATACTCAGAGATCCGCCGGTCTCTGCCTCCTGAGTGCTGGGATTAAAGGCGTGTGCCACCACCGCCCAGCCTGAGAGGTCTCTGACATTAAGCGTAAACAGCAACTTCAGTATTTAGAATGTGCTGGGGATGCAGCCCAATTGGTTAAAGCATTTGCTTAACATACACAAAGCCCCAAGTTGGACCCCCAACACTGCATAAAACCAGGAGTGGCTGACCGGGCGTTGTAATCCTAGCCTTTGGGAGGTAGAGGCAGGAGGATCAGAAGTTTAAAGCCCCCTTTTGGGTAGATAAGGAGTTTGAGGCCAACCTAGGGTAACTAAGTGTCTGCTTTCAAAGCAAACAAACAATGGAATTAAACAAACTGTGTGAATTGCCGTCCCGGATCCCCACCCCGACCTGTACAAATAAACTTTAAATTTCTCAAAAGAAGGGGGGGGGAGCTTAGTAGAAAAGTCCCTGCCTAAACCCTGGGTTCATCCCCATCACTAAAAATGCAGCAGTGGAGGGGGGGCGGGAATGACTATTCAAAACTAAAGGATCTTAAACAACAGAAGCCAAAGACTTTCTACAGATCACACGAGTCAGGGAGGAGGCACAGGCTGGGGTCCATCCATGTGTGCAGTGAACAGTGAGCTACACTCACACAGCCCATGCAGGTGACTTGTTACAGAGAAGACAGAGTTCTTCGGTGGAGGTGGCATTTGATATTCATGCTTGGAAATAAGATAGGATCTCATCAGGAAGTAGTGGGCAGAAAGGGTATTCCACTGAAGAGCTGGAAGGACTACGGTAGCTCAGAGGCACCATATACACTTCTGAAACTGGGGAGAGCAATAAGTTGAGAGAGCAATAAGATGTTGAAGCATGTTGGTCCCCGTTGGGAAAGGATTTTCTTGTGAGGATGGGGTGAGCAGCAGAGAGTCTCCAAGGGTTGATAACCAGTCTAATTTTTTTTAGATGTATTTATTTATTATGTATACAACATTCTGCCTCTATGTATGCCCGCATGCCAGAAGAGGGCACCAGATCTCATTATAGATGGCTGTGAGCCACCATGTGGTTGCTGGGAATTGAACTCAGGACCTCTGAAAGAGCAGTCAGTGCTCTTAGCCACTGAGCCATCTCTCCAGCCCGATAACCAGTCTATTAAAATAGCAATGCCATGTGGAGCACCTGTGAGAGGCTGGCCATAGGCTAGACCACAGCAAAGAGGGGAGCTGGGATGGAGGGAACTCTGTTGGCCCCGGGTAGGTAGCATTCAGGGCACAGGCATAGAACTAACATCTCTGCTAGGGAGGCTACCTTTTCAAAGTCAAGCCTGTGTCCTCGGGGCCAGCATGGTCTGCCTTGGTTCAGAAGGAAGGATGTGTCCTGCCTCCACCTTCCAAGTTCTTCATGTGCATTGGTGATTGTATGGGCAGGAGACACACAGACAGGAGAAATTCCAGCCCGAAGTGCCATAAAATCTAAGGCTTGAAAAAGGGTCAGGAATGGGAGCAAGTCCAGTATCCTTCATGACAGAGGGGCTTGGGAGTGATAGTGGTACCCAAGTTTTGAGGAAGAGGGGGCAGTGCACGTGAGTAAAGACTGTTGTCATGGAGATAAAGAGCCCTGAGAACAAGAGCTGTCTGTAGAGTCGCCTAGACACACTGTGACTCCCTTGGACCTGCCTTCACAGGTAGGTGGGATTCTATGACCAAATACCAGTGCCCCAGGCCACCCCTGTAGGCCTGAGAAGGACCAGCTCAAACTTTACCATAGATCTAAGTATGTTTGCTTGGGGTGGGGTGGGGTGGGGTGGAATGGGGTGGGATGGGGGCAGGGACGGGAGACATGTTGCCATCTTCTAAGTACAGTTTGGGTAGTGTTTCCTGAGCCTCACAATACACTGCCAGCTGAGTGAGGATGGAATCCTCGGGTCTCCACAACAGTGGAAGGCAGTTCCGAAGAAGCTGAGATACTCACTGAAGGCCACCCAAAAGGTGAATGAGTTCCTGGACCTATTTGACATATTTTCCCAGTGTGTGGATCACCCCTGTGATTCTGCTCCAGTCCTAGCGGGGGCTTCCTGTTACATCTTCCCTGAAAAGAGCAAATAATCCTTCACTGAGTCTGTTTTCCCATCTGTGAAATCCGGCAGGTACGCATCCTCTGGCCTGCAGGCTTAAATTACTGTTGGTCAGCCACCAGAGGCTTGAGGGTCACCCAGAGCTGTGTAGCTCCACTCAAGACCCCACTTCTCTGGGCTTCAGTTTGCTCATCTGTACAGAGGAGCTTCTGTAGTAGGCTCCAAGGCAGAAGCGAGGAGCAATGACTAGTTTATGTCTAGCGGCACCGGGCGGTGGTGACCCACGCCTTTAATCCTAGCATTCGGGAGGCAGAGTATCTCTGTGAGTTTGAAAAAGTTAAGTCTAGCCGCAAGAGCCCCTACCCCACCTTGGGTTGTTCCCTGAGGGAACATCCCGGAGGAGAAGGGCGGGATGCAGAAGGCTCTAGTACCACTGGGCTGCTGGTAGGTGCTACCGAATGCAGTCGCAGGGCCAACCCCCCGGTCCCGCCCACCTTCCAGCCAGCGGGGCGGAGACAAACAGGTGTCGCCACAGACGCCAGGAGCCGCGGCGCAAGCAGACCCTCCGTGACGCTCGGTGAGTGGCGGTAGAGCGCGGGCGGGTGGGGTTGGGGTGGGTCGTCTGGGGACAGCGGGTGGCCTGTGACCTTTCCCCTAGTTCCCGCCAGGAGGGCGGCAGGGACAGGCGTAGCAGCTGCGGACTCTGAGCCGTCCACAAGTTCCCAGTCCCGGCTTCCTCTGCCGCGATGCTGCCGCGCAAGACCTGTATCCACCAACTGAGCCTCAACAGCCTGGCCCGGGCGCACAAGATTTGGGGATCGCTCCCCTCGAAAGTTCGGCTGACATGGGAGGCTGGACGCCCTTCCTGGCCCGCAGGCGCAGGGAGGAGAGGAAGGAAGGGAACCGTGAGACCTCCTCCCTCCCTGAAACCTAGGCCAACAAGTCATGACGTACCCACGTCCTTTCACAGGTGGGACCTCCCAGGAGGCTCAAAGAAAGTGAGCAAATGACCCAAGGTCATACTGCCAGGGAGCACAGACCTGAATGACAGACGACTCTCTCTGAGGTCAGGGTGGATCAGGGTGAGCAGGATGCTACTGCCACCAGCTGCTTGCTGGGTGTGTGGTTGCCCAGCCAAGCCTTCACAAGGGGGAACTTGAATCACATAAGTTGGAAGCTATAGGTGAAAATTCCTGTCCCACTTAGGTGTGAGAGGACTAAGGTTCCTAGCCACCCAGCAGATGCCCCTGAACTAAGGCCTCCTCTTGGCCTCTTCCTCTGTCTCAGCTTCTCTTGACTATTTCTGCATCTTTAACTGTTGGTTCTCTTGTCCCCAGTGCCCCGTCCACCATCGATAACTCCTCACACCCTGTTCAGCACCCCACTCCCTTCCCTAGGTTGACTTTCTGATCCCCTGCTCTGGCTACCCAAAGCCAGGCAGGTCCTACCCAGTCCCCAGGGCCACCAGCAAGCCAGTACCAGCTCCCTCCAGTCTGGCCCATCGGCTCAGTGCCTACCAACAGCCAGCCTCTCTATGTAGTGTGAGCATCCAACCATGGCGCCAGGGTGTAGGGTGGCCCAGTGTCCCGCAAGCCAGATGCTGCCTCCACATAGGCGAGAATACCTCCCCACATACACCCCTGTTCCCGTGGGAGCACTCTGTGCCAGCTGATAGGCCCCAGTAGGCTCCATGACTGGCCGCTTTCTGAGGATCCCGAGGTGGGAGGCTTTGCGCAGAAGCCAGGAAACTGTTACAGTCCAGGAACAAGGTCAGGCCATGTGGGGGAGGAGGTAGCCCAGTACCACACAATGGGGGTGTGGGACCGCTGACATTCAGTGTTTGATGTACAAGTAACAAAGAGGGTGGTATGTGTTTGCCTAACATGCACAAGACCCTGGTTCACCCCTGCAAAACACACACACACACACACACACACACACACACACACACACACCACACGAGAGAGAGAGAGAGAGAGAGAGAGAGAGAGAGAGAGAGAGAGAGAGAGAGAATCAAAAGGCCCTGGCGTAAGGTCACCCTCTGAGGTCTCTAGTCACCTACTTGTTTCTGGACTTCGTCTCCATCAGAGACTTGGTCTCATCTCTGGCCTTCTGCCAGGGGGCTCTAGCACCCAGGAAGCAGCTCTATCTTAGGGCCTGTGTCTCTGGTCTCCTCAGCCCTTCCTTGCTCTCTTCTTCCTGGTCCCAGGGTCCGAAATATCACTCTTCTTGCTCCTTACTGGGGCCTGTTTCACAGTCCCATACACCCTGACCAGCTATGTGACTCTAAACACTTCTTTTTCCTTTCTGAGCCTCTGTGAAATAGAGTGAACCCGGTACTGCTGAGAGGCTACAGAGCTGGTGAGGGGTTCAGTCCATGTGGATAACAAGGTAGCCATGGCGGCTCAAAGTCTGTCAGCACCCTGACATGCAATGGCTGTGCCCTGCTTCCTTCGTGGCTCCCCATTGTTCACCTCACCGTAACCAGTCTTCCTCCACCTCGGCGAGGGGGGATGGGTTTGTCGGCCACTGAGGATACATCAACACTGTCCTTGAAGGCCTTTCTGCTTCCCTTAATCTTAGAGCCTCAGCCACACTGGTCCCAAAGCTGTTCTTTGAACATGGAGGGGACCTTGTACTGGCTGACAGCTCCACTTTCCCTCTTTCCCAGACTCCTCTCAGGCTCGTATTCCTACCTCCCGGTTCTTCTTGGCTCTGTAGCTCTGTGGTACACAATGCTACCTGGACTGCTCTGTATTTGGATTTTCTGGCTTTCTTGCTGACAGATTTATTCACATTCCTGGGAGCAAAGGACAATTGTTCAGCTGGGTGTAGGCACCCAATAAAGGCAGGTTACGCACACGCATAAACAAGAGCCACAAGACCACTGAAAACAGGGCAAAAGTACAGATACTGAGCCAGGCCTCATGGCCCAGGCCTACAGTTTCAGCTTCTAGGGAAGCTGAGGCAGGGCCATCCCAAGGTTAAGATCTGTCTGGGCTACGAAATGAAATCACAGCCAGCCTGGATAGCTCAGACCCTGCCTCAGAAGTAAAGGCAAGAGGGCTGTGTGTAGCTTGGCGATAGACCTCTTGCCTGGCATATATGTGTACGTGGGTTCAATACCCAGGACGGGGAGGGAGGTTATCCCTGAGGTACACCCCATCTTATGTTTATCTTTTTTGTTTGATTGGTTTGGTTTGGTTTTTCAAGACAGGGTTTCTCTATAGCTTTGGAGGCTGTCCTGGCATTCCCTCCATAGACCAGACTGGCCTCAGCCTCACAGAAATCCGCCTGCCTCTGTCTCCTGAGGGCTGGGATTAAAGGTGCGCACTACCACCGCCCGGCTCTAATGTTCATCTTTTTTTTTAATTTTTATGATTTATTTATCTTTTATTTTATGTGCATTGGTGTGAAGGTGTCAGGTTCCCTGGAACTGGATTTTCAGACAGTTGTGAGCTGCCATGTGGGTGCTAGGAATTGAACCCAGGTCCTCTGGAAGAGCAGTCAGTGCTCTCAACCGCTGAGCCATTTCTCCAGTCCCCTAATGTTCATCTTTTAAACACGTCCCCACCTCCCCACCACACTCGGAACATTCACTGCTCTGAGACAAACAGTCTGACTTTCGGGTATGTTGTTCCCTCCGCCTGGGACGTCCCCCTCCCTGTTAGCCATCAATGCTGGTGGCTTCTCACAGGATCTCCAGACCTAAAGAGCTGGGCAGGACAGAAGTGGAGAACCGGGGTACAGACCCTGATGTAGCCCCACTGATCTCTGTATCTACCCTCCTCCACACACACACACACCAGGCAAGAGCTCCCACATGATAGCCCTGGAGGGGAGATTGCCTCCTTTAATTACTGCTGGCTCCCTCTGTTCTCTTTATCCTTTGCTGAGTCAGGAAGAGTCAGCAGAGTAGGGTTCAGGTCCTCCTGCGCCCCCTGGAGCACCAGCCCTGCAAGGGCTTCCTAGGCAGGATCTTGCAGGAATCTGGGTGGAGAAGGGACAGGCCAGGACAGCACTTTAAAGGCAGGGCAGGAGAGCAAGTGTAGCTTCCAAGCTGTCTCCAGGTCCTCTGTGCCCTGGGTAAGAACAGGACGATGTCGTTTTGTTTTGTTTTTTGAGACAGGCTTTCTCTGTGTAGCTCTGGCTGTTCTGGAACTCCCTCTGTAGACCAGGCTGGCCTTGAACCCACAGAGATTCACCTGCTTCTACCTCCCCAGAGCTGGGATTAGCTGCATGTGCCTCCACACCCATCTTCAGGACAACATTTTTTATATATAGTGAAGTCCCAGGTCTCGTTGTCTCCGCTTCTCCCATCATTCAAATCGTCTCCTGTTGCTAGGTCAGTTTCCTGTGTCAGAATCAGGAAAAGGGGCTGCCAGAGCATCCAAGATTCCTGGGTGAGGCTTGGCCACAAGAAAGCTCTAGAACTACAAGAACAATAGAGGATTCACGATTGTGGCAACACAGACCCCTGAGACAAAAGCAGGAAGATCTAGAGTTCTAGGCTAGCCTGGGTTTAACAGTCAGATTTTTGTCTCAAAACCAAAACAGAAAAAAGGACAAAGACTTGGAGTCTGCTTGTGGCTACCCGACTGGATGGGTGCTGGCGTGAGACCAGTTCAAGGGCATGTGGTGGGGGTAGGGAGAGGAACTGGCTAGGCTGATCCAGCTCTCACTTGCTGGCTGGGTGGCCTTGGGCTCTGCCCTTCTAGACCTCTTCCTCACCTGCTCCTCGAGGACACTAGTGTGGCATGGGTGACCTTCCTTGGCTGTGACTAAAAATATCCTATCTGCTGACTTTTCCAGCTCACAGGAAATTAACTATGGAAATGGCACCCAGAGTCATCTTCCCAAAACTCAGTCTCTAAGTCTATAACTGTTTCTATCTTTTACGGACTTCTCTCTGGAATTATCAGTTCTTGGTTTAGAAAAACTCTTTATGCATTAAGGAAGCAAGCCTTTCGTCTGTTTTGCCTCCCCCAGGTTGTCCCACTGTCTTTTGACCTTGCTGTTGGAATTTTTTTTTTTTGCAAAAGTATGTTGTTTACCTGTTTGTGTTTATTGCATTTGCGTGTTTTAACGTGTCTAAAGTTGAGTATATCAAACTCTTCGTTCATGGTGCCAGAATTTCTGTGTGCTGCTGAGGAAACCCTTGCCCAGTTGAAGGTTTTCTATGTTTTCTGCTGATAAAAAAAAAAAAACCATCTTGTTGATGATAAAATTGAACTGTCTCACCAGGTGCCTTCTCCACCGGCCCTTGTACAGCCTGACCTGGAGGACAGGACAGCGTCTGGCTCGGGCTGCCCACAATGGCCCTGCTGACACACTTGCTGGTCTGCGTCTTTGGCATGGGCTCCTGGGTGGCTATCAACGGGCTCTGGGTGGAGCTGCCCCTGCTGGTGACTGAACTGCCTGAGGGCTGGGACCTGCCCTCCTACCTCACTGTGGTCATCCAACTGGCCAACATAGGCCCCCTCCTAGTCACCCTGCTGCATCGCTTCCAACCCGGCTGCCTGTCTGAGGTGCCCGTCATCTTCCTCATCCTGTGCACAGGCACGGCTGCCTGCATCCTCTTGGCCTTCCTGTGGAACGTGACCTCCTGGATCCAGGGCAGACAGCACAGCGTAGCCTTCATCGTCCTCACCTTCTTCCTGGCCCTGGTGGACTGCACCTCCTCTGTCACTTTCTTGCCCTTCATGAGTCAGCTGCCCACGTACTACCTCACCACCTTCTTTATAGGAGAAGGGCTCAGCGGCCTCCTGCCCGCACTGGTGGCTCTCGCCCAAGGCTCAGGTATCACCACCTGTATCAATGCCACAGAGACACCGGGCACCGCCTTGAACCCTGTGACCACAGTGGAGACCCACATCACCCAGGTACCAAGTGTGACCCAGAGCCATTGTTGCTCTGGTCCCCAGTGTGGGGAAGGGAAAATTCGTTTCCTTTATTTTTATAGTTTCGTCCACGGGACCACACATTATTTTATTTATTTTATCAGTGTGTATATTCCGGCACGTGTGCATAGGGCCACAGGCCACTGTACAAGTGTAGAGGTCAGAGGACAACTTTGTGGGGTCAGTTCCCTCTTCCCACCTTGACGAGGGTTCTAGGGCTGGAGTGCGGGTTGTCAGCCTTGCATAGCAAGTGCCTTCACCTGCTGAGCCGTCTTGTCAGCTAAGAGCTGCACGTTAGAGTGTGAGGAGGGCGAGCAGTGGAAAGACCATTTTAAGTGTATGTGTGTTAGAGGTTCACAGAGGTGTGAGAAGCAAAGGCCGGCCAGGTGATAGGGGTTTAAGCCTTCCCCAAACCACAAAGGGACAGGGGCTTGGAGCTCATCCGAGTATGGAGATGTACTCTGGGCGGGGAGAAGAGACGACTGATGAGCAAAGGTGACCTGTCCTAAACTCAGCCGGGCTCTGACAAATGACAAAGATTGCATATCTCAGTCCAGAAAAATGTCTACATCCCTTTCCAGTAGACCTTGGGGAGCTACGACTCTGTCTGGCTCGACTCAACCAGTTTAGAGTAATCTGCACTAAAGAAGTCTAGGGTGACATAGTCTGGTCTTTTAGTTAGATGTGGCGGGGGGAGTTTATCCCGAGCCTCCAGATAAAACCATGAAGACCAGGGAAATGAGAATCTAAGGTCAAGATGTCTCTAACCTCCCCAGATTTTTTTTGAGGGGATTGCAGTGAACTTTATTGATGGTATTCAAGAGAGTAGGGCTCCCTAAGCCCCTCCTGCTCTCTGGGGGTCTGGGATGGAAACTGTGAGGGAGACGCTCAGTGTCAAGGGTTGAGTTAGGACAGGGGCTGCTCAGCAGCCAAGGGCTCTCTCTTGCTGTGTCCTTGCAGGGGTGGGTGGTCCAGGGTGGGCTTCTTACTCTTTGAAGTCCATGTAGGCCATGAGGTCCACCACTCTGTTGCTGTAGCCGAATTCATTGTCGTACCAGGAAATGAGCTTTACAAAGTTGTCATTGAGACCTCCCCGGATTTTTATCTGGAAATCTGACATAACAGATGTTTCTGTCATCTCAGCCTCCCTCGGTGACGCGGCTAACTGCAGCTTTTCTCCTCCACAGACAACCTACAGCCCTTCCCTGCCGCCCCTCGCCTGGCACTTGGAAAGCCGCTACCTGGCCCCACGCTTCTCACCACTGCTGTTCTTCCTCCTGCTCTCCTTCCTAATGGGCTGCTGCCTGGTGGCCTTTTTCCTCCTGCAGCGGCAGCCCTGGGGACGGCAAGGCTCCATAGAGGACCTTCTCCACTCCGAGGTTACCCTACACTCCATCAGGCCTCGAGACACAGAGGACACCGGCTCGCTGGGTGCCCCTATAAGCAGCCCGGGCAAGGGGTCTGTGGAAGTCAGTGTCGCCCAACTCCACCCAGCCCAGCTGGCCTTCATCTACTCCACGGTGGCCTTTGTCAACGCGCTCACCAACGGGGTGCTACCCTCCGTGCAGACCTACTCCTGCCTGCCGTACGGACCTGTCGCCTACCACCTGTCCGCCGCCCTCAGCGCTGTGGCCAGCCCTCTCGCCTGCTTCCTCCCAATCTTCCTGCCTAACAGGTACCCCACCTGACCCAGGGAACTCTGAGAGTGCGGCTCACTCCATTCCGGAACCCCATGTATGAGGTGGTTTAGTGTATGAGCTCGCAGAGGCACGGGATAGCATGCTTGGACTCTGTGCCTCCAGGGTACCTATCTGAAGGGCTGGAGTGATGATACTTCCTCCTGTGATGGCCAGGAATGTGGTATAGGTTGTTCTCTACCAGTGCCTGGCACTCCAGTGTCTCAGCAGCAGGGCCACCAGTTCATCTAAGTGACAGTCGGCTACTGAAGTGGACATGTAGAATCCTAAGACCTAGAGAAAGGGATGGAGCTGGGCTTGTTTAGCCTTGGCGCTCCTGCCTCTGGTCCAGCTGTCCCCATCAAGATGCACTTCTAGGATAGCAAGGCAAAGATGTAACGTAGACTACCAGAGCGGGCTGGGCCCTGGCTCAAGAGTATCATCTTCATCCTGGAAACCTGGCTGGGGCCATGGCAATGAAGAAATGACAGGTATATGCACAGAACAGCTGAGATAAGGTGGGTCGTGCTCACTCCGAGGGAGAGCACCTGCTATACCACCCAGCTCTCGTGTTTCTTTGGCATTGCAAGGAGGAGTCAGGGTAGGTCTCTGTAGGTGCATGTCTCAGGTTACAGTCAGAGGGGAAGTGTCTTGGTTAGGGTTCTATCGCTGGGATGAAACACCATGACCAAAAAGTAAGTTGGGGAGGAAAGGGTGGGGGGTGGCCTACACTTCCAGATCATAGTCCATCATTGGAGGAAGTCAGAACAGGAACTCAAGCAGGGCTGGAACCTGGAGGCAGGAACTGATGCAGAGGCCACAGAAGGGAGGGGGAATGCTCACTGGCTTGCTTGCCTCACTTGGCTTCCTAGGCCTGCTTTCTTTTTTTATTATTTTTATTTTTATTTATTTTATTTTATTTATTATGTACGCAGTGTTCTGCCTCCATGGATGCCTGCAGGCCAGAAGAGGACACCAGATTTTATTGTAGATGGTTGTGAGCCACCATGTGGTTGCTGGGAATTGAACTCAGGACCTCTGGAAGAGCAGTCAGCGTTATTGACCTCTGAGTCATCTCTCTAGCCCTAGGTCTGCTTTCTTATAGAACCCAGGACCATCTGCCCAGGGATGGGACCACCTACCTTGGGCTGGGCCCTCCCCCATTGACTACTAATTGAGAAAATGCCTTACTTACAGCTGGGTCTTTCATTTAACTGTTTCCTCAACCGAAGCCCCTCCCTCTCTGATGACTCTAGCTGTGTCAAGTTGGTAGGCAGAACCAGTCAAGACAGGAAGTAAAAGCTGGTGGCAACAGTTTCCACAGATACTGGTCAAACGCTCCTAAACACTCATTCACGAACCAGGGAAGGCGTTGCCATTTTTCTGAGCCTCACCCAAGGAAAGTGGTGTCCTCAGCTGCCAGCCAGATTCTGATGGAATTCTGAAAAGTCTCCTCCAGGACGCATTGGCTGACCTCCCAGGCAGATGGCCGGCCTCCCTGAGAGAAGGGGTGAAGGGTCCTGGAGAAAACACATCACACCCTGAAGGCCCTGCAGAGATCAAAGCCCCCCTGGTGGCTTCCTGGCAAGGAGCTGGTACCATGAGGGAAATGTCAGTCAACACAACACCCACGCCGGGGAAGCCGCCCAGTGCCCGTGCTCCATCCCTCCCCCAGGGCACCTCTGCCCACCACATTCCCATTGTGCAGGCAAGAATAGGTCAGAGATGGGCCAAGGACCAGGCTCAAGGCTTGGGTGGTTGAGCTGTGATCTGGTATGAACATGAGGTACTTGGCTCTTGGTGTCCCCCTTAACCTAAGTAGCCTAGGATTGTTTTCCATAAAGGTCTAACCCTGGAGGCTACTCCTTGAGGTCTGGGTGAAGGGAACAGAGGTCAGGCTTCTCAACTCCTCTCATTGCCCTTCTCCACTCCGCCACAGGTCACTGTTGTTCCTGGGGTTGCTCACACTGTTGGGAACCGGCTTTGGGGCCTACAACATGGCCATGGCTGCCATGAGTCCCTGCCCCATCCTGCAGGGTCACTGGGGTGGAGAAGTCCTCATCGTAAGTATCCCCTCTGATTCTCAATTCTCAAGGCTGGGCAGACCCCAGGGACAGCCCTTTCTCTTAGCCTAAGTCCTCTGAATGGTTCTCATAAAAGTGGGGACTTAGGGAGGTGAAGTTGCCATAATGCTACCTCTCCCGTATGTGCCCTGACTTGATCATTTGGGGGAGGGAGAGACACGTGGGTTTCCTTTTACTCTGGAGGGATAGCTCCCATGGTTCCCTTAGCCCTTCAGGGTCACCTCTGTAGGACCTCCTTGTAGTCGGGAGCCATTTCATCTCCCTTCCTTAGCCCATGAGGGCATGCCCTAGAGTTGTCTTCCTTCTGCATCTCCCCTGGTGTCCTTGTCCCCGGCAGGTGCTCTCCTGGGTGCTGTTTGCAGCCTGTCTCAGCTACGTCAAGGTGATGCTGGGTTTGATCTTGCGTGACCGGAGCCGCAGTGCCCTCTTGTGGTGTGGGGCAGCGGTGCAGCTGGGCTCGCTAATCGGTGCCCTGCTCATGTTCCCCCTGGTTAATGTGCTGAGACTCTTCTCCTCTGCCGACTACTGCAGCCTGGACTGTTCTGTCTAGCCTCGCTCAGCCACCAAAGGACACCAGGACACCATTGCTGAGGTGGAAAACCAGAACCCAGAGAGGAAAAGACTAACAACTGTTAGTTCTGTTGAAGACTAACAACCCCACCCCCTTCTCCGTGTGGTCATAGATCTGGGTCTGAGCTTTTTAACAAACACAGAAGCCCTCCCCCCGACCTGGAGTTGCAAAGCACAGCCCTCCCCCAACACTGTGCCCTAGTTGCAGACTTCAGTCTTTGACTTCTAAGAGCTCTGGTTTGTCGCATTCAACTGGTAGCCCAAGGATGTTAGGGGGAGAACCCCGGGAGATTAAGCTGCCCCTTGTTTGGGGTGGAAACCAGGGAAGTCTCTTGACTGTCTAGGCCTCTTTTTTTCTACTTAAAGGAGGGTGATAGTAAGTAGCCTTTAGCTTGTAGGCTTAGGCATCTAGCAGGCTCCCCTGAACGCTCTCCTGTGTGGACCTCCTTCTCAACCCAGCCTGGAAGTGGTCAAAGGGCTTAGGAGGACCCCTGCCTCCATCCCTTTTCTGTGTCCCAAGGAAAGTACCTCTGCAGGATGCTGTCTACAGAAACCCCAGGATCTCTGCCCTGGGTCCCAGTACAGTTCTCTGCCTTCCCTGTCCCCCAGGATGGTGAGACCCTAAGATAAGTTGAGGGAAGCCCTGCCTGTGTGAGTGAACCCCACCAGGATCAGAGTGGACAGTTAGGATCATCATAGAGGGAAGTCTCAGGCAGGAGAGGTTTTGTCTGTAATTATTATTCCGTTTTTATATTCCTTTTTATAAAAAGTAAAGCTTTCCATGCTTTTGCACTGGGGCGGTGTCCACACGAATCCTATGAAAGCGACACTGTGTCAGTCTGGCTGTAACTGGTTTTCAGTCAAGGCTGAGAACCTCAGAAGGGCCAGCAGAGGGAGGCCGGCTGCCAGCCCCCTCTCCCGGACTGTTGTTGGGGTGCCTGGCGCCACCCTGCACTTCCATTACTCTTAAAGTAGGGTTGGAGAGATGGCTTGGCCCATAAGACTGAGTCCCACCACGAAAGTCGGCCATTTAAATGGTGCTTATCCTTCGCTCTGGCTGTGTGCTCACGCATAGGCGGGACCCGGCGGGTGGCACAGGCCTGGAGACACCGCCTTTAATCTCAGCACTTGGGAGATGGAGGCCCCAGGTCTCTGTGGCTTCAAGGTTGCCCTAGTCTGCATAGTGAGTTCTAGGCCAGTCAGGATGGGCTGAATAGTGAGATTGTCTCAACAGAACAAAACAACATGTGCACACACAAAACCAAACACTTGCGTTACTTCCTGCTCTGTCTTCCAAAGTGGCAGGAAATACAGAGGCTTCCCTCTTGGACCTCAAGATACAGCATCACAAACCATTATGCAACCATTATGCATCTTACACTTTTTGGTTCCGTGAAAACAGGACCTGCTCACTCTTTATCCTGGGTTGGTTAGCACTCCACTGTGGGTGCCGAGTTAGTCATCCATATTTGAAGAAGGCTAAAATCTGGTAAATCTCTGCACAGGCAAGAAGGAAAGAAAGCAGCATTGTTAACAAATGAATGCACATTAAACCTGGCAGCTGTGGGCATCAAAATCAATCTCCCACAAAGATATAAACACAATGGACCTCAGTGGCCTATTGCTCACATGATGCGTGCCAAGAATCCACCCCCAGCACCACAAAAAACAAAAATCATGTATCCAGAAATTGTAAACAGAAAGTTCCTCTCTTCACACAGCCAGGTGGGAATGACCCTTCACACACACACTGATCACGAATCCTCAAGGAAGAGGACTGCACAAGGCCATTGGTCACACAGCACATCCTGGGATTCCCCGTCAACCAGAGTGGCCTGGTTAACAGTCAGCTGACTGTCTTCATCCAAGTTCATACCTTTATGACAGGTGTTCTGAGGTCAGCGTAGTACCCTAAGGTAGGCTTCTGCACACATACCCACCCCCAGGGGGCTGGGTGACCAGATGCGGATTTCCTTGGAAAAGCCCCTGGGTCCTTAGCAAAGCAGCCCTGGGTTGTCAGGCAGCGGAGAGGTTTCCCTCCAGTCGGCTTTCTGTTGTCGGCAACACCAGGACCGAAAACGACCTGGGGAGGAATGGGTTTATTTGATTTACACTTCCAGGTAGCAGTCTGTCACTGGGAGAAGCCAAGGCAGGAACCTGAAGCCCAAACCAAAGAGGAACTGTTTTTATTGGCCCCTCTCGCTGCCCTAGATTCACCTAGCTTTCTTATACAACTCAGGGCCACCTGCTAGGGGTGGTACCAACTTGCAGTGGACTGGGTCACCCCCATATCAATAATCAAGACAATTCCCACGGGCATGGTTACAGGCCAACCTGATCTGGGAAAGCTTCCTCCATTAAAACACCTTTCCAGGTGACTCTTGGTTGTGTTAAGTTGGTGATCAACTCTGTGAGTTCGAGGCCAGCCCGGTCTACAAGAGATGGTTCCAGGACAGACTCCAAAGCTACACAGAAACCCTGTCTCTGGGGGAGAAAAAAAAAAGTTGATCAAAACTAACCAGGACAGTCTTCTTCAGCGTTCAAATAGACCCATGGCTTAAAAGAGACAAAATTCAGACGTTTTCTCTACAAAGATCCTGAAGAAAATGAAGACTGTCTCCCCTCTGTATACCAGGGAAGATTAATTTGTTTTCAGTGCCGGAGGGTGGAAGCTAGGGTCTTGTACAGGCGAGGCAAGCTCTGTTCCCGAGCTGCCACACCCCCCAGTCAGAGCACACTCTGTGTGTGTCCTTTGCCTTACAGCAGAGTGCCACCCTGGCTCACAGGCTCTGTGGAGGATAAGCCAGGGTGTGCTGGCGGTTGGGAAGGTTGCCTCCACCAGGGGACTTGGCTGGTTTGTCTGTCACCCCATCTTGGGAGCCTCCGGTCTGTGAATTGGCCCCAGTCAGCATGACTCAGCTTCGCCACATGCAGCTGAGAAGAGCAGCACCCCCCGGGATTGTGAGGGGTGACACTGAGCAGTGTATACAGAGTGTTCAGTGATACCTCCACAAACTGTGGGTGCCCTGCCAACCACAGACCCGTGATGCCCCTGAGCTATACCTCTGCCCACTCCACCACCCCAAGGTAAGTCTGTATGGCCAGTGCACTCCACGGATCCTCTGTCTCTGCCTCCTTGGCACTGGGATCACAAGCATGAATCACCACCATGCTGGGTTTTTTTAAAACTGTGGGTTATGGGGATTGAACTCAGGTTCCCACTCTTGCAAGGCAAGTACTTTACTGATAGAGTCACCTACCGAGCCCTGTGACTCCAGTCTTGAGTTTGACCCAAGATGTGGGATGTCGCCATTGCCCACTGGATGGCCAACCAACAGTATGAGTGCCAGCACAAGGGCCTAGCTATGGTCCTAGCTGCTGGGGAGGCCAAGGCAGGAGGGTCACATGAGCCCAGGAGCTTAAGGGTAAGTGGGGAAATATGACAAGGCCCTGTCTTTTTCTACTAAAGAAAAGAAAGAGATCGAGATTCTGGCCTCTGCCTGGGATTAGCATGGGTCTTGGCTAAAGATGCTGCCCCCATGCAGGCAGGTGCAATGTGGCTGAAGCCGGGAAGGCATCCACGGCAGAGCCTCCTTGAGCGGTCAGAGCAGTGCAGTGTGCTGCCCTGGGTGCATTTTCTGGGGTGACCTTGAAAGGGTCACAAAAGATGCAAGGTAACTAAGAAGCCACTAGGGAGAAAACGCCACCCTGGCAGAGGGCCTTGGCTGGGTAAGTTGGGCAAGGGCCAGCACAGCACAGACATGCAGACTTTGTCCTTCCTTCTGTTCCCGTAGGAATGCCTTTCAGACCTGGTGACCCCTGGAACAAAGGGACTCAGGGAGAGAACAGAACAGCTAGCCTAGCAGATGTGGGAAGTAAGGGGAGAGGGGAGCCAGAGTCAGGGTAAGGTCCCAGGAACCCCAATGAGAGACTCTGCAACTCCTCAAAGTGTGTGTGGGGGGGTCTCCTGGAGGCAGTCTCTTTTGCTGTTTCGTTGGTGATGGTGGCCCCAGGGAGATTTTCAGAATGGCCCAGAGGAAACCATGGCCAGACACCAGCCCATGCATTGGCTCCCTGGAAAGCCTGGACCAGCCAGTCCTACCTTTCTTTGGTTTGGGCAAATCCTGTCCCTGCCCAGGAATCTTGGATCTCCACCCAGTTCCTGCCCAGCTGGTCCTTCCTTCCTGGCCCAGGGCAACCCAAGCCCTTATAGGGTGAAACACTCCCGTTGGGTGTGGCCTTACACTTTTAAAGACAGACGTGTGTGTGTGTGTGTGTGTGTGTGTGTGTGTGTGTGTGTGTCCTAGCCTGGTACAGAAACAACCCGAGGCTGAACTGTTCACCCGCACTCCACCCTGCCTCGCCCTGAGAAGGATCACTGAGGACAACGCACACCTTAATTCCTGGAACTAGGGAATGCGCAGGACACAGAGGACTTTGAAATCGATGGAGGTGACAGACTCGAAAGTTGAGGATTCTGTGGGATTGCCTGAGTGGGTTCCATTAATCCACGTCAGCCTCAGAGTGCAGAGCATCACCAGAGATGCCAAAGGAAAGGCATGAAAGTCTGGGGTCAGAAGTGGAACCCATACAGAGATGCTGCAGGAGGGGACCAGACTATTATCTTGCAAATGTACACATTGGTTTCTGACTATAGCCCTAGAGAGTTTGAAGGAGGTTCTCTTTCCTAGAGCCTCCACGAGGGGTCCAGCCAGCAAATATCCTCATATTCTGGCTGGGAGACCTTGGCTGACTCTAACCCAAAAACCACAGTCACTTTGAATTTCAATTGTAGATGTATTTTGCAGGAGTCTCACCGTGTATTGTAACTCAGGCAGGCCTCAAGCTCTTCATCCTCCTGAGACTCAGGATCAAGCACGTGTACTTCCACACCCACGCTTTCATAACTGCTGCTACGTGGTCGTTTCTCACAGCATCAGTAGAAAAATGGTGGATGGTATTCCCTCTTGAAGTCCCACAGCCCCTTGCTCTTGGAAAATGTGTCCTTGTGTATCCTGATGGCCACAGAGCATCCCAGGCTGTACATGTGGACACTCAGGTCCAGATGAGAGAAGGACCAGCAGCTAGAGTTCCCTAGCAAAGGTGCTACAAATTCAGGATACGGAACGATTGGTAGGGAGCTGAAGAGATGGTTCAGAGGTTAAGAGTACTTAATGCTCCTCCAGAGGACCAGGGTTCAGGTCCTGGCACACACTGAGCAGCTCACAGATCCCTGAAACTGATTCCAAGATGCTCTCTTCTGGTGTCCTTGGATGCATTCACATGGCATCTACTGACAGACAGATGGTGCTAGTTAGTTCTTCTTAGCAAGCTGAGGAGTAAATGCCGAGGTTAACACCTTAGATTTGTCCAGAGGAAAGGTAGTCCAAGAAGATGGAAACAGAAAACTAGACCAGGATGGCTTTGAAGACAAGAACACAGTCATCTGAATCAGGCTCATACATTCCCTTGAGGGTCTGTCCTCCCTGAAACTGCCACACATCCCACCTGCCCATCTCCTTAAAGGTCTGCTCTGGCAACCATGATGTAAATGTTGGATGTAAAATACATCCACAACTGAAATTCAAAGTGACTGTGGTTTTTAGCATCATGGCTTTACAGGCCCTCCCTGTCACCCTGCCTGCTTAGCTCCATGGGGGGTGGAGACCAGAGGCCACTCCTGCCACCTTCTGTGATAGATCCTTCCCAGGAGTGGACTTGGCCCTCAGCTGTCTTCATTCCGTTCTTACAGATGCCCTCTGAACGGCCTCCTCTGTTCATTCCAGGTTTGTGGGGAAAGGAACTGAAGCCCAGCCTAGTGACATGGTGCATGATTTCAATCCCAGCACTCAGGAGGCAGAGACAGGTGGATCTCTGTGAGATCAAGGCCAGCCTGGTCTACAGAGTGAGTTCCAGGGCAGCCAAGGGATACATAATGAGATCATTTCACAAACCAAAATAAACAAAAACAAAACCTACAAATAAAAAAGGAATAAAGGAGGAAGGAAGGAAGCAACAAACGAGCGAGCAACCCGAAGCTCAGAGGACTTAAACACTTTGCCTGGACCTCAGCGCCAGTCTTGGTTCTTAAGCTCCCGAAGGAAAAAGTTCAGACAACACAGCAGGACAGCAGGCAGGCAAAATGGTTCAGCAGCAAAGAGGCTTGCCATCAAGCCTGACGACTGGAGTTTGACCCCCAGAACTCACCCGGTAGAAGGAGAGGAAAGAGAAAGGACTCCTACAAATTGTTCTTTGACCTCTGCACACATACTGTGGTGCGTACATCCTCACCACACAGAAGTTAATTTTGTAAGAGAAAACTACAGCACCAAGGAGCAAGAACACAGTCTTTAGAAAAAGAGGGGGCTAAGTCCAGCTGCAGCAGCCAGATCCTGCCTCCACGCTTCCCTCAACCTAGGTGTCGCCAGGAAAGAGGCATGCTCTCGGAGCCCTTTTTACCCAGAATGCATAAGTAGATGTGTAAGATGCTTGCCTGGTCCTGAGGCTCAACTCAGGCTCTCAGGCTGGTGGCAAGCTCGCTTACCCACTGAGTCATCCGGTCCTGTGTTGTTATTCACATGTTGGTCAGTCCCTCTCAGAGCTAACCTACCTAACAGCAGCCCAAGCATAGCTTCCTGACTTCTCATGGATGCTCCATAGCCCAGAGCAGAGATAACAGTCACCTGACGTCCTTAGGGCAAAAGGGACATGATGAGGAGTGAGCTGCCGACACAGGACTTGGACCCACAGATTGAGATAAAACACACGTGTGTGCTCACCCAGAGCAAGCTGGAGAAATAGGAGCCCACTGTTCACTAGGTGACTGGAGGAGTCAAAGGGTTGCAGGCAATTTTTTTTGGACATTTTTCTGTACTTTGAATTTTTCTTTGACTATGTATTCTTCCAAAATTCAATAAAACAAAAAGAAAGGGAGAAGGCTATAAGTAGCCCCTATTGTTTAATCCACCTTCAGCCGCTTCCGCTGGGCTCCCAAAGTCACCTGCACCTGATGTAGTGATTTTTCTCCCCCAGTAGTTGGCTGTGTTTCCTGTGAACTATGGACTTTCTTTGTTTCAGAAGCTGTCTCTGGACAGGGCTCCATGCCTCTGTGCAGACTGACCTCTTTCCTCCCTGGACTGGCGGGCTAGGCTTTGCTTCAGGTGCCCGCTCTGACTGGAAGCTATGGGGACAGCACGGTTGTGGATGAGATCGTTCCCCAGCTCTCCGGGCACGTGGCAGGCCACTGGGCTTGCGCAACCTGGCTTCTAGTCGTGCTTCCTTCTCAGTTGCAGTGTAGCCCTCAGGGAGCATGCTGTACCTCTTAGGATTCCTGTCTCATCGTTTAAAAATAGTTAAGAAACAGGAGGCCAGAATCCATGTGGGCAAGATGAGAATAAGTCCATCACGTGCTCACACTGCATGACTGTCACGTGCTCACACTGTATGCCAGGTACTTTCATTTGCTTCCTCCTTCTGTTCTGTTCTGTTCTGTTCTGATTTCGTTGGTTTTTTTTTCTTTTTTCTTTTTTCTTTCTTTCTTTCTTTTTTTTTTTTTTTTTTGGTGGGGGTTGGTTTTTTTGAGATAGGGTTTCTCTATAACTTTGGAGCCTGTCCTGTTACTCTTTCTGTAGGCCAGGCTGGCCTCAAACTCAGAGAGATCCATCTGCCTGTTCTACCTTCCGAGTGCTGGGATTAAGGGCATGTGCCACCACTGCCTGGCTTGTTGGTTTTTAAACAAAATGCTTTTACCAGTGTGTGTGTGTGTGTGTGTGTGTGTGTGTGTGTGTGTGTGTATGTAAATTGTGTATGTGTGTGTGCATGTGTGTATGTGTGTGTGTGTGTATGTAAATTGTGTATGTGTGTGTGCATGTGTATATGTGTGTGTGTGTGTGTGTGTGTGTACATGCAACAGTGTGGAGACCAGAGAATGATTTGAAAGTCAGTTCTCTCCCACCATGTAGATCCCAGGGATTGAACTTGGGTTATCAGGCCTAACAGGAAGTGCCTTTACCTTCTGAGCCATCTTGCCAGCCTGGTTTGGCTTTCTAAAGACAGGGTCTCATTATGTAACCCAGTTTGGCCTCAGAATTAATACCCCTCCCAGTTTATGGCTTCTTCAGTGCTGGCATGAGCCACCACTTCCAGTTACTGGGTACTAGTGGGTGTGTTCTTTGAAGAATGATGGAGGCCATGCCTGGATAGCTGCCCCTGCTTCTTTTTGGAGGTACAGAACCCTCTGGCTAGCTCTCCATAACGAAGCCTTGCCCTGGCCCCTTGGAGACCCTGGAACAATGGGAAGTGATTGAGAGTAACACACAGCTAAAGAGAAGGAGAGACGCTGCACACTCCCCCTGTCCTTCACTGGTGCCCGCGTAGGCACCTCTGCAAGCCCTTCCGGCCATGACAAACTCAGCCGGTTTCTCCGCCAACAGATTCTGAGTGAGACGTATGAGTTTCTCTGTCCAAAAGCTTGTGAAAAGCCATACAGCGGGTTTTCTAGCCCCAAGACTCCAACGGGCCTGGCAACTGCGGTCATGGACTTTGGACCTCAATTAAGAAGACCTGTCTGAACTCAAGGAAGAGCACACGTATGGCAAGGTCGCTAGTGAGACCATTGGAAAGGAGCACCAATGTCAGATGTGGGGGAAGCCTTGCCAGGTCTTGAGGCTCAGCAGGAAGGCAGCATGCTGGAGTCAGAACCTCCATGAGCGGTCGCCCTGGTGTTACAGGGAAAGCCTGGGAAGCCCTCCACTGGTGTAAAGGTCATTAGTTTTCAGCTCACACCTGTAATCTCAGTGCTTGGGTGGCAGAGGTGGGTGGAGCATGAGATGAATGACTGTCTGGTCTCCCTTGTGAATGTGAGATCAGCTTGAGCTACATAGAAAGACCCTGTCTCAAAAACACCATGGGCTGGAGATGTAGCTCAATAGTAGAGCCCTCGGCATGCACGAGGGCCTGGGTTGGCTCTCAGCACCACAAGAAAGATCACTACTCTCTTGCATATCATATAGCTGAGCAACTCATTAGTCCCCACAGCTTCTGGAGACAATACCCTGCTGTGTAGGTTACATTGAGAGCCAGGGAAATCCTTCAACAGCTGCCTCTTTCCCCATCCATTTCTGCTTTACCTCTGCTAGGTGCATGTCTATTTACAACTTATCTATCTTCCTGATGGAGTGACACTTTTTTTTTTTTTTGAGACAGGGTCTCTCTTCCTAACCCTGGCTAGCCTGGAATTCTCCATGTAGACTAGGATAGCCTCAAACTCACAGAGATCCACCTGCCCCTGGGTGCTGGAATTAAAGGCTTGTGCCACTACACCACGCTGGCTTGGTGCTTTTACCCTAACAAGATGTTTCTCTTTCCCTGCTATACTAGATCCTCAAAGGCTGGCTGTCTTTCTGTTTGATGTTGCATCTTTTATATTTACTGTATGTGTATGTATGCAAAACATGTGCATGCCACTTGCATACGTGGAGGTCAGAGGACAGCTCCAGGGAGGTCAGTTCTCTCTTTCTGGATTCTGGGGATTGAAGTCAGCCTTAGCCCCATCAGTCCAACTCAGCAATAAAGGGCTGATGTAACACTGCTACCCACTGTGACATTAGGAGGGTTACAGGAGAAAATGCAAGAAAAGACCACCTAAGACTGCCTGGTGGATCCTGGGGCTGGGTGGTAGAGAGAGCTCTGTTGTGATTGAGATGATCTTCAGGTCCAGAAAGAGGCCATGGAGAATCAGAGACCCTCTGTGCGATTCCACCAGGTATGAGCCAGAGAGGGCTGGACCCCTCTTTGGGAGTTTACGGGGTGGAGACGCCCTTTTCAGATACCATGTGGTAGGCACCCCCTATTCAGGAGCTTGTGGGGACTGGGACCTCTCCTCAGAAACCCACACAGCCATGGGAGAGAGTGGGATCTGAAATGACAGGTTCCCAGGTGAAGACCTCCTGCCATAAACTGCCTGTTAGTATTCAGGCAAATGGATGGCTGCCCTTGGGGTCCTGACAGGATGCATCCTCAGCTGCAGCCACTAGGAGCACCTCCTGTGCACATTCACTACGTTCCCTTATAAAAGAACCCTGCGCACCTCCTCTCTCTCTCTCTCTCTCTCTCTCTCTCTCTCTCTCTCTCTCTCCCCCTCCCCCTCTCTCTTCTCCTCTGCTGCTTCTGTCCCTGGAGACAAGTTTCCCCCCTCCCCTTCCCTCTTTTTACGTTCCCTTTCCCCTCATAAAAAGCTTCTCCACACAAAGCTACAGAGAAACCCTGTCTGGAAAAAGGAAAAAAAAAAAAAAAAAAAGCCCCTCCACATAAACTCTGTCTCATCTGTAAACGTGTGTACAGTTACCACAATGGGCTACATACAGAAACTGCCCCTACATACAGAGAAGGCTCTTAAAGGGGTTTAGGTGACCCCTTGAATTGTATTTATTTTTATTAGAATCTAAAGTTCCAGCAACACTCAAAGCATTAGAATAAATGGGCTAGAATTTCCAAGGCTCTTTCCTCCTGGCTTGGGGGTGAGGAGACCAAAGCTAGAGACCAGCCTGGGGACTGGAGTCCTGTGTCCATTACTCTGCTGGATAATGTCCTTTATCACTGTGGAGGGTGAAGGGACCTTCTCCCAAGGTCGGGGAACCTCACCTGGAGGCTCCTGGTGCAGCAGCATCAGGAATGGAAGCCAGCCTGGGAGGTGAGTCCAGCTCCAGCTACACACAGGCTCTGGGAGACCCCATGGTGAAGGGTCAGGCTGTTTGGAACACTGGCTGTGGGCGCTTGTATGTGAGCGTTACATAGCCCTCCAGCAAGCTGTTCCCTCGCCAACCTCTTCAGGTTGGGCGGCGCTGGATGCAATGTGGAATATGGTCATCGGGGGTCGCTGTCACGCCAAAGGCAGGGAAAGGTAGGCAAGAAGCCGCTGGAGGGAAACAAGCGGCGCGGGGTGGGGGGGGGGCTGCAAGCCCAAAGGAAGACGATATTTCACAGGCAGAACCCTCGAGGCTCAGAGAGGCCTTACAGCATGGTCAGCCTTACGCCGCATTTCCAATTAGAATCGCATTTTAGAGGTGAGGTGTAGTGAGGGGCTGCGGGCAGGCCTGCTTTTCATCCTGCCTGGCTCCTGCTCGGCTAGCTTAGTCCCAGAAATAACAACACACAAATTGTATTCATTTAAGCACTGCCTGGCCCATTATCTCTAGAGAGTTAGTTACTGACTAACTCTCATATCTTGATATTAACCCATTTCTATTAATCTGTATCACACCACGAGGTGTGGCTTACCGGGAAAGATTCAGCATGTCTGACCTGGTGGCTGGCTCCATGGCATCTGGCTCATTGCCCTCTTCCCAGCATTCTATTCTGTTTACTCCGCCTACCTAATTTTCTGTCCTATCAAAGGGCCAAGGCAGTCTCTTTATTGACCAATGAAAATAACACAATAGACAGATAACCCTCCTCCATCATTTCCCCTTTTTCTGTTTAAACAAAAAAGAAAGGCTTTCATTTTAACATAGTAAAATTACACATAATAAAACAGTTATCAAGCAAGAATTACAGTCACAATATTTATAACTATATCTTTATCATAATAATGGAAAACTATAACTATGACTATCTATTCTTTAACTCCATTAAAGACTCCAGAAGGATATATTACCTAAGTAAACAAGAAGTAAGCAACTTCCAAAACTCTAGAAATGACAGAGACATCTCGCTGCCTGGACAGTCACCCAAAGTTCCTCTGTATCGTTGGGGCATCCATTTTTGGCCTTCAGGCCCATAATATCCAGAGACATTTCCATGAAGCAGGAAATTTCAAAGGCAGTTCAGTCACTATCTGTTGTGTCCTGCAGAATGTCTCGCAGACTCTTTCATGAATCAAGAACCTCGAAAGATCATCTTACCTTTAGGCAAGTTTAGCAGTCCTCTCTCTGCGGGTTCTCTGTGTCCAGTTTATACAACAGTCCAGGCAAGAGCAGTTTCTTGCCCAAATGGCTAACCAACTCCATAAGGAGCCTCTTTGATGCCCATCTTCCTCTTGAAGTAGATTGGTGCTGCCAGGAGCAGACGTGTCTCATTGTCATGAAAAGTCCTAAGTTATTAAAACACTAAATGCCATGTTCTGTAGTCTTTGAAAGATATGAATGTCTATCTGAAATATATCTATGCACTTCTAGAAAATCAGACTAACATTACTACAAGCTAGTATTATCCATTAACAACCTATATTTTTAATTATACATTGCATTTTTAAATAAACTACACAATCACAATAGTGAGGAAGGGGCCCGCATGTACTAAGTTACAGAACAAGTGCAGGACACATCGGGAATCTGAGGAAATTTTCAGGACTCCACCCCCTTACCCACTCCCCCCACCTCCACCCACCCTCAGTAAAGGTAGTTTTGATCTCTCACTACCGTGGAAATAAGGCACTGAGAGGTTAATCTGCTTGCCTAAAGCCGCACAGCCAAAGCCAAGTGTTGTGATTTCTCTGTAGCTTTGGAGCCTGTCCTGGAACTAGCTCTTGTAGACCAGGCTGGCCTCGAACTCACAGAGATCCGCCTGCCTCCCAAGTGCTGGGAGGCGTGCACCACCGCCCGGCTTAACTGCAATCTTGCCCTGATTATGGTATGCTCAGCTGCTTGGAGCAGGCATGAAGGAAAGCCCATCAGCACACCCCCCACAGAAACACACGCACACTCACCGAGGGCCACCCTCTAAACTATAGGATCCCTTGGGCATTTCTATGGGAACAGAAGTAGTGATTCCTCCTGTATCACTATTGCCCTGGCCACCCCAGCAGTCATAGCTCTGGTGATGGTCAGGGGAGGCCTCTCCTATAAGGACCCTGCTAAGGTCTTTGGTTTCCCACGGGTACCTTGCTTGTCCTTGCAGCCGGAGGGTCCATGAGTAATCCCTTCCCCTACACTTCCACAGAGCTACCCAGGGCAGGGGCAGAAACAGGACAAGCTGGAGTGATGGAAGGCAAGAGTGAAACCATCACAAGGCTAAGATAAGGGGCTGGAGAGATGGTTTAGCTGCTAAGGGCACTTGTTGTTCTTTTTTTAATAAATAATCTTTTTAAGATGTATTTATTTATTATGTATACCATGTTCTGCCTGCATGTGTGCCTGCAGGCCAGAAGATGGTACCAGATCTCATTACAGATGGTTTGAACCACCATGTGATTGCTGGGAATCGAACTCAAGACTTCTGGAAGAACAGTCTGTGCTCTTAACCACTGAGCCATCTTTCCAGCCCCCCCATACTTGTTCTTGCAGAGGAGCCAGGTTCCACTCCTAGAACCCTCATATTGGTTTGTAACTCGAGTCCCAGAAGGTTTGATGCCCTCTTCTGATCTCTGTGAGCACCAAACATGCATGCAGTACACATGCAGGCAAAAACACTCACACACAAAATGTAATGAATGAAACTAATTTTTAGAAAAAATAGGCCAAGGCAAGGACCAAAGGAGCATGGTGGTGGCTTTTCAGGAACAGGGGAGGGATGTGGGCTGTGACTACACAGTAAAGGAGATAACAGGATTGCAGGAATCTGACATGTGGCGATGTGAGAGGTTGTCATGTATGTAATCAAATGTGCTGATACCCCACATCATCCATTGTCAAATGTTAAACTCTAGCAATTTAAGACAGTGGCAAGCATTCATGTCTGAAACCATGTCTTGTGATCAGTGTTTGCGGCTTCGGGGTTTTCATGAGGCTTCTGCTGTTGCCCCAAGTCTTGAGGAGGATGGAGGATCTTTTCTGCATCATTCAGGAATGTGGTCCTCTTGCCATCTAGTTACTCCAAACCAGCTCTAGGTGTGTCCGCAACATGGTGCCAGCTTCCCCAGAGCGGAAGTTGACAGAGAGGACCATGACTGTTCATTGGCTTCAGAAGTGAACGCATCCATTTCAGAAGTGGCCCTAGCTCTTGGAGACAGTTCCAGGCCTGAACCAGTTTGTGTGGATTTTGAGAGCCACCATGAAACTAACTGCCTTGGAGAAAAAAAATGTTTTCTCCTTCTCCTCTTCTTCCTTCTTGAGATTTTTTTTTTTAAATTTTATGTATTATGTATCCAGTGTTCTGCCTACATGTATGCCTGCAGGCCAGAAGAGGACACAAGATCTCATTACAGATGGCTGTGAGCCACCTTGTGGCTGCTGGGAATTGAACTCAGGACCTCTGGAAGAGCAGCTAGTGCTCTTAACCTCTGAGTCATCACTCCAGCCCCCTTCTTGAGATTTTTAAAAAATTATGTGTGGGTTTATGTACGTAAGTGCAGTGCCCTTGCAAGCCAGAAGAGGGCATCAGAGTCCCTGAGGCTGCTACAGGCAGTTGTAAGGTGCCCAACAAGGGTGCTGGGAACCAAACTTGGGTCTTCTGCAAGAGCAATGCATGTTCTTTACCTCTGATCTCCAAGTATTGTTATCTTCCTAGCTCCAATTTATTATTGCTATTGTAAAAAAAAAAATGTACCACACAAAGTGTATCACTTTAGCCGTTTCTAAGAGTCCCCTTCGGTGTAGTTAAGTAAACTGACCTTGTTCTGCATCTGTCACCATCCATCTCCCAAACTTTCCTGTCTTTCTAAACCAAAGCTCCAGGCACTAAGTCCACAGTGGACCTCAGCCAGCCCCTGGCAGCCACCACTCTACTTGCTCTGTTGAACTGCACTGTTGGTACCTCCCACAAGAGAATTATGCAGTGTTCGTCTTTCTGCCATTAGCGTCTTTTGCTTGCTTATCTACAGGGTTTGTCCACATGTAGTGCGTGTTTGAATTCCCTCCCATTTCAGACCAAATAATATCCCATGGTGTGTGCGTGTCCTTCTTTGTTGCTGTGGCATCTCTCCTCCACATGGGTTTGAATGCATTCTTCTGCTCTTACACAGTCTTATTCTGAGCATCTCCTGGGAGTCACACAGCAAGTCAGGAACCCATCCTTTCTCATCCCTCTCGGAAGCCTCCAGTGTGGGCCTGGGATGCTCATGGAACCCTGGATGCACTCGCTGACCAGCATGGAGTTTTGAGTGTTCTCCACCCTCACTCACTTTTCTCATGTGACCTGGTCACAGAGCAGGTGCTTACTTTATCCAGGGTGAGCAGCTTTCTCCTGTGTCTACCATTCTGTCATCACAGGGGATCTTGGTGGGCGTTATTCTCTGGCCAGTTTGAGTCTTTGGCTCTTTGCTTGCTGGAGATCTCACCACATGATGCAGGGATGCCAGAGTGTGGCCCCAAGATGCTAAAGGAGATCATCAACAGTTTGGGGTGGCGCTTGGCTTTCCCTGGCTTGAAATCACATCCTTGCTTCTTTCAACATCGCCTTTGTGGTTGCACTGCCCCCTCTGGGTGTTTGCCTCTCTTCTATCAGGGCACTTGTGATGGCAGCGAAGGTCCCCTTAGACAGTCCTTGTGTGTGATCCCTAACTTAGTTATATCTGCAAAGATCCCTTTCCCAAGTAGGAAACAGAATGCAGGCATCAGGACTTTGGACTTCTTTGGATGCCCAGTATCCACCCTCCTGTAGTAGACAATCAAAGAGACACTGAGTGTGGTGGCTCTGGGCACTTTCCTGGGTGATGGGCATACTCCATGTGTGAACTGTGGCTAGACTGTACCCTTGTCATGCTGTGGGCCTGTTCCCAGGGTTCCCATGGGGAAGCGGCAGAGCCAGGGCTGGCCCTGCTTCTAGTATTACCGGCAAGCCCTTGGTGGCCACGGCTTCCCTCTGCTAATGACCAAGGGAAAGTCTGACAACAGTGAATGGGTTGGCCCACAGCAGTGACATGCCACCATCTTGTGGCTAGCCTCTCCTGAGTCCTGCCAGAGTACCAAGAGGCCTGCAACACTGCCCACCTTGGACACAGGACATCTGGGATGCACTAGCCTGGAGGGGGAGGGGAAAGGACGATGCTGTAGAGGAAAATGATAGCAGGGTGTGGGCTCTTCTGCCCCCAGGGACAAGGCCGCTGTCCCCTCTCTTCACTGGGCCCAGCTGATGCACACCTCTCAACAGAGGCCCGCCCTTCCCCCATCATCTACAGGGCTCAGATGGAAGCCTAACCCATTAACCCCTTCCTGGCCTCTCCACCCCACCTTGCAGCTGTCACACTGCGGCCTCAGTGGAGCAGGGAGGGGACGGAGTAGTTAATCACAATCACAGAGCAGTAGTATATCAGCTGCTGGGCCGTCTCTGTCGTCGGCTGCCAGCCGGCTTCAACCGAGCAACTGCCTGCAACAGCCACACTATAGACTTGTCCCTGGGGACTGCCCCGAGACTCCAGTCGTGTGACATCTGTCATCAGAATTCCATCCGAGAGCTTTCAAGTTCATCCCATGACATGCCACCTCCACCTAGAGGCCTCCTTGACCACATCACTCCCCGCCACCTGCTCTGTCTACCTTTGCCTCATCCCGGCTTCTGGCTTGCTTCAGTTTGCAGGTGTGAGGTGGTGGTTTTGTTGTATGTGTTTATGTGTGGTGTGTGTGGAGAGTACATGTGAGTCTATGCATGCGTGTGAGTTCAGTGTGTGTGCAGGTGTGTAAAGGCATGAGGTGTGACGAGATTTGATGGCTTCCTCCATCACTCTTCTCCTTATTCTTTGAAGCCAGGACTCTGAGTGGAACCCAGAGTTCACGGGTCTGCATGGTCCAGCTAGCCTGCTTGTTCCTGGGATCCCCTGGAACTGAAGGAGTGCCACTTTGCCTCCCCAGCATTTATACTGGTTCTTGGAATGCATCCTCGTGTCTATGTGATAAATACTTTAGCCACTGAGCCACTTCCCTAGCTCCTGTGGAAATTTTTATGCAGCTGGGGGAAATCAAATGCGGGTTTTCGTGAACGCTAGGCATATTCTACTAACTTGGTTACATCCCCCGTCTCCTGGGGGTCTGTCCCTGGGTGGCAGAGTCAGTGCTGGCCCTGCTTACAGGGCCATCATGACCTTGATGAGCCATGTTTCCTCTGCCAGTGGCCAAGGAAAAGTCTGGCAATGGCAAGTGGGTATGCCCACAGCAACAACATGCCACTGTCCTGTGACCAGCCTTCTCTGAGTGCTGCTTTAGAGTTCCAGGAGACTGGAGACACTGTCCACCCTGGAAGCAGGAGATGGCTCAGCAGTAAGAGCACTGGCTGTTCTTCCAGATGTCCTTAGTTCAATTCCCAGCAACCACATGGTGGTTCACAATTATCTGTAATGCGATCTGGTGCCCTCTTCTGGACTGCAGGCATGCATGCAAGCAGAACACTGCATACATCATAAATAAATAATTTTTTTTTCTTAAATAGTAACCCGGTGTAGTTTTAATCCATCTTTAATCCCAGCACTCAGAAGGCAGAGCCGGGCAGACCTCTGTGAGTTCAAGACCAGCCTGGTCTACAGAGTGAGTTCTAGGACAGCCAGGGCTGTTTCACAGAGAAACCTGTCTCGAAAAACCAAAACCAAACAGACAAAACCAGAGTTTCTCTGTGTAGCCATGGCTATCCTGGAACTTACTCTGTAGACCAGGCTGGTCTCAAACTCAGAGATCCACCTGCCTCTGATTGTTGGCTTAAAGGCATGTATCACTACTGCCTGGTTTTGGCTTTGTGGTGGTTTGTTTTGTTTTGTTTTGTTTTGTTTTTTGACACTATTTCACTAAGGAGGCCTTGATCCTCCTTCAAGCAGCTAGGGTTACAGGTCTGGGTCACCAAGCTTGGTTCCTTTATCTTTCCTGATAACTGGTTCTATCTAAGGATGCAGGTGTGACAGCGGGTTTTCACAGAGTCATTTGTGGCCATGCGCTGAGGGCAGTGGAGAAGACGGGAGTCCAGTCCCCTAAACTGTGGCACATGTGCCAACCTTACCGCGCCATGAAAGACGGATGTCTCATCTGTGTTTAAACCCGACTTGGCCGGCCTTCCCTTCTTACCGCACTACCAGCACACATTTTCAGATAGACGCACCCACTTCATGGATCCTCTCTACCTCTTTACGAAGTGAATACCAACCCCTCCCAACAAGCTGGACTCTCCAGAGGGCGTCTTGCTCTCCTGCTGAGACTCCTTCCTGCATGCCTTCATTCCCTTTGCTCCCCGACCTGGTCTTCTCTCAGACAGGGCCTCCTCTTGGGAGCTCTTCACCGTGCCTTCCTTACTGAGAGCCTGTTCTAGGCACCCGGGTCCCACTGCTAGCTTTCTCTGGCATCCACCTGACTGCAGAGTGTCGATTTGTAAGTCTTTTGGTGCTCTGGGCTCAGAGCTTTTCGTAGTGCAGATGGGAGCCAACAGGTATCCAGCCAGGTGGGTCAAATGTGGTCCATTTGTGGGTTCTCAGCTTATTATCCGCCCTCCCGGAACCCAGCCCCCCAACGCTTTTAAGTCAGCCCCGCAGGTGGTTGCAAGACGGAATGAGTGGAGGAGGCGCCCGCTAGAGGGCGCTAGAGCTCCGCAGCCGAGCTGGGTGGGCGGGGCCTGGGGTGGGGCGAGGACGAGGCGGAGTCTAGTTGTGCAGGACTGGGCCAGTCCCTCCCACAGCCACACGCCCTGGAACCGCGCGCCCCTCCCGCCTCGGATAATTAACTGGAACCAATAAAACGTTGATGGCGGCGCCTTTGTAGGCACTGCGGCGGCTTTGTCATGGAAAGCGCGGTCCCCACCCGCCCCGTCCCCGCAGCTGGCCCAGAGTCGCCCGAGCCACCTGGATGGGACCCGGGACCCGCGCCGGCCCATCTGCCGCGCCCGTCAGCTGCGGGCAACAGGGAGGCGGACCGCTCCAAGTCTGCAAAACTTCAGGTTAATGGTGGCACTGAAAATCGCCGAGATCAGCCGACAGGCCTGAGTTTTCATAGAATGCTTTCTTCTCGGTCCGCGCTGCCGGCCTCAGAGAAAGTGTCCGCGAGTGCTCACCGAACAGGAATCCAGCGCTCTGTCCTCAGATGACAAGTACACGGGGAATACCTCATGGCTGGGTGAGCCAAACAAGCTAGGTCACCTCTGCTGGCGGTCCAATTGTCTGCCCGGGGCCTATAGCCCTGCCCCGTGATCGTCCATCCTGGGTACCTGCTACCCTGCCTTGTCTGTGGTCACATGTTGCCTTGGTTGAGCAGACAGAGGACCTGTGAGGTTCATGAGCTGTAGTCTTTCCTCAGAGAGAAGCGGGATAGTGATAGCCAGGAAGTTTTAAAACGACATGGCGCCGGCGTGTACTTATAGGACCATGATATGGCACTGTATCTGCAGAGCCTCTGGGGATGTCCACCACCAACTTGTGAGTGATGCTTTTGACTTTTGACATTGTTCCTGGAAGAACAATGCAGTTTAGGATTCTCTTACCTGTACGGTCCTTGTTGCTTCTGATCTTACTCACGGCTGCCATAATCTCCTCTGACAGTTGTCTGTCTGTCTGTCAATCCCCTTTATAAGGAGCTCAGAGAAACTGATAGCTGGGAATGTGGCTCAGTAGCAGAGCTTTGCTTAGAAGCCATGAGGCCCTGGGTTCTACTCCCAACACCAAAACAAGCCCCCCACTTTGGTACATGGTATAGACATGTGCATGAAATTCACACTCTAGCTAGCTGGGTCACCAGATGGTAGACCTCCAACAAGCAACCTCCGTGGCTTCCGTGAAATGGCTGAGAAAGAGGCAAATCCCTGCCTCACCCCTTTCCTGCACCTACCAGTGCTGGGTTCTGAGCTGCCAGCACACTAGCCTCCCTCTCTGGTCTATTCTTGTCTCGTGTGTCAAGAGGGCTCAGGAAGTAGAACTGACTTCTGGGAACTTCAAGGATGAGTTCTACGTATGTTGACTGTGCTGGCTCGTTTTATGCCAGCTTAACAGAAGCTGGACTCGTCTGAGAGGAGAGAACCTCAGTTGAAAAAACAAAAGAGCCTCCATAATAAGACCAGGCTGTAGGCAGGCCTGTATGGCATTTTCTCAATTAGTGATTGATAGAGGAGGAGCCAGCTCATCGTGGGTGGGGCCATCCCTGGCCAGGTGGTCCTGGGTTCTATAAGAAAACAGGCTGAGTAAGCTAGTAAGGAGCACTCCTCCATGGCCTCTGCATCAGCTCCTGTCTCCAGGTTCCTGCTCTATCTGAGTCCCTTCCTTGGCTTCCCTCAGTGGATTGTGACTGGGGATATATAAGCCAAATGAACCCTTTCCTTCCGAGTTGCTTTTGACTCTGGTGTTTCATCACTGCCATCATAGTCTTAACTAAGACACAGATAAAAGTCAGAATAGTGTGTGCTGATAGGTGACTCCATCAGCGTGATGGCCAACAGGGTGCACCAACGGGAAAACAAGCCAGAGATGCGTGTGGGCTGCACACTTCATTGTGTGTAGCATGTGGCTTTATAGCAAATCTTTCCTTGCCAAGACAAGAAGGCCTTTCAGGACAAGAAGAGACCAGCCCCTAGGGTGCCTGATCTAGGCTTGACAGCAGAAGCAGATGGAGGGGTTGATTCAGGCCCTAGTGTCCTTCTGTACCCACCTCCAGGCCTTTCCCTGCCATGCACGGCTGAGGTGGAGGAAGAATGGAAGCAGGACTCTGGAGAAACAACTGCGGTCCGGGTGACTCTGGCTATACTGTTTATCTTCTTCCGACCTCAGGCTCCTCATCTGAAACTGGAGCAATGCTCTTCCAGAATGTGGACGGGCCTGAGCCATGAGCTAAGCTATCACATACTATGTTCATCCCACCTTAGGCAATTGCCCTCACGGTTGCATGGCTCTGTGTGCTGGTCTCTGCCATGAAATACAATAGGGTCCCCTGGGGCACAGAACCACTGTGATAGGTAGAATCTGCGTGCGGGACACTACAAGGATTCTCAGGCCTGTTCCTGCCCAGCCCTTGATTGAACTCTTCCCATGTGGGTGTTGTGGGGAACTGGGTGGCTGAAGGTTCAGTCAGGATCCAGGAAACACCCTTCAGGTCAGGTTCCATGGATGGATAAGAAAAAAAAAAATCAGCTTCTGCCAAAGAAGAAACCTAGAGAGACTGTCCCTGAGAGCATAGAGCAGCTCATGGCTCATGAGTGCTGCCAAGGAGGTGCTCCAGGCACCTGGCTCTATCCTTGTAGGTATGTGAGAGTGTAGAGCAGCCAGAAAGCAAAACCCAGGCCCAGGGAAGCTCTTCGAGAGGCAGGAGTGGAAGCCTGGAGAAAAAGAAAAACTGTGAGCAGAGCCTGAGGCAGGGCCACTAGGGGGTCACAAGACATCCTGGCAGTATCGGCAGTAAAGTTAGTCTTGTCAAGAGTCCCAAAGTCTGAGTGTGACAGAGCTGAGATTGGAACTGTAGCTCGAACATTTGAGTCAAGGATCCTCCTAACAGTGACAGAAAAGGGAGGGCACAGGAAGAAGAAAAGAGGCAAGAAGGACACGGGAAGGGGCAAGAAAAGGAAGGAAACCAAAGAACCCAAGAGGATGGTGGGAAAAGAGAGGCGGTGCAGAGGGCAGCAGCAGAGAAGGAGGAGGGAGAAGGGAAGGTGCCGGCCAGGGGGATGCCCATCCGTGATGAATGGGTGGGACTACCCTCTGCCCCACCATCCGCATGCTTCTCTGCTGGCCACTGGCCGCAGGGTTGAGCATCACATGGGAGGATCAAGGAAACACGGGATTCCACAGGTGGGTCTGCTGGTCTACCAGTGGTCCCGGTCAGCAGGAGGAGGGCCCACAGTATGGGGCCAGGGGGCATTGCGTCAGGGCTTGTGTTGACCTCCTGGAGGCCTATTTGCAGCCATGCCTCCACCTTACAGGGGAATAACGGGCTCCAAACTGGAGCCCAAGTCAGAGAATGAAGTCAGTCCTCGGTGAGCCTTGGATGTAGAACTTGAGCCCAAAGTTTGCGCTGGAGACTGCCTCTTTAACTATTGCTGACACACCGTCCTCCTAGAAAAGGAGGCAATGGTCAAAAAAAAAATCAGCTATAGCCATAAGGGCAGCCTGATTGGGTGAGTCTCCTGTGCTCATCCAAACTGGAGCTTCTGTTGGGCGGTGGTAGTGTACGCCTTTAATCCCAGCACTCTGGAGTCGGACACAAGTGGATCTCTGTGAGTTTGAGGCCAGCCTGGTCTACAAAGCAAGTTCCAGGACAGGATCCAAAACTACACAGAGAAACACTGTCTTGAAAAACAAAAAACAAACCAAAACAAACAAACAAAAAAAACCACCCAAAACCATAAACAAAACAAACTGGAGCTTTCATGCTATTCCTCTTAAAGTAACACACACACACACACACACACACACACAGCACAGCACACATCAGCTACAGCCTAACCACCTGCTAGCTTTCTCTGCGGGACAGCCTGGCAAGGGTGCAGAAAAGAAGAGAAAGGGGTCAAGGCCATGTGCCACCAGCCCTGGCCAAGTTAAAGACCTACAGAAGCTTCTACTGTATGCTGTCTGCAGAAGCAGCTGCCACTCCTCAGTGAAGTTTAGTCAGTGTCCATGGGGACCTTGTGGGATCTGGAACCTGGGGGCTCAGCTTCAACGGCCTGGGATTTCTTTGAAACCACACCCTAACTTGCTTCCTTGTGTTTCTGAGCTTCGTAGGTAGGCCTGTGGTTTGTAGCAGACTCGTTGAATTGAAAAGGCACAGCAGAAGAGGCCAATGAAGGGCATGGAGAGGCCACTGAGACCTGACACAGCATCACAAGTCACCCCAAATGTAGTGAGTTACACCAACAAGCATAATTGAGTATATCTCCCAATGTCTCTGGGAAGAATCCAAATAGCCATGGCCATGCGGTTCTGGTATACACAGATTGGAGGAGCCGCTTGCAAGGTGACTCATTTATATGACTTGCAGGTCTGTACTGTCTGACAGTGGGGTCTCAGGTCCTGAGTGACTTCATAGCAGAGCCATCCCAGAGCCACCAAACCCAGAGACTGAGGTAGAAGCCACAATGCCTTAGAAGCCAAACTCTCTTGTCCCCACAAAACCCCACTGGTTAAAGCCACTAAAACTCCCAGTTTTATTGGAACTCGAAAAGGACGTGGGTATGGGAAGGAGATGGGCAGATGAGAGAACTGTGCGTTATTTAGGGCTCTGGGGACTGCAGAGGGGCATCGTGGGTTGTCTGAGATTATTTGAGAGCAGTGGGGGCGGCATCTGAAGTTACTGAGGTTATCTGTGGACACTGAAGGCTACCAAAGGGCACAGAATAGCTACCTGAGACACAGGGAATTATCTGAGGACCCTGGGAGTTATCCAAGGGCACTAGGGGCCCTCTGAGAAAGGCACTAGGAGTCATCCAGGGGCAATGGGGCCTATCGAGGGTATGGGGGTCACGGACATTAGAATGTTGGTAGGAAAATCTGGAGCGTTCCTTCAAAGCTCTTCAGACCATGTCTCCTGCAAAGCGTAGCTCTGCCATGAACAGAAGAGTCTGGAACATGATCTACCATGCTCTTTGCTGTTTCTGACCACACCTCCCCGACACCATCTCAGTGTTCCTGACTGGCATCTTTGAAGCAGGGGGAACCATGTCTGTGTTCCCCTTCTCCACTCACCCTGGAACAGCCTCCTCAGCTCTGCTCTCTGGCCGCCTCCTCTGGAAACCTCTCCAGGTGCCCTGCATGGACTCACTGCACTTCACTCCCGGACTGTATCCCCGTGGCTACACAAATCAGACCCTGCTCTGCCTGTGTGTGTACCACAGAGTCCTGACTAGGGGGCGGACTCACAGTAGGTGCCCAGGTTAATGTCAAATGAATCAGTGACGAACATTTTCCCTTCACACACAGGATCCCCTTCCAAGCACAGAGAAACGCTGAGACATGCCTGAGTACCTCCCTGGGCCTCATTGTCCGCTACCCTGAAGTACTTGGAGGCCTCTTCCAGCCCCACATCTCAGCAGTCACGTGCTCCTGGAAATGTTCAAGGGACAGCACCTTGAAAATAGGAAAGGAATTGGAGCAGAGTTCAAATCCCAGAGGCTCCCCCTCGCTCTGCACACTTTAGATTCCTCAGATATACAGGAGCTATGTTAGCCTTCAGTTCTGTAACCAAACACCTGGCATACACGACTTAAAGAAATAGGGGTTTGTTTTGGGTGACATTTTCGGATTTGGTCCCAGTTCCACTGGTTCCGTTGCTGTGGACCTGAGTTAAGTTGGCAGGGGGGTATTATATAAGAGGGCTGCCCCCTCAGAGAAGCCAGGAAGCAAAGAAAAAACAGAATAATGCCCTGGGTTTAATGTACCTCTTCCAGGGCACATTCCCAATTCCTACTTCTAATCGAGATCAGCCTCTTAGTTTCCACTACTTTATAATAATGTCATCAGATTATGAACCCATTGGTGAAGCAACCCACTGACTAAGTCAGAGTCCTCACAATCCAATTATTGAGAAATGGGGAGCAACCCTTCAACACACGAGCCTTTGGGCCAATACTTCATGTGTGACTTGAATACGAAATGTCCCTCATAGGCTCATGTGCTTGGAGACATGGTGGCTGGGGGTGCTGTTTTGGAAGATAGTGGAACCTTTAGGAGATGGTACCTCATTGCAAAATGTGAATCACTGGAGGCAGGCCTTGAGACTTTTATAGCCCAGTCCTAATTCCTGTTTGTTCTCTGTCCTGTTTGTTACGCTAAGGGTAAAGGAACTAAGGAGTCCCAGCTATGCAGTTCTGCCACCGTGAGCCACCTGATGTCGTGCTGCCCTTACCTCAAACTGTAAGTCAGATTAAGTTCTTCCCTCCTCAGGCTGCTGACTGCCAAGTAGTCAACCACAGCAACATAAAAAACACAACCGGTTCAGAAAAACGGTACCAGGAGTGGGGTCGTGGCTTTGCCAAACCTCTCCATGTTCTTAGGCCTTTGGTGTTCATTTGTGGAAGGAATAAGCAAAAGTTTGAAGCGAGGTAGAGAAACCCTGGAGTGCTATAAGAAGAGATTAGTGGGCAATTCTGGTGGGGGTTTGAAAGACCAGAGTGCTGGGTAAAATGTGGACAGTGGAGGTTTGACTCACAAATCTTCAGAGAAATACAGGGGAGTCCATTGGGAAATGAGCTAGAGGCTATGCATGCTGCACCCTCTTAAAGAATCTCCTGTATTTTGCCCATGTCCTGAGAACTTAAGTGGCACTAAATTCAAAGACTAATTTGCTTGGCAGAGGAAATTTCAAAGCAGGATAACATTCAGGTTTATACCATTGTTACTGCTCACTGCTCTTATCCAGATATGCGCTAAGAGAGAGCAAGATGCAGAGATAGAGGATAATTTTAAAATATGCAGATTGGCAAGGAGAGGGATACGTGTGAATCTGAAGTTGCAGATACGGCAGATGTGAAGGCAACTCTAATTGTCTGAGAAATTCCCACCCTGAAAGAGAAATCTTGGGTTTCGCCATGGAACAATAAGGAAAAGTTCCACTGAGGATGAGACTCTACCCATCAAAAATGCTAACTTGTGAAAAAATAAATTCATTCAAAAGGAGAGAACCTAAACTCAGAATGCCACCACAGGGATTCTCTGACACAAAATAGATACTCAGAGAGCTCCTTCTTCAGGACGGCTCTGACAACACAGAAGGGCTGCTGTGACTATGGCCCAAGAGCTGGCAGCAGAATTTAGGGGGTCACCCACATGATATTTTGCAGGCATAAAAGATATGAAAGTGAGGGGGTCATAGAGGTTTACAGCAAGCTTCCAAAGAGCCTCTGAGGTGAAGCAATGTGTGATAAGGTTGGAATCCCCGCAAGGAGATCCTGAAAGAGCATTGCATGGAGCTGGGAAAGTAGACCTCAGTTTGCAGTGGAGACTTCGGAGTATTGGAGATGCCAGAATAGTGGGCTATCAACCAAAGAAAGATGGAGGCCCTGAGTGCAGGCAGGCCAAGAGAGAGGCCACATGCACTGTAGGTGGCAGAGCTGGAGAGGCAATGCCATCCAAGGCAGCTGGAGACCAGGTGAGTTCATCACAAGCCCCAGACACTGGATATAGAGCTGCAGGTTTGGTGTTTACCCTACCAGGTGTCAGTCTTGCCCCTTGGTATGTCCTCCCTTTTTGAATGTGATTATTTACTGTGTGTCATTATATATTAGAAATATATAATTTGTTTTCTTTTTATTTTACAGAGGCTCACAGTTAAGAGATTGCCTTGAGTCTCAGAAGAGACTTAAGATTTGGGACAGTGTTGAGACTGTTAAGATTATGGGGATCTTTGAAGTTGGACCAAATACATATTACATCATAAAATGGCCTGCTCCGAGTCATCACCGTGTCTCCACTTTACTGTTTTTGTTTTGTAGTATTGTGGAGTGAAAATCAGGGCCTTGTACATTCTAGGCAAACACCCTACCATTGAGCTACACTCCAGCCCTCTGTTTTATTTTATTTTGGGTTTATATGTGTGTGTAGGGCACACATGTGGTATATGAATGTAAGTGTGTGCATCAATACACACCGTGCAGAGGTCAGAGAAGGATGCCAGTTTTCTTCCTCTATCATTAAGCCTGGGTCTCTCTCTGAACCTGAAGTTTCAGGTAGACTGACTGGCCATCGAATTCTAGGGACCTGTCTGTCCTCTAGCTCCCAGGGCAGAGGTTACAGGCCCTCCTGAGACCTTGGCCAGCTTTTTTCTTGGGTGCTGGAGACTAACTCAGGTCTTCGCACATGTACAAGCACTCAGCCATTTCCCTACCTTCTATTCTTTGACCAAAGAATTGCACACATGTAGACAAGAATACAATTCTGGCATTGAACACATAGCCCAGTGGGTCTTCCTGGAGTGGGTGGAGCTGTTTACCCACCCAGATCAAGACACAGAATGCTGACAATTCCCATGAGTCTATCTGGCTGCGTCCCCGCTATGGACCCCTGGACAAGATCTACATTTAGGTACCACTGTGGATCTGCAGGGTCTCTACTTCCCCTCTTGCCCCATCCACTCCATTCAGTCAAGAAACCCTGGTCCTATGTGTCACAAGATGCCCCTTTTCTTACCAGACCCTCACACCTCCCTTATCTGAGAGCTGTCATATCCTTGCCTCTCTCCCCACTTTCCCCCAGAATTCTTTGCTCCAGCCATCCTGCTTTCTTTTTGCTCACACACAAGGTCACTGCAGTATATGTCCCCTGGGATTCTGATGCTCCTATACTGTGGGCCATGTTGTCACCTCCTTCCGGCTTGGTGATCAAATGTCATCTTCAGACATCTGCTTCCACCCACAATGGAGTAGCAGACAGGAGTTATCCTCCTGCTAGAGACAGACACACAAAGGCAGGCAGCATATTTGAGAAGATGGTTTCCAGGATGCGGGCATCCAAGAGCGAAGGGTTGTGAAGGGTTTTTGCTGATGAGACTGATCCAGGCTGGGGAGAGGCTTCTAAAGAGATTTAAAAAACAGGAAGGGGAACAGTGAGATGGCTCAGCGGGCAAATGTACTTGCCACCAAGCTTGACACCTTGACTTTGATCTCTGGAACCCTCATTGTAGGAGAGTGGAGACTCCTACAGGTTGTCCTCGGACTGCCACACGTGTGCTGTGTGTGTCGTCATACAAACAAAAGCACACATCAACACAAACGTTTATTTTAAGACGCAGGGGCTGGAGTGATGACTCAGCACCTGCTTCTCTGCAGAGAACCTGGGTTCAGTTCCCAGCACCCGGCTGTACCTCCCAGGGTACCTGATGCCTTCCTCTGGCCCCTGAGGGCACCAGGCAGGCATATGATGCACAGAGATACATGAAAAATGAAATTAAAATATGCCGAGTATACAGAAAAAGAGAAGACAGCGAGTCGGAACAGATTGTCCAAAACTCATCACCATGAGAAAACTTATCTGAAAGACAAGCACATGAGGAACTGAGGGATAGCTCAAGAAGCCTGCTACCATGTGACCCACGTCCCCAAAGAAGAAAAAGGATTTGCAAAAAAATACTAAAAAAAAAAATCCAAATCTGATGTAAAGTATAAACTCACAAAGTAAGAAAGCTTAACAAACTTCAAGCATGGGAAACTGGGGTGGGGGGAGGGGGTGAGCCATCATGATAAAACTGCTCAAAAACCTATGACAAAGAAAACAGTATTAAGGGCTAGAAGACAGGCGAGGGCGGCTCATGCCTTTAATCCCAGAACTCTGGAAATCAGAGGTAGGCGTATCTCTGAGTTCAAGCCTGGTCTACAGAGTATGTTCCAGGACAGCCAGGGCTGTTACACAGAGGAACCCAGTCAAGGGGAGAGGGGGCAGTGACGGAGCTGAGTGGTAGAATGCTTGTAACAGCCCAGAGGCAGAGATCGAGGCCAGCCTGGTCTACAGAGTGAGTTCCAGCACAGACAGGACTGTCTTGAAAAACTAAAGAAATTTAAAAAGTGCTCTTGCAGGGTTGGAAAGATGACTCAGCAGTCAAGAGTACTTTCTGCTTTTCCAGAGATGTGAATTCAGTTCCTGGTACCCATGCTAGACCTCTCACAACCAGCTGTAACTCTGGCTCCCGGGGTTCCAACATTCTCTCTGACTTCTGTGGGCATCCACACACAATGGCACACACACGTGCGCATGCGCGCGCTCACACACACACACACACACACACACAGAAATGAAAATACGACCTTTTTTGCAAATGTATTTATTTTCCTTTTATGTGTATAAATATTTTCCTTTTATGTGTATAAATGTTTTGCCTGCACCACACAGAGTGCCTGGTAACTGAGGAGACCAGAAGAGGGTATTAGATCACCTGGCACTGGAGTTAGAAACAATTGTGAACCACTATGTGGGTCCTGGGACTCAAACTGGGTCCTCTATTGTTGACAGAGGTTTTCTGTCCCACCAGGTACCACAGCTGTTTGGTGCCAAATAAACACACAGAGGTCTACATTAATTATAAACTGATTGGCCTAGTGTCTCAGGCTTCTTATTAACTCTTATAACTTCTATTAGCCCATAATTCTTGTCTGTGTTAGCCACGTGATTTGGTACCTTTTTCTGCAATGCACTCACATTTTGCTTCCACTGCTTCTGGGCCACAACTTCAGTCTGCGCTTCCCTCTTCCCAGCATTCTCATTGCCCTGTCTCTACTTCCTGCCTGGCTACTGGCCAATCAGCATTTAATTAAAATACAAGTGACAGGGTACATACTATTGTCCCATAACACTCCCCCCGCCTTTTTAAAAACAAGAACTCTGAATCAAATCTCCTTTGTTTAGCTTTTCTACTGACCATTATCCATAACAACTTATAACCAACATTCTAAACAAAGGCAAACATCCATACTCTATAAGAGCAACAAGTACTAAGCCATGTCTCCAACTCCATAAATAAAAACATTTTTTTTCTTTTTAAGACATGGTCTCGATATGCCGTTCTGACTGGTTGAAATCTCGTTTTACTGTATCAATGAGGCTGTCCTGCCTGTCTCTGCTTCTGGAGGGTGCTGGGGTTAAAGGTAACTGCCACCAACACCTGGAAATCAAACAAACAAAACACTGGGGTAGGGAGTTCTTGGGACCGGAGGGGTGGCTTAGTGGTTAAGAGCACTTGATGCTCTGGGAAAAGACCAGAGTTAGTTCCCAGCACCCACGTAGGGCTGCTCACAGCCCCCTGTGACTCCAGCTCCAGAGGATCTGACGCCCTCTTCTGGCCTCCAAGGCACTTTGTTCACATGCACACAACCACACGCACATACACATAACTTAAAATAAAAACTTTTTTAAAACTGTGTACTTGCAAAAAACAAAAGCATTCACTGAGTGGAAACACGGTTGAAATAATATCAGTTACTGTTATTCAAACCGATGTCACATGATCCTGTCTTTTCCCATGCTATTTGAATAGGGAGTCCCAGCTACACTCACATTATAGCCTCCAAATGCTAGAACACACAGGACAAAATCACTGTGCTCTAGAATGTCTGTGGAAGATACATAGGATATTAAGATTCTAGAAAACTAGAAGCCTGTAATGTTAGGATTATGGATCGTTTAGAGACGGTAGAACATCAGAGCTGGGGACAAGAGCTGATAAGGACTCCAAGCCTGGTGTGTGCTAAGTAGGACTGGGGAGAAAGAGCCAAATGGTAGTTTTTTGTACCCCATCTGCTCATCCTAGGCATCCCTAATTTGGGAGCTCTTCTGATCGTTTGTTTTTTCAAGTCAGGGTCTCACTACGTAGCTCTGGTTGTTCTGGAACTCAGTGTGTAGACCAGGCTGACCTTGAACTCACAGAGATCCATGCATCTCTGCCCCTCAAGTACTGGGATTAAAGGTGTGCACCCCCGTGCCCAGCTAGTGTGTCCCTAACTTTACTCAGACTCAGCTGAGCAAGACTGAAGGGCTGAGACTCTACAGGGCTCCAGAAGCGAAGAATGAGGGCTGTGGTGGAGGAGGGGAGGAGGGGGAAGGAGGCTGTATTTTTCCATTTTAATTCAGCTCCTGTTCACTGGGCCCCTTCTGGACTATAGGCTTATGAGACATCGTGGTCATGCAAGGCTGGAGGCTGTCATTATCACAGGGAACCATTCTCTCTACCACCTCCTCAGGGACCCAGGGAGAGGCCGGCTCAGCATCCCAGGACCCAGCCCTCTGGCTACAGAACTGGCTGGCTAGCAGCTCAGGCCTAGGGATAGGCGTGAAGAAGATGCTCCAGGTCAGAGTGGTCTTTGGTCTCACTAGTGGCACGAGGGTGGACTCCAGCCATCCCTCCTCTTTGTCTACAGTTTGCACCACCCAGGACTGTGTATCTTGCATCTCACAAGCTGATTTTACTTTGTGTCCCTTGACTCCAAGGGAAGCCCATGGCACCCACTTTGCCTATAGCTGTCCCCATCACCTAGGGGCAGTAATATATGCTTCATGGCAAAATGCTGTCCAACCTATTTTGCTCTGAGTGTTTTTTTTTCCTAGCTTTGTAACATGAAGGGTCACGCGTGAAGTCACAACATTCGCAAATTAGCGGAAACTGGAGTTCTCCCACATCTCAGTTACTCAGGAGCTGGGCTGGGCAGCTCACACCAAACTGACCAGCGGCTTTGAGCCAAATATCTCCCTGCACCCTACCAGCACAAGTGCCTGGAAAACTCAAGGAGTTCCACCTTCATGGTTCACGGAAAACCATAGATGATTCCAGGAACCAACACATGAACATTTGCAGTCTCCCTAGCACTGTGCCAACGTGTCTGATCCCATCACTGCCACTGCACAGAGAGGCCTTGTTATTAGTTCCTGAAATAGTTTGGAATTTGTCCTGCTTCTTTGATCAATCACACCGTAGCCTTTCTTGGGGTTGGGGCTGAGGGTGATGGAGGGGTGTCAACTTCTGGCCGAGCCCCAAAAAACTCACAAACAGACGGAAGTGTCGGGCAAATTCCCAGAGAACCTCCCTTTCTCTCTCCCTCTCCTCAGCCCCAACCACTGGGGCCACTAACCAAGCGCCACACCTGGGGTGCAAAGAGGCGTGGGGGGGGGGGCAGCGATTCTCCACTCTTGGCCCCTGCTGGGATTCTCCCCCTCCCCAGCAGCGCAAACGGCGGCTTTCTCCCCCCTTCGTCATTACCACGCTGTTTAATTGGGCGGCCCCCGCGTGTGTGCGCGCGCGTGTGCGCCGATGTCTCTGGGAGGGGGGAACGCTTCTGACACATGGGGCGCCGGGTGGAGGGGGTGCTGGCTCCATGCCCGCCCACGGGACCCCTCCCCCAGCCCGGCGGCGGGGCAGGGGGGGGCGTCGCGCGGCTCCGACAGATGGACCGAGCCCAAGGGGCGGGGGCGCGCTGACGGGGTGCGAGACAGCGCGGCCGGGCTCCCCGCATGACAAAGGCGGCGGCGCGGGTGCCCTTATCAGTGCGAGCAGACCGGGCGGCTGGCCGGGCCCGCGGCCCGCGCACACCGCACAAAGGCCCAGGCCGGTGGGGGCCGGCGGGGGCCCGTGGGCCACGAAGATTAATTGCCCAATCAAGTTGTCGGCGTGGGCGGGGGCGGGCCGGCGGCCCTGGGGGATGCGGGCGGGCGCATAATGAAGTGTGCAAAAAGTTAATTTGCTCCGCGACGCGCAGCTCGCCGCAATCAAAGGCGGGCGTCGGGAGGGGGCAGCAAGGAGGGTGCCCAGGGTGCCATCCCGAGGCGGGCTGTGGGGACCCGGGATTCCCCGCGGCGATAAGGTCGAGGTCTGCAAACCTGCGCTCCTACCCTCCGCGGCGGCTGCTGCCTGCAGTGAGTCCCCAGGCAGCCCTCTGGCCCTTACCCTTGCTGAGCACACGCTCACATCTCCCCAACACACAAAGGTGGCGTTCTGGTGTGTGCACTTGGCCCCCAGATCCCTGCTCCAAGTAGTCCAGCATTTCCCTGGCTTGGTCCCTTTCCTTGACAAAGTGAGGAGGTAGAGCCTAGAGCATGCGCTTCGTAGAGGACCAGAGGACCGAAGACAGTCAGATGCTTGGAGAAGGTCCAAGTTCACCAAGCTCTTATCTGGTTCAGAGCCTTAAGTGGCAGCTGGCAAGGAGGAAATCCACACCACAGTCAGGACGCCGATAGTATTCAAGCTATTGAGAGGGGAGGGGAACACCGCAGGTTCCCGGGTCGGATCTCGTTGACAGGGCGATTTGCTTTAAGCCCTGACTGAAGAAGGCACCCTTACAGGTGGAGATTCAGATATGGGCTTGCCTTATAAACAAGGAAGGTGGTCCCCAACAGTCAGCTGGAGGGGAGATGTTTGTCTTTTTGTCTAAATCGTTTCAGGAGTCTCACACAGTTTTAATCCCAGCGAATTGGCCACAGGACAAAGAACGGGTAGTGGCACTGTCTTTGTCTGGCCTCCTTCGAAGGTTCACGGAAGAGAGAAAAGTTTGCAGGCAAGCAAGGGTGTAGGGGATCATCTTGATAGGAATCAGAGAGGAGGGCACAGCTAGTTAAGAGGGGGGAGAGGGTAAGGTACGTGTTAGAGCACGGGTTTATCCATCACTGTCCTATGAGTTCGGCAAGCCTGGAAGCTGTCCCATGTGCCCAGGGAGAGCACTGCGGTCCTACAACAACAGCTTCTGCCCCAGAGAAGAAACTGCCTGCACAAACCATTTCACCCTCCTCCACACAGCAGGGGCCCTGGGAGCAACCCCACCTGTCAGTGAGGGGCTGGACTCGTGTTAGTTTTGACTCTACTGTTTTCTCTGAAAGGAGCGGAGCCCTGCTTTGGTTCCGAGTCAGAGGTTCTCAGACCATGGGCTGGCCACCAGGGATATTGTGGCTCCCCAGGTGCAGACACATCCAGAACCTGAGGCCCAGCCAAAGCACAAGCTTCCTTCCAATGCCTGGCAGGGTCATCGGACAATGGCAGGGAAGCCTCAGTAACCTCCCTTCAGAAGCAGCTCCCAGGCCAGACTGGTCAGCTCATCCTCGACTCAGATTAGCGGCTCCTGAGTCCTGGTTCTCTGACTAGATGCCCAAGGTCTGACCCTGAACCAAGGCAAGAGTAGGAGAGACTAGTCCGGGAGGCCTTGAAGGTGACAGGAGCCAGCCTTTCAGGCGAGAAGGGGTGGGTTACAGCCAAACCAAGATTTATGAGCCTGATCGTAGTAATGAAAAGAAAAAAGAAAAAAGGACGCGTGTTCGGCAATGCCCAGGGACCAGGACTGCTGCCCTATTACCAAAAATGTCGTCGCTCTTGACTCTGCAAATTAGCATAAAACATGCTGTTTCGCATCGATTTGCATCTCATTTGCATGCTGATGACTTGATGCCACAATGCACCCAGTTCCTTAAGCGGAGGCTTCTGGTCTTAGATTTTCTCCCAGTTCTGCCTCTGAATTGCACTGAGGAAAGCAGGCTCCTAGGTTGTACCAGCGCACTCACCGTGGTCCATTCCTTGACTTCTCTGTGCCTCTGTTTCCCTGGCTGTGAGCTGAAGGAGACAAACTGAAGAAGGATCTTTAAAATGTGATCCAGCAGCTCTCTTGGGGGTTGCAGACACAGAGACCCTGGAGCAGGTGGGACAGACGCCCCCGCCCCCCAATCTCCTGAGAACAGCTGGGGCTCTGAGTAAAATTTCTCTTGAGCAATGCAGACCTTCTCTGTTAAAAACAAAGACCAAAAAGTTTGCAAACAAACAGATTCCATTTTGTCTACCACGCATGTCCAGTGCAATGTTCTCCATAGACTTCAACAGGAGCACTTGGGGTTCACACTCACAGCCCTTGTCCTAACCACCATGCAGCACGCTCCCTCATTTTATAGATGGGTGAACTGAGACCCTGAAAGTCCAAGTAACTTAGGTAGGTGAAACAGCTACTAGTAATGGAGAGTCAAATCCAGGTGGGCTGGCTTCATCATGAGTTTATCCAGGCTGGTTCTCCCATTATACAGATGAGAAAAGAGGGGCCAAGAAGAAGAGATGTAGCAAGTTTTCCTTTGAACCACCAGCTCCCAAATAATGACCCAGAGACTTCTTATTAATTATGAAATCTCCCTCTTTAGCTTAGACTTGTCTCAACTAGCTCTAATAGCTTAAATTAACCCACATATATTAATGTTTGTTCCACCATGTGGCTTTTACCTCTCTCCCATTCTGTGTGTCTGACTCATTCTCAATGGCATCCTCCTCTCTCTGTCAGAAAGCCCCACCTAGCTCTCCTGCCTAGCTATTGGCCGTTCAGCTTTTTATTATACTGATCACAGCAATGCACCTTTGCATTGTGTGCAAGTATCCCATAATAGAGAGAGGATATTTCTCTCTCTCTTCTTTTAAAGACAGGGTGCCATATAGCCGATGCTAGCCCAGAATCCCCTAAGTAGCCAAGGATGGCCTTGAACTTCTGCACTGGGATCACAGCTATGCAACACCACGTCCTATGTCTAAAGTGCTAGGGATTGAATTCAGAGCCTCTACTAACTGAGCTATATCCCTCAGTCCTTCTTTCTATCTAGAATTCCAAAGCCTAGCAGTTAAGAAGCCTTAACTTCCTTGCTTCCTGACCGAGGGTCAGGTTATCGGTGAGCACCCTGTCACTGACATCCCCCACTCAAGAATAGCTAGAGAAAGGACTTTTTGGGGTTCCAAAGGCCTCTAGAGACTGGAGGAGGGGGGTCTTTTTCACTTCCTGTGTCCTCCTCAGACCACCACATCCTGGCTGGTAGCATTCAGGAGCAGGCCCTGGAGAGCAGCAGCCTGAGTCTTAAATCAGAGCTGCTAGCAGGCTCACCAGAGTGCCAGGTGTGCCTGCGAGAGCCAGCTCTAGGGCCAGGCTTGGGTGCAGGTGGAGGTGCCCTAAGAGGGTCTCAGTGAAGGGGGATGGGAGCTTTATGTCTGCAGGGGGAAGCAGTGCCAGGCCAGCAGGTGCTCTGTCCCTACCCTTTGGGAGTCTGTCTGGGAAACCCCCAGATGGAGAACTGACTGCCCCCCCTCCGAGGGATGCCCAGTGGGGTCTCACCATCCCTTCCCTCTATTCAGGGCATTCCAGACTCTCCCTTCTGCTGTCTAGTTCGCTGAGCTGCCTTCTACCCTGTTCCTGCTACCTGAACCTTCTCAGCTCCTCCCATATCCTAAATTCAGCCCTTCCCCACACAGGCTTCTGCCCCTCCCAGCCAACACCAAGCTAAATGTAGGCACTGGCTCAGATAACCTGGGAGCTCTGTGAACCACGTGGAGGTGTTTGCTCAAGCAGAGGGTGTCCCTGGGTTTTCACTTCCTACTCATACTGGTTTTAAGACTCCTTGCCCTAACTGCCCAGCTCTAGCTATCTGAGGGCACAGCCTAAGTTAGAATTGCCAGGCATCTCTGCCACGGTAGAGTTCCTTGGGGCTTGACTGCAGGACCCACCTCTGTCCTAGAAGAAAAGACAGGGAACAAAGGCAGGGTGACATTGTCCATAGGCCCAGGCCACTGCCAGTTCCTTCTGAAATGTCTCCCGAGGATTCCTGTTAAAGGCTTTAAGGAAAGGGTTTTGTCACAAGGGCTGAGTCCTCAGCAACAAGTCAATCCAAGGGAGGACTCATTTGAATGCAAGATTGGGAGGTGATTGGAACAAGGAGGTGGGGCTATGTGGGAGGGGCTAAGTCACTGCAGATGAGCCCTGAAGGTCTGTCTTTCCACCATCTCCGTTGGCACGTGGCCTCTTGCAGGTCCCTAGACTTTGCAGCAGGAGTTCCATGAGCCACGGCACATAGACACATCATGGCCAGCTCCGACATCTCAGAAGTCACGGTGTCTCTCTTGCCACGTTTCATTAACGGGAGCAATCCTGTAAGGGAACAAAAACCGTTCTACTCTTTGAGGTGAGGAATACCTCAGGTTTGTGTGTGCCTGATCTTGTCATACAGGCTGGACTCAAGCTCCTGAGCTCAGGCAGTCTACCAGGCCCTACGCTCCCACCCTGCTGGGACCACGGGTGAGCAGCAAGCTGCCCAGCCCATCATCTTTTAAAATGGATTCAGTAGTGTTTGCCTCGTTTTCTGCATGCAAATGACAGAAGCCCTTGAAGTGCAGTGTGTTAGCACAGGCCTCAGCCTTGTGTGTGTTCAAACAATCACACTGGGTGACACTAGGCACAAACAGGTTCATGGAGAAAGCATGGAATGGGCCCTTGAACCTGAACATCCCGTGAAGCCAGGATAGGCACTGGAAGACAGAGCCAGGAACATACAGCTACTATGCTTTGATGTCAATTAGGCACGGTGCCAGTCATTTTCCATCAGGATCCCAGAGAGCAATCCAAGTGGCAGATCCTATCAACATGCCGATTTTAAGGTGAGGAGTCAGAGGTTCAGAGAGGCAAAGGGTCTTGCCCAAGGCCACACAGCAAAGCAGAATCATGTCCAGTATCTGAACCTACGCCATGGGTGGTCAGAGACCAAGTCGGGCAGTAGTCCAGCCTGCCAGGTGGAACAGGCTGTCCTGACTGTTTGGTGACAGACAGGGAGGGCTTGTTCTGCTGGACAGGGAGCCAGGACCAGGAGGCCTGTCAGCTGCAAGCCCAGCTACAGGCCAGGGGAATGGGGCCAAGACCTCCGTCTGGAGAGCTAAGGGAGGGAGGAGGTCTGAGGAAAGCCGGCTAGAGACCTCTCCAGAGGCAGCAAAGAGTCCTAGATCTTAACAGGTCCCATCACTTTTGTCTGGAACCCTAGAGAGGTCATCACTGTCCCCCAGGGAGATGCAAGGCTGAGTCTGATCTGGAAACCAGAAAGCCCTGACCATAGGGAGATCAGGAGGAGGAGGCCATACTACAGCTGGCACGTGAAGTCGAGGACTGCTCTGTCCATGCCCGGCAGTTCCCATTCTCCTCCGCTTCCTTCCCCTATCCTTTCTTCTCATCCACTCCCTGCTCTCTCCTTTCCTTCCTTCTCACCTTCTTCTCACCTCCCTTCCAGTCCTCCTCCAGGCACACAGCCTCACAAAGGGCAGCTACTTCTCCCAAGGGAAGGAGCCTGCTCTGACCCTCAGCCTGGCCTGAAATGAATGCATCTTCCCAGCTGCCACAGCCCCAGGAGCGAGCTGGGGCTTTGCACAAGTAAGTCCTCTACTCCCCAAGCACCGAGGGAGTCTCCCAGAGTAGGTATACACCTTGGGAGCCCTTGGAGCAGCTTTTCGGGGTCTTCGACTAATTATAGGCCCCTCTGAGCCTCAGTTTTCATTCTGAAACAATTTCAGAATCTGCGAGGTAAGTTAAGGCTAGATGACACACGGTCACACAGAGTCACAGAGGGGTGCATCTGCCTAGTCCAGCCCTTTGCTGGCACAGTACTCTAACACTGCTCCCAGGCCCATGGGGCAGAGCCAACTCCCAGCTGATGTTGGCGAGGGGCTGGGACAGTGGACAGACAGGCTGTCAAGGCCGGCTATGTGCCCAGAGAGCCTTCTGTGCCACTGTTCCCTCAGCCAGCCAGGCTGGCCCAGAGGCCACTTCCTGTGGCCCTGGCAGGACAGGGCTCCAGGCCCCTCCTCTCCTGTACCCACCTCCTCCCCCAGGCCCTGGGAGTAGAAGCCTCTAATCTAAATGCAAATTCACTGTGGTCCCCTGTCTATACCATCTCTACCAGGCCAGGGCAGAGCTGACACTGGACCTAAGAGATAAGGAGCCTCTCGAACACGCCTCCCCTGCCTGGCTACCCTCAGCCTGTCAGTCCCACAAAGACCCCAGGGAATCCCAGCTTCCCTTCTTCCCAGTTCTTCCCAGTTCCGTAGGCACCGAGATGGTTCTCCAAGGTCCCCTTGCTGCTGTTAAGAAGGAGGGAAACCTGCAGGGGAGAGGCAGTGGTATGGAGTGTACAGGCTGGGTGTAAGCTAGGAGAACAAAGCCGAGAAAAGACTGTGGCAGAGTGGAGTCTCTGCCATCATCCTGCATGACGCTGGGTGCTCGGGTGCCATTAGCCTGCGCCATTTCCGCATGAGTTAAAAGTTGGTCGTATTTTCTTCCTGGAACAGCGGCAGCCCACAGTGAGCATAGGATGTCCCTTGAGGCCAGGGCAATACTGAGCCCAGCCCGATGTGCACTGTGATTGCTGCCCACATCCTTAGCAGGGCCTGTCTCATCTTTGAGATGTCATTTCCTTTGGGACAGAGAAACCATGTAGAGACCCTGGTGTTGCATGCCTCCATAGTAGAGCAAACCAGGGCCCTGGAGGTGGGCTGGGCAGGACCACAGGTTAGAGTTCTACTGGCTCGGATTTCTCAGTATACTTCCTTCCCTTCCTGGTCCCTGCTCCACAACACTGCAACAGTACTGCGTAATTCACAAGGGGTAGGTTTGGGTCAGGAGCAGGATTCTTGCGCACCATGTTCGGGTTTAAATCCAACTAAGCCTGGTTCTGTTTCAAAGGCATCACCACAGAGATGGCATTAGCAAATGGTCTCTCTACCTCCAGAGGCTACCTCACATCGCCGTTGGGCCTTCCCCTTCCTCGGACTAGTGTTTCTTTCGTGAAACTGGTCCGTTCATTAGCATCTCCCTATGGTTGTTCCCTGGCTCTTATCCCTTTGGAACAAGGACTTGTAAGGGCAGATGCTGGGAGTCAAGATGCCCTGGCCTGGATCCTTTCTGGGATCCTGGCATAGCCTACCTCGCGGGGTTGAGGGAACATATGTGAAGTGCTCAGTGCATGCAATAGCCGGAGATGCCCAGCACAGAGTCAGAGGGAAGGAAGCGTTCATTAAACGCTAACGATTGTCATTATTGTCATTATTGAAGGGCTTCCTATCTATTCACTGGGCAGCTTGATAAGTCCCTCTATGCCTCAGTTTCTTTCTGTAAACAAGGGGGATGATTGCTATCACCTGTCACATCACGGAGTTGCTGTGTCGAGGGACACGGTAACAGAAACATTAATCCCTAAACTCAACTTCAGTGCTCAGGAAGGGGATGTAACTCTTGGCAGAACAGTTGCCTAGCACGCAGAAGACCCTGGGTCCACTCCCCAGCAACACATAAAATGTATGTATGTATGTATGTATGTATGTATGCATGTATGTATGTAGTATGTATTATGTATGTATGTATGTATGGGGTGGTATATGCCTGTAATCCTCCCTCTCGGCAAGTCCAGATGGGGATCAGAAGCTCAAAGTCATTCTCAGCTACACGGAAGTTTAAACCGTATGTGCTCCTGAGATGCCTCCCTCTGGGGAACCCATCCTTCACGGCCTCCCACCTGGGGACTAGGTGTCTAAGGACCTGCTGTCCCCCAGTGCACAGCTCAGATCAACCCGAAGGTGGGTTCTCCATGGAGCCAGTGTTCCTCCAGGTTGAACCTAGCCTTCTTCCACCTAGCTACAATCTGTGGTTCTCAATTTACTTGACGTTTTTCAAATTGCCTATGATTTTGAAAAAGTGAGGGCAATTCCTGCTAGCGGGAAGTTGTGTACTATTGCCTAAATAAAAGTTACTCTACTTAAGAACGAGGGTTATGTGTTGATGTTTGCTGAAGGAAATGAGTAAGTGTCAGAAACTCGGTGCCCTCAGCAAGAGGGGATCCTGAGCTCAGGGCTGAGGTTTCGAAGAAGAGAATTCTCTGGGCTGGAGAGATGGCTCCGGAGTAGAGTGGATATTGTTCTCACTGAGGACCCGAGTTTGACTCCCAGCTCCGTGTCAGATGGCTCACAACTGACTGTAACTCCAGCTCCAGAGATTCCAATGTTTCTGCCCTCCCTGAATACCTACATTCATGTACGTAAGTGCACACACACACACACACACACACACACACACACACACACACACACATTTTAAAATAATGAAAAATAAAGCTTAAAAAAAAAGAATAGAATCCTCTGGGGACTTTTAAATGCTTTACTTCACTGGCAAATCCTTGTTATGGACAGTGGCTCTGAGAGACACCATTTCTACACTTCTTGAAAGATCCACTTAGGGTCAGAATCCAATTAATTAATGGAGATTCCCTTGACCTGACCGGCACCCCCAGCTCTTTTTCTCAATACTTTCTAATAAAGGGTGTTCTTCGGAGAGGGGCATAGGAATGCTGTGGTAGGAACATCCTTATTTCTCAAGCGACCAGGGTAACTGGGGTAGCTGTCTCTCCCTGTGCACAGCGGTCAGCCTGCTAAGACTCTGGAGGAAAGGTCCCTGAATGCAGTGGAAAGAAGTCAAAAGGGAACCCGGGTGAATGTGATTCAATATACAGGGAACCTCACGGATAGGTGTGGTAGGGCAAGCCTGTGTAATTCCAGCCCTTGAGAGACAGACGAGAGAGCATGCATCCAGGCTAGGCTGTGCCACAGAGCAAGAACCCGTGTCAAATCACAACCATCACCAAAAATATCTTTAAATTCGGTTTCACCCCTAGGCTTTTGTGGGCCACAGCCCCTGAAGGATGTTCTTAGCAGTACTGTTGATCACAGGAAATGTAGGAAGTGGCTGGAATGTTCTTTAGCAGGGGAGAGGGTGAGTGAAGATGCTTTGTTCCAAACCGTGGGCAGCTGTGCAGCCGTGCAACCGTGAACCCGTGACGCCACGAATGTTACACAGGAAAGAGCCATGCTAGATTGGTGAGTGGAAAAGTTGCCAGGAAACCAGACAGGCAGAGCCAGCAGGTAAAGAGGCTCGAGGTACAAGCCTGACAATCTGAATTCAATCTCTAGACCTCACAGAAAAAAGAGAGGACCAACTGCCCAGATTTGACCTCTGACCTCTATGAAAACCTTGGGACAAGCCAACTTCACACACACACACACACATATAGAAACCAATATTTTATGATAGGGACTAGAAAGGTGGCTCAGTGGTTAAGAACACATACAGGTGCTCTTCTTCCATGGATCCTGAATTAGGTTTCCAGTTCACAGCCATCTGTAACTCTAACTCAGGGGAATCCAGTGCATCTGGCCTCCTTGGGCATCTACACTCATATGTCTGTATCACACCTCACACAGTCCTGTGTACACACCTCCACCTCATCCCACACTCATGTGCACTGGCTACACGTCATTCCACAGTATGCACATGTAATTCAAAACACGTCTTTCAAAAACTGAACAAATTCTATGATCTTTATAAAAACATCTGTGTATGTGTGTGTCTGTGTGCGCATGCATGCGTGCGTGCGTGTGCATGTGTCATTCAGGTCTGCAAATACAGGCATGTATATGCTATGACACATGTGGAGGTCAGAGGACAACCTCTAGTGTTGGTCCTCCTCACCTTAAATCTTGCTTGAGACAGGGTCTCTTGTCCACTGTTGAATATGTGAGGATAGCTAACCCATGAGCTTCTGAGGATTCTCCATCGCCCTCACCATAGGAACCCTGGGAATGGAAATGTTCACCCTGCATCTGGGGACCTGAACTCAGACCCTCACTGAGTCACCTCCCCCAGGTTTGTGATCCCTTCCCCCTTTTTAAATATGTATTATAGGAAGGACTACTCAATGAGACCCTGCTTCAAAAGTACATGAGGGGGAGGGGGAAGAATGAGGAAGAGGAGGAGAAAGAGGAGAGGAGAGGAGAGGGTGGAAAGAAAGGAAAGGAGGGGGGGAGGGAAGAGCATGCTACAATCTGAGAGATATTTGACAGACAAAAGTTAGCATCACAAACATATAAAGCACTCCTTCAAATCAGCAAGGCAGGGATGATCAAAAAAAAAAAAAGCCATCTAAAGTGTTGAGCATACAGAACAGAACTCATGACGCCGAAACAACTGAGAAGGTGCCCAGCCTCTGACTAATTAGGAACCCACATTTAGAGCTCTTCTCTGTTCACCAGAGTGACAGACTCTAGACTGCTGGGTGAATCTAATGGGATCCACCCTGCTAGAACAGGAAGACTCCTTGACGATGGGGTGGGGCTGTCTGTACTGTCACTTCAGAGAACAGTCTGGCATTGTTCCTCAGTTACTCTGCACAACCCAGCAGTCCATCTCTGGAGACACCACGGAGAAAAACGAGCCATGTGCACTGGGATGTGTACGTGAGGACTCTGGCCCCTGCTTCAGCGGCTTCTCATCCCTCTTACCCCAGCATCCCCCTTTCCTTGGGCAAGGTTAACCAGCAGGGCTTTAACTCTCCTTCGCCTCCAGGTCACGTGGGTCGTGTGGTCCTGTTGGGTCACTACTAGGCAAGCTGGGGTCTAGGCCCCGAGCCTGGCATCAAGAAGGTCATCTATGGAGGGAGGGGGACCAGAGAGAGGCCAGACCTACTCAGGGTGTTAGGGAAGAAGTGACAAGGATGCAGGCAGGGCTCATCCACAGAACAAACTGCTTCATGACTGTAAAGAGCAGATACCTCCTCATGGGTAGAAGAAGGTGGCCAAGCCAGCAGGCAGCAAGCAGTATGCTCCAGTAGGAAAAAGGACTCCCCATGTCTTTGCTGCCTTGACAGTGGCGGAGCTGCTAATGAGCTACGCAGAGTCCCGTGGTCCTTAAGAGCCACTGAGAAAGCTAGAAGTAGCTAAATCATGGCTGCTCCATCTGGCCTCGTCTGGGCCCTTTGCTCAGGTAGGTCCCTAGGCTTGGAAGGCTCTGTCCCCATGACTCCCTCTCCCTTCACCCAAGTCTCTGCTGGAACACTGGTCTCGAGTCCTGCCTTGACCATGTCCTTTAAAATACCATCGCCCCTTTGTTTCCTGTCCCCATCCGTGGCTGTCTTCATGGCTTCTCACCAACTATAAGGCTTCATTTTGCCCAGTTAGTTTTACTTTTGAAGCAGTGTTAAGCTTGGTAAGAGTTGGCAGCACTGGACCAAGACCCCTCCTGTATGGGATCCATCACCCAGAATCTCCCAGCACTGGCACTGAAGCATCATCCGAGCTTTGTGGGTAGAAGGATCCTTCCTGGCACTCAAGAGCAAGCTGCTGATCCGGTTGCCTCTGACCTGGGAGCTCTACTGTGCATTTTCTCCAAGCAAGGACATTCTCTCGTAGGACCACTAAAGCCATCAAAAATGGGAAATTGACATTGATACATAGCTTTCGTGTGATCATGAGAGACCAGGCAAATGCGGCCAATTATTCTAGTAATCAGCAATGAAGCCCTTTACCAGGCAAAAGGTGCATGGGATGCGCTGGGCACTGCGTGTTCTCAATTTTGCTTTGTCTTTCATGGTTGTGACATTCAAGGCCACTCATCTTGTGGAAGGCTCCTTGGCTGGGGCTGGGTGTGCCTTGCTTTCCAGCAGTTAGAACTGGGTTTAGCCCAGCCTGCTGTACAAAGTGGGTTTCAGGACAGCTAGGATTGAGAGACTCTGTCTTGAAAAACAAAGGAACGAAAAAAGACATAGGCTTGGCTTTTGAGTTCAGAACACTGCAGGAAGGAAGCTCTACACTTCACTGAAGGAGACCTCCATCTGCCTCTCTATCCCCTAACAGGCAATGGAAAACTTTAAAATTTAAAATGTATTTTTAGATATATTTATTTTATTTTATGTGTATAAGTGTTTTGCCTGCATGTATGTATATGGGCCATGTGCAAGCGTGGTGCCCAAAAGAGGTCAGAAGAAGGTATTGGATTCCCCTGGAACTGGAGTTACAGATGGTTATGAGCCACTATGTGGGCGCTGGGAACTGAACTCAGGTCCTGTGCAAAAGCAAAAACTCCGGACTGTGGAGCTGTCTCTCCAGCCCCTAGGTGATGGAATCCTTCGTCACACAATCAGATTAGTCTCAGTCCTGCTTTTCCCCTGTGAAGCCATCCTCCCTCCGGCTTGGTTACCTGCACAGAAGTAGCATGGGGCAGACTTTAAAATACAAACGCATAATTTGGGGCTGGAGACCGGGCTGAGCAGGCCAGGGTAAGCACTGCTCCTGCTGTGGACCTGAGTTCAGTTCCCAGCACCCCTGTAAGGTGGCTCACAGCCACCTGTAACTCCAGCTCTAGGGAGATCTGATGCCTCTGACCTTTGTAGGCACCTGCTCAGACACCCCCACACACATGCACGCATGCACGAACACATCATCACAAAACATGGAAAATTTCACAACAAATTTTCACACAGTGGGTTTAGTTTTGGCAGTAGTGATTTTTGTTTCTGTTGTTGAGATAGTGATGGGAGTTTCCATGTCTCACGAGACACCTGAACATTTCATTTACTGCTACTCTAAGTGTGATATCCCATCCCTGTTTGCAGCCTGTGCTCAGTCACTTTCCCAAGCTCTGGTTCATTTCCACGGATTTGGCCATGGGCTCTAACGGCTACAAGGTACCTCAGGATGACTCTCAGGACTTCTCTGTGGCCAGGATGTGAAATATTTGCAAGAATGTTTAGGGCAATGGTTTGAGGAAGTCTGAATGTCCCCCAAGGGCCCATGGTGATGGAGACTTGGTATCCATGGCATGGTATTGGGCAGCGCTCGGGAACTTTTGAGAGACAGGCCTAGAATCAGGTCCCTAGGTCACTTGGGATGTGGTCTTGCTAAATGGTTCATATGCTATGCCTGGGGCACTCTCTCCAGAGGCCATCATGGCAGCAGGCCCAGTCTCTACTCCAAAGATAGACCTCTTTGCCTAGCAGTGGTGGCACACGCCTTTAATCCCAGCACTCAGGAGGCAGAGGCAAGTGGATCTCTGTGAGTTCGAGGCCAGGCTAGTCTACAAAGCAAGTGCCAGGACAAGCTCCAAAGATACACACAGAAATCCTGTCTCGAAAAACAAAACAAAACAAAAAATGTACCTCTTTATTCTCTCTTGCTCCTGACTCATGACACTGTCCACTGTCTGACTGACTGACACCAGAGCCCATGCCAGCAGGGCCATTGGTTTGGACTTTCAACCTGCAAAACTATACGCTAAATAACCCGTTCTTCATGAGTAGCCTGTGTCTGGTATTTTAGCTCTTCTTTTTTCCTTTTTGGTGAAAGGATGTGTGTTCATGTCTATGCACGTATGTGTGTGCCAGTGTGCATGCATATGTGTGCACAACGTGCATATGGTAGCCAAAGATCAACCTTGGGCGTCATTTCTCAGGACCTCTCTTGTTCTTTGTAGTTGCTGTTTTCTAGCTTTTATTTTTACTTTATGTGCATGTGTGTACGCCTGAGTGTGGTCTGTACACCACATATATGCAATGCCTGGAGAGGCCAGAGGAGGACAGCAGAGTCCTTGGAGTTACAGACAGTTGGGAGCTGCCATGTAGATGCTGGGAACTGAATGCCGGTCCTCCAGAGGAGCAGCCAGTGCTCTTAACGTCTGAGTCATCTCTCCAGCCCCCCACCTTGTTCTCTGTGACAGAGTCTCTTAGTGACCCGGAGCTTGCTGAGTAGGCTAAGCTGGCGAGCTAAGGAGTCGCACAGTACCACCCGGGATTCTAGTATACATCACCACACATGCTTCCTTGGGGCCAAACGCAGGCTCTCCTGCATGATAACCATTCCACTAACTTAGCTATCTTACAGGCCCTGTTTTAGTTTTACAGATAAAGTCTCATTATGTAGTCCAGTCTGACCCTAAACTCAAAGCGACCCTCCTACTTCAGCCTCCTGAGTGCCAGGAGTCTATGTGCGCACCATGCCTGGCTGGTGTTTTTTACCAATGATGAAAACATCATAAATACTTATATCAATCCATTTGCGTCAAAGTTCACTGATTAATATGAAGTTTTACTTGGTTATGTGTTTTGTTTTGTTTGAGACATAGTCTCACTACGTAGCTCTTACTGGCCTAGAACTCACTATGTAGACCAGGCTGGTCTTGAACTCACAGAAATTCATCTGTTTCTGCCTCCTGAGTGCTGGGATTAATGGCATGTGCCACCACACCTGGCATGAATATGTTTTTATTGTGCTCTCTTTTGTACAAACCTGTCCTTATATTCCTTTCCTCATTTATCAATACATCTTGGGGACCTCTCTGCAGTAATACATTAAGGATTATTTTACCTCTTTAGTGACTGTGAAATAATCTACTGCATGCATATTCCAGCTTCAGTTAGTGTGTTCCTGTATAATAGATATTTAGATTTCTCCTAATATTTCGTTGGACCAAACAACGCTGCAATAAAGATTATTTTAATATATTCAGTGCATGAATATACAAACACATTCAGAAATGGGGTTGTTGGTGTGCGGTCTTTTCTGATATGTGTTCAGTGATTAGTAGCTTGGCAGTTTGTCTTTCCTCCTAGAATGCCAGTGTGAAGAAGGGACTCTGCTATTCACAAGCGTCAATAAACATGTACTCATTGAATGAATGGGCCGTGCTCTCTGATTCTGGCTTGGATTACCATGCATGTATGAGCACCCACTGTATGCCTGGTGCTATGTACCCTTTGGCTAACTTTCCAGACACTCCCAGGAGATCCAGACTACTTGGAGGATACCAAGTCCATGACCATGCTGAGGTCACACCGTTAGCCCAGACCAAGCTGCAGCTTCCATCTGCGTGTCCTCAGACTCTATGGTGTACACTCCTGAGTGTGCCACTCAGCCTCCAACCCACAGGGACCCCCCTCCGCCAGTCCAGTCACACTTACTGTTCAGGTCCCATCAGCTTCTTCCGAGTTTCTCCCCCAGCCAAAGGCATTTGCCCCAACCTTCAGCTGGTACAAGCCAGGACCAAGGATGGGAGCTATCATTTCCATACAGCTGTCCCTGGGATCTGGGCCTGTGGAGCCCCCCCCATTTTCATTGAAAAGGCTGAATTGTCTTGGCGTTTTGGGGACTGCCTGGGCGGGGCCTGGTGCGGCTATTATCCTACATTATCTCACTCCCCTGCCCCTGAAAAGAGCCTGGGACTGCCCCTCCCTCCCCTGCTGCAGCCTTTTACACTTAATTACCTCACTCCTCACCAGCAGCCTGCAGAGGGCCCACAACTGGGGCGTGAGTAATCCCGCCCCACACACCCAGCCGGTCTGCAAGCAGGGAATCACCCTGTGGCCTGGAAAGAAAGGAACAGGCTGTGTAGGCCTCCCGGTCCAAGCACTCTGGGGCTGCTGCCGAGAGGGCCAGGCGCTGACCCCAGAGTCCATGGTGGCCTTTGCCAGTCCAGTCCTGGTGCTATGTTCTCCATTTTTCTGGCCCCAGACTGTGACTTCTAACTTCCCAGGCTGTAGAAGACACAGCTTACTCCCTTGCTTCCAAAACGGGCAGGCCGGACTCCATTCCCGCAGCTGCCCACACCGCACTGTGTGAACATGGCTTCCAGGGGGGATGTCATCCCCTCATCCTGCACCAAATGCCTAGGGGTCCTTTGTTCTTTTTCCTCCTGGCTCCAATCTTCTTCAGTGTGCTGGAGAGGTCACTGGGCCCAGGGAACCCTTTCTTATTCCCCACCTGGTGGACACAGTCCCTGTCTCAAAAGAAAGGAAGGGAGGAAGACAGGAAGGAGAGGGGAAGGGAGGAACACAGGGCGAGAGGGAGGGAAGAAGAGAGGAAGTGAGAGAGGGAGAGAGAAGGAGGAAGGGACCCTGAACGCATCTTCATTTGCTAGTGTTAGGCCCGGGTCCTAGCACTGGGAAGCTGTTGCAGGACACTAGAAAATGTGAGGAGCCCACAGTGAAGGAATGACCTGCTGGGAAGGTCTGTGCTGGCAAAGCAGATGCTCAAATCAGCCTCCCCCAAACCATTCTACCCCATGCTGCAGGCTCCTGGAGTTCAGCTTTTGCTTCAGGAACCTGCATGACCTGGAGCCTCTTAGGTCAAAACTGCTTCTTAGATCCCAGGGGTCCAGGTTAGGGAGTCCTCCATCACTGAGTCAGTAATGTCACTGCCATATCACCACGGGTCACCAATATCACCCCCATAAGTTGGTGCAGCTGGGGCCAAGAAACAGCTGCCCAGACTCTTCATCAGTGGGGGCTCTGCCATCTCTCAGGGCAGGGACACAGGCTGGCTGTAGTTCAGTCTCCCCATCTCCCGCTCCCTCCCAGAACCACAATAAGGAACTTAAAAAGTAGTAGGAGGCAGGAAGGATACATTTGGTAGTCAGAAAAGCCTGTGGGGCCTTTCTCAGAATGATGGCTTTAAATTAATAAAGTACATCGTGTTACAAAGGAAACCAATTATATAGGAACAGTTATCAAAATATTAAAAACAAATGTGCATTGGAGGATTATATGTGCTTCTTTATTTCATTTTGTAACATGGGATTTAGCAAATAACCATTGTTGTTCTCAAGTTGTGATGAGCATAGAAATCAGACAGGGGAGATAGCTCCGTCAGCAAAGCACTTGCCTTGCAAGCACAAGGATCTGAGTTCAATCCCCAGAAACCACATTTAAAAAAGAAAATCTAAGCTGGGCAGTGGTGGCTCACACCTTTAATCCCAGCACTCGGGAGACAGAGGCAGGCGGATCCCTGTGAGTTCAACGCCAGCCTGGTCTACAAGAGGAAGTTCCAGGACAGGCACCAAAAACTAAGGAGAAACCCTGTCTCTAAAAATAAAAAAAAAAAAAAAAAAAAGAAAGAAAGAAGAAAAGAAAATCTAGGTATGATTCAGTGTGCTTGTAATTCCAGGGCTGGCGAGGCAGAATCAGGCACATCTCTGAGGATTGCTAGACAACCAACCTAGCCTATTTAACAAGCCCTAAACCAGTGAGAGATCCTGCCCAAAATGAAAAATAAAGTGGTTGGTGACTAATGCATAACTCCCTAGGCTGTACACACACACACATGCACACCACACACACACACATTATACACATATCACACACATTCATGCCACACACATCACACACACCACACACATACTACACCATGCATGCATACACACACCACGCACTTGCACACACACACACACCATACACGCATACACTACATACATACCACACACGTATGCCACACACACATACCACACACGCACACAAACATACCACACACACACACACACACCATGCATGCACACAACTCATATACACCACTCACGCACACACTACACACACACCACACACATGCATGCCACACACATACCATACATACACACACATGCCACACACATATAACACACACACATGCATGCCACATACACATATCACACACACGCGCGCGCACACACACACACAGACAGACACCTAGAACTTTTATCACAGGACAGGAACACATGCCTGGTTTCTATCAGTGACAAAGTCCCAGAGCCTGCTGCTGTCCCTGTGCCTAAGCCTGATCATAAGGACAGAAGTAGGGATGGTGAGTTTCAGATGGACATCAGTTTAGTTGAAGATGGAGTACTTGTCAGGCTTGGTGGTGCACACCTGTATTCTAGTACACAGGAGCAGGAGGAAAGCTGGAAATTCCAGACTAGCAATCCTGACACTGTTTTATTTAAAAAAAAAAAAAGTGGGTTGGTGGTGGCTCATGCCTTTAATTCCACCACTCGGGAGGTAGAGGCAGGTGAATCTCTGTGAGTTCAAGAACAAACTGGTCTACAGAGTGAGTTCTGGGACTAGCTCCATAGCTACTAAGAAACCCCATCTCGAAAAACCAAAAAAAAATAATAAGTAAATAAATAAATAAACAAGTCTTAGAAAAGAATGTATTTGGGAGTCCTATCTATAGAGCAAAGACACCATTTTCTTTCTCCTTAAGCCTTCCCATCTGTCTCTGGAGTTTGGCACTCAGTTCTAGGTCCTACCTTTTGAGAACATCAGCCAACTGGAAGAGGGCTTAGGGAAGTAACCAGGATGGACAAACTCATACTCTCCTGATTGGATCACACTGTGAGCATGCACTGGGCCTGTCCTCTAAGATATGGTGTGAGGCACAGGAGATCTGCAAACACAGAGGGGCTGTCTGGATTGGAAGCAGAGAGTCTGAACAGGAGGAATTGGTTACCACAGGGTCAAAAGCATGGATGAAAAAGCGCCTTGGGCCCGAAAGCACAGGAGTGCAACTCTAAGAGTGGGTTTGGGAGTCACAATGGCTGGAGCATCTCTCGCCTCCTACCTGTGCTTGGGTAAAGGAACAGAGCAGTTCCTGTCTGGGGGCAGATGGGGTCTGGCTAGCTGGTTTGTTGGCAGCGGCAGAACAGATCTGAACCCAGACCACCCACGCCTTTAGCTCCTGTGTGCCCATCCCTCTGTCGCTGGTGTAAAGGGGAGGCTGGAGGGTGAACCACACGGGCCATGTGAGGGATCCTTGGGAGTTATCTACCCCACCAAGTTTGGGGTCAAGTACAGGGGGATATTGGTAGTCTCCAGAAGCTGCCGGAGTCCAGCTGGTGTGTGAACAAAGTGGAGGGCAGGAGGCAGAGCCAGAGGTGCTGAGCAGGGTTGATTCCTCTGTGCCAGGAATCCTGGGAGCTCAGAAATGCCGACTCCGCAGCCCTGACAGCCGCCTTCACATCTGCCAGGGATGGTTCTGAGCTCTAGCGGGGAAATGAGGCAAGAGCCAGCCCTGACCTGGCAGGGAGCCCAGATAATCCAGAGAAGGCACTCTACTGCCCTGTGCCTCAGTTTCTGCGACTGTCGAATGGGGATGAGAGGAGATGGTGCCAAGATCTGTGAGGATGCTCAAGTAATAATCTGATTTACGGAAGGCTGACTCTTCTTTAAGCCCGGCAAAACAAGGGCTACCATGGATCTGATTCCCACTGTGCAAAAGCTAGCAGCTCAGTCAGCTACCACTGGAAGAGGCGGTACTGGGGTTAAAATTTGACTTGCAATGCCCCAGGCCCATTCTTTGAGCCTCTGAACCAGCTCACTTGCTTTCATGTTAAACTCATATTTAAGCCCCACACACTCATCCCAACTGATGCAGAGTAGAGGCCTGTTCCAAGTCCCTTGGCCTCCAGGGCCTGATGACAGCCTCCTACTAGCCAGTCCCTTCCAAAAGATCTCAGCAAGGTGCTGAGATGTGAGCACTTCAGGAACAGAAGAAGGAAAGGCACTTGGCCGCCGCCGGGTTGTCTCTGATTCAGAGATCTCCCAAAGTTCAGGGAAAGTGAAGCAAGCAAAGCAGGACCTGGTCTTGGCCTGAGGTGAGGGGGCGTGGTCACAGGAGGGGAGTCCTCAAAGTACAACCTGGTCTTGGCCCGAGGTGAGGGGGCGTGGTCACAGAAGGGGGAGTCCTCAAAGTACAACCTGGTCTTGGCCCGAGGTGAGGGGGCGTGGTCACAGAAGGGGGAGTCCTCAAAGTACAACCTGGCCTTGGCCAGAGGTGAAGGGGCGTGGTCACAAGAAGGGGACTTTCATTTATTTGTTCACTGAGCTCCCACCACTGACCCAGCACTGGGCGGATGATGGAGATACGGTGAGTGGAGCAGAAGCAGGAGGGCAGGGACATTCCTTACAGGCGTCCATCTACTCACCCAGCACTGGCATATTGGGCCTCTTAGAAAGAAGACTGATGACAAAGGCTTTGCAGCTAGGCAGACAAGTGGCAGGTTCTCCGTTGGTCTCCTTGGGCAAGTTACGTCACCTCTCTGAGCCTTGGTCCCTTCATCTGCAGAATGGGGAGAGCGATAGAATGATGAAGTAAGGTAACCAGCGCGGAGGGGTTAGTTTGGGCTCCTGGACTACAGTATGTGCTCAGGAAACGCCTGTTTTCATTATTACCCTTTGTGGCTTTGAAACCTGTTCTTCCCTCCCATAGGGGACAAAGGCGCTTCAGGGGGCTTAGAACTCATACCTGGAGCCACTCTGGCCAGCTCTTTCCTAAAGTCTGCCAAGGATCTGAAGGTCTGAGCCGGTAGGAGTGGCAATGAGAAATCTCTGCCCAGGTCTCTGCAGCTGGAGAGGAGGCAATGTGGCAGAGGGGCGAGGGCCCAGTGTCTAGAGTAGACGGCCTGGGGAGAGTCGTGATTTACCATGTACAGGCCCTGAAACCTAGGGTACGTTATCTACTCTCTCTGAACTCAATTTCCCTTGCTGTAAAATGGGCTCAGTGATCCTTCCAGGGTAAGTGTAAGGATTAAGTAGCATCTGCAAAGTGCATGCATAGGTCTGTCCCTGGCATGCAGCCTGGAACTCTGTGTTTACAAAAATGAATTAAGGAAAGCATGAGGTCTCTTTAAGGCGATGCCCTTGATTTTTTTTTTTTCCTGTGGCGTCATTTCTCTGAGACCCTCCATCCCATAGCGCCCAGCAAGGGCCTGGACTCGGAACTGACCTCTCAGTCCCAGGTGGGATTCCTCACCCAGAAGTCAGGTTTGCTGGCCTTCCCCTGAGCTGCCCCAGCCGGAGCTGCTCTGCCCTGTTTTTCTATCTGCCTCTTCCTTCCCAGAGCCAGACCACAGCCCTGGGGGAGGTTCTTTCTTGTGGTCACAGATGCTACTCCGGCACCTCTCCTTGGTTTCACCTCCACCCTCACAGCTGCTCCAGGGAAGACCAGAGAGACAGGAGCAGGACAGGAATAGTGTCCGTCCATCAGCTCTTCAAGCTGGGGGTCTGGCTTCAAGACGCTTCCAGTTTCACCCTTCTCCTCCTCTAAGGAGCAGGGTCTCGATAAAATGCACTGGAGACACAGGGCAGAGTGCATGAGGCTTCCTGAAGAAAGCTCCATCAGTGCAGGGCGGATGCTTTTGTGGCCACTCTCCTCCTTGGAATTCATACAGAATTCCATTATCGGCTCTGGACAGCAGCTCAGGGACCATGTCGTCCCTTTCCCATTCAGCAGACAAGAAAGCTGGGGTCCAGAAGGGAGAGAGGATGGAGAAGAGTGTGGCAGGGTTCAGGCTTCCAACTCCCATGACCCCTAGAGTGACAGCTGCAAGTCTCTGATGCCCACCTCCTTGTCATGGCTGTGTGGGGTGACCTCAGAGCATACTGCCAGCCATCTAAGGCTACACAGCTGAGATTTCTGCCCAGATGCAAGGCAGGACAGAGGGAGATGCTAGAGGAGACAGAGCAGGCTAGGCAGACAGCTTGAAGCTAGACTTAGACCAAGCCTAAGAAGGAAGTGGGTAGGGGGCCACATAGACATGAGACCCTGCCCCTAACTTCTCTGCATATGGACCAGGAGATCTTAAAGCCGGTCATTCACCCAAGGGTACAGAACAAGTCAGTAATGGCTTTCCCCAGGAGGTTGTGCCAAGGCGCAGGCAGGTGAAGCTGAGCAACTGTGCATTCCTGCCACTGTGGGCCAGGCTTTGCTCTAAGCACTGCACCAGTGTGCTGGCATTTGGTCATCACTGCACCCTTGCAGCAATGCCACTGTGTCCAAGCCAAAGGGACAATAGGATATGCTTTGCTGAACTTCATTTCTTTAATTTGGAAGTAAATAGTTAGACATGCCCAAGAGGAGTGTTTGTTGGACTGAAACTGTTTTACAGTCTTTTGGGAAAAGACAAAAAAAGAGCATGAAAACGCCCTAAGTTCCAGCAGTCACCTTCTTTCTGTACCTATTTGTTTAGACTCGGGCTCACAGTTATGAGCCAGTTGAGAGGTTTCTGAAGTCTGCATCCTTCACTTAACATAAAGCAATGTGCTTCCCCAATATGGTCATCCACACCCATTGAGGATGTCTTCTTGGAAACCCCTCTCCTCTTGGGCCAGTTGGGATTTTCACTCTGACTTCAATATTGCAGCAGATGCCCTTGGGATAGAGTGTTTTTTTTTCATTTTATGTGATTTGGAGGCAAACCCAGTAAGCTCGTATTGGGAAGCAGAGGACAGAAGGCCCTTCTTTATTTTTTGTTTTTTGTTTTTCTCTACACAGGGTTTCTCTGTAGCTTTGGAGCCTGTCCCGGAACTGGCTGGTCTTGTACACCAGGCTAGCCTCGAACTCACAGAGACCTGCCTGCCTCTGCCTCCCGAGTGCTGGGATTAAAGGTGTGCACCACCACTGAACATCAGAAGGCCCTTCTTGGTGTTCTAGTGATGAAGCTATATCACCACAGTATAGTTCAGCACGCTCCATCATCCCTGCAGAGGTACTCTAAACCTCAGGTGCTCCGCTGATGTCTTCTGAGCTGCTATCTTAGGTTCATTTCTGCTGCTATGATCGGCTATCCCGACAGAAAGCAAGTCAGAGGGCCTGGAGAGCTGGCTCAACAGTTAAGAGCACACATCACTCTTGCAAAGGACCTGTGTTCAGTTCCAGGGGATCTAATGCCCTCTTCTGATCTCTTAGACACACACATGGTACACATGCATACGTGCAGGCAAAACACTCATGCACATTGAGTTTAAAACAATCACAGGCTTATTTCAGCTCAGAATTTCAAGTTATGTTTACCATTACAGGGAAGTCAAGGCAAGCAGATTTGAAGCAGGTAGTTATACCCGTGTCAAGAGCAGAGAAAGACACGAATGTGTGGATGCTTGTTCTCAGCTGACTTTTTCCACTAGTATATAGTCCAGGACCCAAACCTGCAGTGAGCTGGATTTTCTCACATCAATTAATTCAATTAAGGAAATCCTTCATAGGCACTATCAGGGCCCAAACTGATCTAGACAGTTCCTTATTGAGACTTTCTCCAGGTGGTTCTACATCACGTCAAGTTGACAATCAAAACCCATTCATCTACCAAAGACGTACATGTCACCTTCCAAATGAGGTTAAAGGTCTGGGATTTTAGCCTCAGCTGGCTACTAGCGGCCTGAGATATATCACTTCTGTGGGGGCTTTACTGGTCAGTGAATGGATGGGCCACTCTATGGTCTGTCCAAGGGGAAATCCTGATGAAGGACAGGCCAGCTCCAGCTCCTTCCTAGACTTTGTGGACCCTTGGAGCCTTCGTAAGCAATCTGGGCTCTGTTCTGTCATCTCTGAGACAGGAGACTGGAGTGATGAAACCCTTGGACCTCTTGGCATCCACTAGTTTTGTGTATTTTCAGTGCCCTGGACACTAATAGAGGAAATCCAAGACCCAGCACAGAGCAAGGAATTCAGCTACGCACAAATAAGGTCCATAGCATACAGATAGCCTCTTCTAGACAGGAAGTCAATGCTACTCTTCAGCCAACAAGGCCATCTAGTCTCAGGCACAATGTCACCAATATGCACTTATTCTGGGCTTCGTGAGAACCCTCGGCAACCTGGCCTTGTCATCTCCCACTTCTTGTCATTCAACATGCTCAAGCTTGTTGCTGCCCCAGAGCCTTTGAACATGGGATACCTCCTGGCCCTGTCTTTGCTTGGTTTTCCTACGACTGGCTTCCATCTTGGCTTAATTGTCACCTCTCCTAAGAGATCTTTGCCGGCGCCTCGTCTACAGGACCCACCAGCCTCCAGCATCTGATGTTAGGACCCTCCCAGCACCAAACACCTCTTTGAAAGGACAGTTTTGACTTAGTCCATCCAGTGGGGACTAGGCATGCCTACCTCCGTGTTAATCCACAAATGTGAGAAATGAGTGCTCAGCCCTCCAGGCACAGCTGTCCATACAGAACCTGAGTGGACTGAGCACTTCCTACTTGCCAATCACCAGCCTAACTCCTTTATAGGCCGATAATGTGCCCAGCAACACCTGAGTCAGCAACAAGTATTATATCCGTTTGTAAATGCAGAAACTGAGGCACACATCAGCTGGGTAACTTGCCCAAGATTCTACAGCTATATGGAGGGCCGAGTGCATGTGTCAGATACGGGCAGTCATTGTCCTCACAGGCTCAGAGACTGGTGGGCAAGCAGGCTTTGTCCCCAGTTATGGAAGTCAAGGCCACCATCTATAGGAGATGCCACCTCAGCTAAGTCTTGAGGACAAGTAGGGTTAGCTGGGGTAAAGAACACTCTTTCATCCTGCACAGAGACCAAGAGGATAGCCAGGCTGAAGAGCTGGAAGCAGGCTCCTTAAATCTGGAACACAAGATGATATTGTGGACTGTGAGTTGAGGGCTGTGGCTATCTGAGGCCAAAGCAAAACAAAACAAAACAAAAAACAATAATAATAAAATAAAGTCCCAAGGGACAGAACATAAGAGAAAGCAGCGCGACTAGGAAGTAAACAAGATTATGCAGAATCTTGGCAAGACCAGGTCCCCAAATGTTACTGGGAGATTTCTTAGCCACACTTTCAGAACTGCCATAGACCTTGGTTTTGTGGTGCCAGAGGATACTTTGGAAACTGCTGCTGACTCGCTGGCTGTGTGTCCTGGTCTTTCACTCCCAACTGGCACTGGAGGACCCAGTCCCCAAGGACATCCCCACTCCATCAACTTTGCATCCATAATAGATGATATGGTCCAGGAAGAGGCCGGCATCCCCAGAGTCCAGTGCTGGGTCTCTGGCACACTGACCTTACCCCACATTTGCTCTGGCTGATCTACCACCCCGGGGGTTTGCCTGACTGTCTCTGAGCAGGAGACTGAGCTCTCCAGTTCCTTGGTCCTTCCAAGGTGTGGGTGCTCCCCCAGGTTAGGATTGGATGGGGGGGTCTGCTTAGATCTTCCAGAGACAAAGGAGCTGACCTGCAGAGTTCCAGCAGGAGCCCTGCTCCCCCTCCCTTCCCCTCTCTCCCTTCTCAGTCCACGTGTCTCTATTGTCTGCTCCCCCGCTTCAGGGAAAGACACAGCCTCGGATGTGTCAAAACCACCACCCCCCGGCAGCAGGGAAATTAATTACTGGGCGATTTTCACTTCCTCTCGCAGCGCTCGCTTGAGCTAGGCACTGGAACAGGACCCGCTGAGTGAGGCCGGCATCGGCGTGGGGGAGCCGCTCCTTCCACCAGTTCGGAAAAAGAAAGTTGAATCCCAAACCCAACAGGGGGCTCTAGTAGGAGCCCAAGCTGGGGGCAGGGAGACTTCTAGTTAAATCTGGGCATCCACACTGCCACTTCAGAACTGGGGCAGAGGGAGCCGACTACAGACAGAGGGTGGTGGCTGGCCGGCTCACTCTTTTCATCCCCCTCCCCGAGTCCCCATGTGCCTGATCCCACTTGCGCGGGGCCGCTTACCCTTCAATCTCCTTGTCTTCTCCCTGTATTTCGCACCTTTTTTCCCTTTCTTCGCATCCACTAGAGGGTGTGTGCGGGGAGGGGGGCTTCCTTTTTATGTGTCCTGACCTCTCTTTTTCTCCTGCGGGTGCCTGAGTCTGTGTTGCCACTTTCTCCCCGTGCCTTTCTTGTCTGTTTCTCTCGCCTGTCTTTTTGTCCTTCTCTTAGTTTCTCTCTCTCTCTCTCTCTCTCTCTCTTTCTCTCTCTCTCTCTCTCACACACACACACACACACACACACACACATTTGCGCACACAGTCTGATTCATTCTCTCTCTCTCTCTCACACACACACACATTCGCACACACATTCTGATTCATTCTCTCTCTCTCTCTCTCTCTCTCTCTCTCTCTCTCTCTCTCTCTCTCTCTCTCTCTCTCTGCGCCTGTGTCCCTCTCACTTTCTCCTCTCCTGCCTGTTCGTTCTTCTCTGCGCCTGGCCTGCCCCCTCCGCCGATTCAGGGGAACGTGTGCGGAGCGATTGTCCTGGGGGACATTTGATGGATTAGAGCGCTGAACAGTTCCATTGCTGGGGGACCACCTGATCTCCTCCAGCCTGCGTCCCATATAAAGCCGACAGCCGGAGTGCTGAGCACAGCTCCAACGACCGCCAGTGTGCGCGCCGCCGCCGCCGCCGCCGCTGCCGCGCCCGAGCGGCACCCGAGCCGGAGCCGCGGCCGTCGCCACCCAGCCGGCTCCGCGGCCGCCCGCCCGCTGGGAGCTGTCCAGTGCTGAAGCCCGCGCCGACAGCCAATCGCGCCGGCCGGCAGCCTCCCCCACCGGGCCGCCAGTGCCCCGCGAGCCCCCCGCCCGGCGGCACCATGCCGCGTTCCTTCCTGGTGAAGAAGATCAAAGCGGATGGCTTCCAGTGCAGCGGGGTGCCAGCCCCCACCTACCACCCCCTGGAGACTGCCTACGTGCTGCCCGGCGCCCGCGGGCCTCCGGGGGACAACGGTGAGTGGGCCCTAGGGGAGGGTAGCGGGGTCCCCAACTTGGGTCACAGAAGGGAACCCCAGAGGAGACGTCCCTGGTCGAGTGCGCCCCCGGGACTTCCTGAGGGCCTGCCGGGCGGGGCTGGGGCTAGGTCGTACAAAGGAAAGTGACAGGGTCGACTAATCCCTCAGCCACGCACCAGCCGGGACTTTAAAAGTTGTGACCCTAGAATACGGCTGGGGTAAGGGGGTGACAGAGAGAGGACACCCCTAAAACGCTAGTGCGGGCGGATTGGAGTAACCTCTCACTGTTGAAGGAGGAAGACTGGTTGGCTGTGTGATCCCTGATGGGAAGGTAAGGGACCAGGACTGCCAATCCCTGTGGAGAGGAGACTGGCTCTTTGGGGAAAGTGGGCGCACCCCGCCTCCCTTCAACCATACTCCCCCTGGCAATGCCAGACAAGTGCTCTCCAGTCCTCCTCTCTCCAACTCTTTTGTTACCCTCTGCCACATGCCTGCCAAAGGCTGGGCCTGTCCTAGGGACTCAAAAGATGAGATTATTGGAAGGGGTTCCCCCAGTGCGCCTTCTGGTCCGTTGGACTGCACTGGTCCTCTCTGGCTTCTCACCCCCAACAACTAAACCTGCTGCTCCTCTGAAACCCTCTATGTCCTGCCCCACCCCCACTCCCCATCTCTTCTTAGAGCAAGTTCTTCTAAGGGAGAAGGGTTTGAGAGAGAAGAGAGGTCATTCAAGCCCCAAAGGGGGTGACATTCAGATGTCAAGAGAAGGGTGGTTCTATGAAACTGTTTCTCACCAAGAGGATGGATCATAATAGCACTCAACAGCCCCACCAGGACAGGTGTCTGGGAAGGAGGAGTCGCTTTGGTCGGCGAGACCTCTGACATCACAGGGCTGGCAGAACAAGAGCAAGGCACTAAGAATGAGTCTGTACTGGGAACGGAAGTGGCAAGCAGGAACCTGGGAGGTTGGGGGCAACTCCTAAGAGACTTGCAAGCACTCAGCCACTTGCCAGCACTCTGCCGAGCCAGGTGAGAAAAGGTGCTGAGCAAGGCGCTCTGTGACCTCACCAAGGTCACAGAAGTTAGGCAGCCATCAGGGTGCTTCTTAGAGCCCCTCAGCTTCTGGCTCCACTCAGCTACCCACAGAACCCTCCACTCCTTTACCCTCATCTCCCACTCGGTTGTCCTCTTTCCTTAACCTCCAGGACCTTGGGGTGGAAGACAGAAGCCCAGGAGATGTCTGGGCTGAGGGCTGGCAGGACAGAGGGTGGACCTGGAGTTGTGCCAAGACTGGGGAACATGTGCGGGAAACTGGTATGAAGGAAGTGAAGTCTCTGAGGGTTTGGGATCCATAGGATCCATGGGATCCCTTAGGAGACTGACATAAAACTCTTCTGACGCCCCCTTGATCCTGTCCCTGGGCCAACTGAGGAAACCCAGAGAATTTCACAGGCAAACTGCAGGCTGTTGCTCAGGAGGGAGGCAAGAAATGCCTTGCCTTGAATTTTGTCCAAACAGGCTTTGGATAGAGCCCCCACATGAACGATGGGGTATACAGATGGAGGTGTCTTTAGCCTAGAGCTGCCCCTGTCTTTGTCCCTCTCCTAAAGAGATAGCTCATCAACTCCTTGCCCTCTGGGAAAGCCTGGAGCTGCTCTAGCCACACGCCTGGCTGGGGTCTCTGTAGAGCAGCTCTGGATCTGTGATGACCTTGGACAAGTGCCTCCCCTTCTTTGGTCCTCAGCCTCCCCAGCAGTGCAAGCAAGAGCTTGGATGTCATGTACTAAGCCTCCTTCCAACTTTGACAAGCTCGGTTTCCGTGGAAGGTTAACTGATGTTAGAGACACTGGATCTAAGGGGGTGCTGGGATCTTCTGTCACGGTTCCCTTGGGGCTCTCTTCACCCACTGTGCCTGAGAGGGGAAGTTTTCCCAGATTAGGTCTGCCTCGTGGTAAAGGCATCTTGCCCTGTCTGTTGTGAATGGTTAGGGTGGAAATCAGGATGGCCCTTGTAGCCTTTCAACTAGAAAACATAGGGTCTGCTCTGTCTTGTTTTGCAAGAACCTCCTCCCTCCATGGGGTGTGGCCAGACCGGGCAATGAGGGCTCCCTGAGTGGGTAAGTGTTCTGAGGGTCCTCAGAGAGCCTGCTGGCTCCTGGTGGCCCGTTGTCTCTCTGCTCTGCCGGAAATAACCTTGCTGAGCATTTGAGAGAAGTGTGAAAAATTGCTGAGCTGACGATTTTCCCCCTCTCTCCCAGCGTGTGTAAGTGTGCTGTGTAAACAAGGGGAAAGAAAGGAGGGGGGAGAGGAGAAGAAACAGGGAGGGATGGAGGGAGACAGAGGAAGAAGAAGGGAGGGCCTGGGGCTGGAGGGAGTTTCAGTTATTAGAAAGATCCTCTTACAAGCCATTTCTGCAGCTTGTGCTTCAGGGTTAGGATGAGGCTGGAGGTGGGGGTCATGGAGGGAGGGAACTGTGAATGCAGAAGCCAGAGGAATGGGCTTTCTCATAAAGGCAGAGAACCCCAAGTGAGGTGAACCCCCAGCTCTGGGAGTGCCTAAGAATTTTAGAGAATCCCTGGAGAACACCCACACACACATCACAGGCATGCACATGCTCCCTCCCCCACCCTTTCTAGTCTCTTTTTAGCCTCTAAAGGTAAACACCTTGTGTACATGGTTCTAGACTGACTCCAGGCATACAGAAACTCAAATAGAGAAGAGACGCCCCCTCCAAGTTGGAAGAACTCAGGAGAGTCTTCCAGAGCTCCTAGAAGAAAAGAGACAAAGTCCTAAGTCCCCCAGCTTTCAACAAGCCTTCTTCCCCTTGGTGACCTCCACGGAGCCTTCTCTTCTCTCTGTTCCCAGGGTGTCTCTGAGCATAGATTTATCTCTCGGAAGTGCCAACTCTTATTCTCCTTCCTCTGCACAAAACCTAGCGCTCCAACTCTACCAAGCCCACCCTCCTAGTTCCAGAGTCCATTGCTCTGTGCCGGGATTCTGCAGTTTGGACAAGGCAGCTGCTTACTGTCTGCACATCAGTGGTCTCCGTGGACCCCTGCCAAGGACATCTCCCCTCACACTTGTCTCTGACCTCCAGCTGGGAGCCAGGGCCCCTCCCTCTCTACCCCAACCCTGTCCTACCCACACCCTTTCAGAGTGCACCCTCCTGGCAGACAGGGATCAATGCCGATCCAATAACACAGTTGTCTGCCCTCTGCAGCTACATTAAGTCTCCCCCAGCAGGCTGAAGAGCGCTCCTATCCTACCCATGGGCTTATCTAGCTGACCACATTACACCGGCTTCCACTTCCTTTCACTGCCTCTGATGGCGCCAAGTAGTCGCTCCAGAGCTGGGCCTGGGAACCCAGTTAAATAGACCTATCTTTCCCACACCTCAAAAAGTCCATCTGGGGATGCAGGGGACTATCCAAATACTTCAGCTGAGGGAACCCAGAGAAGGCTGGGTGGGTGCCCAAGAACACACAGCAGGCCCACGTGTTTGTAACCATGTGGCCTTTGGCATGTTGATCTTGGTCTAGAGCTGAGGTCCAGATTAAAGACATGTACCTGTCCAGGCCCGATGTTTATATCCAACTTCAGGTTGAGGAGTAGGTCCAGACTCTAGGTCTAAAGTGAGTACCAAAGCTTATAGGACCAGGTCTGGTATCCAGAGCACATTCAATGCCTAGAAACTGCTCCAGCTCAAGATTCTGGGTCCAGGACCAAGGTCTAGGTCCAGTTTCCAGTCCAAGGTCATTCCAGATCGTCTCAAGCTTGCCTAAGGTAGAATTTTTTTTTGGGTAGCTTTAGCTTATCTTCCTCAGCCTCAGTTTCTCTGTCATGACAGAGTAGTTGAGCATGCCCTAGTTCAGCTCTGAATGGGGACTCAAGAATCAGTTTCCCTATCAGGGCTCAATAGCGGTGTGGAATAGTAGGACCCACCCAGAATGTGAGATCTGAGTCCCTAAGGGGGATGGGAGCTGGATGTGATTCCCGGGAGAGGGCAGGAGAGCACTCCAGGCCCAAGGTCTCTAGGGTCACACACACGTGCACACAAACTCACCCCGCAAAGGAAGGACGGCTTGGGAGAATTGTTGCAATCTACAGAGGGAAAAAGGCAGGGAGGGTGCCTGGGATCTAAAGATGATGGAGCCTAGCATACATCCATATTGAGTGCTCTAGGGCCCATAGTTGGGGGTCTTATTGGGGGGGGGGATAGCCTGAGATGCTGTTGGGCAAGCTGGAGGCCCCAGGCCCCTGGGCCTGCTTTACTGGTGTTTCCTCCTGGAGTGAGTGTCTACTGCCAGTCTCAGGGTAAGGGGCTTTGGAAGGGGATCTTTTGATTGTACTCTTCTGGGGCAGAGAAAGGGAAGGGCAGGAATGAGAAATGCGGAAGAGAAGGTAGGCTGTGTGCAGTGCACCTGTGCTCAGGAAGCCAGAACCAGTCAAGCAGAGGGGAGCAGGAGGCGGCCTCAGCAGCCAGTGCTGGTAACTCTGGACCCCGAGCCACTACTCCCACCACCATAGCCCCTCACAAAGTCCTTCCTATTGATTCCCACGGAGCCATGGGCCTCCCTGTGAGACACAGGAACTGGGTCACTGTCAGGAAAGCCCAGAACATAGGGAATTTCAGGAGTCAGGGTGGGGGAGGAGAGTTGGAATTCTCTAGAAGCCCCTTGGGCCTGGGTCAATGGGCATCGGCCCCAGGCTCTGTAGCCCTGGTTGTGTTCAGCCAGACCCCTCACTCTGCCCCCTGCACCCCTGTGGGCAGATGTACAGATGTACCAGCTGCCAGGCCTTTAGAGAAGGTGGGTGTCATTCTGGTCCAGTGCCCAGGGAACAGCTAACAAAGATGCTATACTGGGGGAGGGGGAGGTACCCAGCCCCTTTGCCCAGCTCTGCGAGCAGACAGGAGAAACTATTTTTATCCTGCTTTGCTGCTGACAGACCTGGCTTTCTGCTCAGCTGGCTGGCGCTGATTCTTGAGGCCTGAGGCCCTGGCACAGCAAGAAATAGCTCTAAATATACCCACGCAGCATCCCCGCGGCCCCCACTGCAGCAGGATGAGTCCTCTCCAGGAACCCAGCAGCCCCCTCTTCTGCCCATCTCAGAACAGGGGGTGGAACTGGGGCTAGAAATTCCCTGGAGGATGCTTGGCACCCTGGCAGTCTTGGGAGACACGGGGGAGAAGAGCTTCGGTCCGGCTCCATGAAGACAAGGAGGCCACCAGGCAGGCTCTGATGAGAGGTCGCGTGACCCCGGGAGGATCAAGGCCCCTCTCCAGGCTCCAGCTTCTTCAGAAAGGTGTGGGAGGGTATGACCTTAGACTTGAGCTAATATCATCAAGCCTCAGCCCAGGCCTCACCCACAGTAAATGCTCAGTAAGTGTGAGTCACTACTGTTGAGTATCATTTACAAATGAACAGAGAGCCGCTTTTTCCAGAGCGACGGCTTCTCCCCAGCCCATCACGTCAATACCCTATGAGACACAGGCCAACTGGGTGGCACTATTGGGAGACACCCCCACCCAGCCGCCTCTCTTCCCTTCCCCACAGGCCTCTAGTCTCTCTCTGGTGCTCTGGAGGAAATACTGGCTCTGGGTCCTGAAGCCTGACTCCCTGTCTAGTGACCTTGGCCAAGTCCTCTGCCCTCACCAGGCTTCTGGCATACTGTAACAGCTGTTCCCAGGGCTGGTTGGTGCTGACTTCAGAGCTAGCAGACACAGCAGGACTATAAGAGTCCTCCTCTCAAACCCTAGGGTCAAGCAGGTGCATGAGGCAGTGTGCAGGGGACCCAGCATGTAAATCTTCATAATTTCTCTTCCTATCACTCCTGTGGCACTGGAATTTTTTGAAATGGATGCTGCAGTCTAAAGCGTGCAGACCCTCGGGCATTCTCAGGAGGCATGCCCGCCACCTGAGCACTCCCCACAGTCATGGCAGAGGCTCTTCTGGTCCCTGTGCCTGGGGTTTCAGCCTCAGGACTTAACTGAGGTCACACAGCTAGAGTCTATGCACAGGAGCCGGGAGTGAGGCAAGTGTCTGCTCTGCTGGTCAGCTGGAGGGCAGTCTTCTACAGCCCAGCCCTGAATGGGTTCTATGCTAAGGATGGTGGACAGTGTTGCAAAGGATCTTCCAGGGTTCAGGCCAAAGAAGCAAGGTGCCTTGCCCAAGGTCACATGGCAGCCTGAGACACCCTGTCTCTGGACATCCCCAGAAAATACAGGAATAATAATGGCAAGGGCTCGAGAGGCTGCATGCCGTGTGCCCGCTGTTGGCCCAAGTGCTGTACATGCGTTATCTCATTCGCTTCTATGAGAAACTCCCTTGCGCAGGTGTGGTGGGCTAATCCTGAGCCCTCCGCCCGGTGTCACACAGTGGGGAGACACCTGAAGAGAACGGGGAGTATGAAGGAGTAAGATGTAGAGGGGACAAAGGGCATCACACAGGAATTGGTTCCACCATAATACATAAGAGTCTTCCATGCATCCTAGTCAACCTTCTTCCCATGCATGCTGAACCCAGAGGTTAACGAATGTCACAAAGTAAAACCCACCCAATATAGACATGATTAAGCAAAGTGTCGTCATATGATATTCCTATGCTAAATCTCATAGACACTGACATTGGGTTATGGAGCTGGTCCTGAAGGCAATCCCGTATGTATCCCTAGGCAAATGAGCAGCTGTTGTTTGAGGAATCCCTATTTCCATAGAGAGGGCTCTGTATCAGGATAAGATGCTGCAGTGCTGCAAGTTACCAGCAGAGGGCACCACAGGAAGCACATGAGTTGAGCTCCTACTACGCACTAGCTTTTTTCAAATATGATGGGGAAATTACATAACCCAAAAGAAGCAACAGAGAGAAGCGGCAAGATGCTCACAGATGGGTACCAAGGAAACCATATCACAGAAATCCAGACAGTGAACCAGTGTTAGAGTCAGGCACAGACCTAGGGTCACTTCACTTCCTTGGGACTTGGCGTCTGGTCAACCACACTGTTGTGAGGACAGAATGCAGTCACTCATGCAAAACACTTCCAAGAGAGCCTAACATCTAGTGAGGGTCCTTTACTGACGTCGCAGAGGTACAGAGAAGTCAAGTAATTTGTCCAAGGTCACACAGTTATGGCCAGGAATGTAACTCAGTATCAGAGTGTTTGTGTAGCATGCACAAGGCCCTGGGCTCAGTTCCAAAAGTGTGAGGAGGGGGCACTACTGAGGTACGTTCTGATGGACCAAGGTCACTGTACTGGTTCCTTTTCTGTTGCTATGATATGATAAAACACTATGAACGAGGAAGCTTATCAAAGCTTATTTGGGCTCATGGCTCCAGAGAGATACAGGTCCATGGTGGCAGAGTAGCGGTGTGGTGGCTGGAGTAGGAAGCTGAGCACTTACATTTTCAATGGCAGGCATGAAGCAGAGAGCATTCTGGAAATGGCGGGAGGTGTGAAACCTCAAAGCCTGCCCCCCCATAGACACACTTCACCAAGTCACACCTCCTAAACCTGCCCAAACATTGCCACCAACTGGGGCTGAAAATTCAGAAATCTAAGCCCATGGGAGACATCTCATTCAAACCACCATAGTCACACAGCTGGGACTGGTAACAGGACAGCCTCATGCAGGCAGACTGCTTCCGAAGTCATGCTTTTAACCAGCATGTCGCCATCCATTAATAAGAGCATACAAAGTGGTGGTCCCTGCCTGACATAATGGCACACACCTTTAATCCCAGCACTTAGGAGGCAGAGGCAAGTGGATCCCTGTGAGTTCTAGGCCAGTCTGGCCTACGTAGTGAGTTCCAGGACAGCCAGAGCTACATAGTAATAACCTGTCTCAAAAATAAAAATAAACAAACAAACAGATGACAAGTAAGTAATGAACCGTGCTGGTCACATGACCAGACCAAATCACATGACCACTCCCAACCTCATTTACAGGGACCCAAGGCACAGGAGGACAGATGACTAGCCCAAGGTCATTCTGCTAGTACCTGTGTTCTGGCATCAAACTGCCCTCCCCTTTCCATGGCTGGGGCCCTGTGAGGTGCAGACTTGTGCCAAGAGCAGGCGGACAGGACTGCCGACAGCTGGGCTTCTGGGATGGTAAGCCAGGCTAACTGGTAAACATCTGATTACACTCACTTCACAAGCACTTACTGGGTACCACTGCTGGGGTCCTGCTAGACCGGGGCGGGGCAGCCACTACCTGTTCCTGGGGGTTCCCTAGAGTACAGGGACCATGCAGAGCAGTGCGGTGGGTTCCACTCTTGGTTGCACCCCATGAGCAGGTCCCACCACTCTTGGTTTCCTTATCTGTCAGAAAGACATTTTTGAGAGGACTCAGAAGTGGCAGTAGAGCTCTTAGAAAAGAGCCTGGCACCCAGGAAGTGCTCAGCAAGCAGCTCAGTAGTTACACCCCGTGGGGAGGCTGAAGGAGGAGAGGGTCTTAGAGTAACCACCAAATAAACAACCCAGCCCTTGACAAAGTGACAGACCGACTCCTGGCATGGGCAGGCTGACCTTCCAAGCTGAAAGCAGACGGGAGGGAGATGAGCGCTTCCAGGGTAGTCGCCCCTACTCTTGAATTAAGTCTCCACCACTGTCCCCCTTGCTCCTGACCACAGAGTCCCTTACTGTTGAGTCACCCACCCTGACGCCCCACTGATTTCTGTGCACAGCAGGTCCTGACCACACACAGGACAGAGAAATACAGACACAGATTAGGAGTATTGGAAAGTGGCTTGTCCAGATCTCAACCTGGGATCATCCCAAATGCCAGACAAGGCAGAAGACTGGAGGATCGTCAGCCAGGCCCTTTAAGGGAAATGAAGCTGGCCAAAGTGCCCAGCCTGCCAGACATTGCTGGAATCACACTTACAAAGCCCTCTTCCAGCTGCTCCTTCATGGGGGAAGCCCTGGGCAGAGGGGCGTTACAGGTCCCAGAGGTCAGAAGGAGAGGGGCAAATGGGAATGCCACTCCTCAGCTCCTCAGCTGTGAAAGCAGGGGAAAGGGCCTAACCTCTATTGTTCTCGGGAATCAAAGGACAATGGGGACACTTGGTAATTAAGTGCTGGATGATAAGTTTGCTCAATGTCTGCCAGGAACCCTCTGAGGAGCCCAGCCCCCAGGGTCCCCAGGGAAAACACTAAGATCAGAAGAGGCCATGGGAGTCAGAGACAAATGGTGTGGCCCCTGCTCTCCAGAAGCCTCTCCAAGTCCCCTGAGAGAGCCTCAGCCTGCCACACAGCCGTCTCTCAAACACATGACAGACAGGATTTCTGGTCCAAACTCCAGTAGAACAGGTGGAGAGTGAGCATCTCTGTCTCTGTCTCTGTCTCTGTCTCTCTCTCTCTCTCTCTCACACACACACACACACACCAAGGGCTCTCTATCCTGGTGTAGTGATTACACGCCACACTCTTGACTGGTAAGTCGTCTTGAAGGGTGGAGTCTAGTCAGACTCGGATTCCTTTATGCAACATTCACTCATCGTATGCCTGCTGTGTGCCAGGCAGGGCGGAGTACACAGACCCAAACCTAGAGAATTCCAGCGCAGTGTGGGGAGAGGCAGACAAATCAGCTTCATCGAAGCACTGTTCGAGCAGAAGGAAAAGAAGTGTAATTATAATGCTAACATTTACATAGCAATCATTGTGCACTCTCGATTTCTTTACATGTGCAATGGGAACTAATTTCCTATGATGATTGAGTTAGCCTTTGTAAAGGATAGTGTCCAGGCTTACATACGGTAAGTGCTTAATACTTATATGTTCATCACTTTATACTGGGTTCTGTCAAAAACCCTAAAGTTGGGTGTCTACTTACAAGCTCCAGACAAAGCAAACATTTTTTTTGTTGTTGTTTTTTGTTTTGTTTTGTTTTTCCAGACAGGGTTTCTCAGTAGCTATGGAGCCAGTCCTGGAACTCACGCTGTAGACCAGGTTGGCCTCAAATTCACAGAGATTCTCCTGCCTCTGCCTCCCGAGTGCTGGCATTAAAGGTGTGTGCCACCACCGCCGGCCAAAGCAAACATTTTTAAAGATGGGGTCTCGCTGCATTGCCCACACTGGCCTCAAATTCCTGAGCTCAGATGATTCTCCTGCCTCTGAAATTTGATGAAGGCAAAGGCTGCTTTGTAGTATCGAATGCTTTTAGTCCCAGCACTCAGGAGGTAGAGACAGGAGGATCTCTGTGAGTTAGACATCAGCTTAATTAACTACAAAGTAAGTTCCAGGAAAGCCGGGGCTACATGGTTTCCTAACAAAATATTAAAATAAAAAAAAAGCAAACCAAAGACTGATATTCCCGCATGTTACAGAGGTGAAAAGGCAAAATAATTCTGGGGTGGGGGTGGGGAGAGCATCTTTGGACTGCAGAGCTTCTGCAAGCTTAGATTGCTTGCTGCCCCCTATGCCTCAATCTCTTCACCTAGAGAGTGAAAGGCTACTTCCAGTCCATTGTTATGCACACTTGTAACGATGAAGGCCAAGTGGGCAGAGCCAAGCCAACCTCTGCACCAACAGAGGTTCACCGACGAAGGTCCAGGTGGGCACGCCGGCTGGGTGAGCATCGGTGCAAGGCGGCCTACGGAGACCCCTCGCCCCCCATCTCCAGCGTCCTCACTCCCCTCCTTGTCACCCACAGGTTATGTGGCGCACTGCCTGCCCCCCAGCGGTTACGATGGCGAGCAGAAGCCTGGGCTGGAGCTGGCGCCCGCCGAGCCCGCATACCCGACCGCGGCGTCGGAAGAGTACAGCGATCCCGAGAGCCCGCAGTCCAGCCTGTCGGCGCGCTACTTCCGCGGGGAGGCGGCCGTGACCGACAGCTACTCCATGGACGCCTTCTTCATCTCCGACGGGCGCTCGCGGAGGCGCCGGGCTGGGGCTAGCGGGGACGCGGCGGGCGCGGGCGAAGCCGGCGGTGGCGGGGAGCGCGCAGGTCGCTCGGGGGCAACAGCGGGCGGCGGGCATCGGCACGCATGCGCAGAGTGCGGCAAGACGTACGCCACGTCGTCGAACCTGAGCCGCCACAAGCAGACGCACCGCAGCCTGGACAGCCAGCTGGCGCGCAAGTGCCCGACGTGCGGCAAGGCCTACGTGTCCATGCCCGCGCTCGCCATGCATGTGCTCACGCACAACCTGCGCCACAAGTGCGGCGTGTGCGGCAAGGCCTTCTCCCGGCCCTGGCTGCTCCAGGGCCACATGCGCTCGCACACCGGCGAGAAGCCCTTCGGCTGTGCGCACTGCGGCAAGGCCTTCGCCGACCGCTCCAACCTGCGCGCGCACATGCAGACGCACTCGGCCTTCAAGCATTACCGCTGCCGCCAGTGCGACAAGAGCTTCGCTCTCAAGTCCTACCTCCACAAGCACTGCGAGGCCGCATGCGTCAAGGCTGCGGAGCCGCCGCCCCCCGCCGGCCCGGCCAGCTGAGCCTCCGCTACGCCGGGTGCCCGCAGAGGCTTTTCTCACCCCTCAGTCTAGCGTCTCCCCTGCCTGCACCCTTGGCGGGGTGAGGGTGAACCCCATTTTGACCCAGGATTTTCTTTTCAACCCCCACCAAGCCCACCTCTCACTTCCTGCACCATATCCCCCTTTGCGCCCACCCACATTGTCCATTCTGGCCACCACTCGGACCTTGACCCCAAGTCTGGCCTTCAAGGCTTCCAACTCAGGCACCAGGTCCGTACCTCTTCGGGTCCCGGCGCTGGAAGTTTCTCCGGCCCCGACTCTAAGCTGTGCTCCTTACTAGATCTTTCTTCTCATTTCTCAGCTGAGTCATTGGCCATTCCTCTATTGGAGCCCTCATTCTAAACCCGAATGTACCCTTGACTTCCTGTCTGCCTCAGTTTCCCTGTCCACACTGTCCGATCTTTTGGGTCTCTCTGCTGAGTGTGTGTGTGTGTGTGTGTGTGTGTGTGTGTGTGTGTGCGCGCGCGCGCGTGTGCATGCGTGTGTCCATCCGAGAATCTAATCTTCACCCCTCCTGAAGTCCCCTGCCTGTCCACCCCTGATCCCCTCGATGCTTAGGCCTTAGGTCCAGCCACTCACACAGTCCTACCTGACACTTCCACCCTCCTTAGTCTTCCTGGATCTCATCAGCCATTCTACTCCCTGCTATCTCCAGCTTCCCTCTAGTAGATCTCCATTCCTCAGTTTTCCTAGCTGGGAACAGACTTGGGAGGCAGCCCAGGGCTTTGCCCTCTCAGGTGACCCTTCTTACCCCAGGACAGTTCCTGCCTAGGCCTCAGGCAGAGAGCTGTGCCTTTCCCGGATTATCTGAGCACTTTCCCTCACCCCAGGACCACAGGTTCACCTCTGCACCTCACCCATGGACCCTACCCCTCATCTGGCAGGGCCCCTTCAGCTATTTATTTGTGTATTTATTTATTTATCTATTTATTATTCTATTTAATCTCTTGGCTTCACCCAGGGACTGTCTGGCTTTCCCAGCTGGACTGGGAAGTCGAGGAGCAGGGTCAGCAAGGCCATAGCTCCCTATGGGTCTGGGGAGAAGACCACCCTTTTCAGAGGCCTGAACTCCTTAGGACGAGGCCTGGAGAAATGGGGAGGGGGGGCGCGGAGCCTGCTGATCCTCAGCTGGCAGAGGAGGGGCCATCAGAAGGTCCTATTTCGGGGCAGGTTCCCGGCCTCCTGAGCCTTCCATTCCGGTCCCAGGAAGCCCTTCTGGACCCTCCTCCTTTGTTTCTTATTTATTCCTCTTTCAGAGGGACCCCAGGTTCCAGGGACCGACTGAGCCCCGGACCCCGCTGGGGCCTCTGGCCTGCTCCCGGGAGGAGTGCTCTCTCCCGGCCACGACTATGCAACTCTCCCGGGCAGAGGGGCCGGGACTGCCAGCCAGGCGCCTATTGGCCACCACTACCTCCTCCACCGCGCTTTTGCATGCCCGGGCGAGGACCGAAGCACACACCTCCGCGCGCACCGGCCCGGCCCCCTCTGCTTTAAGCACACGCCTCTACCCGCATCCCTCTGTGTCCTCTTTGGGGACAAGAGTCCTGGACACTCAGACCTCCTCCCCATCCCCCTAGCCACAAAAGAGGGAGGAGACTGCAGACCGCTCTAGGTCCCTCTCTGGGGCTTCCGAGGGATGGAGCTTCATTCAGCCCCAGGCTCCTGGAAGGGAGGCTGCAGAGATGGTGGGAGAGAGAGGGGTCACCAGAAGCAATTATGGAGGGTGCTGACCCTGTAAATAGAAACTTCTGACAGCAATAATTTCCCATGCATGCTAAGCCTTTGGCCCCTCCCTTGCTGTACCCTTCACTCATCCCCACTCCTACTCCTTCCCCATCTCCAGCAGTATTACTTGTAACGCAATTCAGGGATATTAAAGGGACTTTGGCCACTCACCAGTGCCTCCAGACCTTTGACGGGGACCCGCATTTAGACTCTTCCCCTAGTGCCTATAGGTTTTCCCTCCACACACCTTGGGAGGGGCGGTTGAGAGTTGAACAGTGTACTAATGTTCCAACAGTGACAGTTATGGGACAACCTACCCCCAACACACAGTCCTCAATGGGGTCTGAGGGGCACAGGCCGCGGTGACAGTCCTCATCCTCCTACCTGCAGCCTCTGTGACTACACTCTGTGCTGGTCTGTTGTCTACCCAGTTTGAGAACAAGCTCCATGCCAAATCAGGGGCTTAGACTCTAGTTAAATCTTTATGAAGCAGAAGGCAATTAATTTAAAGAGTCAGCTGCTGAAAAGATCCACAGGAAAAGATGGAGCCCTCAGCTGGACCCCAGAACTTCATCGCAGAACGTCTGCCAGGACAGCTACTTCTTCCACAGTTAGGTGGTGGTGGTCAAGAACCGAGACTGAAGCTAAAGAAGACAAATCTCTTGCGAGTTCAACCCAGTCTAGCCTAGTCTGCATAGTAAATTCCAGGCCAACTGAGGCTGCACAGTAAGAACTTGTCAAAAGCAAAACAGCACCATAGATGCTGTCCAGGGATCAGAAAGCAACAACCACTGCCTTGGTTGATAGCTCCATCTTTGATATGCTGGTAGCCTGTTCTGTAATGTCACTACAGAGATCAGGCCCTCCAAGGCCATCTTGAAAGCAACAAGAGTCAAATAAGAAAGTGGTCCCTGCACACTTCCGCCATCCAGAGCCCAGGCAAGCTCATTCCACTGACCAAATTTAATTTATGGGCAACATTGTTGCTGTCAGGAGGTCTAAGAGAAGAGGCTTCAACTTCTCAGTCCCACACTAGAGCCAACACTCTATGGGAGGTGGGGATGGATGCTGGTGCCCTTCAGGCTTCTCCATCCCCATCACAGCGGTCCAGGATCCACCCCACCCTTTCCTCCTCAATTAGCAGTGAAAGGGATATTTGCAGCCATTTTTCTTTGGGGCCACCAAATCATGACACGGAGACATAGTACTAGATTTGAATGCTTGGTCTTAGCTCTTATTTTAATGTTTCTCTTTATCTACCTTTTCCTGTGGGGCTTCCTACCTTTCTTTCTGTATGTCTTAGTTTCTTGCTGTCTCCATGTCTGACTGGCAGCTGCCTGGCTTCTGGTCCCCCTAGTCTTCTCTTTCTCCTTCATTCTCTCCTCCTTCTCCTTGCCTAGATTCTCCTTCTACTTATTCTCTATGCCTGCCAGCCTCTTCTATCCTTCTCCTGCCTGGCTATTTGGCTGTTCAGCTTTTTATTAGACCAATCAGGTGCCTTAGGCAGGCAAGGTGAAACAAAGGCAACACATCTCTACATAATTAAACACACATCCTTACATTGTTAAACAAATGCAACGTAAACAAATTAACACACCTTTACACAGTTAAAGTAATATTCTGCAACATAGACAAATGTAACATATCTTTTCATAGGTAAAGTAATTTTCACCATAGGTATCTTGGTCCACAGTAGCACCATCACACAGGAGATTAAGAAACTAATATACAAACCAGTTCTGGCCAATGAGACTTAAAAAGAGGGCACAGGAAGATTGTGGAATCTTCACTACCTCCCCCCATCTTAAAAGTTATAGCCAGTCTCTCTCCTCCTTACACATGAGCAGAAAAGGATCACAGACGGCTGTGAAGGGAACCAGCATTTACATGAAGTCCATGCCACAGGTGGCAAAATAGGGACAGAAAAGGCCTCTGTCCTTGAGGAAGCTGAAAATCGACCAAAGGGCCGCTCTGAAACTTCATGGTTGGTGTACTGTGCAGAGGACGGTCATCTGTGCAGCAGGAAGCAGGGCCACACCAGACACAGACACAGAACTTCAGTCTAGGACTTTTAGACCTCTAAATTGTTGGGGGGGGGGTTGTTTTGTTAGGGGGGACGGGTTTTTTGTTTTCTGTTTGTTTGGTTTGGTTTGGTTTTTGATTTTTTGAGACAGGGTTTCTCTGTATAGCTTTGGAGCCTGTCCTAGAACTCGCTCTGTAGGCCAGGCTAGACTTAGATCTCCAAAAGTGTATGGCTGAGTAAGGCTCTTTACCCACAGACCAAGGCCCCCGATGGGCAAATGGATAGAGTCTGCTTGACGTCATTCCCCCAGAGGCCTGCAAGGCTGAGGCCACTGGTTCTCTATCATCTGGCTGCCTACCCAGCAACTTTGCTGACATACCTAGCAGCCTAACAAAGGGGTCCAGATCCTTTTCCTGCAGTCACTTACCCCATGTCTTCATTTCCATCCACATTCACGTTGTCCCCAGCTAATTAGTTGAGTTTCCAACTCCTTTCTGAAGTGCAAGTCCATATCAGCCCGAGGAGTCCTCTACTTAATACCTGAGGCACCAGAGACCAACTGGAGTCTAAAACCAGGACTCGGGTCCCCTTCATAGTTTCCTGTCTCTACAAATGGCTGCCCCGCCCATCTAGCTGCAGACACAAAACCCAGAAGTTGCTTTGTCCATGTCACCGGCTACCCTACCATCCTGTCCATCATCAGCTCCTGGGCCCTTTTCCTCTCCATGTTCTCAGTCTCCGCCTAACTGGGTCTCTGGACCAGCCTCTCATTGGTCTCCTGGTATCCACTGTGCCTCCTTAACATCCCCTCCTTAACACAACAGCCATGGACATGTTTCCCAAAGTGCAGGTCTCCTCTCTACCTGTCCTTGTTTGGGCAAATAAACTACACAACTATTTATTTGCCAAGATGGGCATGGTGGCTAATGCTGGTAATCCCAACACTTGGGAGGCTGAGGTAGGAGGACTGTCCGAAGTTCAAGGCCAGCCTAGGCTATGGTGAGTTCTGGGTCATCCCAAGCTATAGAGTAAGGGCATTGCAGCATGTGCCAGTAACCCCAGTGCTGGTGTGTGTGGAGGGGGCAAGACAGGGGCTCAGTGCTCAGTCAGTCTACCTCAAATGGCTACAAATTCAGTGAGACAATCTCAAAGCAGTAAAGAAAAGAAAAATAAAAGAAGATACTTGAAGTTGGCCTCTGACCTCCATACATACTCAGAGGTGAGCCTAACTGCTCACATACAGTTCTGGGTGTCTAAGGCCAGCCTGGTCTACAGAGCAAGTTCCAGGACAGGCTCCAAAGCTACACAGAGAAATCCTGTCTCAAAAAACTAAAACCAAACCAAAACAAACAAACAAAACAAAAAACAATTTTAGAGGTCTAGAAGTCCTCGACTGAAGTTCCAGAAAATTCTGCATCGAGTGTGGCCTTGCTCCCTGCTGCACAGGTGGTTATCCTCTGCCTCAGTCACATGGTGCAGGGACAGTGGAGCTTTCCAGGCACTCTGTGGTGCACACACAAGCATATGTGCATGTGCAAGAGCATGGAGGCTGGAGCCCAGGAGGGCTGGAGAGATGGCTCAGCAGTTCAATTCCCAGCAACCACAAGGTGGCTCACAAACATCCGTAATGAGATCTGGCATCCTCTTCTGGCCTGCAGGCATATATGCAGGCAGAACCCTGTGCACATAATAATTAAATAAATTCTTTTTTTAAAAAAAAAAAAAGGACAGAGCCTAGGACCTCAAACACAGTTGCCTTGCAGGTTAATCTCTCTGCCTAGGGCCTCAAACACAATTGCTTTACAGGTTAATCTCTCTGCCTAGGGCCTCAAACACAATTGCCTTACAGGTTAATCTCTGCCCTCAGCTCCCAGGGGTCTCTCCTAAGGGCACTAATTCCGTGGTAAAGGCTCTGTTCTCATGATCTATAATCCTCTCCTAAAGGTATTACCTCCTAAAACTGTGCATTTGGGATTAGGGTTTGTAGGTGGAGATTTTCTGTGTCCTGGAAGACATCTCAAATAACTACATGAGAGTTAATATAAATTATAAATGCTTAGCCACTAGTTCCAGGACAGACTCCAAAACCTACAGAGGGACCCTATCTTGGAAAAAAAAAAAAAGACAAACAAAAAAAGCTCAATCAATAGTTCAGTCTTTTTATTAACTAGCTCTTACAACTTTAGCTAACCCATTTCTATTAATCTATGTATTGCTAAGTAGCTCATGGTTTTACCTGTCCTCCAGCATGTCTCGCTCCCTCTGTGTCTCCTGGCAACTCCCCTGACCCTGCCCTTCTTTTTCCCATCATTCTCTGTTTGGCTTTCCTGTCTAACTTTATTCCTCAAAGTTTCAGAAGACAGGAAACACTACACAGAAAGGCCAGCACATTCTTGGTATACAACAGGGGCCTACTTACTAGTTTACAGAGAGCTGGTGTTTTGGTTTTTGGTTTTTATTTACATATTTTTTTGGCTTTTTGTTTGTTTTTGCTGTCTCCTCCCACAGTGGAAGGAGTGAGAGAACACCCCAAAGTCTCTCTTATGACACATTCATCCAACTTCTGAGCCCTCTACCCCATGACCCATTCACTCACTCACCTCCCAAAGGCTCCTGATACCCTAAGATTTCAGCACAGCCAGTGAAAGCCAGTGGAGCCACCTGGAGGAGGGGAGATGCAAAGGCACCCTGCTCTTGGTCTTCTCAGCCTTCTGGACAGCAATAAAATTCTAAGGTCTACAGCTGTGCCCTATATGGTGTGCTTGGATAGTTGCCAAGCAGATCAAGCAATCTCAGGAGCCAAAGGCCACTGTTGCACTACGCCAATCAGCACCACTCATTCCCGAGAACTGGTGGGCTATTCATTCACCCCCTCTCTTCCCCTACTAGATCAAAAGCTCCATTAAATGAACCAACAGTGTCTTTTTGAACATCATTACACCCTTTGGGTCTAGCACAATGCCTAGACAATAGCAACCAGTACTTGCTTTTGGATGAACTCCACACATTTAAGTCATTCATGATTAATGACAATGGCTCCTGCTTTAAAGAGCAGCTGATTTTTTTTTCAGATGCAGGCATCTACGTAGGATCTACAAATGTCTGCTCCTCCCTCTCTCTATGCCATGAGACTTGCAACTTAGAAGATATAGCTCAGATCGCCGGCTACTTACTGGCATCTACTCACTCCTCGCTTAGTGAAAGAACTCCCACTATAGCTGAGCAGAGTGGCTTATGAATAAAGACTACATATCCCATCTGCCCTAGCAGTCAGGATGGCCAAGTTGTGGACACCCAAAGGAAGGTATGTATCCCAAGGAACTTTGGGAACAGCATTCCAGTAAGGGATGGTCACATCCTTTACTTTTCAGTTTACACTTCCCTCCAGCTCAGATTCACATGAGCTGGCCGGCACGCCAGCGGCGAAACTAAACCAGGAGATGACCTAGCGAATCTAAAACCTTTCTTTAAAACAATGAGGCATAGCTGGGTTAGTTCTAGGTCAGCAAGGGCCATGGAGTTAGACCTTGCTCCAAAAATAAGTGCTAAAAACAAAATCGCAGAGCAGAAAGATAGGCCTGTGCCCACTTAGTAACCATAGCACAGCCATCCCAGCCCCGAACTTCCAGCTTCCCGATGATGATGATGACTCCTCCTTTCCCTCTTCCTCCTTCTTATGAGAGAAGACACCGGCTTCTATGATTAGGTCTCTTTTATAAGAAGCCAAACACCATCACTGTTGGCAGCCATGTTCCTGCTACAGAGAGTTAATCCCTCCACTGAGTGAGGAAGAGAGGTTCAACCTCACCCACGGCTAGGGCAGCAACCACATACCCCTGGGTTCCATATACTGATTCACACCAGCTTTCTGTCACTTGCAAATGAGAGTCCAGACTAAGCCTAGGCTGGCACTGCACACCTGTAGTCCCTCTGCGCAGGAGGCTGAGGCAGGAGGTTCTCAACAGTGAGAACTTATAGTGAGACCCTGTTTTGAAAATAGGGAGTCTAGCCGGGCGGTGGTAGCACATGCCTTTAATCCCACAGCATTCAGGAGGCAGTGGCAGGTGGATCTCTGTGAGTTCAAGGCCAGCCTAGTCTACAGAGTTAGTTCTAGGACGTGTTACATAGAGATAATCCAGTCTGGAAAAAAAAGAAAGAAAGAAAGAAAGAAAGAAAGAAAGAAAGAAACAAAGAAACAAAGAAAGAAACAAAGAAAGAAACAAAGAAAGAAACAAAGAAAGAAACAAAGAAAGAAACAAAGAAAGAAACAAAGAAAGAAAAATAGGGAATCTGGCCTCATGGCTACAAGGAGACCTATATGGAAATGCAGAACTGGACAGACCTTCAAGACAAGTTATTAATCTAAGATGCAAACAGCCAATATTTACAGAACCCTTACAAGGTGTTGGACAATGTCTAGCAATGTTACATAACACGTCTCTTTTTACCTCCCAGGATTTCCACAGGTTGACACTACTATGTCCATTTTGCAGATTAAGAAACTGAGGCACAAACGGTGGCTCATCTCATACTGTGTAACGTTAAGCCCCAGGTGGGGATAAATTATAGGGTTTGACAAGGTTCCGGTCCTCTTAACTGAAGTTTCTGTTTCCCACGAGCAAAGGCTGAGGCTCCAGGCTCCTGTGCGGGCTGTGCGGGTGCCCAAGTGGCAGAGCAAGCAGCAGGAAGACTGAGTTTGAGATGTGCCTGTGAAGCCTCTGCCAGAACAGCAGGCCAGTTGCGGCTGATCTCTGAGAACAGTCCAGAAAAATCCAAATCATCTACAACATTTCCAACCTGTGCAGGTGGAAGATTGGCATGTTCTGCTCCCACGGTAAACACGACACCACTGGTATGTGCTGTGCGTGTGGGCAGAGATCGACGTGGGAGCTCGGGGGACCTGGGTTAAGGACTGGCAGTGCTGGCTGAGTCAGTGCTGCGGAACTTTCTGGCACAACTGCAGCTAACGTCAGAGGGGGCTAGAGAGGCAGGACCCTGACACCCTGGCCTCTGCTGCATCTCTCCCTTGTCAGCATTCATCTCTCACCCACTAGCCTCGTACTCACCCAGCATCAGCCCACCTATCCAACCCACATACCGGTGACTCAGAGGAGGCTGTGTCCCCTCTAAATTCATCACAGTCATCCACTTTGGTGACAGACTCCATGTTTGAACAGCTCAGTACATGGCATATCCCTGGAGAATGCCAGTCATCCTGGGTGACTCAAGCTAGCCCCGTCAGACTGACTAGGAAAGCACTCAATGTCTCACCACCGCTGATATGGTCTCTCCCTCTCTCTCCTGGATGCGAGCAAAAGAGAGCCCACTTCACACTGGCATCTATCTGGAGACAGTGAGGAGAAGCAGATAGAGGGCAGAGCTGCCTCTGCACCCCCAAAGAAATGCTCAACAGGCACCAAAGAATGAGGTACCCTTCTGGAGCACGAATAATATGAAATAAAACAGGAACCAAGCGGCTGGTGGGAACTGGGGGGAAGCAAACACCATGGAAAGCTATCCCTACCACCTATGCTGGAGAAATGGCCAAGCAGGTTGGGAAGGGGCTTCAAACGGAAGGACCCCGTAATCCTTTCAGCTTCCAAACACTTGGGGAAAGTCACCTGCATGTTCAAATGTTTCAGTAGGATTCTCTGACTGCATCACCTCCAAGTCTATCAGTTGAGCGGGGAGCAGTAGGAATCAGGGAGTGAGAGCCTATGGCAACATAAAAGACACACAGCTCTCGTCTCCAAGGAGCTAAGAGTTTATCCTGGAGCGTTTAGGTCACCCCAAAGTCCACATTCCAACATGACAACAGTTTTAGGAATTATTAGCAGTAACAGAACAAAGAAAGTAGATAAATCAACACACTTAAAATATATTCTTGGAGGGGCTGGAGAGATGGCTTAGCAGTGAAGAGCATTGGCTGCTCTTCCGGAGGAACTAGGTTCAATTCCTGGCACCTACAAGAGGCCCACAAGCTTCTGTAACTGCAGTCCCTAGTGATCTGGTACCCTCTTCTGGCCTCCACAGATACCAGGTATAAAATAAGACACCAACATAAAGGAAATAAACAAAAGTTTTTAAGTTAGCCAGTGGCTTAAAACATATGCACCTGGGGCTAGAGAGATGGCTCAGAGGTTAAGAGCACTGGCTACTCCTCCAGAGGTTCTGAGTTCAATTCCCAGCACCCTCATGGTGGCTCACAATCATCTGTAATTAGATTTTGGTGCCCTCTTCTGGTGTGTACACAAACAGGCCAGAACACTGTAATAAGAAAGAGAGAGAGAGAGAGAGAGAGAGAGAGAGAGAGAGAGAGAGAGAGAGAGAAAGAGGGGCTGGAGAGATGGCTCAGAGGTTAAGAGCATCGCCTGCTCTTCCAAAGGTCCTGAGTTCAATTCCCAGCAACCACATGGTGGCTCACAACCATCTGAAATGATGTCTGGTGCCCTCTTCTGGCCTGCAGGCAGAATACTGTATACATAATAAATAAATTAAATAAATAAATACTTTAAAAGAAAGAAAGAAGATTTAAAAATAAAGAAATATACATTCGTGGAAGCGCCAGGTGAGTTAGAACATCAGAGCCAGGTAAGAACCTCTGATGTTGTCTGTGACATCCTGAACTTGTGGCTTGTGGAAGCCAGTATATCCTAAAAGGGCTCACGTCATAGTCACAGGAGCTAGGTTACACAGAGGACGGGCAATAAACAGCTATGGGGGATGGTTAAGGATAGCACAGGATATTTGACTTGGAATATGCACCATTCCATCCTCTCCACAATCACGAAGTTTTGATCTGTCCATCAGCCTATAATGTTCGATGTAGATGTTTTGTTGTTGTTGTTGTTTTCTGGGAATTTTACTTCACATCTATTCCAACTGGAACAGGAGAGTAATTTATTGATGTCCTGCGTTGTGATCCCTTGATCACCTCTCGGGTCACTCTAGGCAAACAGCTGCACGCTCCTGGGCCCCTAAGACATCTGCTCCATTCCCGAGCTGGGTAGCCAGGGAAGGCTAGGCTCAGCACCTACAGCCGCGTGCCCAGGGAGGAGCAGGGGGTAGGGTCTCCATTCCCAGAGTGATGCAGGGTGGCTATTCAGAATCCTCAGTAAGAACACCGCCGTGTCACCCTAGTCTACCTTCTGGCTGGCTTCTTTCCCCGGCATCTACAGGGGTCACCTCCATCGGCAGCTGTGTCTCCTAACAGAGGTTACCATAAGTCCCAATCCCCAAGCTCTTTCAGAACCTTACTGTTCCCTTCCCTTGGGCCTGGGAAGGCTTGTATCAGCTTCCCGAAAAGATGAGGTAGGGAAAAGCCTCTACCGCATCCTGGCTGACTTGGAATAGCCCAGCCTCTCATGGGACACTCACTGCTGGATACCACGCGCCAAACTAGGAGGAAGCACAAGTCACAGAAGAGGGGATGTGCAACTATTCGGGTTGACATCCCACGACAGCTCCTGCCGGACGCTTGCTGTGTAGAGGGGTGACCAGATTTTCGTTTCTTTTCCTCGCTCCCCCCACCCCTAACCCCCAGCGGACCTACTTTGGGGAGGTCCTTCAGTAACCACACCTACTTCTACTTCCGGGATATACTTTGAGGATTTGCGACACGTGGAACTTCATAGCAGAACCACACAGAATCAGCGCAACTCCAGAAGGTGCTGTGCCTAGTTCTTGTCGCTGAGCCCAGGGGAGCCCGCGGGGTAATTTAGAGTGATCCGTGGAGCAGAGCTGCCCAGATTTGGGCCTCAGCTCGCCCACTCATTAGCTCCAAACCGTGGGGGGGGGGTCGTGACATAACTTCTCTGTGCCTCAGTTTCCTCCTCTGTAAAATGGGATCTAACATAGTCCCCAGCAGGCAGGGTCGCTCGGAAATATGAATAAGGTCACCACACTCCTGCTTTACCATGTGGGGGCTACAGTTCCGAGGTCCCACTGAGAGCCAACTCATCCTTGTTGGGTAGGTCCGACCGCCCGCGTCCTCGCCTCTCCGGGCCTGAGTCACCGCTCTGTGCGTCACGGGCGACTTTGCTCTGCGACTTGCAGACTCACCCTGAGTCAGCGGCCGGGCGCGTCCACTGCGGGCATCGCGAGGGGGTGGCGGGGCGCCGCAGCAGGCATTCGGCAGCTGGGTCGACGTGGGACACCGGGCCTCCTCTCGGGCGGCGCGGAGGCGGATACGCGCACTTTCGGGCCGAGCCACTCGGACCGGGCGCAGTCGTCCCCCGCGGCCTCACGATGGTACAGTCCTGCTGGGTACGGCGAGCGGGCGGCGCAGGCGGCCAACTAGGCGGTATGGGGCTGCGCGCGGGTGGAGCGCTCCGCAGAATGGGCACCGGTACGGAGGCACCTGAGGGACGGGAACCTGGCGGCGCGCAGGGAGGCAGCATCCACTCGGGCTGCATCGCCGCGGTGCACAACGTGCCAATCAGCGTGCTCATCCGGCCGCTGCCATCCGTGCTGGACCCGGCCAAGGTGCAGAGTCTCGTGGACACGATCCTGGTGAGCCCGCGGAGCCTCCGGGCCTGCGCTAGGAAGAGAGGGCACGAGGGTCGGGATTCAGGACCTGCGGGAGCTCGGCTTCGCCCGTGTGACCTTGACGGGCTGACTGAGCCTCCCTGGGCCTCAGGTTCCTCACTTGAACTTGGCCATGAAAGTAATGACCCAGTGACGCACGTACCCAAAGTGCTGCGATCACCCGGAAGCTGATTTCAGCTTCTCGGATCAGGTCTGTGAAGTAGCTGCCGTTCCTCCTGTACCGAGGAGAAACTGAGGCACAGGAAGCTTGGGTTTTCTTGTTTTGTTTTTAAGCAACTTGCCCTAGGTCAAGCCCTTACAAGAGGATACAATGAGACTTTACACCCAGACAACCTGCATATCCTGATGTCTCTTCTGGCCACGACAGTCATGGCCGTGACCTGGGTGTGTCATGTTCGGGCATCTGGGCTCTTAATCTAAACTAGTTCATATCTGTAGCTTCCGTAGCTTCCCAAGTGGTTTTGTACCCCTTGTCACTTCAGAGAGACCCGTGGCCTCCTTGCTGGCTTGTCATCTGTGAGACTATCATCATAGCGTTTGTGACTCCATTATTCACTTCCTCCTTCAATCTGTTCCTGGGACAGAAACCCTCTCAGGGTGAGACTGTCCTTGCCTCTTGGCTGTGCTGTGTCCCCCAAGTGTGGACAAGTGGGGACAGGGTATATTGTTCACGTGGATAGAGATAAATGCTCAGCACCTAGTGTTTGGGGGAAGCCCCTCACTTACAGCATCTGCCATTGCTCTGCTGGAAATACTCTTGAGGCAGATTTCCAAGCTGCCAAGGCGCCACCCACCAGCTTGCAGAACCCCTAGGTGGCGGAGAGCCTGCTGCTCCTGCCAGTATGAGCCCTCTCTGTAGGAGCTCCGCTTGGCTTAACAAAACGTTTTTGCCAGTTCTCAAGCATAGTGCCATGCTCGCTCACCCTGTGACCTTTTTCTCTAGGAGGACCCTGACAGCGTGCCCCCCATCGATGTCCTCTGGATCAAAGGGGCCCAGGGAGGTGACTACTACTACTCCTTCGGGGGCTGCCACCGCTATGCAGCCTACCAACAGCTACAGAGAGAGACCATTCCCGCCAAGCTGGTGCAGTCCACCCTTTCAGACCTGAGGGTGTACCTGGGCGCATCCACACCAGACTTGCAGTAGAAACCTCCTGATCACCCCACCCCTTACACACCAGCACCACCTTCCAGAGCCCAGAAGACCTGCATGGCCCCTTGCGGGCTGAAGCTGTAGCGGGGATATGTTCTCTTTATACCTAAGGAAGGAGGTCTGCCACTTGGTGCCTCTGCACTAGCCCCCAGGCCTGGGAATGAAAGTGGCCAGCTCCCCTGTCTGTGAAGAGATATCATATCATGGCCTTGGCCCTGAAGGAGCTGGTTGTGGAGGCAGGACTCCCTCTGTCTTTATCTTTCTGATAGCTTATCACTACATGATCTAGTACACTGGTACCTGGTAGTAGAGGAAAACCTTGATCACGATGGCTGATGTGAGACAGGCTTGTTTTCCTGTAACCTGAGTCCTGGAACAGGTGACTCACACAGAATTGTGTCAGCAGTTCGGTGAAGGTGGGGTCTCCTCTAGATAGTCCTTTAACCTGGCCCTCATTGCTCCTTACGTTGTGGTCACAAGATGGCTACCACCTCTCTAGGAATCATGTCTTTGCTCAAGGAAGAAAGTCACTGGACCAACTTCTGTCAGAAAGAAAAACTTCTTTCAGAGTATCTGCCGTTTCCATGGCCAGAGCTAGGCACCAGTGCCACCCACAGTTGCAGAAGGAACGCTGTCACAGGTGGGCATGGCTGCCTTGTTCATCCCTTAGAACTGACACTGTGCTTCCTGCAATCAAATTGGGGTCCCACTAGCAGGAGAGGAAGAAGTATCAGCCCTTGCTATGGAACAAGCCATTCCCAAACTTAGCAGTATTACCCATGATTCTGTGGGTGAGCACTCGGGACTAGACTCCTTTGGGCTGCTCTGTTGATAATGGTCCGATCCTGCTCAAGAGCCCACTGTCAGCTGTCACTCATCTGGGGCTGGCTGGGCTGGGATCACCTTCTTCATTCTTGTGGCATGTGTTGGCTGGATTGGCTTGGCCATCCTTGTTCCCTCTCTAGCAGCTTAGCTCAAGTATATTCTCAAGATGGCCTCAGAGTCCCAAGAATGAGAGTAATAGGGACAAGACAGGCAGTGGAGCGGTGGCTCGCTGCTAAGAGTACCTGCATGGTGACTCAAGACTGTATCCCAGTTCCAGATGACCTGGCACCCTCTCTGACCTCTGTGGGCACCAGACACATGGAACACAGACATACATGTGCAAGCAAAGGACACACATGCGAAGGTCTTTTTGTTTTGTTTTGTTTTGTTATTGTTTTGTTATTTTAAGGTGACAAGATTTCTTTGACCCTTATGCCAGGACGATGTCACTGCTGCTAAGTTCACTTCTCAGATTCAAGGGGCGCAAACGGACCCCAGCTGTCAACGGGAGGAACTATAAAGAACACGGGGCTATTGCACAGATGAATCTTGGGCAAGTGACAGTGTTTCTTGCTCCCACCCATAAACCCTCCTCACACAAAGGACCGTGCCATGTCTTAGCCTTTAAGTTACTGTACTGTTCTTGGGACCTAGAAGAAGTTATGGCATGGTGTCTCCAAGAGCTGGGTACCCCACCCTCAAGGATGACTCACTAGTGGGATGGGGCATTCCAGGGGGGTTCTGTAAACAGAGAGTCCTGGAGGCTGAGGAAAGGTAGAGGAAGCAGCAGAGCAAGGTGGCACTTGCTGCCCAGAGTCTAGTCACTTGTCACTCTCAGTTTTCCCAACTCAGTAGCCAGGACAACAGCTTTCCCGCCCACCGAGTATCCCAGTCAATGAAACTGAAAGGGATAAAATGCAACATGGTGCTTGGATCGGATCTTGAGACCAAAAAGGGATGGGGGAGCATTAGTGGGTCAAGCAGGAACTTACTCGGTCTGGGTTTCAGTTATCCTCCGGTTTGGGCAACAGACTGCTGGCGGGGGTAGGAAGGGGGGTAATGGCTGTGTGAAAAAAAATGTATGGGAACTCTTTAGTCTCTGCAACTTTTCTGTAAATCTAAAGTCATTCCAAAATAAAAGTTTATTTAATTAAAAAAACACACACAATAATGTAATGGCTTTAGCCCAGCATTTTTGGTTTTGTTTGATAGACCTTGCCCCTGGAACTTCAGGTGTAGGGCCCGGGAACATGCATTTCTAAATAGTTGGGAACCCAGGAACACATATTTCTAGAGGATTCTCAGGAGCAGCTACTACTAAGGGAACAGCCAGGACTCTGTAACTGGATGATGCAGCTTGCTTCTTGGGCTGTGTTCAAGATACTTGGGCTCTGGAGCAGCTTGAGCAGGTACTTCCCACCCCTGGCAGGAGGGCAGCGTGTATGTGATTTCCCAAGCAGTCAGAGGGGCTCTGCAGCCCTAACTTCATGAGCAGAGTCAGGATGGCAGAGGATGGTCTTGCAGAGTGCTGTCCTGAAGTGACACTATCTCCAGGGAAGAAACCCTTGGGCATCTGCTGGACTGAGGTGTCTGAGTCAGAACCTCAGATCCTGACTCCGTTCGGAAGAACCCAACTCAGGTCCAAGAGGAACAAGGGGACAGGGTGGAGACTCAGGTCATTTAAGAAAAAGCAGCTGGAAGCCAAGCATGGCCCATGCCTGTGATCCCTGTGCAGATGACAAGTTCAGCATCAAGACCCTCGTGGGCCGCATAGTGAGTTCCAGGCCGCCCTGAACATTGTCGTAAAATCCTGCCTCTACATAACAATAGAAAGGGGGTAAGGGTAGGGGTTGTCGCTTGTCTGTAGAGCGCTTGGCTGATATACTGGTTCCGTCAGAGAAAGGCGGGTCGGAGAGGACGACTCAGGCTGTCAGTTGGTACTGAGCTGCATTTCCCTCCTGCACCAGCAAGTGGCGCTGCTTTCCCGTCCCTAGACTAGGGCTGCGTCTTGGGGAAGGCACTGGGTGGGAGGGTATGGTTGAGGGAGGGATTGTTGCGACTGAATGACTTCTGGGTCCGGCCCTCAGGTGCAGCTCATCCTGACTGCCCTGTACTTGTACCTTAGGGGTGCTGGGTTCCTCTACGGAGGGGCACCCCTCCAAGCTGGGCCATGAACCTCTTCTGGATTCTCACAGTATCACGTGTCCCTTGCCCTGCCCTCAAAAAAGGTAAGGCCCTGCAACCAAGCCCTCCATGGTAGATTTAGATTTTCTCAGTTTTACTAATAATAGACATTAATTAATGGGTGCCTGCCTGTAATCCCAGCATCTCCAAGGATGAGATCAGAATAGTCCAAGTTTAGGGTAAGCCTGGGCTACTTTATGAAACTCCCCAAAATGCCTTAAAGATACTAAGAGCTTAGATAACTAAATATTTTCAGTTAAAACACTAGGAACAGGCTGAAGTCCATCATGGTCCTAGACCTGCCTGTCGCTGTGACATTTTAGTACGAGTTCTGGCACATGCCCTTCCAGAAGTCTGCCTGCCTGCTGGACAGATGCATACACATTTGTGCAAGTTTAGAACATTTTTGTGGGGTGTATGTATGTGTGTGTGTGTGGTGGGGCCGGGGGTCAACATTAAGTATGTTCCTCAGTCACTCTCCAGGTTGTTTAAAGTTTTTTTTTTCCTTTCCTTATTTAGATGTGTATGTATGCATATGAGTGCAGGTGCCTGCAGATGCCCCAGGAGCTAGTGTCGTCAGTGATTGCCAGCCTCCTGATGTGGATACGGAGGATTGAACTCGGGTCCTCTGGAGGAGCAGTATATGATGTTCTTGAGAGCTGAGCCATCTCTCCAACCCCCTCCACCTTATCTTTTGAGACAGTCTCACTATGTAACTGTTCAAATGCTGTCCCAGTAGGATCTTTCCCTGAACCTGGAGCTTACCCATTCAGCTAGGTCAGCTGGCCTGCAAGCTCCTTCTGCCTCTACCTCCCCAGCACTGGGATTACAGGCGTACAGGACAAGACCCAGCTTTTCGGATGACTTCTTGGAGAACTGAACTCATGGTTGCACAGCCAGCAATATCCTGACTGAGCCATCTCTCCAGCCCCAGTCTCCCCCCTCCCCAATATTTATTTATCTTTATTTTCAGTGTATGGGTGTTATGTCTACATGCACGTCTGTGCATCACATGTGTGCCTGGTGCCCACGGAGGCTAGAAGAGGGCACTGATCCTCTGGAACTGTATACAGACACTTGTGAGCCACTTTGAAGATCCTGGGAATTGAACTATGGTCCTCTGGAAGAGCAGTCAATGCTATCTCTCCAGCCATCTCTCCAGCCCGCCACCCCTCTTTAAAACACTTTTCAGAATGATGTCTTTGGCACTGACCCCTGCCTCCACCAGCAGGTGAACTCCCCTCCAGGACTCTCAGACCGGTGTCTGCTCCATGGCCTTTTCCCGGAGGCCTTCCCCCATCTGTTGTTCCCTTTCCTTTTATTTTCTTCATTTCTTTCTATGGTTCTCTTGGGTCCTCACTGATGTCCTCCTTGCCTACTGGGATGGAAATCGTGGCGGGTCTTCTCTGCTCGTCACCCGGAGCCAAACACCAAGAGCAGTGCCTAGCGCCTTAGTAGGTGTTCTTCAGACCGCTGTTGAGCAAATCCATCCCTCTTTTTTATGACTGCCTGATGTTCCAGGGTATGAATGTAACGATGTATCAGACATTCTCCTCTTAGTGGACCCTGGGGAGCCCATTGTCCTCATGTGCAATGTGTGATCCCCACATCCCCTGTTGTGTTCTGTCAGCTGGACACCTAAAAACATAAGAGCCTGGTGACACATAGCCTCCTAAGTAGTTTCTCCTTATTGGTGACCTCTCCAGAGGAGATGATCCAAATGCTACCCAGACAGAGCTTAGGGACTCTTCTTCCAAACTCCAGCCCGCTTTTGGACCATGATCATGGTTGAGAACAGCAGAAAGCTATGAGCCCTTGCCCCTAGTCAGGCAGCTCACAATCACCTGTAATTCCAGCTCCAGGGAATCTGATGTCCTTTTCCAGCCTCTTGGGCACCTGCACTCAAGTGCACATACATACAAGCATACATAAAATTAAAAATAAAACACAGTATTTAAAAAGGAAAATACAGGGCTGGAAAGATGGCTCAGAGGTTAAGAGCACTGACTGCTCTTCCAGAGGTCCTAAGTTCAATTCCCAGCAACCACATGGTGGCTCAAAACCATCTGTAATGAGATCTGGTGCCCTCTTCTGGTGTGCAGGCATACATGCAGGCAGAATGCTGTATACATAATAAATAAATAACTATTTAAAAAATAAAAATAAATAAAAAGGAAAATACATACACTTTGGGCACTTGCTGGGCCTCCCTAAGCTTGACAAGACAGTTTGCAGGGGCTTTGTGCCCAGCACTAAGAGCCTGTCTCAGAGAGAGGCACCTGCCTGCGCAGAGGTGAGGAGAGGGACTGAATGAACTCTGGTGGCCAACTGCTAGGTGAGGATGCTCAGTCCCGGCCAGCCTGCAGTTAGAATAGCCTCCCTGGGTGGTCCCTGCACCACTGCCCTGGACCCCAGAGCACCAGGCTTCGAATGGGTCCTAGTCTGGGTCAGAGGGGAACTTGGAGAGGCAATGACTGCCCTGACCTGGAAGGGACCTGGGAGACCTCCAAACTTCGTGGTGGGTATAGCCACCACACCTGTTTCCAGGTTCGCCCTTCTGTAAAGGATGCAGCCAAAATTTCCAGCCCTACAGGCAGCCCTAGAGGTGGGCAGGACAGACATGATTTTCCTAGTTGCACAGATCGGAAACGGAGTCCCAAAACAAGCAGCCACCTGCCTGGGTGCTCCAGCTGGCTCCGCCCTACACGGGGGCCCAAGAAGGCTCTTGCCCTTGGGGCCCCATCCCGAGCCTGACCCCCGGCTTTGCCTGGGAGATGACCTCAGCTGCCGCCAATCCATTGGTTCCAGCTCCGGGGGGAGGGAAGAAGAACAAAGCACGCTTTGTGGCCGGCTGTCCCCTCCCCGGCGCGGCCGCCTCCGGGACCCCCTCCGGAACTCCCGGCGACGCCCCCCGGCCGACAGCCGTGTAATGTCTTCCAGGCGCAGACTGCACACAGCCGCGGGGCCGCCTGCGGGCCGCCTGCCTGGCCCCTGCCGTCTCTGCGCTGAAGGCTGGAGCTGGATGCCAGGCAGGTGTAGCCACCTGACAACTGAATGCACCACCTTGGGGTTACCGGTTTGGGGTGAGAAACACTCAAATTGTTCATGGTGTCGCTGTGGCCGCTGTTTTGCTTGGTGGCTAGCCCTGGGTTCCGAGGTCTGGGCCACTGACTAGCTACCAGCTCTTGTGAGCGTCATCCGGTTGAGAACAGTAAGAACCACTGACTGGGTGCCTGCTATGTGTCAGTGGTAGTGTGGGGTTCTAAGGCTGTCTTCTGCCTTTAAGTGTCAGGGTCACCTTGGCAGAGGTAATTTCACCGCTCATTTAACAAAGGAGAAAACCCACCCTCCAGGTGCTCTGGACATAAACGAACCTCTCCAAGTCTCAGTTTCCTGTCTATAAAGGAAGGCCATGTACAATGATATTCCCCTCTTCCCCCACGGTGCTTCTATATAGTCCATGCTGGCCCTCTTGCTTGAGCTGTCTCAGCCTCCTCAGTGCTGGGACTACAGGCAAGGACTACCATACCTGGTTCCTCTTGGGTTTTTAGAACTGTATGTCTTACCTATCTTAGCCCTGCTCAGATGAGCACCCTGCTAGAGGCAGATGCCTGGCCTGAATGGGTCTATCCAGAAACCCCAATACTTTTAGGACTTTTTAGAGGGGGCTTCAGCAGCCCTCAGGCTTATAGAAAATAAAGAGATTCTGTCCTAACCCAAAGACGTCTCCCTGAAATAGCAAGTGTACATACAGCTTTTTTATGCTCTAAGCTGTGGAAGGACATGGCCTGCCTGAGGCCTCTGAGAGGAATGGGAAGCGTGGCCAAGGCTTAAGCTGAGGAAGCACTGTGATCACCACTCAGGTGATGCCTGGCCCTTTGTGCCAGCCAGGGTCTTGCCTGTGGCTGGGACTAGATCAAAGGAATATCATGGCATAAGTCTCAGTCAGCAGCTAGCGCCCTAAGAGACTCAACCAAACACAGGACACACAGTGGGGCCCAGTTCCCAGGAGCCCAAAAGGTAGGGGAGGAAAGAAATACAGCTCTAAAAACTCAAGACAAATCGAGAATGGTAGTTCATGCCTGTAGTCCAAGCACTAAGGAGGTTGAGACAGGAGGATCAAGAGGTCAGCACAGGCTACATAGAAACACCCCATCTAAAAACCCCAGCCAACCAACCAATCACACACAAATAAAAACAGCAAGTACCACCTTCAAGATGAGTCACCCGGGACTTAGGGGGCTTGCTGGTGTCTTGGGGATTACTGATCTTGGATTTCTGAATCTGTTTGCTTTTGTCTTAGATAAACGGAAAAGGGCAACAAAAGAGAACGGAGGACTGGCTCAGTGCTACCCTGGGTGTGGGTGGGCACCCAGTGGTCACACCCTCCCTCCACAGCCAGCTCTGACTCCGGACCCTGGCCTTTCCTGCTGGGAGCTGCCTGGGCAGCAGGGTTGCAGGGGGAGTCTCTGTCCCCTTGTCCTGTCCCCTCTCCTGCTTTTCTGTATTTAACCACACACAGTTTTCTGCGTTTGTTCTCCACCTGCTATCTTTTGCTCCTCACAACGACACCGTGAGGAAGGTGCCATGGCCACCTCAACCTCGCAGATGAAAACCCAAGGCTCACATAGGTGCGGTCCAGGGTCTGTCCTGGAAGATGGCCTGAAGCTCATCTGATCCAACCACAGGCTTGTGTCTCTCGAAGGCCTATTGCTCTAGGAAATGCCCAATGATTAAAGGAGGGGACCTTCCTCTTAATTCAGTATGCATGGAGTACCTACTAAAGTTTTAGTTTCCTATGGTCCGTTCCCTGAAAGTGTTTGAAGATCACATTTCGAAACCATTCCCAGCTCCTCAAAACCAACACTCTAAATGACAGTCCGTCAGCTCACTCCATTCCACTGAAGCTGGCTGCCTCCCAGGCATCCTGACCTCAGGGTCTTTCTAAGTCTCTCACCCCCAGTGCCCCACCACCACCACCACCACCACCACCACCACCCTGTGCACCTTTAAAATGTTCTTCCTTGGTGTAGTCCAGCTTATTGACGACATCTTTCAGTGGTCAGCTGAAATGTCTCCTCCCTGAGAGGAGGTCTCCCTTACCTCTCCCCCCCTTTCTCTATCTATCTATCTATCTATCTATCTATCTATCTATCTATCTATCTATCTATCTATCTACATACACACATACCCCCAGAAGCCATGTCCCTATTTCTTTTCCTTTTTATATGTAGCTATTTTGTCCCTAAGCCTGTGTCCTTCTTTTCTCCCTTGTTGTCCCTCCAGGATATAAGCTCTGGTCAGTCAGAGCCTGGTGGGCAGAGCAGCTGAAGTACAGCACCCGAGTGAGAGGGTGGGCATTCAGGCTGCTCCCAGGTGGAGGGCTGCTAGAGTGAATCTTGGTTGTCAACTTGACACACCCAAGAAGAGGGACACTCAGCTGAGGATTTGTTTCCACCAGACTGGCCTGTGAGCTGTCTGTGGAACATTTTCTGACTGTTGGTTGATGTAGAACGGCCCTGCCCACTGTGGGTGGTACCATCCCCTGGCAGGTGGGCCTGGGCTGCACAGGAAAGGTAGCTCAAGGTTAGCCAGAGGCCAGCAAGCAAGGAGGCAGTTTGTTCCTCTGCACTTTCTGCTTCAACCTCCTGCCTTGGCTTCCTTGGTGGGCTGTGACTTGTAAGATGAACTAAAACTGTTCCTCCTAAAGTTGCCTTTGGTTGGGGTGCTTAACGTAGAAAGAGAAAGCAAACCAGGACAAGGGCAGGGAAAGGTGCTTGTCACCAAGCCTGGTGACTTAAGTTAGATCCTGGGCAGCCACATAAAGGAAGGAGAGAACAGACTCCAACAAAATGTTCTCTGACTTCCTCCACATGTGTACCGAAGCATAGCCACGAGTGAGCTGTCACATGCAGTCACTCATGGTTGTTATGCACGCACGTGCACACGCGCACACACACACTTACACATAAAGTAGGTAGGAAAAAATTAAAAACAAACAAAACAGCCACACACTGCTTGCATTCCTTCTCTGTGTAGCTGTGAGACCAATGTGTGTTTCTATTACTGGGTCCATCTAGAAGACAAAGGTTTTGTGCATTTTAATTTTGTCTTAAAGATTCTATTTTCTGTCCGTCCATCAACTACAAACTTCACTGTATGGTGGACATTCTTTGGGACTTTGGCTTCCCCCTCAGAACATCTGTACAGCTGTTGAACATCGCAATGGGAGTCTGGCTTCTAAATTTATGTTTTAATTATCTTGTGTGTGTGTGTGAGAGAGAGAGAGAGAGAGCAAGAGAGAGAGAGAGAGAGAGAGAGAGAGAGAGAGAGAGAGAGCTTATGTGCCCCACGTGCATACAGAATCCTGAGGAGCAGAAGAGGGCATCAGATAACCCTGAGCTACAGTTATAGACAATTGTGAGCTGCCGTGTGGTGTGGGTTTTGGGAACTGAACCCGGGTCCTCTGAAAGAACATCCAGCCAGTGCCCTTAACCCCTGAGCTGTCTTTCCAGCACCCTGACTTTAAATTTAAATGCATATATTTTAAAGTCACTTTTGAGGTACAATTTCCATGCAACAAATGATCTCATTTTAAGTGTTAGAAAATATTTTTGTTTTTGTTTTAATTTTGTTTATTTAGTTAGTTTATGTATATGGTTATTTTGCCTCCATGTATGTCTATATACCTTGTGCACACCTACTGCCCATGGGAGGGCAGAAGAAAGCGATAGATCCCATGGAACTGGAGCTACAGACAGTTGTGAGCCACCATGTGGGTGCTGGGAATTGAACCCAAGCACTCTGGAAAAGCAGCCAGTTGTCTTGACTGCTGAACTGTCTGCCGAGCTCCAAACATTTTGGCAGATATACACAGCCATAGAGTCATGACTGCAGCCAAATGCAGAGCCTAGAGGTCACCCCTTGAGTCTGTACTGACGTTCCCCAAATCCTTTTGCCATAATGTACAGAGAGACGTAGCTCAGTGGTAGAGCATTTGCCCAGCATGTGTGAGGTTCAGGGTTCAGTCCCCAGGACCACACCAACAGAGTGGGAAGACAGCAGAAACCTCATCGCATCCAAAGAAAATGGAGCACAGGAGTGGAGTGGAAACAAGACAATGTCTGCAGAAGCCGAGAGCCCAGATGAGAGGCATGAGAGCTCGAGAGGGCACTGGAGCCACACGTTTTAGACAGACAATGCCAGGCCAGGGAAGACGGCCCACTGGGTAAAAGTCGCACAAGCCTGGTGATCTGAGTGGCCTGGTGACAGGCACATAACAGACCCCCAAAAGGATCTGTTGACATCGAGTGGAGAACTAGAAAAAGAAAGACAGAAGGCTGGAGAGTTAGCTTAACTAGTAAAACTGCATGCCACACATACATGAAAACCTGAATTAGATACCCTAGGACCCACTTTACAAAGCTGGGTGGCACACACTTGTAGTCCTGGTACTGGGGAGGATGGGACGAGCAGATTCCTGGGACTCACTGGCCAGCCAGCCTAGACAAATTGGCAAACCAGTGAGAAACTATCCAAAAAACACAGTTAATGGTTCCTGAGGAATAATGCTCCAGGTTTACTTCTGACCTCCAACGAACATGCACACACACGTGCATAATACCCACCAACACACACACACGCGCGCACACATACACACATGCACACACATACGCACATGCACATAAAAGATTCAAACACCCATGTCCTCCTCACGCTCCTGAGCTGTTGCTCTAACGGTCTGCCTGTATTAATCAAGGAAGGCTTTCCAGAGGAGGGCCCTGTGAACAGGAACTTGTCAGCCTGGGTTCTCCTTCAACTTCCTGGAGAGATAGCAAATGGAAGCCCAGAGAAGTAATGAAACTTGTTCAAGGACACACAGGAGAAGAGAGAAACGCAGGCTAGCCAGAACCGAGGACTCAGGACCCCAAGTCACCATTTCTCCCAAGTGCCAGGTGGGTCCTGGAACAGCAGGCAGAGGGAACCTGGAGAAGGACTCCCAGCCAGAGTCTGGAATCCATTTGCCAGGCCAGCAGTGTTTTCCCAGGGAGAAGTAGGAGGCCCTGGCCTGCCCTCTCCCCGACACCATCTGTTCCCTGTTTATTTATTTATACTTAAGTCTCACCCTCCAACCCTGCTGGGGGCACCAAACATACCAGCATCCCTGCAGAGAGGGGCTAAGGGGACAGAGGGACTATCAGACCCCGTAGGATCAGGCCTAACAGACTCATGCCCCAGCACATCTCTCCCCGCCATGAAGAAGCCAGACTCCCATTGCAATGTTCAACAGCTGTACATATGTTCTGAGGGAATAGCCAAAGTTCCAAAGAATGTCTACCATACAGTGAAGTTTGTAGTTGATGGACGGACAGAAAATAGAATTTTTAAGACAAAATTAAAATGCACAAAACCTTTGTCTTTTATATGGACCCAGTAATAGAAGCACACATTGGTCTCATCGCTATACAGAGAAGGAATGCAAGCAGTGTGTGGCTGTTTTGTTTGTTTTTTAAAATTTTTCCTACCTACTTTATGTGTAAGTGTGTGTGTGCGTGCGCACGTGCGCGCATAATAACCATGAGTTCCACGAGGAACAAACTGCCTCCTTGCTTGCTGGCCTCTGGCTAACCTTGAGCTACCTTTCCTGTGCAGCCCAGGCCCACCTGCCAGGGGATGGTACCACCCACAGTGGGCAGGGCCGTTCTACATCAACCAACAGTCAGAAAATGTTCCACAGACAGCTCACAGGCCAGTCTGGTGGAAACAAATCCTCAGCTGAGTGTCCCTCTTTTGGGGTGTGTCAAGTTGACTTGGCCCTACTCATAGTCTCCCTTGGAGTCCATGGTAGTTCTTGCTTACTTCACTAAGCCTGGATCCCCTCTCCTGCTCACATCGCCTGCTTGAGACTTTCTCCTTCACTGAGGTCCCTATACAGGCAGCCCCACCTCGGTGTCCTCTGGGCTCAGGCCCCTTTGCCCTGCACACAGGGCTAGAAAAGACTTCTTGAAGTGTCATGGGACATCTGGGCAGACCCCTCATTCTGAGGTCCTTACTGCTCTTTTGAAGCCATGGGAGCAAATAAATGCCTGCAAGGCGAGGGAGAGCTTCAGATGGGTTCACTGTGTCTGGGGGCTTCCACAGCCCGACGGGAAAATGCAAGAGGAGTCCTGAAAAGCCAGCAAAGGGGGAGGGGACATTTGCTGGCCACACCCCACTGTCTGATAGGCCTCCTGGAAATGATTTTCCTCCTTATTGCCCCGGGAAACTGAGACTTATGAAGAGTTTCCATCCACCAGTCTTGCTGAGACTCTGCACAGGTTAGAATTCAGGCTTACCCCATATCCCAACTTCACTCAACTGCACACCCAGGCCTTCCAAAGCAGTACTGGGCAAGTTCACTTCAGGTCCTTCTCTGTCCAGGCCTGGTGAGAGGGGGAACCAAAAATGTCAGGAAGGGTGGGAACTGTTGGGGGAGCAGGCAGGTGTCTGGGGTGCTCTGTCTTACCCTCCTCGGGGCTCCATCTCCCGCCACAGTGGGCCCCTGGCCCCCGCAGTGCCTCCTCATCTGGCCTCCATGTGCGCACGCTGCACCTGAGTACACAGGCTGGCCAATCTGTCTTGGACTGTCAGAGGATCAATAGGGCTCCCAAGACCCTCACGGCAGGGTGCCAGAGGGGAGTCCCTAATGAAAGCCAAAAAGGGGACCTGACAGGCATAGCCATGCAGAAGAGAGCAGCCAGGCTAAGGGTGGGCTCTAAGCTGGAGCCCCCGGGAAGGCCCAGCTCTCAGTGCTAAGACCCATGGGCTCCCTGTGTATGGAGGTGGGAGGGGGGGAAAGCACGCTGGTTTCCAGGCTCACATTGCCTCTGACCTTGAGGACCTGTCCTTTACCCTCTTCAAACCTCAGGTTCTTTCCTCTTGGAAGTGAAAGCTTAGTGGTAGAGTCCTTGTTTACATGTTTGGGGGCCTGGACGTCATGCCCAGTAAGGAGGGTCAGGGCAGAGATCATGCTACCTGGCACCGTAGGTCCCACAGCGGGGCCTGAAGACCTAAGGCAAATTAGAGGAGTCTTTTTAGGTACAAAAAGGACTCCAACATGTGAGCAAAATAAATCAAAGTATAGGAATATGCCACATTCAACTGAGCCTTATAGGCAGATCTATGGGTGTTTTAGCTCACCTATGTATCTAGAGACAGGTGAGAGATGGGGGTGTTGGAAGGGGCCTGGCTGGGCAGGGAGAGGAGGTTTGCCTGGCTGTACTGTGCTGAATTCTTGTCCCCTGCTGACACTTTCTTTGCTAAGATCACAGTGACGTCTGATGTCATTATGAGGCAGGAAGTATGAGAGCTGTCAGGCAGATACCACCCTCATCACTGACCAAACCGAATAGATCAGAAATGCGACAAATCAACACCACCACCACCCCACCGCCGCCACCAAGCTTCCTGCTCTACGTACCAGATCTGAACCTACTTGTGAACAAACAACAGAAGAGTAAACTGATTTGTAGTCTTCAAAGACTATCAGGCAGGGTGTACCTGAAATCCCAGCCCTGGGGAGGCAGAGACTGGAGGGCCAGGCTGGGCTACCAGCCAAGGTACTGCCTTGAAACCAAAGGAAACACTGAAGTTAAGGTTGTAAAAGTAAGAAAAGTTAGGAGACTGTTCCAGAGAAAGGAGACAGGAGAGATTTTAAAAATGAAATGGAAAAATAAAATATCCGGGCAGTAGTGGTGTATGCCTTTAATCCCAGCACTCGGGAGGCAGAGGCAGGAGGATCTGGTGAGTTCAAGGCCAGCCTGGTCTACAGAGCAAGTTCTAGGACAGCTAAAGCTACACAAAGAAATCCTGCCTCAAAACACAGGGGGGAAAAAAAAACCAAAAAAAAAAAAAAACCCAAAGCAAAACAATGAAAAGAACTCATCTACCACTGACTGGATACTGGATTAGATGCTGCCTTGGTTTGCTGTGAGGATGTGGGCGGATAAAGCGGTAAAGTGTCATGTCAGCACGTCAGCACCCAGGCGTTTGTGTCTGCTGTGGGATTTTGTAAGAGCACAATTTTATTTTCTAGAAAACAGGCTGCGTGGTTAACTAGGAGCCAGAAGGAACCGTGCTCTAACGGCTGCTCATTCAGCAGAAGCATGCACCAAGCAGAATGAAATGCACCATTTAAGGTGTCTAAAGCCAGCACACAGTGATGCTTTTGTGCCGTTTCTAGCCTTTCCGTACAGCGACATTGCCAATAAAAGCCAACTGTGGATACATCCAATTGGTGCAACTGAAGTTCAGTGTGCAGGGGTGACTTCCTTGGTCCTTGGCACCCGTGATTGCATTCCACTCTGACGACCACCCCACAAGGTATGACTACCTCCCTCTGTGTGGAGGACACACCGAGGCTGAGTAGCTTGCCCAAAGTCATACAGCTGGAAGAGGCAATGCCCATAGATGGTGGTGGTGATGGTGGTAGTGGTGATGGTGGTGGTGGGTGGTGGTGGTGGGTGGTGATGGTGGTGGTGGTGGGGGTGGGGGTGGTGTTGGTGGTGGTAGGTGGTGATGGTATTGGTGGTGTTGGTGATGGTGGTAGTGATGGTGATGGTGGTGGTGGGTGGTGATGGTGGTAGTGATGGTGATGGTGGTGGTGGGTGGTGGTGGTGATGGTGGTGGTAGTGGTGATGGTGGTGGTGGTGATGGTGGTAGTGATGGTGATGGTGGTGGTGGGTGGTGGTGGTGATGGTGGTGGTAGTGGTGATGGTGGTGGTGGTGATGGTGGTGGGTGGTGGTGGTGGTGGAGGTGGTGGTGGTGGGTGGTGGGGTTGGGGGGTGATGGTGGTGATGGTGGTGATGGTGGTGGTGGGTGGTGGTGGAGGTACTGATTGATGGTGGTGTTGATGGTGTTAGCAGCATGGTTCCTAGAATGAGACTCTCACAGATGGGCTCATTTATAATCCCTCATAAACTTATTGGGAGTCATCAACACCTCACCTGCCCATACTCCCTCCTGTCTCCTCAGTCATACATGGCCTCTGCAGCAGCTGAAACAAAGGAGGAGGGAAAGGCTCACAGAAGGGAGGCTCCAACAAGGCAGTTTTTGGTGGTTATCACCAATGCATGCCATTGTGGGTCTTTCTGAGATGCAGTTTCCAGAGTCACCTGTGTGCTATGGAACGCTCCATGCACCTCACCCCCATCCCAATTCCTTGGATTGGTAAGCGGAACTTGAATGGAACTGCTTCTCTGGTTTGTGGCTGCCTTCTCTTTTGTATGCTAGCTAAAAATTTAATTTAAAATGCTACTTCATAGAAAAAGTGAGCAAAATGGGTGGGATCCTTGTCCTGGTGGAGGGCCTAGAGTATGTCAGTTTCTACGCTCACATGGGGACTAAAGAGTCAGCCTAGAGCAGTGGTTCTCAACCTTCCTAGGACTGCAACCCTTTAACACTGTTCCTCTGGTTGTGGTGACCCCAACCATAAAATTATTGCACTGTTACTTCATAACTGTAATTTTGCTACTGTTATGAGTCCTAAGTGTAAATATCTGATATGCAGTCGATTGATATGCAACTGCTATGAAAAGGTCCTTAAAGCTCAAAGGGTCATGACCCATAGGTTGAGAACCCCTGAGCTAGACTCACTTCCTACCCTCCAGGACCCATGAATGAGTCAACCATAAAGGAAATCCAAAGCAGTGGCTGCCTGGAAAAAGTTTCACTCAGGTAGGAGGCTCTAGACTGTGTTTTGATGAGTGTGTAGGAGTTCCTAAAACGATGAAAAGAAGAAAGGACTCCCAGTGGAGAACAACAGTTCAAAGGTAGGATCGGTGAACTTCTGCGGTAGCAGCAGCACTGTTCAAAGGGTTAGGACAGGAGATGGTGAGGTGTAACTCACGCCTGAGCTCTGGCAAGTGAGGCCCAAGTTTGGTCACAAGTTCAAGGCCAGATTGAGCTATGGAGTAAAACCCTGTCTCATAAAAATGACAGGGAATTTGAGAAGCAGGCAAGAGCACAGGGGGAAAGTCTGAGGTCCAGGGCTCACTGCGCCGTTCCGAGAGAGCCCAGCTAAGGGCTTCTCTCCTGTGTGTTTCCCTCCACCCACTCTTTGCTTCGGCCGTAGAGAGCTGAGTTCAACTCCTTCCTCAGGTCATTTCTCATCTCACCACACGCCTAGTTTCATAGCCCTTTCCCATCAATTTCTCTCTTCCTATGCCCGTAAGCATTGTGGGAAGCCACCTGTACACCATTGACACGGGGTAGGAATGGTGGCAAAGGTCGTAGCGGTAGTGGTGGCAAAGCCTGAGATTCTGGAATGGGTCCAGCCCTTGCTCTCCTGATGGTCCTCGTCCTAGCATTCCTGTTACCTCTCCCACTCATGTACACATAATTAAAATAAAATGAATTTTTTTTTTGAGAAAAGGTCTCACTATGTATGGCTGTCCTGAAACTCACTATGTAGACCAAGTTGGCCGCAAACTCACAGAGATTCTCCTGCCTCAGCCACTTAAGTGCTGGAATCAATGACATGAGCCACTACATCCTAAAATAAATCTTTAAAAAAAGAGAAAAAATTAAATGTAGACACTTAAATTTTGAAAAGAAACTTAGTTCATGACAGATATTCACTGTTGAATCTTGTATGTCCCTGCTTTGTTCTGTTTATCTCTCCTTATATTGAGTTTCTATATTGGGTTTCTATAAGAGATAATTTCAGCTGGACGGTGGTGGTGTCCGCCTTTAATCCCAGCACTCAGGAGGCAGAGACGACCGGATCTCGGTGAATTAGAGACCATTCTGGTCTACAGAGCAAGTTCCAGGACAGCCAGGACGATACAGAGAAACCCTGTCTGAGAGAGAGAGAGAGAGAGAGAGAGAGAGAGAGAGATTTGGCCTTTCTGGAGAAAGTGTGTCGCTGATATGGGCTTTGAGTGTTTAAGACCTTGCCATTCCCGCTGTACTTTCTGCTTCCTGCTTGTGGCGTGAGATGTGAGCACTCAGCTGTGGCTCCAGCCACCTCTGCACTACCATGGTGGACTGGACTCTAGCCCTCGGGAACCATAAGACCCAAACACACTTTATCTGCTGGGAGTCACCTTTGTCATGGGGTTTTAATCGGAGAAACAGAAAAGTAACTAAGACAATCTTCAAGTGAAACACATTTCAGGAATGTTCAAGTTCCTTCTGTCAAGTGGCTTAGTATCTGCATAGAACCTGGACACATCCTCCCAGCTGCTGGAGAAAGTACCCAAGGCCTCCCACCTGTCACCTGCTGGACAGGGGCTCCATCTGGCCACATCTCTAGCCCTTCCCCTGTGTGTTAGACCACCCCATCTGACTCTTAGTAGCTACTGTAGCAGAACTAGGTGAACAGTTGTCATATTACATTGTTTAGGAAACAACTACAAGGAAACCAGTTTGTGCATGCTAAGGACAGAAGCAATATCTTTTTTCATTTCTTTCTGAGACAGGGTCTCTTTTTGTATCTTTGGCTGGCCTGGAACTCACTCTGTAGACTAGGTTGGCCTCGAACTCACAGAGATCTACCTACCTCTGCCTCCCTGAGTGCTGGGATTAAGGGCGTGCACCACCACTGCCTGGCCAGAAGCAATATTTTTTTTAAATATTTCCTATTTGCAGTAAGTTGGATCAGCACATAAGGAAAGCTGAGTGTGTTTTTTTATTACAATTTTAGATTTAGTTATGTGTATTAGTATTTTAATTATATTATGTATGTATGTGTATTAGTGTTTTGACTGTATTATATATGTATGTATGTGTGTATGTATGTGTATCATGTACATGCCTAGTGCCCATAGAGTTCAGAAGAGGGTGTCAGATTCCCTGAAGCAGGAGTTAAGGATGGCTGTGAATTGTTGTGTGGGTTCTGAGAACTGAACCCAGGTCCCCTGCAAGGGCAGCAAGTGCTCTTAATTCCTGAGCCTTCTCTTTGGCCCCAGCACATTTCTTCCTAACCTAACTCCCTTCCTGTTTCCTGGACCTCGTGGACCCACTCTGCAGGGAGCTGCATGAGTCCTTAGGTATGTTTTGGCTGCACACAATGTCCTGTTGCATGTACTGTTGCTTTCTATGTTTATAGGTTGTGGGTGTGCTCATGATCACGTGGGCATGTGTGCACATGTGTGTGCAGGTTACCAGCGATTGTATATGGTTGTTCCAACATTGCATTCACTCATGTCCCAGGTGTGGGCTTGCTGGGGGTATGGAAGGAAGTTTCTGCAGTTGTCCTGAAGTATATACAAATATCTTTGTTCCTTCGGGAGCGTGTAAACTAGGTTTCCAGCCCCACTCTCCCAGAGGTCTCTCATAAATATCTGATTCAACCCATCCCTGTGATGCTTGCTTTTAATTAACTGGTGTCTACTGTTGACCCTCTGGGCACCAAGAGTTTCCTCTGTGGTTCCTATCCCTCAACAGCCCTCATGGTTGGTAGCCTGTGTGAAGATCCTAGCTGGGCTGAGTCCCCAGAGCCTCTCTGTTTACGAAGATTTTGGTGGCCAGGCTCTGCTGCCTACCTTGCAGCCTACACTCCCATCAGTTCCCTTTCTCCGGGAAGCAACAGAGACATGGCGCCCTGCTCCCAGCCAAGCACAGCTCTCCCCCACAGATCTGTTTGCCTCGCTCCCTCAGCAACTCCCGGATGTTGCAGTTATAAGAAAACTAATTTACAACACAGGAAGGAGCCAGTCTAAGCCCATCGGGGCATCGATAGGGCTCTTGGGCAGTTGCCTGGAGATCCTGTTTATGGGCAAGGCTGGAGACATAGATCAGGAAGTGGCGCAGCACAGGAGATGCTTGGGTGTGCGGCTTCAAAGGCTTCCCAGCCTCTCCCATCCTCAGGGCCCTCAACACTGCCCCTTCCATGGAACGTCCTTCAATCCTGGCCACATCAGGCAAACCCAGCCTCTCATTCGCCTCCCCACACAGAGAACAGAAAAGACACCACCATCCCTTTGGCCCCTGCAGTTCATCTTTTACTCAGGGAGGGTAAGGCGTGAATAAGATTCCCACCGTGTATGGCTGGCTCTCTGGGATAGAGAAAATGACATAGAGCAAAAAGAAGAAAGCAAGTCGCAACTTAGATGGTTAAGGGCCATGGGGGTAAATACAACAACAGAAGGCCACATAGACTTGAAAGACAATGGACTGGGCCAGGAAGCGCTTGAATAGAACTTCTTCCATGCCGTGGAGCACTGTACACAGCAAGTGCACGGGCCTGGAGCAGAGCACCTGGCATTGAGGAGTGGTGAAGAGACCAGTGTGGTTGGCAAACACTGACAAGCAGAGGGTAGGACACAGGTGCAGTGGCACAGAGCGGGGACCATGGTGCTGGGCCAGGAGCTGTGCGTTGTCAGGATCTGGTCATTGCTTCAGTGAACTGGGAACCAAAGGAGGGTTATGTGTGTTGGCAGGACATGGTCTGATCTCTGCATTAAGAGAACTTCTGCAGTCTCCACGTCAGCAACCTACTGCACAGTGAGGGAGCGCAATGGGGGACCATGGATCAGCTGGGTTATAGGAATTCACACAGCAGATGCAGGGAGCGGGTCCCCATGATAGTAGCAGTGACGACATAAAAAGCTACCCCAAACCTCAGCATCCCTCAATATGACACCAACTTCATCAGCCCATTGGTTCAGGCTGGGCATGGAGTTATTGTAACCTTACAGGATCTTGGACCCCAAAGACTGGGTAAGAGTCTACAGGTGACAGTTACAACTATCAGGGGCCTTGGGACATTTAGCAAACAAGAATAATGACAGGGGCACTTCCATACAGCCATGCCAGTGGCCTAGGCATCCTCAGAACACATAGCCTTTCTCCAGCCATGAACTCTGAGAATTGAACAATTAGGGGACCACCTCAAACGTCACATAGTCACCTCTGCCCCTTTGTATTGGTCAAAGGCAGCAAAGTCCACCCAGATTCAAATGGAGTGGGTCCATCCCCCCAACTTCTCTAGGGAGACCCCCCCTCCAAAAACACCACAAACACTTTTCATCTTTAAGGCGAATTGAAGGTGGCTGTGTGGGGCAGTGCTGGAGGTGGAGGTACAGCACGGACTGAAAACTGCTTCTGCTCACAGGATCAGAGCCCAGGGGCCAAACCGTAGTCACATCTCAGGCGCGCAGGCAGCCCACCTGGTGAGTCAAGGCAGGCTTCTCGGAGGAGAAGGTAAGCACAAGCTACATCTTGAATAAAAATGCTGTACCCTTAGGTCAGCGGCTAGGCATCCACACACTAGGAAAGGGAGGGAAAGGGGTTCAGGGAGGCCCTGGCACCTGCTGTCTGGGTTGGAATTCTGCATTGGTCTTTACAGTGGGTGGCATGAGGCAGATCATCTCATCCGTGTGCAACAGGGTGACATTTGTGCTGTCCTTCCAGGCGGGAAATGCCTGTGAGATACCTGCTAGGTAGAAAGAGTTCTTCTGTTGTCTCTGTACGAAGGAGGGCATGGGACAGAGATCTCATGGTTTAGAAGAGGGACCTGAGGTTCAGGCCAGTGACTGGTCACAACTCCTCCCTGTCCCAGGCAAGGAAGACATCCCGTCTCTTACTCTGTCTCCTCCGAAATTCTAGGTGGCCTATGGAAGAGGTCACTCTCCGGGAACTGGAGCCTCAAAGATGCTCTGATAGCTTCCCTGCCAGCTCTACCCACCCCACCCCACCCCCAGCCTGGGCTCTCCACAGCCCCTTCAGCGGGAATTCCTCAGTCCAGCATGGAGTTCCGGTGGATTTTATGGGGCAGCCGCAAGCAGACAAATGGAGAAGAAAAACATCCCCCTGGAGCCCACTCGCCTCTCAGAACCTCACTTCCGCTCAGCCGGAAGGACGCTGGGCTGTTTTAACCCAGCGTGGGAGGTGACCTCAGAGACGGAGTCAAGACCCTCCCTCCCCCCACCCTGAATTGACACTGCTCTTTCCCAGTGCTCAACTTTCCCCCAAGCGCCTGGCAAAGCTGTTTCAAAGGTTGGTGAGACAGCCTGGAGGGTGAGGGAACCTGCCACCAAGCCTGAGACCTGAGTTTGGTGCTTGAGACATGCGTGGTGGACGCATGGCGGAGGGGAGAACTGACTCCCGCAAGCGGTCTTCTGACCTCCACACAGGCATAATGGCACGCATGCCCCAACCCCCACAATCAATCAATCAATCAATCAGTTGGTGTGTAGAGACCCCAGATGCCTATCTGTCATTCATCCCAGCTCATCTACATCCCATATGCCGGACTAGCAGCCAACTGTCCCACGAGAATGGGTCCAAGGCAAGTGTAGGAAATAGGCAAGGCAGCGAGATGGGCTAGCACGGGTTTGTGCAGTGCAGGAGTTGGCTTTCCAGCTAGGCCTGTCTGGTTGGAAAGATCTTAATCCTGGCTTGACAGATGGAGCTGTCCCTCTGAAACTGGCTTCATGGGAGTGTGTGCCATTGGTGGATGGGAGCAGGGAAGGATGCCAGGCCTACACACTGCTGGCACTTGGCATGTAACAGCCATGGTTACTGTTGCTGTCCCCCTTCCTTCCTTCCTCAGACCTGACAGGGAGACCTCAGCGCCCACGTTTCATAAATGGCACAAGCTCCCTTCCTTGCCCTGTGCCCCGTGTTTCCACTTACCAACCAGGACTTTGAGTCCTGAGCCTATTAAATTCCAGTCAGCGCCTACGGGTTCTGTGCAAGCGAACTTTGTCTGAACTGCACATCAACACTAAGGTGAGTGTGAAGGGGAGAGCGGGTAAGGGGCGGTGATAACGTAAGCCTCCCGAGCACAGGTTCCCAACTAAGTCCAAACACGCTCTGCCTCCCGCTCAGCTTTCAGCCTGTCCCAGAGTCTACTTCAGACCACGTTTCCCAGCCCGTTGCGCCTTTGGGTGGTGACTTCAGTTTGAAATACTCCTTTGTGTAGCATGGCATCCTGTCTAACGTCCCTTACAACAGAAGGATATGTGTGTTAAATCAGTGTTGTCCAAGTGTGAGGCACAGTGTCACAGTGATCTCAAATTGAGGGACTCAACGACTCGCGTTGCCAAAGGGGTTTCCGAGCAGAGGCCCCATCATGAAGGAATTCACTACTGACAAAAATGTAACTAGCGGGCTCGTGGGAGCAAGCACTGAACTCAAAAGCCTAGCATCATTGCTTGGGGGAGATGCGTTTGAAGTGACTGAGTAGCCTAGAATCACAGAGAGGAGGGGAAGCCCACAGTACTGACAGGCTCGGGGGATCTGCAGGCATTGCCGTGAGCTGCGGTACAACCAGTGTCACCAGCTGCACGCTGCTGCGGTCAGTCACGGACACCACAGCAAGGGCTTGCTCTGTGGTATCTACGGTTTCACGTGGTAAGCTGTCATATGTCAGGACTATTTTGCAGTTGATGGCTCTGGACTCATATGAATTCAAATGGGAATGCGTTTGCTTATCTGCTCCCTGGACGTGGCCCACAGAGAGAATAGGCCAATCAGAAGTTGTAAAAGGAGGCTGCTCGTTTGTTTCCAACAAGAAGTGCTTCATCCAGTCTCCTGCAACTATGGTGGCCGCAGGACACCAAAATTCTTTCTGCTGCAACTCTGAGCCCCAAAAGCAAGAAGGACCCTATGGCAGCTGTAGCCCAGTGTGTAAGGTCACAGAAGGTCAGTTCCATCATGTGACTGGAACAGCCCCTTTGGCGGCCCAGACTCGCTGAACAGGTACAGAGAGCTGGGATATTTCATCTCATTTCCTCTCAGGAGACAGAGTTGTTACTATGTAGCCCAGTTAGCCTCAAAGGAGCTCTACTTCTGCCTCAGCCTCACACATGCTGCAAGCCTCACATATGCTGAGCCAGACCCTGTATCTTAAAAAAAAAGTTATTAGTATATAATATATAGTAATTATACATAATATCAGTTTTTGTTCTTTTTTCCCATATGTCTATAATACAATTTTATTACAGAGTCTCCTGTTCTCATTATTATATATATATGTATATATATACATATATATAAAATATAAAGTCTTCTTTTGTCCCATTCCTATTGGTGCTCTTCCCCTTCCCAGTTAGTCTTTTTGTGAACACAGGTTCCATCCCACAGGGAAGCTCCTTAAACAGGAAGGTAAACTACTGGAAACAGCTTCAGGAAGTCCCTGAAACTGATGGGGTTCACGAGGGCCCTCCCTGCTCCAGAGGAAGCAGTAAAAGCTGAGAATGCCCCTCTCCGTAGCTGAGCTGAGCTGAACTGAGCTGAGGTACAAAGACTCTCAGCCAAGAGGAGGTGAAAGAAGGCTCTGAGCCTGGAAGAAGCAGAAACCAGCCAAGCTGCCTGGAAGAGGTTTAAACCAACGGAGACACATGCAGGGACACTCTCCAACCTGTTGCGCTGCCAGCAGGCTGTGCCGAGTGCTCCAGGTTCCTGACTTTGTGAGCTGTCACCAGGGCTGGGGTGCACTTTGGAGATGCCTTTGGGACACTTCTGCTCCTGTAAGCAACCCCTCCCCCACACTCCCGTAAGTAATGCCTATAAAACTCATTGGTTCACCAAGTTAGACTGCGGTGGTATCTGTACTTTGGTCTGTCATGGGTTCCCTATCTGGGGTGAGTAGACACGTGTGTTGCATCTCCTCAGGAAAAGTTTTGTCACAGAACAGCGTGTGTGTGCACTAGCATGTTTGTGTGTGTGTGTGTGTGCGCGCGCGCGCGCGAGTGCGCACTTCATCATGGTTGCTTACAGGTGCATGTGTAAGAGGCTGTCTACCCAAGGACAGCAGCTTATGAACGACTCCACCGCTGAGGGAAATGTCCCTCTCTTCCCCAGTGACCATTAGCTGTCAGGAGGTGTGGGCTTCACTCACTCCATGGTGGACTGTTGGTTGACCCAATCTTGTACTTGTGCGCAGGTGATCACAGATGCGGTGGATTCGAGAGTGCGGGACCACATCAGGCTTGGAAGACATCATTCCACAACATTCCATGTCTCCTTCTGGCTCTTAACATTCCTTCTGCCGTCCCCTTCTATGACACTCCTTGGACTTTGGTGGGCAAACCCCAGATTTTGATAGGCAGAGTGGGGGTGTCATGTTTTTAAGCTACTACACCTTTCAACAGACAAGAAAAATAGAGGCCTGGGCATCTGCCTGTACCTCTCTTCCAGGTGGAATCCTGGGTGAACTCCCTAATACCTCCAAGACCAAATTCCTATTCTGGAGCATAATGGTGATTACCACACCCAGGTTCCAGGATATTGGGAATGGAATAACAAAGTATACAATAGTTAACTCAGGTCCTGGCGCACAGTGTGCTATGCGTGGTAATGACATTGACATTGTTCATTGTAATACCTGAATATGTTGGTAATGGCTTGCTTTTGGTCTTTATATAGAACTTTTGGGGGATATTGAAACTGTAACCCCCTCTGAAATCCCTCCGCTCAAGCTGGACAAACCCCAGACATGTGCTCTATCCCAAGCCACACCCTACCCTACACTGTCTCCTTGACTTCTCACAACATCTTAGCACCTTCATCTCATTTCTAACTGGTGTCAAGGCCAACTCCAGGCAGCTAGGCAGCTAGGTGGGCTAAAGCATTTGGTGCTTGCTTGCTTCTCCTGCATAGCCTTTAGCAACAGCCTGACGTTTCCCATGATGGCACCATCCTTCTCTCTATTCCTGTGATGTTCTATTCTGTCCCCAAAATGACATCTTCTGCAGGACAAACTCAAGTCATTACAGATGATGATCAGGTCCACTGTCCCTAGGGCAGAGCTTTCTGAGCATCTAAGCTTGCATTCCCTCTGTAAGCAACACACTGACAATAATTCTAGTCACTCGGATACATGGCCCTAGCGAGTTACACAGCTGCCTGCTTCTCCAGTCTGCTCACCTGCAAGATGGCATGTTAGCACTCAGCTCAGTAGGCCACTCTGGGAAACAAAGGAGGGAACACATCTTTGCTAAGGAGAGTGCCTGGCCTGCAGCAAGCAATTCATGATATTATTTAAAGGCTGAGGTTATGGCTCAGTCGGTAGAAGGCTTGCCTGGAATGCATGATCAGCAGCACCATATGAAACTGGGAGCAGTGGTACACATCTGTAATCTTGGCTCTTGGATGATGGAGGCAGGAGGGTCAGAAGTTCAAGGTCACCTTGGCTACATAGAAAGAAACTTCAAGGCCCGCTTTTGATGTGGGATTTCCCCTCTGCATGCTATGAACATGTTTTATTACCATTGGTTAATAAAGAAGCTTCTTTGGCCTATTGCAGGGCAGAATAGAGCTAGGCAGAAAAACTAAACTGAATGCTAGGAGGAAGAAGGCAGAGTCAGGCAGATGCCATGTAACTGCTGAAAGAAACAGATGTCCAGAACCTTGCCCAGTAAGCCACAGCCTCGTGGTGGTACACAGATTAATAGAAATGGGTCAATTTAAGATGTAAGAGTTAGTTAATAAGAAACCTGAGCTAATAAGCCAAGCAGTGCTGCAATTAATATAGTTATGTGTGATTAGTTGGATCTGGGAAATCGAGAAACCAAAGCAGGCTTTGGCTATATTAAACTGTATCAAGTATTTATGTCATTCTAATATACAAAGCAAGAGAAGAAGATCACCCTCTGTCCAGACTCTTCACTTGTCCACTTTCTGGCTGTGTGACTTTAGGGAAACCCCTCGCAGGGACTAAATAATGTACAGGGAGGGAAGGACAGAGAGGGAGAGTGATGGGAGATATCTTGATAGATGGGGTCATTAGAATTAGGGAGAATTAATTGGAATTAGGGATAAACCTGGTGCCAGGGAGGCTCCTGGGAACCCACAAGGATGACCTCAGCTGACTCCTAGCAATAGTGGAGAGGGTGCCTGAACCGGCCTTCCCCTGTAATCAGACTGATGATGGCCCTAGTTGTCATCATAGAGCCTTCATCCAGTACTTGTGGAAGCAAATGCAGAGATCCACAGTCAATCCCTGGGCTGAGCTCCGAGAGTCCAGTTCAAGAGAGGGTGGAGGGGTTGCATGAGCAAGGGGGTGTGGTCAAGATCGTGATGGGAAAAACCACAGAGACTGCTGACCTGACCTTGTGAGAACTCAAAGACTCAGGACAACAGCTAAGGGACCAGAATGGGACCAACCTAGGTCCTCTGCATCTGGGTGACAATTGTGTGGCTTGGTCTTTTGTGGGGCCCCTAGCAGTGAGACCAGGACCTGTTCCTGATGTATGAGCGGGCTCTTTGGAACCTATTCCCTGTAGTGGGATGCCTTGTTCAGCCTTGATACAGCGGGGAGGAGCTTGGTCCTGCCTCAGCTTGATGCGCCATGCTTTGTTGATTATCATGGAAGGTCTTAGCCAGTCTGGGTGGAGATGGAGGAGGAGTGGATGGAGAGGGAGGTCACGGGGCAAGAGGAGAGGAGGGAGGAGAAACTGTGGTTGGTATGTAAAATAAATTTTAAAAACGATGAAAAAAATAAAGCACAGGGAGTTGCCGGATGTCTGTCAGTTGCACACAATGGTTTCCTAAACTCTCACAACCCTCACAACCACGAGGTGGCTTTCCTGAGGTCCCCAGTCTACAGGTGGAAAAACTGAGATGCAGATGTCTAAGATTACACAATGGTGCAAGCCATTGACAACAGTGAACTTGACGGTGTGATGCTATGCCATCTCAGGAGTGGGCATCTCTTCTGGCTGGCTGCATCCTCGTTTCTTACAATCCTTTCATGCTTTCTTCTTTACTAATAGCAACTCGATACTCACTTGCATGTGTGGTCCCCAACACTAATGACTATTTCCATCCAAGTTTAGTCAAATCACAAGATTAGGCTAATGGCATGTGAGCAGAAGTGAGGCTGTGACTCCCAGACAACTGCCTAGAAGGATAGGGTGTCCTCCACCTTCCGCCTTTTGCTACCCCTGCTGCTGCCGCCTCCCACATACACCCTAGCTGGAATGCAACCAGCATGGATTCAGCAGTCATTCCAGTCCATGAAGCAACCTAGAGAGTGGAAGTCACATAAAATAGAGCAGAGAGCTGGAACATATCCTGCTTTATTGACTGAGCACTGCACAAGAAAACACCTTCAACCCACAGGTCTGTAGCATCGATACTGTTTTTCGTCAGCGTACTGGGCCTGGTCCATGCCTAAGTTGTGTAGTTAAAAAACAGCCAGGCTGCTCACATGGGCACCCTGCACCCTGGTGCTGCTATACTCTATGATAGCTATGACTTCCCAGTCACATATCCCAGAAGGAAGAATTAAAACATGAAGGAAGCTAAAATGATTGTTGCTATTAATTCTCTCTTCTTCTAGTCTTTGTTGATCATCTTCATTGTTTGTTAAGATTTCTGCATCTAGACTTTTAAAAGTGGGTTTGGGGGATCAAACTCAGCTTCTCATCCACTGAGTCGTCTCCCCAACCTAGATCCTGAAGTCCTTAGCTGCAGAAATCTTAACAAACAATGAAGATAATCATATTTTAAGGTATTTCCTTGTGTATATTTGTTACTTTTATTGGTTGATCAACAAAGCTATTTTGGTCAATGGTTTGGCAAAGTAAATCCAGGCAGGAAATCCAAACAGAGATAGAGAGAAAGTAGGCAGAACCAAGGAGACACCATGTAGCTGCTGAAAGAGACAGACTCTCAGAACCTTGCCTGGTAAGCCACAGCCTCTTGGCAGTACACAGATTAATAGAAATGGGTTAATTTAAGATGTAAGAGTTAGTTAATAAGAAACCTGAGCTAATAGGCCAAGCAATGTTGTAATTAATATAGTTTCTGTGTGGTTATTTGGGTCTTGAGTGGCTGGGAACAAATGAACAGTCTCCACCTACAGGTGGGGAAATTAGCTCGTTAGTTAAGAGTACCGGTTGTGGTAGCATACACCTTTAATCCCAGGACTCAGGAGGCGGAATCAGGTGAATCTGAGAGTTCGAGGCCAGCCTGGACTACAAAGTGAGTTCTGGGACAGCCAGAGCCATTACAGAGAAACCCTGTCTTGAAAGAAAAAAAAAAAGAGCACCAGCTGCTCTAGCAGAGGACCTGGGCTTGATTCCTAGCACCCACAGCCGCCTGTAACTCCACTCCCAGGAAATCCAGTGCCCTCTTCTAGCCTCTGAGAGCACCGGGTATGTATGTGGTGCATGCGGACAAAATACCCATACACACAAAATTAAAATAAAAAGTTGAGTGTGATGGCACACTTCAAATCCCAGTGCTGAGAACAAAGCCAGGAAGATCCCAGTGACAATCAAGCTGGTGGATAAGGTTAACCACCACAGCAACCATGTAGCTTGGGATCTGTAGCTTCTTCATTCAATAGTTCATTCATTAATATGCTCATTATTGCTCACAATGTGCCAGGCTCCAGCCTAGCGTGCTGCCATGCATTCCCTGCCACGACAATGTACCATCTGCTGAGGAAGAAAGCCAGAGATGGAGAACAAGCATGTCTGGCACCCATTTCTCTCTCATGAGGAAGTCTGCTAATTCTAAGAGTCAGGGGCAAAGTAGAGCCCACATTTTGCTGAGGGGTGAGTGGACTGAGGCAGGCATGACATAGTAGAGTGCATAGTCCTGAGGCCTTTGTGTCCTCAGCCATGCTGTGCTGGTGTGAACACCCCAGAGTCACACAGATGGACACAGTCACATATATAGATGTACAAACATATGTGCATAAGCACATATACATATGCACGTAAGTGTGCACACATGCATATGCATACATACACACACACACACACACACACACACACACACACATACAGGAGCTGCTGAGTCACGTGCCAGAAGTTCACGTCCGTTTGCTTCAAGGGAAACCAGAGGAAGCCAGGATCTGCCACTAAGGATGGAGGCCTGGAGATGAATGCTCACTACACGTGCCTAGCAAAAGGGGACATGTGTGAGACTCTGCACACAGAACAGTGGCAAGGAAGCAAAATCAAACAAAAGGAAATCCTCCAAGAAGCTGGCCTGTGGAAAGTACCATCTGCAGTTTGACCCACTCACGCAATTAGCATCGTAAGTAATTGATAAGGACGCATCTGTATCCAGAATACACCTCGAAAGTATCACTATGGGGCTCAGTGGGTTATATTACGGGGAGGCAGGAACAAAGTTTGAAGTGAATGGGGGTGGATCTGGGAGGAATTGGGGGAAGGTAGATAGAGTATAGACTCAAAAATCATCGGATACATGTATTAAAGTCTAAATTAATATATATGTAGTTTGTTCTGGAACTCATTCTGTATAACAGGCTGGCCTTGAACTCAGAGATCTGCCTGCCTCAGCCTCCTGAGTTCTGGGAGTGCACTACCACCTCCAACAAAACATTATATTTAATAAAAATAGTCAAGTGGAATCTAGGTAGGGATCAGGATGAAGAAGGAGAACTCATGAGGTACGGGAAGATGCTGCACCAGAATGGGAGTGAGCCACAGAGCAGACAACAGTGAGAAGCTGCACTAAATCCAGGCACCGGCTTGGTCTGGTCCTATTCAGAGAGGCAGGCCCTCCAGTCAAGAAGAATGGCAGAACAAAGGCCCAGTGGCTACATAGTTGGTACCTCTGAACAAACACAAGAGCTTCCATGACTGGGAAAGCCAGGCTATGCTCAGGCAGGGAGACAGGAGCAAGCTGCTGCTCCCTTGGCCAGGAACTTTCCTTCTCTTGTTGAACGGCCTCCAGTCAGCCCTCACATCCACTGGACTGCCTCAGATGCCAGGCAAAGTAGAAAGAGGGCTCTGGAGTCAGACCAGCTTGAGCTCTTGCTCTGGCTGGATGGTTGATCCTTGGCAAGTCACCCATTCTTCCTTGATGAACCTCAGTTTCTCTACCTATAAAATGGGAAGAGTGGTCATCCTGAGGCAGCAATGGGAAGGAAGTATAATGAGCAAACTCTGCAAAGTCCTTCTCCTATGGAGGTTTTATTCCAGCAGAGACAGTGTGGGGAGACGGGGAGAATGTGTTTACAGCTGCCTCCCCAGCTTCCAAAACTGCCAACCACACAGCACTGCTGTTTCTGTGTCTTCCCATTGCTATGACAAAATTACCCTAAGAAGGCAGCTTAAGGGGAAAAGGGTTGATTTCGGCTTCCTGTTCAAGCTAACTGGCGGTCATTGCAGGGGAATAACAGGAGCTTGAGCAGCCAATCTCATTGTGTCTGTAGTGAAGAAGGAGAGAGAGAGAGAGAGAGAGAGAGAGAGAGAGAGAGAGAGAGAGAGAGAATGCTTGTTAGTGCTCAGATCCCTCCTTTTCATTGGTCCAGAGCCCAGCCCATGAAATGATATCACTCACATTCAGGGCCTTCACACTTCAATGTACCCAATTAAGAAAGACGATCGCAGGCGTCCTCAGAGGTCCTAGTGATTCTAGACTTTGTCAAGTCAACAGTCAACACCACCCGTCAGAGACAGTTAATATCCGTAGACTAGGATTTTCCTAACCTCCACAGATAAGGTGATCAGGAAGGGTTGGGGTCCCAGCAGGTGAGAGGACCAGTTACTGCTCTAGCCCTGGCAGTCAGAGAAGGCCTCTGACAGAGATGAGACTTGGAGAGAGTGAGGGGATCATTTACAGGCATGTCTGGAGACAGTGGTATTTTCAGAAGTGGGCTCTGGGAGTGGACAGAAAAGCCAGTGTGGCTGAAGCAGCTTGACGGACGAGGACTAAAAGGAGCCGAGGCTCTCACACAGATGGGCCAAGAACCAGCAGAAGCTCTGGTCTACTCCTGGGGACAAGTCTTGGAAGAGCAGATATCACTTGGTCCTTCCAAGTCATGGGCAAAATAATACAAACTCCCTTCTGGTATCCACTGTATGCCAGGCTCTGATTTCTTGGCATAGGATCTAGGGACTATCACTGGCCCTAAGAATGTGAGGTATTATTAACTCCATTTTCCGGGGCAGCAAAAAATGAGACCCCGAGAAGCTTCTGGCCTTGAACTAAAGCCAGATTTCTTTGATGCCAGCCCCTGGCTGGCTCTGATCATATTGTCCTACAATTCTTTGTTTACAGCTCTCTTTCCTCTGCTGCAGCCAGCCACTCGGTCTCATTCATAGTTTTATTTTACTTCCAAGGTCCCATGTGTCCAAACCTGCCCGAAGAGCAACTGAATGAATGAGTCTTCGGAGGCGGGGCCCCTTCTGCCTCTCAGGCTTCTGTAGTTTGGATCTGGAATTGGGAGGGGGCTGGACAGGAATTCCAAGCCTCCGGAGGGTCAGAAGCAGAGGGGAGGGGGAAAACCGGGAGAAAGCGAAAGTGAAGGGAGCAGGGAGCCCCAGTGAGGAGGCGCAGACAGGGAAGGAAATCTCCGGGTCAGTAATAATTCATGGTCTCAGGAAGCAGCCGCGGCTGGAGCACCGGAGCACGGGCCCCGTGGGGAGGGGCCCGAAGAGGCTCCTCACTACAGCCCAGCCTGGCTGGGTCACGGTCAAATGGTATGGGGGTGGGGAGACCAGGTGTGGGGACAGACTATCCCTACAGACTTTGGGCTCTGAAGACTTAAGGGTTTCCTCTCCCAGCGGCTCAGTCCTGGGCCCCTTCTGGGCTAGATCAGGGGCTGGAGAAACACAGCCCTTGGAGCGGGAAAGGGGTCTTTCAGAAAACCAAGAAGTTCCTAGAAGCCTTGCGCTCTCTGCAGTTCTAGTCAACCTTTGAGAGGAAAATGACGGTATTTTCAAGGCCAAGTGGATGCTGATTTTTATCAGTTCTGGGATGACACTGGGAAGCAGGTATGCCTGACACGAGGACCCCGGTGGCCATCATCTACTCAGTTATTCTTCCCAGGTCCTCTGAAGAGAACACCCAGGCTGCAGCCTGAAATTCTGAAAGAAGTGGGAGGGGCGACACTGACAGGGGATTCCAAGAGTAGCGTGGTCAGATCGGCACCGTGGGCACTGTCCTGCAACTTTAGCTGTCCTGTTGACTCCACCAGTCTTCAGGGATTGAAAAGACAAAGTTGACTTTGTTCTGATCTTTATCTTCCAACTAAAACCATGCCTGACATATAGTAGAGCCCTGCCAAATAATTAAGTGACTGAATGGAACTTGAGCTTTTTCTGGGAAGGGGGCATCTTAGTCAGGGTTTCTATTGCTGCAATGAAACACCATGACCAAAAGGCAAATTGGGGAGGAAAGAGTTTATTCGGCTTATACTTCCACATTGCTGCTCATCATTGAAGGAAGTCAGGACAGGAACTCAAATAGGGCAGGATCCCGGAGGTAGGAGTTGATGTAGAGGCGGTGGAGGGAAGCTGCTTACTGACTTGCTTCCCCTGGCCTGCTCGCCTGCCTTCGTATAGAACCCAGGACCGCCTGCCCAGGGATGGTATCACCCACCATGGCTGCCCGTCCCTTTGATCACTAATTGAGAAAATACTTTTATAGTTGGATCTCATGGAGGCATTTCCTCAGCTGAAGCCCTCTCCTCTCTGATGACTCTAGCTTGTGAAAGTCGACACAAAATCAGCCAGTACCGAGGAAAGAAAAGAAAAAATTTTGTCAACAAGAGAGGTGTCTTCGCTCCCCTGGGACAGCTCCAGCATCATTGTGTACGCTTGTGAGCTCGTATAAAATGCAGTTTCCTGGGCCACATTAGAACTGCTGAATGGAGCATAGCCTAGTCTGAGAAACTTAGTTCAAAGCCCCTGGCCGCGGTTCTAACGGTACACCGGAGTTGCTAGGATACTGGATTCGACTTTTGAGCACGGGAATAGTCTTACAATGGTAAGGAATAAACGGGCCTTGCTAACAGGGACCTGACAGCGGTCTCCCAGAAGTCCAGATCAGAGCCCCTGGCCATCTCAAGCCCAGAACATTAGGGAAGGGCCAAGAGTTCGGGGCCACTTTCAACTTGGGGGACCCAGAAGCAGACGCATCGTCATTGGCCGGGGCGTGGTGGGGCGGGACGGGGGGGGCGTCTCTTTGGACAAGCCGGGACCGCCTCGTGATTGGCTCCTCCCCCGACTATAAGGCGGCGACCGGCCGGTCCGTGGGAGCGCGCGGGAGCGCACTGCGGGGGCGGCGGCTCGGGGAACTAGGCGCGCGGAGGCCGGGCGCCCATGGCGTTCGCGCTGCTGCGCCCGGTCGGCGCGCACGTGCTGTATCCGGACGTGCGGCTGCTGAGCGAGGACGAGGAGAACCGCAGCGAGAGCGACGCGTCGGACCAGTCGTTCGGGTGCTGCGAAGGGCTGGAGGCGGCGCGGCGCGGCCCGGGTCCCGGGGGCGGGCGACGGGCAAGCAGCGGCGCGGGCCCGGTGGTGGTGGTGCGGCAGCGACAGGCGGCCAATGCACGCGAGCGGGACCGCACACAGAGCGTGAACACGGCCTTCACCGCCCTGCGCACGCTCATTCCAACCGAGCCGGTGGACCGAAAGCTGTCCAAGATCGAGACGCTGCGTCTGGCGTCCAGCTACATCGCGCACCTGGCCAACGTGCTGCTGCTGGGAGACTCGGTCGACGACGGGCAGCCGTGTTTCCGCGCGGCGGGCGGTGGCAAGAGCGCGGTCCCCGCCGCCGACGGCCGTCAGCCGCGCTCCATCTGCACCTTCTGTCTCAGCAACCAGCGCAAAGGGGTGAGTGCACAGCACGCCTGCTGCAGTCAGATCATCAGGGTTGGGGGCAGGGACGGACCTCCCAGAAGTCAGGGACCCCCTTGGAAGCGACTCGGAGCAGCGGTGGTGGCGGTGCCTCATGCCCTAGAATTAAAGTGGAACAGAGCCTCTTGCTTAACCCCCAAACAGAAAACGTATAGGGGAGCCCAGTAAGCTCCGGTCTGACTTAGTTGTACCTTGAGAGGTGCCCCACTCTGCGACCTTCCTCTTTGCCTGATGGGCAAGTAGCTGGTTGTTCCCTCAGTTATCCCTGAGACGCTTCAAATAAGAGCACTGCACACACTTACAGGAAGCAGCTGCTCTGGGCTTATTAGGTAGCAGGCATCACTCTGAGCTAACATCGTCCCTAATAAACTGTTCCAGATCCTAAGGATTAACCCAACAGTAGGAGACTGAGAAGAAGATGGGGACATCTCTACTCCAGAGCCTGAGGTCCCAACACGTGTGCAGGAGAGGGTCCTTGAAGAGTACCCAGCCCCAGAAGGATGTAGGGCTAGGAAGGGACACCATTGTCTGCTTGTCTCTAAGTTAAGAGACTGGCTGGGCACTGGGGAGCCGCAGAAGTCTCTGGGGCCTTCTAGCCAAAACTGCCCAGGCCTGCTTGACCCCTCAGGCTCACACCCTTTCCAGCCTGGGCTTGTCTTACAGCGGGGAAGCCTGCCAGTGTGACTTAAGTCAACAGCTACTGTTTACATCTGGAGAAACTGAGGCTCAGAGAGTCTTGCCTTACTTTCCACAGTCAGTGAGACAAAGATGTGGGGATTGTGTTCAGTCCCCTTCAGCCCAGCACACTGGTCTCGTCGCTCCACCCTGGGAAGGCCTCAGTGGCCTAGCTTCAGACCAGTCCTCTGGCTCAAATTCCCAATGTCTTCCCAGCCTGCAAATGCCTCAGCTTCTCTGAGTGAGTCTTCTTAACCCCTGACTGGTAGGTACCCTTTGGAGGGTCCCTGTCAGTGCCCCAGGCTGGGGAGGGAAGTCAGAGCTGGGTCTTCAGGTGTGCACCTGGGATAAAAGGCTAGCTGGACACACCACTTCTTTATAGCCATTGGGGTCAGCTTCCCTTAACCACCCAGCAGCTGGCTTCTGCTGGCTCTGAGAATGTACCCAGAGAAGCAGACGTGGTTCCCGCCTTCCAGGCAGGGCTGTCAGGACAGCGTCAGGAGCAGAAGGGAGGATGAAGAGAAGGATATTATGGTTTGGTGGTACTTTGAGAGCCCAGGAGAAGCCCAGCCCCAGAGTGAGGCTGAAGAGCTGTGTTAAATCTCTAAAAGAGGCAGGCCTGTGGATAAAGGGTGGGAAAGGGTGTTTTAGAGCATGCGTGGTAGGACCTGGGGTTTGCAGTCATGGTCTAAAGCGGTGGCTCTCAACCTTCCTAATACTGAGGTCCTTTAAGACAGTTCCTCCTGTTGTGGTGACCCCCCCTCCAACCATGAGGTCATGTCGTTGCTACTTTGTAACTGTCCTTTTGCTACTGTTAGGAATTGCAGTGTAAATGTCTATTGTGCAGGATGTCTGATGCGCTACCCTTGGGAAAGGGTCATCCCCCTCAATGGGTTGTGACCCACTGGTAGAGAACCCCTGCTGTAGAGAAAGAAGTGGAAAGATGTTAAAGGCCGAGGAGACCGTCACAGTGACAGGAATCTTCCAACAACAGCTGTGCTGGGCACTCTTCATTTAGGTCCTTTAAGGAGCAGAGGGAGCCCTGTGGCCATCCCCACCCGCTTGGACAAGGCTGCCTTGCCTGAGGTGCCCAGGAGCGGTAGGGCAGGATTGACACTCTGGCCTGGCTAACTGGAAAGTAGGAGGGACCCTGTGCCTCCAGGCTGCCGAGAAGGTGCTGTGCCCACCACCACAGCAGCACTGGGGGGACTGTCCCATGGTTCACAGTGACTGGCCTAAGCCTTACTTCTGTTTGGGATCTGTCTGTGGGATCAAGAACCCAACCAAATTTGGTCGTAGAAGCCATGCTCAGCCACACAGGCTCCTCAGGGAATAGGCCAGAGGGGTGATTCTTGCCAGTGCTAGCCCCTCCAGGACTTGTCTGGAACATTCGAGGTGTTTGAGTGAGTCCCTGCACACTCCTGAGTTCTGAGGTTAAGAAACTCCAAGGTCCCCGACCCCACTCCCTCCTAAGCCACTCCTACCGCTCTGATCCTGGATGGTCTGGGGTTGGGGGTCGCCATGGACACAGTCCCCTGCATCCCCTTCCTGTTCGGGGATGAGCTAAGACTACCTCTATGGGTAGCAGTATCGATGGGAAAGTGGGTTCATCTCTCTGCCTTGTTTTTCCTTCTGTCAACGGGAGTCGAGCTGGATAGGATTCTTTTGTGAAGCTGGTCCATATTGTTGGTGTGCCCAGTTCAGTAGCTGGTGCAGGAGGTGCCCCTGGAGGATGCTGGTCATCATACTCTGAATGTTTATTGGCCACTCGCTGTGTTCTTCTGTCCTGAGCTCTTCTTGGTGGGTGTGGTGACTCACACTGCAACCCCAAGGCTGAGGCAGAAGATCCCAGGTGTGAGGCCTGCGGGGCAGCTTAGTGAGACCCTGTCTCGAAAAGTAAAAACAAGACTGGACCCATAGCTCAGAAATAGAACACTTGTCTGCCACAGACGAGACCTTCGGTTCCATCCCCAGTACCACATATACACAAAAAACGCTTTACCTGTTGGTGTGTGTCACTTGTGTTAGCCTGTTTACCCTGTAAAGCAGCACCCTGCTACAGATGAGGAAACTGAGGCTCCGTCTGGCAGGGCATCCGTGTTAGAGCAGCAGTGTCTCACTCTGGACCTGATTAAACCTCTTCCTGGGGTTCTTAGCAGTGGACACAGCTGTGTTCGTGTTCCACTGCACATGGGGGGGGGTGTCCATTCCACAGATGAAGAAACTGAGGTTCAGGAGAGTGAACTGTCCCAGCATTCCCACGGAACCCAGTTCTCTGCATTGACCTCCAGACTTAGGGTGGGAGGTGTGGTATTCCTTGTCTCTGAGGACCTAAGGGTGAGGGTGAGGGGGAGGGTTCTGTCTCCTAGCCTCCCTCTCCCTGCCCCATCCACCCTTCTCAGCTTCTCCTGCCAGAGTCTGTCTGAGAAGCCCAAGCCCCAGGCTCTGCTGGGACCATGGCCTCAGGCCTCAAAATAGCCCTGCCTGTGAATGAACATACTGTCCCTGGGCCCGGAGAGCCTCCAGGGAGGCTGGGCTCACATCTGGATGGATCTGCCCCAACCTGGGCTGGGGCAGAGGCAGAAGGCAGCAGAGGCAGATCTTGCAGATGGTCCACTGGGTCTCTAGATGAGCTGAGGTCACTACCAACTCAGCCACTCCCAACCGACGGAGCACTTACTGTGTGCGATATTCCCTTCTATATGGGGCCTGGAAGTGGGGCAGCTTGACAGGCAGTGGGGTGCTCCCTAGCTCTTACTAAACAGCTGGTGTCTCCGGACTGGAATCCTCAAAAGAAGGACCTCTAGGCACGGACTTGTAACCCCAGCCCTCAGATGAAGGAAGGCTGGAGCAGATGGAGTTCAAGATCGACCTAGGCTACAGAACTACATACTGTCAGAAAGCAGGGAGACAGAACCAGGACTGTGAGCTCTCTTGCTCTCGGTGAAGGTCTAACCTATGGCCAGCCTGAGCATCTTGGTGTGAGGGGCAAGGCTGAAGGACTGGTGGCTTCAGGGACTGCCACCTTTAGCTTGAAGGGGCACTGATTGGCACCTGCAGGACCCCAGCCCAGGGCTGGAAGAATGCTGTTTTCTGCCACTTCGTGGGCTCCAGGCCTGACAGGGAGGCAAAGGCAAACCTTGCCTCCCTCCTTGCTTTACTCCAGGGAATGTCCCAGACAGTAGCAAGTGAGAAGCAATCATAGAGAAATCTTCTTGTCAGACCAGTGCCAAGGGTGGAGGCAAGGAGGCCAGAAACCTGTCTGATTGTGAGGGTGGGCATGCGCCACACACACACACACACACACCTACTTCACAGGCAGCACCTGGAACTGCCACGGGGTTTTCCTTGCCCCTTAATGTAAAATACGCTTTACACTGTGTGAAAATTGCATGTCTTTGGAGTGTAGTTCAGTGGTAGAGAACCTACTTGGCGTGTGTAAGATCCCAAATTCAATCCCCAGCACCTCCTGCTCCCAACATATAGATGTGTATATTATATATGTGTGTATTCAATCTGGAGGTTCTGGTTTTTTTGTTGTTGTTGTTTGTTTTTGTTTTTGGGTGTGGTTTTTTTGGGGTTTTTTTTTTTGGCTTTTTTGGTTTTTCGAGACAGGGTCTCTCTGTAGTTTTGGAGCCTGTCCTGGAGCTAGCTCTTGTAGACCAGGCTGGCCTCAAACTCACAGAGATTCTCCTGCCTCTGCCTCCCGAGTGCTGGGATTAAAGGCATGTGCCACCACCACTGGGCTCATTTCTGTTTTTTGAGGCAAGGTCTTATTATGTAGTTCTGTCCAGTTTGGAACTCACTATGTAGACCAGGCTGGCCTCAAACTCATGGGCATGCCTCCATGCCTCTGGGCTTCCAGGCATGTGCCGACACACCCAGCATGTATTAGACTTCTTAAGGCAGAAGATCTTCAGGTGGGAAAGGAGTAGGTGAGTAAGCTGTTGTAAAGGAGGGGTGCCCCTCCCCAAAGGGGATATCCGGGGCACCCTTTAGCAATGCTCACACACATACTTCCCTCCGTAAGTGGCATTTGCTCCCCTCGGCCCCTGCTGTTGTCCCTAAACACTGTCACCCCATGAGGCTCCCTGACAGCCCAGAGTCTCTTCTGCCTTTTCAACAGAGAATTTGTTGTGTGGCTGAACTTTATCAAGCCTCTGTTGCTGGGCACGTCGTTAGTTCCTAACTCATTCCTGACCCCTCTTTCTCTCCTGCAGGGTAACCGTCGTGACCTTGGGGGCAGCTGCTTGAAAATGAGGGGTGTAGCCCCCCTCCGAGGGCCTCGGCGATGAGCCTGGGTCCCTGCAGTGTTTGCTTCAAGAAGGACTCCAGAGAAAGGCCAGGAGCCAACCCCTCATTGGACAGGGGAGAAGATTCCAGAAGCCCAAACCTACTCCTTTGTGTAGGGACCAGAGGACAATGGCCTGGACACAGGGCCCACCCTGGAGAGCCACGAGGACCCATTTAGCCATCCGGGCCTAGCTGATCAGGGACAAGGCAGAAAGTTCAGAACACCAAAGACTATTTTTGGAAGTGTGTGTGTGTGTGTGTGTGTGTGTGTGTGTGTGTCTACACGTGAATGCGATATATGAGAGAATTGGTGGGGTTAAAATAAAGGTATTTTTAAATAAATGATGTGTATCCTGGCTAAGTAAGGGGAGGGATGTGGACAATGGAGCAGACCCCTCTCTAGGATTTAAGATTGTCACAGCTGTGGCAAAGACATCTCACCGTGGATAGGAAGCTATAGGCAGACTTTCCTCCCAGCCTTCCCTTGGTTCGGTGTTATGAACACCTTTGGGTAGTGACCAAAGAAATCCACATTTTATTTATTTTTGAGTAAGGAATAGAACCATGGTTCAAATTCAGAAGCTGCTAGTGGGCATGTGGTGGAGTCTGCCTCCACCAGGCTCTCTTCAGGCTTCCTGTCACAGGGTTTTTGTGATTCCCGCCTGCCCCTCAGTGGAGCTTGCTGCTGTCTGGAGTCAGTTTGGAAAAGGTCCCATTCTTCTGCTAGCTGCTTACAGTGCCTTCTGTGAGTGTGTCTTAGTGTGACACGCAACGTCACCCAGCCCACATGGTTGACCTCAAGTGCAGAAGGCAGGATCTTACCTGGTAACATCTTAGTTTTGGGAGACTGGTATATGACAGGTGACACCCTGAGGTCTGTCTGCTTTTAAAATCCAAAGCAGGAGCCATTATGGCTCAGCCAGTTAAAAAAAAAAAACAACAGCAACAACTTGCCACGGAGCCAGGCGGTGGTGGCGCACACCTTTAATCCTAGAACTCAGGAGACAGAGGTAGGCGGATCTCTGTGAGTTCGAAGCCAGCTTGGTCTACAAGAGCTAGCTCCAGGACAGGCTTCAAAGCTACAGAGAAAGCCTGTCTTGGAAAACAAAACAAAAAGAAAAACAAACTTGCCACCAAACTTGACAACCTTTGAAACCCACATGGTGGCAGGAGAGACCAGCCCCCCACAAGTTGTCCTCTGACCTCCACAAGTACATAAGCACAAAATAAAATGTAACAAAAGGGAGGGGCAAAACAATCCTTCCCTCTCTGGGTGGTGGGTCAGCAGCCCTGGGAGATAGTGTCCCACTTTCTCCTTTGCAAATTCATCTGAGAATAGGGCACAGACAGCCTGGCCGCTAGAGTCCAGGGAAGTCAGAGGTTCTGGTCTCTGGCTCAACCTGGTTGCCTATGAGGCCAGGATCAGTGAAGCTCAGGGCAAGCAAGGAGAAAGACTTGGAGAGGCAGGACCAACCAGACAGCCGCCCTTCTCTCGGCAAGGGACATTCACACACCACTGTTATGCTCTTATTTAGCGAGCACGTTTCCTTTCATGTTTACTGACTGCTGGCTCCCACGCCATGTGCTCTGATCCTCTGGCAGAGGCTCTGTAAGGCAGCCATTTTGCAGCTGAGAAGACAGTAGCCAAAAGCCAGTTGTGTCAGTCTCCACAGGATCAAGCCTAACCCACCCAGTCCTCTGTAGACAAAACAGGGTCGACAGGGGGACCAGAACTGTCTGCCCCTTGTCATACAGGCTAGAACCAATGGTGCAGCCCCACACTTACTCCTATTAGCATGGGACATGAAGAAAGAGGCTCCCCCCAGGGGCCCTGCTGCCCAGGACACCTACCCCACGCCCTCTCCCTCAGTTCCCGTGTCCAGGGACACTGGTCTTGCCTGTCCTGTGTCCCAGAGCGCCCACACTTCCCCTCCGGGAGCTAATTAGGAAAGCACATTGCTCTCCCTGCGCCTACCCTGCTCCAGGTACCGCAGCCTCTGGCAAAGCCACAGGAAGAGGACTATGACCTTGTCAATGGCAGGAAACCTGGGGGGGAGCAACGCAGACACTTGGGTGCTCTGGGCTGGAAGCCCACTTCTGCCACCAGATTTGCTGGGTGACCCGGGAAATGCTGCTTGACCCATCTGGGCCTTCCCAGTCTCTTAACAGGCCCTAGCAGGAAGAAGAGAAAAGGGAGTGTTTTGCTCTGTGCAATGTTTTTAAAAGAGCTCTGGGGCAGTGAGCAATCAGCTCCCATTGCATCAAATAGTAAGCAAGGAAAGACACACACCTCCCTCAGTCCCCATCCCCACAAGACAACAGCGATGAGGGGCTTCCCTGCGGGTTCTTCCTGGAATGTCCTGTGCTGGTTTCTAGCTCTGCAGAAAACAATAAATACAGATTTCTCCACTCATCTTTATCATACGAGCTCAAGTTCTTCATGGCTCTAGAAACATCATCCATCCCAAAGAGCATGGCAGCTTGTCCTGCAGTCCTGGAGAGTCTGGTGCACACACATGTACAGTTGCCCACAGCCACCAAGTTCACGCTCTCAACTGCTTCATCCAAGCGTGAAGGACTTTACAGGTCAATGCAGTAAACTCTCACCACCTGCTTATACCCGTGGACATGCAAGCACCAGAGACATGGATATTGGCTCCAGAGTGCACAGGTGAAAAAGCCTGTCCCCCAATTCTAACAGTCAGTGGCCTTCCCCTCCCTTGCCCCCAGCCGCCAGTTCCAAGGCAGAAACTAGCTAAGCTGGGACTTGATCTATGTATACAGTAGGCAGGTTATGTACAGGTGTGTGTCGGGGGGGGGGGGTATTGTTTGTGTGTATGTTTGTGACTTGCCTTACTTTGCACAATAATAACAGAATTTTGCACACTCTAGATTTTTCTCCTCGTAGTATAGTCCTTATGATTTTTCACAGAATTCTTGATGTTCCAGGAGCTGGCACACCTTTCATAGCTACGAACCGGTCTACCATTTGTGGCTTGTTGTTTTTCCAGGCAATAGACAGTTAATGTCTACCAGTCTTTGTGAGCTGCAAGGCTAGGCTAACATGTATCTCGGGAGAAGCATGGCTGTGAACCAAGACCTCTGAGGGTCATTTTCTTAATGGAGCTCAACTTCCCCCAAAACTTGCCCTGACAGCTAACTGGAGCCAGGCCACCTTGATCCTAATGATGGCAGCATCATTGTTCCCCCCTCCCCGAGACATATCGCTATGAGAATGCTCTCAGTGTTCCCTACACAGTGAGGAAATAGTAGCCAGACAAACAACCAGCCAGAGGCTTCCCAGAGAGACCTGGCCCCAGTAACCCAGGACTCCCTCTCTGCCATGCCACAGGTTGCAACCGGAAAGCCCTCAAAATCACTCTGAGCCTGCCAAGCAGTGGTGGTGCACACCTTTAACCCCAGCACTCAGGAGGCAGAGGCAGGAGAATCTCTGAGTTGAAGGTCTACCTGGTCTAAAGAGCAGGTTCCAGGATTGCCAGGGCTACACAGAGAAACCCTGTCTTGGAAAAAAAATAAAAATAAATAACTCACAACCACCAGAAACTGAGCCTAAACAAGAACAGTGGTGGGCCAGAATCACTTAGCATTTGAAACTGAACAAGGCTTAGAACACAGATTCTTACCCGTATATGATTCCATGATTGTGTCCTTTTAGGTTAAATTAAAATAGATCTGAAATTAAAGTTCAGTCATAGAGCACATGCTTCCCAAGGCTCTGGGTTTAATCTCCAGTACCCCAAAATTAAAAAATAAATAAATACAGCAAAAGAGTTTCCAACAGCTGTGAAGAGGAGGATCACAAATCAAGACTAGCCTGTATAGACAGACCATGTCTCAAAGGAAGGAAGGAAGAAAAAAAGAAAAGAAAAGAAAAAGAAATTTGGAGGTAACTTGAGTTTGCTACAGTTAGGTAAAAGAACAACCTCTGATTAAGCATTAAATCTCCTAGCTGGGCGGTGGTGGCGCACGCCTTTAATCTTAGCACTCAGGAGGCAGAGGCAGGCGGATCTCTGTGCATTCGAGACCAGCCTGGTCTACAAGAGCTAGTTCCAGGATAGGTTTCAAAACTACAGAGAAACCCGTTCTTGGAGAAAAAAAGAGAATGTCTTCTGGGGGACAGAGAGATGGCTCAGTGGTTAGGGTACCGACTGCTCTTCCAGAAGACCAGGATTCAATTCTTAGCACCTACATGACAGCTTACAACCTTCCATAATTCCAGTACCAGGAAATCTAATGCCCTCTCCTGGCCGCTGTAGGCATCAGGCACACACATGGTGCATAGACACACATACAGACAAAATACCCATACACACAAAATAAATACATCTAAAAGTAAAAAAACAAGAATTAAAATAAAAAGCAACCAAAGCCCAGAAGCAGCTAACGAAGAAACAAATCATCCAGTTAAAAAAATAGCAAGCAAGTGTCTCTCTGGGGTGGAGGAGCATGGTGCAGGCAACACTGCGTCATCAAAAGCATCCAAAAGGGGCAGGTGAGAGAGCAGGGCAAAGCAAAGGTGAGTCAGGAAACCATGGGGCAGAAAAGACCTGGGGTAAAAGCAAGGGACGCTAATGCCTGGGTGGTAAAAGCATTGAGTCTTGGAGGCACAGAATGGATAAAGGCTTGGGGTTCTCTGCGGCCCTTGTCCCATCCCTCTGTGTGTAAATGATTGCAAAACTGAAGGACTGGAGCCAGGCTCTTGGCCCATGCTGACGCAAGGGCCGCCAAGTGGTTTCCTGGCCCCTCGAACTCACCCTGTCCATCCAGTCTGAGAGAGGACAGAAACCACCAGTGGACCCAGGTGTCCCTGCCCACGACTCTCAGGCCCCCATGCCCTCGAGAGGCTGAGATGGTCCTGGCCCTTGGGGCCTCCTGCCACTGTGATTTATGTCCCTGTGAGCCTCAGCAGCTGTATGCTCCGGTCCCACTGGGCAATCGGCTCGGGGGAGCAGGCTTTGCTTCTCAGCGTGTCTAATCCAGACCAGACTTACGAACCCCATGGGTCTGGGGTCAGGCTCCCAGCGGGCCAGGGTCAGAGGACAGGCCAGCAGGGCCTGGAAACTAGGAGTCGCAGGCTGGAAGCAAGATCCCTAGTCTGATTTAGGTTGACGACCATTTCTGTGTGATCCAGGGTGGGTGTCTGCCCTCCCTGAGCGTTGTGATGCCTCCCTAACACAGTCTGCGCACGGTGAACTAGGAGAGCTTGGTTGGCTGGGAAAGAGCTATCTTAGAGGGACAAAATGCAGGCAGCGTTTCTTTTATCTCAAGGTTAGGCTCTCTTATAGCCCAGGCTGGCTCAGAACTCTATGCATCTGAGTTTGAACTTCTGGCAATATTGAACGCCTAATCTACTTCTCAAGGGCTGGCATACTGGCTTATGACACCATGCTCAACTTATATGGTGCTGGGAATTGAACTCAGGGCCCCACACACAGAGACAGGCCCTCTACCAACTGAGACACATCCCCCGAAGAATTATTTAGTTTTGTTTTAAATAACTACATCACCTCACATCACTTGTTCTTGTTTTTCGTTTTGGGGGTTTTTTGGTCTAGACCAAGATCCTGATTTAAGTGCTTCACTTGACTTTGAAACATACACAAGTAGGTATTGCTGCCAGCCATGCCCAGGATCACTCAGTTAGAAAGAGTTTAACATCATAGACCAACTTCCCTAGGGCTCCCTCAGCGTGTCTGCTAGTCAGTCAATAAATATGCATGAAACGTCTCTGTGGGCCACATACGACTGTAGGACGATGAGACTACCTAACTTTGTGGTTGTCATAGCTTATGGAGAAAGTAGAGACTGAGCAAAAACTAAAAATGTGATGCTGGGAGTGTCGTTGGTGATAGAATGCTTGTCTGGCATGCAGAAGACCCTAGATTGGTTCCCAACATCCCTGCCACACACACACAAAGTGAGGCGTGTGGGAGCCATCACCTGGCATGATACTACAAAGGCAAGAGAATGCTTTGCCAGGCCAGTGTGCACCCGAGGGCTCCTGGTATCCCCTAAACAAAGCCTGGTGATTTGAGATGTGTATCTTTTAACCCCCCACTTTTCACTGTGGGGTCATGCAAGTCAGGCATCCTGCTAGCCAGGAGGTAATAATAGGCAACTCATGCCCTGCCTGACTCCAGAGGCCAGACCTTCTAACTTACCTGCCCTCTCCTGGGCACTCCATGGCTCTCCAAAGCCAAGCCACCAAGTACCAGAAGCAGACTATGGATCCAGGTTTTCACCTCCTGGCTCTGCTGTGCTCCTGCTAAGTGCAGAAGCCACACCTGACAGCCACATCTGCCAAGGCCCCCAGAGCTTTCTTCCCCTCTGGTTTGGCAGACATCTCTGAAGGGACTGGATACATTCACTCAACTCTACCTGTACAGCCTTATGGCCAGATGAACCTTACCCATGCCATAGAGGCAGAGGTGCCCAAAGGGCTTAAAGCCTAAGCCGTTTTGTCCAGTGGCCAGGTGTGCCCGGTAAGACCCTCAGAGGGAGCTCTTTGCTTCATTCCTGCTCAGAAACCAGGAGTTTCTGATGTTGGTGATAGGCTTATAGCCAATAGCTGTGGGCCTAGGGTTTTGGCAGAGTAGACCTCTTAGGTCCCAAGCCCAGAGTCCTAGAGCCTCCCTAGCCCAACCCAGGAGAGACAGGGTGTGGGTAGGAGGCAGGATTCAGGCCAGTCTCACCCTCAGGGCCCTGGCTCCCCCTCATTCTCACCCCACTTGAGGAGTCCCCTCCCTTCCTTTCCCCTCTCCCCTCCCCCTTTCTCCTTCCCAGGCCCCTCTTTTCTTCTCCCCCTCCTCCCCCTTCCCCACCCCTCTCCAGTTTCCCCTCCTACTTTCCCTCTCCCCTTCTCATCCTCCCTTCTTGCTCCCTTCCCTTCCCCCTCTCTCTGTTTTCTCCCTGCCCAGGCCCACTGCCTCCCCTAGCCCCGGCTCTCAGAAAGACCTGGAAAGGCAGCTTTCTTTGAGACAGGAAGGTGTCCTCAAGTCTCAGGAAGGAAAAACAGTCAAGCTGAACCCAAGACCGTCTCCAAGGGGCTGGGGCTGGCTCTGAGCCAGGGCTGACATCACCTGGGAACCACTGCAGCCGCAGCTGCAGCCCGCCTCCTGGGGGGATGCTTCAGCTATTTAAAAAATAATAATAACACTAAAAAAACTTTTCCAGTCTGGTGTTTTTAAATGTGCTTTATATAGTGGGCCCTGGGGTGTGGGCGGTTTGGTCCCCTCCCCTTTGTCCTCCCAGTCCTCATTTCTCACACCACGCCGGGCAGCCTCCCGAAAAGACGGCTATTTCCCGGGAATCCGGAGGGATCACCCTCCAAGCCCTATTTGTCCCGGGTTAGCTTTTATCTGTTTAGATTCTCTTGACAACAACTTCAGAATCCATTGCTAATGTTCACATGGTTCAAGAAAGCTTAAAGGAACAGGGTAAAAGTTGGTGCCACCTGCTCCCCACTCACCCATCCTTGTTCCCTGGTGCAGTCCCCATTTCTTTTAATCAGTAAAATCTTCAGTAGCACTCGATGTGTGCATGCCCTCCACCCAAATGTATTCTAGAACTTTTTGAGCAAGGGTTTCCAGTGACCATGGCCTGTAAACATTGCCAAAGATACAGCTGCCCCCACAGCCTTCTTTTCCTTTTGAGGAGAAGGAGTTGAGATATGGTCTCACTCTGTAGTTCATGGTAATCCTCCTGCTTCAGCCTCCTGAGAGCTAGTATTAATAGGTTTGAGTCATCATACCTTGCTTCCTGTCTTTTTATAAGGCCATGGATAGAGTACTGTGACTCACTTTGCTCTGGACGTTGTACTATTTACTTAGAAAATATGTTAAAGTTGGGTGATGGCGGTGGCGCACACCTTTAATCCTAGCACTCAGGAGGCAGAGACAGGAGGATCTCTAAGTTCGAGGCCAAGCATGGTCTACTGAGTAAGTTCCAAGACAGCCAGGGCTACACAGAAAAATCCTGACTTGGGGTTTTGTACACACACATACACACACACACACAATCTTGGGGATAGATGGTGTATTGATGTGTGAAGAAACCCCTTAGTCATCTCTACACCCACTATGGTGTCTACTGCTAAGGAAGCAGGTATCCATGGTTACTGGTGCATGCTGAGTGGATAATGATGGGGAATGTAACCAAAGCATATGTCTGTGGAAGACTGTGGAGGAACCCACGAGGCTCTGTTATAGAAGTAACAGACCTTGGGGGGAGGACACAATGGCACCCCTATTGTCCCAGACATTCTGGCTGATGTACAGGGATCTTCAGAAACAGTCTGGGTAACACAGTCAGACTTTGACTTTTAGTTTGAAAAAAAAATTATTTGTTTATTTTATTTTACAAGTATGAGTGTTTTGCCTGAGTGTGTATATGTGGGCCACATATATGCCTGGTGCCCACGAAGGTCAGAAGGACATACTGAATACGCTGAAACTGGAGTTATGGATGAGTGTGAGCCCCCACATGGATTTGGGGACCTAAGTCCTGCTCCTCTTCGAGAGCAGCTGCTCTTCATTGGCTCTCCAGCCCATTGTCTTGGGTTTTAGAGAGAGAATGAAAGACCAAAAGAACAGATGAAAGAAAAGAAAGAAAGGAAGGAGAGAGAGAGAGATTCAAGTCTTTGGACCTTGGGTTGAGCAGCTTAGTGTGTAGGAAGCCCTCTTTCCAGGTTCCAGGAAACACACAAAGTAATGTGTTTGCTCCTCCCACCAAGTTCCCAGGGCTCAGAGATCTGGAGAGCTCCACCCACTCATACCTACACAGCTGGAAGGCAGTCAGCCCAGTTTGTCCCGCCTGAGGCAATATTCACCTTTCCTTTTTGAGACAGGGTCTCTCACTGGCCTGGTACCGACCAATTAGATGAGACTGGCTGGCCAGAATGCCTCAGGAATCTTCTAGTTTCTGCCCCCCCCCCCCAGCTCTGGGATTATAAGAGTGTGCCACCACACCATGCTTTTTTTTTTTAATGTAGGTGCTAGGATTTGAACTCAGATTCTCGTGCTTGTACAGCAACTACTTTACTGACTGAGCCATTTCCCTAGCCCTAAACTGACTCGGAGTTTTTTGTTTGTTTGTTTGCTTGCTTCGCTTTGTTTTGTTTTATGAACTTAGTGAAAATATCACTTGTAGAGAAGTAAGGGATCAAAGAGTCTGAGACGGGGAGATGCTTGTGAGGAAGCAAACCACACAGGTAGCCTGGTGTGGCCCATGCGCTACCTCTGCAGAAGGACATAGAGGCTGAGGTAATAAGTGGACAGAGAATTAAGCCAGCCTGACATAAGCAGGGTCAGGGAAAGCTTTTGACGGGAGTGATGCTGTGGGCTCCAGGAGGGTGGGAAGGGAAAGCAGAACCTGCCATGAAGAGAAGACAGCTAAAGGCAGCAGGAGTTCCCATGAGAACTTCTATGAAGGATGAGGTCTTGAGGGTCGAGAAAGGGCTGGAGAGTGGACAGACTGGGCTGTGATACAGGGCACCTGGGCCTCACCAAAGCAGTAGTTTCTTAGAACAGCAGATGAGAAAACAAAAACAAAAGAACTGGTGACGGAGAGGCCGCTTCAGCAGGAAGCAGGGAGGCCAGTTTGCATCAACCATGTAAAAACCCGTCACCGACCTGGAGTGCTAGCTCCATCAGTAACATGCTTGTCTTATATGCATGAGAACCTGAGTTTACTTTCTTTAGAAGCCATGTTAAAAAAAAAAAATGCTGGGCGTGGTGGCATCGTGGTGGTATCGTGGTGGCATGCACTTACAATCCCAGCTTGGGGGGTAGAGACTTGTGGATTCCTAAGGCCCCAGGCCAGCTGGTGACTCCCAGACCAATAAGACACTGGCTTGTTTTCCATGTTCACTGTTCGTATCCTCCCATCATAAACCTTTAAAACATTTTTTAACTAAAATATAATTCCATTTTTCTCCTCTTCCTTTACATCCTGATCCATAGGCAGAGAGAGCCTGAGAGTCAAGTGGGCTTTTGAAACCTCAAAACCCACTTCCAGGGACTCATCTCTTCCAAGGCCACACCCCCTCAACAAGGCCACACCTCCTCAACCAGGCCACACCCCCTTAACCAGGCCACACCTCCTCAACCAGGCCACACCTCCTCAACAAGGCCACACCTCCTCAACCAGGCCACTCCTACTCAACAAGGCCACACATTCTCATTTTTTCCTAAAGGTCCAACTCAACTCCTGGGTAATTAAGATTCAAATTTGTGAGCCTATGAGGACCATTCTCATCCAAACCACCATATTATGCAAAGGTGTAAGGAGAGAGCCACCTTCTTTTCCTTCCTCCAGCCCTTTCATGCACCCCCCCACCTTGCTTGCTCTCAAATTCATGGCCTCTAGCTCTTTAATTCTGATTGTATACATACATATATTTTCCCCCTAAATATGTCCATACAACTTGCTCAGCTCATATAATGATACTTGTATAATTTCATGGCTGACCACTTGATATTGGGTAGCCAATCTGGGGCTCTTCCCTGGGGAAGATTATTTCTCTTGCTCTCAGCAGCCCTTAGTTGTGTTTAGTTCTTTGTGGTTGAGGCCCCACGAGGCAAGGACTTATGCAGCCTAGGGGGACCCTGAACTCACTCTGTATCTACGATGACTTTGAATAAATCTTGTACCACCAAGACTGGTTTATGTGTTGTGGTGGATTGAACCCAGGACGTAGAGTATGATGGGCAAGGACTTTACCAAAACTGGCTTACATCCTCAGCCCCCACAAACCTCTTTAATGTTTCAGTCAAGTCTGGGTACGAACGCCTACACTTTTTCTTTTTCTTTCTTTTCTTTTTTTTTTTTTTGGTGGGGGGAGGGATAAGGGAGAAGGAAGTTTAAGACAGAGTTTCTCTGTGTAGTCCTAACGTTTCTAGAACTCACTTACTTAGTAGCAGGCTGTCCTGGAACTCAGAGATCTGCCTGCCTCTCATGCACCACCAGGCCTAGCTTGCACTTTTCTTTAACGAGACTCTCTTTTTAAAACACAAATTTATGAACTGGGCAGTGGTGGTGCATGCCTTTAATCCCAGCACTCAAGAGGCAGAAGTAGGCAGATCTCTGTAAGTTTGAGGCTGGCCTGGTCTACAGAGTGAGTTACAGAACAGCCAGGGCTACACAGAGAACCCCTGCCTTGAAAAACGCAAAACCAAAGCCAATACAAGCAAGCAAGCAAACAAACAAACAAAACTCATAAATTTACAGATTCTGACCAAGGGGAAAATATTCAGCTGCAGTTCTCCACTTATGCCCCCTCCAAATTCAATCCCCTGTCTTACCCCCAGCTCTGCTGCAGACCACCTGCTAACCCCCCACCCCACCCACCATCCCCATCTCCAGGGGATCATGTGGACCTTCCCCACTTAACCTCTCTCCCTCTCATTGTTTTACCCCAGCCCCCAACTCCGGTAGGCAGTCCCTGGACACTCTCCGGCCACTCCTGCCAGAGAAGCCGGTAGGCTGACTGCAGATCTCCATCTCTCCCTCTGCTCCTCCAATCCAGTTCCCAGTCTCATTCCCGCTCCTGTGGCAAACCTTCTGCTGCCACTTCTCCAAACCCTCTGCCTCCATTCCCAGGGGACTAATCAGATCCTGCTAGAACACCCTGCTTCCCTCTCTCCTGTAGACCCTCTGAGCCCTCCCCAGTCCATCCCCTTCCCAAGGGTCGGTTCCCAATACCCGGGAACACATTTTACCTAGAACCCTCAGTGGCCACACTTATTAGGACCCCAGAAGACTTTCTTATCAGACAACTCACAGCCACCCTCCTCTCCTAAGAACCAGAGAAGACAACAGAAACCAAGGAACAAAACAATCCCAAATGCTTAGATACAAGACTAAAAACACAACCAATAGTTAGGCAGTGGTGGTGCACACCTTTAGTCCCAGCACTCAGGAGGCAGAGTCAGGCAGATCTCCGTGAGTTCGAGGCCAGCCTGGTCTACAGAGTGAGTTCCAGGACAGGCTCAAAAGCTACATAGAAAAACAAAACAAAAACAATAACAAAAAAATCCACAATCAATAACAGTCAAGACAATATATCTCCACTATATAGCCCAGCAATTCTACTATAAGAGTCCCTGAGTACTATAACATAGCTAAAACACAAGAAAAATACCTTAAAACAGCCTTATGAATATGCTAGAGGTCTTTAAGAGGAAATGAAATCTATGAAGACACAATAGCAGGAGGAAATTAACTTAACTGTCCAAGACCTGAACATGGAAATAAAATGAATACAGAAAACCCAAACTGAGGGAAAACTGAAAATAAAAAATTTAAGAAATCAAAGAACTACAGAGACAAGCTCACCAACAGAATACAAGAGTTGGAAGAGAGAATCTTGGGCACTGAAGAAATGGATAGATCAGTCAAAGAAAATGTTAAATCTAAAAAAATCCTGGTACAAACCATAGTGTCCAGGAAATCTGGGAAACTATGAAAAGATCAAATCTAAGAATGATAGGAATAGAGAAAGGAGAAGAAATTCAGGTCAAAGGCACAGAAAATATTTTCAACAAAACCTTATAAGAAAAATTTCCTAACCTAAAGAAGAAAGCTTATCAAGATACAAGAAGCATCTAGAACACAAAATAGACTGGCCCAGAAAAGAAAGTCCCCTCTGTACATAATAAGCAAAATACCAAACATACAGAACAAAAAAAGGATATTAAAATCTGTAAAAGAAAAAGAACAAGCAACATATAAAGACAGACCAGTTAAAACATCTGACTTCTCAACGGAGACTAAAAGCCAGAAGGGCCTGGACAAATGTACTACAGACTCTAAGAGACCACAGATGCCAGCCCAGACTACTATTCCTAGCAAAACTTTCGATCACAATAGATTGGAGAAAATAAGACATTCCCAAATAAAACCAAATTCATCTATCTACAAATCCAGCTCTACAGAAGAACATTTCAACCTAAAGAGGTTAACTACACCCAAGAAAACACAGGAAATAAATGATCCTAGACAAGCAAATCAAAAGAGGGGACGCACACTCACACACACACACACACACCACCACCACCACCACCACCACCAACAACAACAACAACAAAATTACAGAAATCAACAAACACTGCTCATTGATATTTTTCAACATCAATGGTCTCAATTCCCCAATAAAAAAGACACAGACTAACAGAATAGATACAAAACCAGAATCCATTCTGCTGCATCCAAGAAACACACCTTAACATCAAGGATAGACTTCACCTTAGGGTTAAAGTATAGAAAAAGATACTCCAAGCAAAGAGATTTTATTTATTTATTGGATTTTCAAGACAGGGTTTCTCTGCAGCTTTGAGTCCTGTCCTTGAACTCGCTCTGTAGATCAGGCTGGCCTCAAGCTCACAGAGATCTGCCTGTCTGTGCCTCCTGAGTGCTGGGATTAAAGGTGTGCATCACCATCACCTGGCTCAACATTGCAATTCTTAACATCTATGCCCCAAACATAAGAGCACCCAAGTTTGTAAAAGAAACACTACTATAGCTTAAATAACATATTGACCCTCACACACAGATAGTACAAGACTTTAATACCCCACTCTCACCAATGGACAGGTCATCCAGACAAAAACTAAACAGAGAAATACAGACGTTATAAAAGAAACAGACCTAACAGATATTTACAGAACTCAAACACAAAAGAATATTCCTTCTTCTCAGAGCCTCATGGAACTTTCTCTGAAACTGACTCAGTCACAAAACAAGTCTCAACAGATAGAAGAAAAACTGAAATTACACCCTACATCCTATCTGACCACCACCGATTAAAGCCGGATATCAACACAACAGAAAGCTTACAAACTCATGGAAAATGAACAACTCATTGCTGAGTGAAAAATGGTCAAAACAGAAACTGAGAAAGAAAACTTTCTAGAATTGAATGAAAATGAATGAATATACCCAAATTTATGGAACACAATGAAGGTTGTTCTAAGAGGCAGGTTCATAGCACTAAGTGCCTACATTAAAAAAAAAAAAATGGAGAGATCTCATCCTAACAACTTAAAAGAACACCTGAGGCTGGAGAGATGACTCAGAGGTTGAGAGCACTGGCTGTTTTTCCAGAGGTCCTGAGTTCAATTCTCAGCAACCACATGGTGGCTCACAACCACCTGTAATGAGATTTTGTGTCCTCTTCCGGCCTGCAGACAGAACACTGTATACATAATAAATAGATAAATCTTTAAAAAAAAGCACACATGAAAGCTCTAGAACAAAAAGAAGAAATCACACTCAAAAGGAGAAGACAGAAAGAAATAATCAAATTCATGGCTGATATAAATAAAATAGAAACAAACAAACAACAGCAAAAAAGAATCAATGAAGCAAGAGTTGATTCTTTGTGAAAACAGTTAGATTGACAAAGCCTTATCCAAATTAACTAAAAGGCAGAGAGAGTTTATCCAGATCAACTAAACTGAGAAATGAACAGGTGGACGTAACAATGGAGGACACTGAAGAAATTCAGAAAATCACAAGGACATAATTTGAAAATCTGTACTCAATACAGGCCCACCTGACACCATGTTGCTCAAGCAGATGAAAGACACCCACGGGGCAGCCTGGGTCCACACAGCCCAACCTTCCTGAAGGCATCCCTAAGCCTGCCCTGCGCCATTGTGATGAGCAAGTACACAGTGGTGAAATGGGAGGGAAGGAGAGGCAAGCGGCAGAATGGTGTGTGCTGTGGTACGAGACAGTTCTGAAGGAGCGAGGGAGGTGGGGAATGGGCTGATATTGGTGGCCTGCTTGATACCCAGGACCAGGATGACATCCGGACCTGGGCTGCTGCCTAGAGAGCCAAGTCTGGGTCTGTGGTCCTATCGCAGCTGGAGTATTGTTGACATCCATGGCCCATATTGCTACAAAGGCCATGGGGATGCCTGGGGTCTGGACCATTTTTGTGCTGGAGGCTGTGCCGCTGTTGGGTCCATGTTGATCTTAGTGACTTGTGCTGCCATCTAGGAATATAATAAAGTCCAAGCCTATGACGCTGTTAACGCCCATGGCTGGGTCCATGGCCCTGCTGCAACCAGGGTCTGGGTTGGTGTCTGTGGATCCTGATGCCACCAAGGGCCATGCTGGTGCCAGGGACCATGCTGCTTCTGGGGCCATGTCGATCTGAATAGTTTGTGCTGCTACCTGGGGGTCAAGACAACATCCAAGCCTTAGAGTACTTATGAGGATCACGTCTGGGTCTGTGGTCCTACCATAGACAGGGTCTGTGTTGATGTCCTTGGTTCATGGTGCCCCCAAAGGCCACATGAATGCCCAGGGTCTAGGCCACAACCTGTGGCCATGTTGGCATCCGAGGGCCATGCTGTTGTCAGGGGCATTCTGATATGAGCGGCCTGCACTGTCACCTGGGGGGCCATGATGTCTGTAGCCTGTGTTGAGGGAGTGGTCATGGGAACCATTAGTGCTAAAGTAGGAGGATCACGCTGAGTAGGCCCCACCCATCACTGCCCATGGAATGGCTGGCCCCACCCCTTCCATCTCTCACAAAGGGCAGAAAGGGGAGGAAGCTAACCCCATGGCATGGGTCTAGGAGAGCTGGCTCTGCCCCTGGCCTGAGGGGGGTGGTCCCAGTGGCCCAGACTGTCCAGCCCTGCTGCCACCTAGACCCACGTCCTGGGCCTTGTGTTGACCACCCTAACATCTGAGCTATGTATTGTCTGTTGTAGTTCAAGGCAGGGACTGGTCCTGCAGAGCAACGGCTTCAGGGTCTCCTTGACTGAGGCAGTAGCAGGGTGCCCGGGAGGAGTTTCTTTGAGGATCCAGTGATGACTGTGTGACAGTCCTTGAGCCAGAACAAAAATTCATTGCAATGAACATTTTTCGGGTGGGGCTGATTGGATAGAAAGGTGTGCCGCGTGACACACCACGTGACACACCACGTGACACAATACGACTCCCAGTGCCACTAGGATGAATGAAGAAGTGTTGAAAAGACAGAGAGGCAAAGTGGCATTGCTTGGGTAACCACTAACCAGGGACTAGATAGCCCAGGGACCTAGGGTGAAACCAAATGTTACTATTTTTAAAAAAAATGTAAGAACAAAATGATTCCTAATGACATTCTGCTATCCTCCAAGATCAATGCCTTGCTCAGCCATCATTGGCAAAGCTTCCTCCTGCAGCAGATGGGAACAAATACAGAGACCCACAGTCAGACATTATGTAGAGAGTGAGAGACCTTTAAACGCTCAGCCCTAAAAGGGACATCTCTATCGACTCACTCCCGTCAGGCCTCAGGAAACCCCGCAGAAGAGTATTGGGAAAGAGTGTAAGAGCCGGAGAAGATGCAGGACACCAAGGAAACAAGTCCCTCTAAAACAATGGGACCAAGGCACACATGAACGAACTCACAGAGACTGAGGCGGGACACACAGGGCCCGCACAGGTCCATATCAGGCTTTCTGTACCATATTATGGCTCCCAGTTTGGTGTCTTCAGGTGATCCCTGAATGTGCCAACGAGTGGGTCTGATTCTTGTGCCTTCTCTTGGACTCTTTTCCTTCTGTTTGCTTATCTTGTCCAACTCCAAAGTTTTGACAATTTTGTTTTATCCTATTATATTTTATTTTGTTATATTTTATTATCATCCCTTAGACGTCTGTTCATTTTCTAATTAAATACAGAAAGGGAGTGGATCCAAATGGGAGGGGAAGTGAGGAGGAACTGGGAGGAGTAGAGGGAGAGGAAACCATAATCATATTATGTTCAGGAAAAAAAATCTATTTTCAATAAAAGAAAAGCCCATAAACTTACTATTTCAAAAGGACACTCTAGATCCCTCCATAAATGGGAAGCCAGTATCTTGTGCCATAAGTAGAAAGTAACCTTAAAAATAAGCACAATGAAAACAAAACAATGTCATTAAACTCTAACCGGATCTGGTGGCCTGCACAAGGCTCTGGAGGCCTTTTCTCTGTTGAAAAGGAAGTGTTCCCAGAGCGTGGAACGCATGCCAGCAGTCAAGGAGACTGTGTGCCTAGCAACAGACTGAAGGGAACTGCAGAGGGAAGAAGACTCCACTGCCAGCAGCAGCCCAGGTGTGTCCTGCTGTGCCCAGCCCACCTCAGGGTGAAGGGGGAGTGGAAGGTGGAAGGGTGGAGGGGAGGCTGTGGTTCTGTTTTCCCTTCTGGTGATGTGGGATTTCCCTCTGAATGCTGCGAATACCATTGGTGAATAAAGAAACTGGCTTGGCCTGTTGATAGGGCAGAACTTAGATAGGCGGGGAAAACTAAACTGAATGCTGGGAGAAAAAAGGGTATAGTTGGAGAGAAGTCATGTAGCCTGCAGGAGACAAACACCAGATAAACCAGTAAACTACATCCCCATGGCAATACACAGATTAATGGAGTGGGTTAAATTAAGATGTAAGAGTTAGCAAATAAGAAGCTAGAGCTAATGGGCCAAGCAGTAATTTAAATAATATAGTTTCTCTGTGATTATTTAGGGGCTGAGCAGCCAGAAACCAACAAGTGGCCTCCTTACAACATTCCTGTAGAAGGCTGGTCCCTCTTTTACATGCTGGGCAGGCCAAAGGTCAGCTTAGACTGAGCTGATGGCTCTGGCCAATCAGGTGTGCAAGCATGCGCCCTGTCAGAATACTGCTCACTGTGGTGGGGGCTGGGGGTGGGGGATGTTCGTGATCCCTCACAGCCCACATTGATGGATTGGGGTTATCTGATGGCTGGGAAGTTAGGTCATTTGGGGATGCCCTCAAAGTGGATAGTAGGACTCTGGTCCCTTTTCTCTCCTGACTCCCTGGACACTGTAAAGTGACCACCTTTGTCCCACTGTCACTCCACTACTTCATGCTCTGCCTCTCCTCAGACCCAAAAGCAATGGGGCAGGTGATATGTGAAATTCTCAGCAAAAAGAAATTTCTTCATTCCAAGCTATCTTCGGCATTTTTACAGTCCCTGGGAGCTGACAATCACACAGAAACTAGCGGCTGTTTTTATTTACTTACTTACTTACTTACTTTTGAGACAAGGCCTCACTACATAACCTTGTATTTCTTTTCCGCTTCCTCCATTATCATCATGGTGAGACACAAGACTGGGAGGACAGCAGCATGCAGGCAGACAAGGTGCTGGACAACAAGAGGGCATCTCAGACACTGGGTGTGGCTTCAGCATAGATGAGCCCTCAAAGCCCGCCTCCACAGTGACACACTTCCTCCAACAAGACCACACCCACTCCAACAAAGCCTCAACTCCTAATAGAGCCTCTCCCTTTGGGGGCCATTTTCTTTCAAACTACCACAGCTGCTATGCACTTTGTGTCTCCCTGATCAGCACCCAGTACAGAGGGTCTGAGAAACTTTACCTCAGAAAAACTTCAAAGACTAAGGAAGTGAGAAGAGGACGAACAGGAAAGGGACACTTCCACAAGTCCTGGATGCTAGGACACCCCAAGGAATGACGCACATTGTCCCACATCATTTCACACCGAATGGTGGCTGATGCCTTTTGCTCTGTGAGTTTCTGGGCACTTACGTAAACTGTAATAAGACTAATATTGAAGGGGTTGCTGAGAAAGGACTGGAGAGATGGCTTAGCCCTTGAGAGCACCCTGTTCCTGCTGAAAACCCAACTATGTTTCCTAGCACAAACGTCAAGTGGCTCACAACTGCATGCGACTCCAGCTCAGGGGGTCAGACATCCTCTTCTGGTCTCTGAGGACACTCGCACACATGTGACATATACATACAGAGACAAATAAATAAGAATAAATCTTTTTTTTTATTAAAATAAGGCCAAGAAACCAGGTGTGGTGGGACATGCTTTTATTACCAGCACTCAGAAATGTCTGAGTTTAACATTTAACAGCCTGGTCTACAGAGTGAGTTCCAGGACAACCAGGGTTAAGTATGTGTCTAGCATGCACGAAGCCCCAGATTCAAACCCCAGCTTTGCATAAACCAGGCAACTGTGTGCAGTGGTGCTCAGCACTCAGGAAGTAGAGGCTGCCCCTTGTCTCTCCCCCGGCCAGTAGCTGTGTTGTAGATATGGTACAGACACCATACAGACTGAAACAGCTACAGGATGGGGATAGCCTGGAACTCCAACAGTTGCAAGTCAGTCCCAGGTTACTTGCACCCAGATTATGGGTGTCCCTGCAGGAGTCAGACAGGGAAGCACACCGTGTGAAGACATGAGAATAAAACCCAGTGCCAGCTGACTTCATCATCCTGGATCAGGCTTCAGGGAGCCTAAGGACAGGCAGTTCACTGCCAGCATATTTAAAACACACTACAGTTTGGGGAAGGTTTCTAGGCAACCATCAGTCCAATTCCAGACGCACAATAAAGCTTAAGGTGTGACTATATAGACTCTCCTTCACAAAATCCATGTGTTTAACATTCCTGGTTCTCTGAGTGCTTCTCTGAGTGAAAGGAAGCTCTGTGCCCTCAGCACAAAGTAGGAAAAAAGATGAAATTCTGTCCTCTTTAGTGGTGTCTGAACACAACTGTGCATCCCGTGTTCTAAATGATTGCTTTCTTTGCAACAGGATTCAGCAAAAGCAACATATTGCTTGCTGTGTATCAGGAGCTGTTTGAGTCTAGGGGGAAGGAGATGTCTCTAGCATGTAACAATTGTGATTGAGTCACATAAGTCTCCTGATCACGCTTGCCTTCTGCATTCCCACATGTCCCCACACTTAGCAATCAGTACACCCCTATGTCCTGTCCAAACATCCTGAGAGGCAATGAAGGGGAGTGGGGAGAAGCTGCCATGCATAGTCCCCGGATCTACATTTGAACCCTAGCCTAACCTTTTCAGCGACAGTTTCCTCGTGCATGGCAGAGGTTAAGAGCTGTAATTATTTCTTACCATTTCTGAGGGTGAAGCATGAAATGCAGTAATGCTCAGAACATTGATAGCAGTGTTCAACACCCTCTGTGCTCAGTAACATGCAGCTGCCACCATCACAGCAGCATCATGTAAATACCTGCGAGACGCTAACAGGGAACGACTAAATGTCTGTTTTCTGGGCTGGTGAGATGGCTTGGTGGATGAAGGTGTTCGCTGCTGACCGTGGTGGCCTGAGTTCCATTCCTAAAACACACGTGGTGGAAGGTGAGAACTGCTGCCAATGACTTGTCCTCTGACTTCCACACATTGTATGGTACACACATGCTGACATACATACAAAATAAATAACCAAATGTTTAAAAAAAAAGGCCTGGTTTCATCCCGTGTATATGCATACACAGGTATTTGTGAGCATGTAGGTGTGCATACAGACATATGTATGTGCCTTCATGTGGAGATCAGACAACAACCTTGGACTTACTTTCCTCAAGGGCTGTCCCCCTTGTTTGAGACAAAGCCTCTCACTGGCCTGAGATTCGCTAAGTAGGCTAATGTGTACAGCCAGCCGGCCTCAGAGATGCACCGTCTCCACCTTCCCAGTGCTAGCATCAGAGAGACAGGCTGCAAGGCAAGGACTTACAGAGCTGTCACCCAGCCCCTAATGTCTTTTCTGATCCATTTTTACCTAATATATATTTTATTGTTGCTGCCATGACCAAAATTTTCTTGTTGCTGCCCAACAAAATCATCTAAAAGAATAAGTTGGTTTTGGCCATCGGTTTGAGGTCTAGTCCATCATGGTAACGAAGGCATGGGGGTAGGGGACACACTCGAAAAGCTGATGGCATTCCTCAGTCACCCAGCAGAGAAGGATGGGTGCTGCTCTCCCGCTTGCTTCCTCCTTTCCCTACAGTCCAGGACCTCAGCTCAGGGAACGACGATGATGCTACCCACAATCAGGGTGGGCCATCCCTCTGCAGCTGACCCTCTCTGGAAATACCTTCACAGGTATTTCCTGTGTATACCCAGAGGTGCGCCTCCGGAGAGATTCCAACTTTTTAATTACAGTTGTATTTATTTTGCATGTGCCTGTGTGCACAGGCATGTCACTGTGTGCAAGTGGGGATGAGAGACAACTTGTATGAGTCGGCTTCCTCCTTCCACCATGTGGTCCTGGGATTGAACTCAGGTCCTCAGGCTTGGTGGCACATGCCATCAGACACTGGGCCCTCATACCCAGCCCTCCTAGGATTCTCAATCCAGTCAAGCTCACACCGAAAATAAACCATTTCACTTAAAGAGGTAACACTAAGTCTTCTTCGTCATTGCCTGTCTACTCCCATCCCAGAGCCATTCTTTTCTGTTATTGATAATTTTCATCTTGTTGTTTTTTTTTTTTAAAGAAAGGGTGTCACATAATCCAGGTTACCCCTCAACTCATATGTGACTTAGGTTGTTTTTGAACACCTGATCCTCCTGTTTCCATTTGAGATTAGAAGCACGTGCCACCATACCAGGCCTTCCCCGTTGTCAGAACTCTGCCTCTTCCTGGAAATTCTGCTGTCACCTCTCCCAGAAGAGTCACCGACTTCTAAGGAAGCCTCTCTTCACCCACCTTCTCCAGATTCTGAAACAACAGTGTTCCCCACTCGGAGGAGGAGGTTTCAATTATCTTCCTCCTCTAAGAACTTATTGTTTTCCGCAAGGCATTAGAAACAGGGTTAGTCTAGGAGGCTGGAGTCCTGTTTTCAAGTCTCTGTCCTGGTGACAACTCCCAGTGTGGTGGCGCATACATATGACACACAGTCCACTCTTTCCTCCCCTCACAGAACACCAGAGGAATTTCCACTTATCCTCAAGGCTCAAGTCGGGTCCAGGACTGCAGCAGGGGTCTGGCTTGCTCAAGGTTCTAGGTTCCAGTCCCCACACTGAAAAAGGCAAAGTTTCCTGGCTACCTCACTTGTGAACGCTTTACTCCCTTAGATGGAGTTCGTGGCTTTCTGTTCTCTGGTTCTCTTTGACTGGATGGTACAGTCAAAACTCACGTCGAAGCCACCATGTTAGTCCAATTCCTTCCTGGCTCGTGGGTCTTGCTCTACTTGACTCTGAACTGCTGGAGGACAGAGTGTAGCTTATTTAGTCCATCTTCTTAGCCTATATTCCCTGACAGGGTACACGGAAAATGAGTTGTACATAAATGGCTGACTGGGCAAATCCATGATATCGTGATTGGATGAATTGTAGGCAACTGTATCAGTGGAAAATACATAGATGATGACAGACATAGCACACAGGTGAAATAGTGAAAGACTGAACTGTGCATGGAGAAGGCATAACAAAGAATAAGTTGGGGAGGTGGTGATTATTTGTGGATGATAGAAATGAAGAATAAATGGTAGGGTGTGGTGGCCACACACCTATATATAATCTCAGCATTCACGAGGCTGAGGCAGTTGCAGTACCGTGAGTTTGAAGTCAATGAATGCCAAGACAGCCAGGGCTACACAGCAAGACCCTATCTCAAACATAAAAAGAAGTGCATCTGAGACATGGCTCATTTGGCACTGGTCCTTGCCTCCTTTTGATGATCCTGGAGCCCTGAGACTCCACGTGGAAAATGAGAACTGACCCCTTCAGTGTCCTCTGACAGCCACGTGAGCACCACGCTCTGCGTCCAAATAAATAAAAAGTGGAATTCAAAGTGTTTGTCTTAAAGGAAAAGACAAAAAGAACAGATTCTTAAAATATAAATATACGTGAAACTTGGAAGTGGTGGTGCACGCCTTTAATCCTAGCACTCGGGAGGCAGATGGATCTCTGTGAGTTCGAAACCAGTCTGGTCTACAGCTAGAGCAGTTACACAGAGAAACCCTGTCTTAAAAAAACTAAAAGTTAATTAATTAAAAGTTTTTGTCTTAAAAGAAAAGATGAACAGATTTTTCAAACATAAATACACGCGAAATGGTGGCGGGACAAATGAATGGGATGATGGGTAAAAGACGGTTGGGAGACAGAAGGATAGGTACATGAAGAAGAGATGGATAAGGAACAGGTTATTTGCATGACAGTTGCAAATTAGAGGCTAGTGAACGGTGGCTAGATGGATGATGAATGGAGGACAATGGCAGACAGATGGAAGATGGATAGCTGATTAGGTGTCTGTCTGAATGGGTATATGGATGAGAAACAGATGGATGGAGTTGGCAAGCAGACAGATGGTGGGCTGGTGCTGTGTGCATGAAGATGGATAAGGATAGGCGGTATAGGGAAGGATGAATGGACTTCAGACTAGATCGGTGATGAATGAATTATTGGTACTGAACAAAGTATAAAGAAATGGATGAATGTCAGCTATAGATTGATGAATGGCATCTGATCAGAACACAGACGGATGGATGTGTCATCACAGATTTTAAGGGTCCTTCCCACTGCTGTCTGAGGGACCAGCCTCCAGCACAGGGCTTTGACAAGAATCCACAGAGTCGGCCAGGCTAAACTTTTCTATCTGAGGGGGGTTAAGGAAAAAAGACGTTCACAAACACTCTTGATGTTTTCCTTCTTTATTCCTATTCTTCTTTATTCTCTCTCTATTATCTCATGTTGTTTTACAGGTTTTATACTCCAACAGAATTTTCCAGGCTGTAGGAGAGTCCAAACGGTTGCATTCCATTTCTCAAGTGAATGATTACAGGTAAAAACATGCTTTTCATCTCCCTCACATGGTCAAACATTTTATGTATTACAGGTGACAAACAAATTATCCCAAGAATTCATATGCATTCATACCCAAGCAGCTTGTTATAGATTAACCATGTGGCAAGCAAGGTGTTCTTGTCAGGTCTTTTACTGGCAGGCTGCATTTTGCAGTTACAAAGAAAGGGCCAATTACTTTATTACTTACCTTGAAAGGTAATCTTATAAGGAATCTTAAAGAAATCATAAACCCAAACCTTTATATATGAAAAAGAATCAGCCAGCTCTACTTTAGATCTTTAGGGTGCATATCCATTCATTAATAGTTTTTTACATCGGAAGATTGAGGACATACATGGGTATAAGGAATTAATCATCACCATTGGTCATCAACCAAACCTAGCAAGGAGAGTATGTCAGCCAGTAATAATTGGGCTGCCTTGTTCTTGTTCCCTCACCTTAAAGAGTTCTGCATTTAACTATGTGTCTTTTGAAAACTTTAGATTGTCTTCTTGGGTTTTTCACCTCAAAGTTATTTAACAAAGACACCTTAGTCTAACTTGGTTATTTTCAAAGCTTTGTTTCAGCCGTGATGCACTCTGAGACCTGTGAACATCTCCTGACATTAAGGTTCGAAGAATTTAAATTAGTTGGGCTATTAGGACTTAATTGTTAGTCATTAACTTGAGTTAAAAACCATTCAGCTTCTTACGTGAGACTCACAGCCCCTGGCTGTGAAACATATCATTGTATTTATTTTTATTCATCAAAACTCTGTATAATTTATTATTATTATTATCAAATCAGACAGTACATCTTATGGGAGGGGTCACGATCTCGACAATCCACAGGTAAAAACGCCCGATATAACAGGATGTTTCCAAGAGATAAACACACTATATCACAGGCAGTGGAGATCTCCCCATGCTCGCTCACACCATGCTAAATACCAGAGAAAGAAAGCCGCAGCAAACATGGAAAGGCACAGCAGAAGCAAAAGACATTCTGGAATCTGGAGTCCCGTGCCTTGCCTAAACGAGATTAGCTCATCAAAGGATTCTCTTCTGATGGGCTGACACCTGGAACTTCAACTGCAACTCGCTGCTCCTGCTCCTCCGGCATGGTGCCCAGCACCTTCCAGCTCTGATTTACTGTGAGTGCTGTCTTCTGCGGGGAGGGAGAAATGAAGCTGCTATTGAAGGTGTCTTCGCTGACTAGTAGGGTTCATAGGAACTGTACTAGAGGTTTGATTTTATACCACAGCAATGTAGGGTAAAGGAACCTGTTGCCGAGCAAGGCAGGGACGGCTACAGCCATTCTGCAGCCAGTGAAAGCACAGCTCTTGTTGAAGTCTCTTGTTGAAGTCATCTTTTCAAGCTTACTTCCCTTTTTCTAGGTGTCGGTTTCCCCCTTGGGATGGGTGGCCCCTCATCCCTAGGCTAGCCCTTCTGCACATCCCTGCACTATTCAAAGCAGGCTTCCTCCAAGAACCTCCTGTGTGGCCTGGCCTTCGGGAACTCTTTTCTCTGCTTTTAGAGACCTCCTACTTTGCTTGCCCATCTTGGCCCACATCTGAACATCTGATACTCACTGAGACCCATCAGGCAATGGGCTTGCTTACTTTTGACCTGGTTCCCACTTCCTTGAGACAGTTTGGTCTTTTTACACAGTCCCAAGCAACTTGTCTTTTTTGATTGTTTGTTTTTTGTATTTTCAAGACAGGGTTTTTCCGTGTAACAGCCCTGACTGTCTGACTGTCCTGGAATTAGCGTTATAGACCAAACTGCCCTCAAACTCACAGAAACCCACCTGCCTCTGCCTCCCAGGTGCTTGGATTGAAGGCGTGCACCACCACTATCTGCTTTTTTTCTTCCTTATTTTTATTTTAAAAGTATGAATGTTTTGTCCACATGTACATCTACGTACCCAAGGAAGTCAGAGGATGATAGTAGGTCCCTGAGACTGGAGTTACAGATGGTTGTGAGCCCCCATGTGGGTGCTAGGAATCAAACCTGGATCCTCTGGAAGAGCAGCTAGTGCTTTAACTTCTAAGCTATCTCTCTCTCACTCTCTCTCTCTCTCCAAACACACACACACACACACACACACACACACACTTTTTGTGTTGTTTTTTGAGGCTAGCCCATGTTAATCTTGAACTCTCTATGTAACTAAGGCTGACCTTTGGGAGTGGGTTGGTGATACTGGGGATTCAACCTTGGGCCCTGCACATCCAAGATCTCTACCCCTGAGCTATATTACTTCAAGACCAGCATTGAATTGATCCTCTCTCCTCTGTCTTCCAAACACTAGGATTACAGGCCTACCTTTAGCACACCTAGTTACTTAGAGCGACTTACAGCATAAAGTGTACACCTTCAAATTACTCAGAGCTTTGACGAAATTTTCACAGAGCTTGAAAAATTAAAAGAGTAGCATTTGAAGCCAGATACGGTGGTGTAAGCTTGAAATCCCAGCATCTGGGAGGCAAGGAGGAGGGCTGCCATAAACTGAAGTCTGCCAGGGCTACTTCACAAGACCCTATCTCCAAACAAAACCAAAAAGAAGCCAGATTATTTGTTAGGTTTTTCTCAGTGAGACTTTCATATGTTAGGTTTTTCTTGAGCTTGAGACGAGCCTCTCTGCCGCCGGTGTAAATAATTCCAATCAGACCAAATTAAACCAAATTAAAAGGCGCCCGTGTTTAATGCAATGTTCCCTGATGGCACCGGGAAAGCATGGAGAGGGGAAGAGAGGAAAGGGGAGACCACGGAAACCCCGGAGACCACGTGTTCATTTTCGGGGGGGGGGGCAGTTTAAGTAGCCTGTGAGAGTGGTCTTGACCCTCCCTGGGGAGGGGTCACTGTTTGGCGGACTTTCTAGGAGGTGGAGTTTGGACTAAGGCAACTCCCAGGGGAGGGGGCTTGAAATGGAGTTCCTGCCAAGTATTCCAATAATGGATGCCAGGGGCTGGGATGAGCTCCCCCGCCCCCCGCCGCGACTATAATATTCCAGACTCTTTGTATAAAGTGGTGTTAGGGAGTTGGGGTGATGCTTTCGACCAAACACTATTAACCACCAGGAGAAAAGGGAAAGGGAATGCAAGGGGCAGTAGCTGCCGTCACTGTTTCAAACTGCCCTGCGACTATAGACATAAACCGCTAAGACTTCGGTGCTACCTCCTGACCCTCACCTTGGCGTAAGTGGTGGCTCCTTGGAGTCTTCGCTCATAAGAGACTCCATACTATACAAGCCATGAATCTGTACACATCATATGACTTATAAATAACAAGAGGACAAAGTTCACATTGGTCCTTTATCCCTGAGTCCTTGGTTTTGTTCTTTAAAAGGCAGGCGTGTTCCCTGGCAGGCTTGCAGAGCAGCCGCTAGTCCGAGAAGATTGGCTGTGGGTCCCTGCAAGATCTCCAGGGTGGCAGGCTAGTCCCGCCCTGCGGCCGGAGAGCAGGCGGGTGGGTGCGGTGGACGGCGGAGGACATAAGGCTATACGTAAAGCTAAACATTTATTACTTAAAGAAGAGGCAGAGAGACAGAGAGACAGAGATAGAGGAACATAAAGACATAAAAACATAGAGACAGAGGAGACACATGTGCACACGCCAAGAGACGGGGACGGAAGAGAGAGAGCTAAGATGGTGACCAGGAGGTCAGAAGTAGCTGGGAGTGGGCATGGCTTGCCCTTAAAGGGACCAGAGCAAAAGAATAACATTTGGTGCATGGCAAACAGTGCGTGGCACACAGGAGATATTCAGAAAAAAAAATATTTAATTGACTGATGAATTCATATACGGGTCCCACGATTTGACTAAGAGAAGTTAAACTCTTTTCCCAGAAGACGGGAAAATGGAGTGGGTCTGACTCTTACTACAGAGGAGCAAGGACAAGGTACCAATATGAAGGGGCTGGAGAGACGGGTCAGGTGTTAAGAATGTGGGTTGCTCTTCCAGAGGACCGGAGTTCAGTTCTCCCAGCATCTACATGGTGGGTCACAACCACGTATAACTCTAGTCCTAAGAAATCTGATGCCTGCTCTCACCTCTGAAGGCACTGAACCACAGGCAAAAAAGAGGGAGGGCAGTGCGGTGGCTCAGTAGGTGAAGAAACTCGCTGCCCTGGCAGATGACCTGAGTTCCATCCCTGGGAGCTACGTGATAGAAGGAAAGAACTTTCTCCCATTGTCCTCTGACTTCCACACTCACACCATGGCCCAGACCCAGACCCCTGGCCCTACATACACATCAAATAAATAAAATGTAATTTAAAATGTATAAACCTGAGCATGGCTTTTCCTAGTGGATGCTAATGGGTCAAGGACATGCTGACAGCCAGATGAGGTGGTGCATCTTGAAAAATACCAAAGCGGGGTCAGCAGGCGCCTGCCTGTAACCGCAGTGTTTGGCAGGTTGAAACAGGAGGATGATTTCAAAGCCAGCCTGGGCTATACAGTGAGACTCTGTCTAGAAAGGAGCTCACTGGCTTCAGATTTCTGTCACCTGCCAGTCTCCTGAGACTTTTGGCTCTGGGGCTCCTGTATAGGGTCCCTAAGGTCAAGGTCCTTGCCTTGCATCTGACTCTTTAGTCCCCAGCACATAGCGTGGCTCCGACAGGTCCTGCTTGGCCCCTGCTTTGCACACTTGCTTGCCTGCGGTCTCCTCCGGTTGCATTGTCTGCACCATACCCCTGCCTGCCCCGCCCCAGGCATTCCCTGTGGGGATTGGTACAGAAACTCCCAGCTCCGGGTGAGCGGCAGGTTAATTTCCTCCAGGAGCTTCCCTCGGCAAACAATGAGACAATGGCGGGCCGGAGGTAGCCTGCGTAAGACCGTGAAGAAGGGGAAGTTGTAATCTGTGTGCGAAGCCAGCAGGCGGGCAAAGGGGCAATAGAAGCCAGCAGGCCAGCCCAGGCCCTCCACCCAGCCAGCCCCTGGGACCCGTTAGGCCCCAACCTGAAGGTCACCTGAGTCGCCCTTGAGGAAAACAGCCCCAAACTGCCTTCTTGGAGAAAACAGAGATGGGTGGGGCATGCCCCCCCCTTCTTTTTCCGAGAGCCTCTCTGGATAACTCCAGCTGCGCACCTCTGGACACCGGACTGCAAGGAGATTTCCCCAAAGATCATCTGATTCTGGCTGTGTTTTGCTATGTGGCAGGCTACCCAACCTCTCTGTACATTCTGTTCCTAATCTGTGTGGTAGTTTGTGCCTCGATTCCAGCACCTGGGAGGGGATGGCGGAAGGATCTTGAAGTTGAAGCCACCGGGACTACTGCATACTACCCTACTATCTCTTGTTGAGTGCCAAGAAGATTCCTTCTCGCCTTTCATCCAACAAGCTTATATTTAGTATCTGCTATGGACTGGCACTGTGCTAGATGCTGGAGGATATTCCCAACCTCATGGGGACACCCAGTCCTGTCAGCAACTGCAATGGGTCACTTCAGGAACCTTTGCTAAAGAGCTACAGTATTGCCAGGCAGTAATGGTGCACACCTTTAACCCTAGCACTCGGGAGGCAGGTGAATCTCTGTGAGTTCGAGGCCAGCCTGGTTCACAAATCGAGTTCCAGGACAGCAGGCGCTGATACAACAGAGAAACCCTGTCTTGAAAAACAAACAAACAACAACAAAAGAACTACATAGCAGATCTTAGTAGAAGAGTCAGGGCCATGGGAAACAGGCCTGGAGTGCAGGTGGGGTGTGGATTTCCTAGGCCAAGGGGAAAGGTCATGATACAGCAGCTGAGAGGCCATAGCAAAGTCAGTGTCAGAGGAAGGCGCAGGTGATCTGGAAGTTGTAAAGGCTGAGGCTCCCTTACCCTCCACCCTCCAGAGCTCCCCTCCCTTTATCTGAAAACAAAGGAAAGCCACCCAAAGTTCTAGTATCTGGGAGAAGGGGGCTCCTCCTCGTTGGACACATTATACATGACAAACCTTGCCACCCCTGGTGGGGTGGGAACTTGTCATGCCTTTCTCACAGGTAAGGAATGTGGGGCTTGGAACAGGGGTGGGAGAATGGGGGGAGTGGGGGAAGAGAAAGGCTCTTAGCCAACAGGCCCTCAGAGTTCTTTGGGGAAGGCCTTCCCTAGCTCCCTGCTCTCAGGCCTTCTTCCCGTCACCCCAAAAGCTCCTCCAAATGTAGTCATGTGCTCATAAGCAGTAAGGGACAGGGAAAACCCAAGGATATCTCCAACTCAGGTCATGACCTCATCTGTCCCCAAAATCTAAGCAGCCGCTGTCCTAACCTGGATTCAAGTGTAAGTCTGGCTCTCCCCACAGAGGCTGCACCCAACTGTATGGCTCGACCAGTCCAAGGAAGGCTTAAAGAGCAGCTCCCAGGCTGGGGGCATAGTTCAGTTGGTAAAGCGTTTGCCTAGCATGCAGGGAGCCCTGGGTTCAATCTCCAGCACTTCATAAACTAAATGTGGTGTAATCTCAGGATTTGGAAGGTAGAGGCAGAAGGATCAATAACTCAAGGTCATCCTTTACTGTGTACTGAGTTCAAGGCCAGCCTGGGCTAAATGAGACACTCTTAAAGGGGGAAAAAAAACCCCAGTTTCCTAGTTCCCCATCAGTCCTCAACCTACACTTGTGACCAGGCAGAGCTGCAGCGGGCTTCCCAGCCGACTGTTCTCAAAGACCCCACTCCACCTGATTCCTGCCTCTTACAGAACACCCTTTGCCCACCACCCCCACCCCAGTACAGTCATTTTAATGACTAATCTCTTCAGGCTCAGAGCCCTTCTATGGTGGGATCCCACAAACGGAGCCAGAGTCCTCCTCTGACCCACCTACCTCCTCCCCGTCCCACTGCCAAAGAAACCCGGACTCCTTTCCGCCGCAGCTGTCCTGCTGTGTCAATGGCTCTCAGCCTCTTCACAGGGGTCGCCTAAGACCCTTGGAAAACAAAAATATTTCTATTACGATTCATACCAGTAGCAAAATTACAGTTAGGCAGTAGCCACTTAAATAAGATTATGGTTGGGGGCCACCACAACATGAGGAATTGTAGTAAAGGCCACAGCACTAGGGAGGTTGAGAACCGCTGTCCTTCCTCCATCCCTTCCTCTCTGTCAGGGCCTGGGGACTGCAGCTCCCTCAGAAGCTCTGGCCCCGCAGTTGTGGTATCTTTCCTCATGCTCCTCTCTGCCTGGCTACCCAGGAGGCCAGTCCTTGCCTGATGTCTAGGAGGCCCCAGAGGTACAATGGTGGTCCCTCAACAAATATTTGTTACATGAAAGGAACCCACTTCATCGATGGCATCCCTCTGCCATTGACACGGTAGGACGGTACACACTCTCACCTGCAGAAGGTAATCCCATTTCTTTTTCTAAAAAATAACTTATCTCACTTTACTTTTATGTGTATTGGTGTGAAGGTATCAGACCCCTGGAGTTACGCGCAGTTGTGAACCCCGGGTCCTCTGGAAGAACAGCCAGTGCTCTAATCACTGAGTCATCTCTCTAGCCCTGATAATCACATTTCTGAACTCTCACTTAAACTCAGAGAAAGATGGCCAAGCTCTGATTCCTCGGAGCTGTCTCCCTGAGACCAGGGGGCCCCTGTGAGCCATCGGATCCGGGAGCCCCGAGGCTCCCCCGTCACTCTTTCTGCAAGGAGGCTCGGTCATGGGGTAGTGTTGGCCTGGCTGTTAGAAGCAACCTCCTCTCACCAGCTCCCCTTGTTCCAGGAAATCCAGACAGAGTTTCCCTCCTGGAGGCGCCGCCCAGAGGAACCCTCTAGGGAAAGACACAGCATTTTTGAGGAAAGGGGTGGGAGGGGTGTGGGAGAAAAAGTCACACACACAGACACACACACTAAAAAAACCAAAACAGTGGCTGAGCCAGGAATGTGCCTGGGTGAACCAGAGCCAAGCCTCCCGTCACATCCACAGCTGTGCTGGCCAGGGCCCTGCGGGGGTGCAGGCGGGGCAGGTCAGGACAGGGGCAGGACACCAGCTGCCAGCCTGCTCCTGGCTGGCAGAGCTCCCCGCCACCATCCTGTGAGGAGAAGCCGTGGAGTGACCCAACCGCAGGTCAGAGCACAGCCCCCTGACACTCCCTGGGCAGAAGGGCCCCAGGCCCCTCTCCGGCTTGTTCTCAATTTCATGACCAGCCTTGGAGAAGTGTTGAAACAGGGTCATTTTTCAACAAGGGCTGGACTGATTGGGTGAAGAACGGCCTCTTTTCTCAGCAGGGATCTTGACCCAAAGTTCCAAATTCAGGGACTCCGTGAACTTGGAGGCAACTTTGAAGCCATGAACTTGAAACAGCTTCTTGCACGGGGGTGTCTAAGTGGGACTTTGCAGCTTCTGGGAGAGTACAAACCCGAGCTGCAGTAAGGTGACAGGAACATTGTCAGGCAGGCGTGACGCCCTAGGGGTTAGTTGCATAGCACAGGTGGCAGGTGGTGTGTACTCAACCCCAACTCCTTTTCTTAAATTTGGTTTTGTTTTTTGAGACAGGTTTCTGACTATTCTGGAACTCGCTTTGTAGACCAGGCTGGCCTCAAACTCATAGAGATCCGCCTGCCTCTGCCTCCTGAGTGCTGGGATTAAAGGTGTGCACCACCCGCCCAGCTTCCCAACTTCCATCTTAATACTTTTTCTTTTTCCTAGACAGAGTTTTTCTGTGTTGTTTTCCAACGTGTCATGGAACTAGCTCTCCTTCCTTCCTTCCTTTCTTTCTTTCTTTCCTTCTTTCTTTCTTTCTTTCTTTCTTTCTTTCTCTCTTCCTTTCTTCTTTTCTTTCTTTTTTTTAACAACAGGACAGAGGAATTAAATACAGTCCACACGGAGATTGAGAACTTCCTTTTTTTTTTTTCAAGACAGGGTCTCTCTGTGGCTTTGGAGCTTGTCCTGGAACTAGCTCTTGTAGACTAGGCTGGCCTTGAACTCACAGAGATCCTCCTGCTTCTGCCTCCCAAGTGCTAGGATTAAAGGCGTGCGCCACCACCGCCCGGCCTATCCTAATACTATTTTAAAAATACTTTATGTGTCTATGCACATGTACTGCTTGCCTCCAGGAAACTTCGAGGTCAGAAGAGACATCAGGTCCCCTGAACCAGAGTTCCAGGTTCTGCCATGTGGGTGCGGACAACTAAACCTGAGTTCTCTCTCCAGCCCTAATTATTTTTTAAGACAAAGTCTCATGTAGGCCTATTAGGTCTTGAACTCACTGTGTAGCTGAAGATGGGCTTGAACTTCTGATCCTCCCGCTCCCACCTCCCTAGTGCTGGGGTTACAAACCTGCTCTACCCCACCCCACTCTACGCAGTGTCGAAGATCAAATCCAAAGCCTCACCCATCCTAAGTGGACATTACTGAGTTAATGGCCAGCCCTGGCTCCCATCTTAAAAGAGTCAATGTGCAAATAGAGAAACTAGCCTGGAAGGCACCTGCCATCAAGAATGACCACCTGAATTCACTCCTCAGGACTCACATGGCAGAAGAAGATGTTAATCCTGAAATTCACCAGAGAAAACCCAGCTCCACCATTTTGGCCAAATTTAAGCAAGCTGTTATTGAAATTTCAAATACTGACCAAGAAGGAATTTGGAGACTTTCCAGCTATGTGGTGAGGCACATGATGCCAGGGCTTATATCAACAAAGCTCACAGGTCACTATACTTGCCCATGAAGCTTTGTTGTTATTTTCCAAGAACTACAACTCCCAGAATCCCAGGAAGTCACCTGAATCTTGGGCAAGTGGGGCTTACAGAGAGAACCTACCCCACAAAATGTTCTCTGACTTTGACATGTGTACACCCACACACAGATACATACACACAATAAATAGTGTTTTTAATTTTTTGAGATATTCATTTTATTTATGTGTATGAGTGTTTTGCCTGCATGTATGTCTATGCACATGCCTGGAGCCCATAGAGTCCAAAAGAGCGTCAGATACCCCGGAGTTACAGGTGGTTGTGGGTGCTGGAAATCGAACCCAGGTCCTCTGTCAAAGTAGCCGGTGCTCTTTACCACTGAGCCGTCTCTCCAGCCTCATAAATAAACTTTTGCCGGTGTTTGCCAACCACTGTATCACTCATCCTTATTAGTATTATCTTTAATATTAAGGTAATAAGGGCCGGGGGCAGGCAGATTTTTGACAGAGAACAAGGTCCTCAGTCCTTACCCAGCGCCAAAATGCCAGCAAATAAATACACTAATTAAGTTCAAGCTTTCCGTCCTGTAAGCAGACTCAGGACTTACAGAATGCCATGAGATCCCAACCATCAGCGTGGCCATAATCCCTCCCCTGTCCTGTGCCGTCCTGCCTCACAGCGTGTTCCCAGAGGTCACTCTGCGCCCTCACTTCACTCAAGTCTTTGCTCAAATGTCACCTTCTCAGGGACAACTGCCCAGGCCATCCTAAAAATAGTAGTGTGGCGCATGCCTTTAATCCCAGTACCCAGGAGGCAGAGGCAGGTGGATCTCTGAGATCAAGTCAAGGCCAGCCTGATCTACAGAGCAAATTCCAGGACAGCCAGAACTACACAGAGAAACTATAAATAAATAAATAAATAAATAAATAAATAAATAAATAAATAAATGTAAACTAATAAAGTAAAGTAAAATAATATTGCAAGATGTGACAGTGACTCAGGCCTGCTTTCTCCACACAAAGGAGGCTGAAGCAGGAGGGTCATGAGTTCAAGGCTGGCTTGAATTACATACATAGCGAGACCTTGTCTTGAAAGAATAATGAGGTGGAGGGAGCTGGAGCGCTGGGTTCAGTAGTTAGGGGCGTTTGCTCTTGTGAGGACCCCAATTTGGTCCTACATGGAGGCTCACAGTCATCTGTAATTCCAGTACCAAGGGATCCAACTCTCTCTTCTAGCCTTCATGGGCACCAGGAACACATATGATATATAGACATGTACTCAGGCAAAACATCCATGAACATAAAAATAATAATGAAGTGATAAAATATTTTAAAGTTACATTATTTTAAAATTATTTGTTATTGTTGCTTTCCAAAACAGGGTTTCCTTGTGTATCCCTGGCCATCCTGGAACTTGCTCTGTAGACCATGCTGGCCTCGAACTCAAAGATCCACCCGCCTCTGCCTCCTGAGTTCTGGGATTAAAGGCGTGTGCACCACCACTGCCTGGTATTATTTTTTAAAAATCTTTTTAAAATATATTAAAAATAATATAACCGGGACTGAATAGGTAGAACAGAAGTTACGAAAGAAGTTTTCTCCCAGAAGAGCCATGTTCTGTTGGCCAAACCCACATCAGGAAGCTCACAACCAACTGCAACTCCAGCTTCAAGGACCCAATGCCTCTGTCCTCTGTGGGCACCAGCACTCACATGCACACATTCTCTCTCTCTCTCTCTCTCTCTCTCTCTCTCACACACACACACACACACACACACACACACACACACAATCTATTTTAGAAATGCTTTTACTGTATTTTAGTACCATTGTTTCCTTTGTAACTTTATGTACCTTACACATTTAAAAATCATGATTATAGGCTGGAGAGATGGCTCAGCAGCTAGGGGCCCTGACTGCTCTTCCAAAGGACCTGGGTTCAATTCCCAGCACTCACATGGCAGCTCACAACTGTCTGTAACTTCAGTTCTAGAGGATCTGACACCCTCACTCAGACATACATACAAGAAAAATACCAATGCACGTGAAATAAAAATAAATAAATTACAACATTTAAAAAAAAAACCAAACGATTATGATAAGCGGTCTGTTCACTAGATTCAGAAGAGGCCCTAGAAACCCACATCATTTTTTCCTTCCCCCCATTTTGTTTATTTGTTTTTTATTTTGTTTTACATGGGGTCTCAAATGTAACTAGACTGGCCTTGAACTTACCACACACTTTGAATTCATTCTCCTGCCTCTGAAACCATCTTGGTAAAAATGAAGGAGCTCTAAAGAGAAATACTTGCGGCCTTTCTTTGCTATAAAACTATTAAAACAATGATCTCCAAGAAATTGGAGTTTTCCCAGGCTCTTCATGCTGGCAGAAGGGAAAAGATGAAGTCTGGTGCCAGTCCCAGAAGGAACTGTCTCCTGGGAAGAGATTTCATGAAGTTCTGCCGCATTGTCTGGTCACCTTATAGGATGGACGGGAGCTGAGACAATGATGGGTCAGTGATGGGCAGAACTACACTTTGTCCAGAACTGCTTAGTGACCATACCTCTGCCCGTTAAACCTAAACCTGGCCCGAGCCAGAACTGAAAGATCGACCTGGGAAGGAGAGGGGTCCCTGGACTTTTTCATTGTTCCTCTTCTGTCCATTTTGAATAAATCTTTCTCTAATTTTGATTGTGACTCAATGTCTTCGACCGGCTCAAGCTCTGACCCCAACAGCTCTAGTGTTATCTCCCATGTTCCAAGGGCTGGGATTGCAGATGAGCCACCTGTGTGCTCACAGCGCTCAAAGTGTGTGTGCTTGTTTGTTTTAGGGAGAGGCATAAGCATCGGGCTTGGCTCTGGGCTTCAGCCGGTCTGTTTTGTCGTGGCTGCTGCTGCTGCTGCGGCTGCTTTACAGCGCTGGGGATTGATTCGCTCCTCATGCAGGTCAAGCAGCCAGGCAAGCACTGTACCACTGAGCTAGATCCCCAGGTTTTTTCTCTTGTGTTTTTTTTCTTTTGTTTTAACTTTACTTTATTTCTTATTATTATGTATATAGTGGTTGTATGCAGCAAGCAGAAGACAATTTTCAAGAATACGTTCTTGTTCCAGGCATAGTAGCACATACCTTTAATCTCAGTTCTCGGAAGGCAGAGGCAAGTGGATCTCTGGTCTGCAGAGCAAGTTCCAGGACAGCCAGGACTGTTACACAGAGAAACCCTGTCTTGAAACAAGGAAGGAAGGAAGGGAGGGAGGGAGGGAGGGAGGGAGGGAGGGAGAGAGGGAGGGAGGGAGGGAGGGAGGAAGGGAGGGAAGGAAAAGAGGGAGGGAGGGAGGAAAGAAAGAAAGAAAGAAAGGAAGGAAGAGGGTTGGCAATGGCAAAGTGGCTCGTGAGTGAAAAGGTGCTTACTGGACAAAGCCTGAGGATGGGAATTTAATCTCTGGAACCTACAGTGAAAGGAGAGAACTGACCCTGGAAAGTGTCTTCCACACTCCTGCTGTGGTGCTCATTCTCTCTCTCTCTCCCTCTCTCTCTGTCTCTCTGTCTCTGTCTCTGTCTCCCTCCCTCTCCCTCCCTCCCTCCCTCCCTCTCTCTCTCTCTCTCTCTCTCTCTCTCTCACACACACACACACACACAGGCACACCACTAATAATTAATACATTTTTTAAGACAGAAAATCAAACTGAAAAAAGTGAAAATAAAAACAACGAGGTGATGAGGTGTCCCCCCGACGAACCCCTGAAAAGTAAGCACTGCAGACAAACCTCAGTGCCCTGGGGTTTGTGAAGGATGCTGTTGGTGTTTGTCTCAGGGGACACAGTAACTACTGATAAAATCCCCATGCCTTCTCACAATTAAAGGGACAGACAGAGATACATACAAACACTTGTAAGTCTACAAGAGTAGACTATGAGTTTGAGGTTCTGATACAGAAGAAGCCAGGCTGCGCAGGTGTGTGGCGGGGCTCAAACCTGGGACAGGCAGCTTAGGTGGGTGCCAGGCGCTCCCAGCATCTCTCAGTACCTGATCCAAGTCACCCTGCTCTAAACTCCAGCTCAGGCGCTGGGCTGGGCCTTCCCTTCCCCCAGCTTTTCTGAGTCCTATGTAACCTTGCCTCTTGGTTCCTGACTCTCCCCGCTCCCCTGCCCCTCTCCTCACAAGGCCTGGTCCCATCTACCCATCATGTCGCTCCCGCACTCTCCCAGATGCCTCTGTGCCACCCGTGTTCCCCCCTCCTGTCTATAGTAAAAGCTCAACCCTTTAGGAGCAGGCTTGTCCTCCCTTCCTTTTCTCCATTCAGCCTAAAGCTCACTCCTGTAACCTGAGCACTTTGGAGGCGGAGGCCACAGATTTGGGCTACCTTGAGCTACATACACACTGACATTCTTAGCCTGCTTGAGCTACATTTCTTTCTTTCTTTTTTTTTTTTTTTAAACCATATAAAGAGTAGGTACAAATGGTGCATGCCTGTAATCCTTAAGAGATGGAAGCAGAATGATCAAGAATTCAAAGCCAGACTCAGCAATATAGCAAATTTGAGGCCAGCCTGGGCTATTTAAAATCCTGTCTTGCAGGGCGGTGGTGGCGCATGCCTTTAATCCCAGCACTCGGTAGGCGGATCTCTGTGAGTTCGAGGCCAGCCTGGTCTACAAGAGCTAGTCCCAGGACAGGCTCCAAAGCCACAGAGAAACGCTGTCTCGAAAAACAAAAACAAAATAAAATAAAATAAAATCCTGTCTTAAAAAAACAGAAACAAACAAACAAAAACCCAACACCCAAGCACAACAATAAAATCTGAGTCAGGTGAGTTCAGGAGTTTGAGGCAGGAGGGCTAATTACGGCAAGTGCGGAACCAGTTTGGTCTGCATATTGAGACTTTGCCGCACAATAAATAAATATAAAAAATACGCTTTTAAATCCTTGCTTGTGTGCTGCTCTGTTGAGAAGCTTGCACCCATGCCTTCAGTGTGCATTCTTCTTTAATGCCCGTATGTAAACCTGGATCAAAACCACTCTCCACTCCTCCACCCGCCCCCACTACCCCAGACAGGGTTTCTCTGTAGCTTTGGAGCCTGTCCTGAAACTCGCTCTGTGGACCAGGCTGGCCTCAAACTCATAGAGATCTGCTTGCCTCTGCCTCCCGAGTGCTGGGGTTAAAGGTGTGCACCACCACCGCCTGGCAAGTAGGTATGGACTGCTTTGAAACATCATGTGAGTCCTTTCTCTTGCTCTAATTTCAACTGGGCTGAGTATTTAGGCTGTGGGTCAGGACAGCCACTTGATTTGGTTCAAAGGCTATCACTTGCCTGCTTTCCCCCCACCCCTTCTTGTTTTTTGAGACAGGGTTTTTCTGTATAACAGTCTTAGAACTTGCTTTGTAGACCAGGCTGGCCTTAAACTCCCAGAGATCCTCCTGCCTCTGCCTCTGAGTGCTGGGATTAAAGGCGTGTGCCACCCCCGCCCCTTGAAATTCTTAATAAACTCCAATTTTGCTTTTAAAAAACATTTTTGTCAGCTAGATGACTCAATAGTTAAAAGTGCTTGCTGTCAAACATGATCATTTGAGTTAGAATCTCAGAATTCACATGGTAGAAGGCACTGACTCTTGTAATTGTCCTTTGATCTCCACCCTTGAACCATGGCACATATGAATCTGCACACACAGACACTCACAATAAACAAATAATTCTACAAAAATCCATATTTTTAAATTTTCATAGTTAAAAAACAAAAGGACAAAGGCAGCGGAAGGCAGATAGATATTCGCTACTGCCATGGACAGGACCAAAGGGAGCAGAAGGCAGACAGACATTCACCACTGCCATGGACAGGACCAAAGGGAGCCATGCTGCCGTCTGAGAACAGCTGCACAGATGTGAAAGGCTTGAACACAGTCACTCAGCCCCCAGCCCAGCCCTTGACACCTACCAAACACCTCTTCCTTTCGGTGAATCATGTGTTTGTGGACCGAAGGCAGGCTTATCCCAGCCAGGAAGCCCTCCGAGTCATCAGACAAGGCAGATCCCTGAAGCGGAAAAAACAGTCCTCAGAGGCTGGTTCGAGTCCCTGCCAGGCTGTGTGGTCTCACATGAGCTGACCAATGTCAGAGGCCAGAGAGCAAACAGCTGCCCAGGTTAGAAGTCCTTGACAGCCACCAGGGCTATGAGGGGGGGGGATACACCTGCAGACCCTTCTCCCTCAGGGTCTCAAGGACACAGGACAAGCACAGGGACCTCCTGACCTAGCCTTGGTTGCCCTGGCTATCCTTGACAGCCCCCAGGTAGATAAATATCTTTGTCCTCATTTACAGATGGGGACACAAGGGCTCAGAGAGAGGGAAACCATGCCCTAAACTTACATAGTCATTACATGTTTTGACCCTGGTCACTCGGAAGGCCACTTCAATCCCCAGGGCACTTCTGCCCTGGCAACCTCAGCCACAGCAGGGGCTCAAGGGTGGGGCCTGCTCCTTGTGCAGGTCTATTTTTAGAGTGTGCAACAGGGGCTAGGGGAGAAGCCAGGAATGACAATGGGGGGAAGGGGGTGGGGTTGCTGGCGACCGCCCCCGCACCACCAGCCGCCCCATTTCCTCGAGGAACCAAGCCGTGCACAATACAAGGAAAGCCGAGTGGGGAGTGACAAGGGGCTGCTTCGGGAGGGGGGTGACCTGGCCCATCAGGGCAGCTGGGGGCCCAGGAGAGGTCTCAGGTCAGGGGAAATGGACCATTAGTCCAACTGCCCGGCCCAGGACAAGGGATCACTCATGCTCGACAGGCACGCACACGCTTGTCCGCACACATCTCTGTCTCTAGCTGTCTCTAGCTGTCTCGGTGGTCTCAGGAGGTCCAGTGACAGTCAGTCAAGAGGTTGGTCCTCTGGGGAGGGGTGCTCGCAAGGTCAAGCTGCCATTGGAGGGTCTTCTGTGACCCAGGTCAGACGGTGGCTCTTGTGGCCTTCTCTCCCCCTCTTCCAATGGGGGTCTAGATGTGGCCCTCCAGGGTACAGTGTAGCATTGGATGGGTGACATTTCTGTGTTTTCTCTTCAAGGCTCCTGCCCTGCCAGCCACACAGACACAGGCCTACAGTGCTCTCCCCGTCTGACCTCCATCCTGCCCTGTGCTGCAGCCCCTGCTAGGGTATCCTTACTGCTCCCTTCTCTCACTGCTGGAACACAGAAAGCAAGCCAACGACACGCTGGTCTGTGCAAGCACCCTTGCTACCAAGCTGTGCGCTCAGTACATAAAACCAATGAAGTCCCCCTCTCCCTGGAGACGCCCCCTGTCCCTCAGCCCCCACTCCTGTCCAAGGAAAAGTGATTCCCTTCGAACTTCCTTGAGTACAGAGAACTTTATTCATCTCCAGTTTAGGGAGGCGAGAACAGATTCCGAGAATGGGATGCAGCTTGTGGAAGATTCGGAAGATTCGAGGCAGCCCAGGCAAGTTCTACCTGGACCTGGGGTTCCTGGCTGTGCCACATAAGCCCGTGCTCGTCCTGACTTTCCAGTCTGAAACACTCTATGACAGAGACAGATAGGTTCCCCACCACAGAGCCTTAGCCAGAAGATGAAGGGGGTGGTAGGGGTGGGAGTGTGGAATGCAAACCCAGTAGGTGTTGGTAGGTGGCCACACAGCACCAGCTGGGGATGGAGCCGGAGGTCCAGATGTGAACCTGAGCAGCTGAGAGAGGGTTACCCCACTCTGGGTCCCACACAGCTGCCGAAGGACCAGGCTGGGCTCCTCAGCCAGCAGCTGGGCATCACGGCCAGAGTTCAGGCGGAAAGCAAAGCCTACGGTGCATTTTAAACCTGCATCTCAGAGGCCTCTGGAGCCAGGTGCAGCTGCTCAGACAAGTGATCCCAACACCGTGAAGGCTGAGGCAGGAGGATTAAGAGTCTTAAGCAAGCTGAGCTCAGCAGTGAGACCCTGTCTCAAAGACGCCAGAGGCAAGGGGGTGGGGATGAGGTGGGGCTCAGAGGCTCTTTGTATAAAAACTGTATAGAGCTGCTCGCTGCGTAAGCATGGCATGCAGAGTTACAGCCCCAGAACGCACGTAAAAAACATTTAAGAGCCAGATGTGGTAGTGCACATCTGTAACCCCAGCACTCCTTCAGTGAGACGGCATGCAGGGGGACAAGAGAACCATGCAGAAGTTCGTCAGCCAGCTAGCAAGGGGTACACAGCACAGCAGCAGAAACAAAGAGACCCTGCCTCAGTAAGTTAAGGACTGACACTTGAAAGTTGCCCTCTGACCTCTACGCACATGCCATGCTACAGACACACATGCACACCCACACCCACACATGCATACACACACACATACATTAATTAACTAATTTTCAAAAAGCAAAAAGGAAGGCCCTGGAGTGGGGCAGCTCAGTAGTTAGGTTCTTTTGCAGAGCAGTGGAGTTTGGTTTCTAGCACCCATAACAGGCAACTCACAACTTCTTGTAACTTCAACTCCAAGAGATTCGCTTCCTTCTTCTGGCCTCTGCGGCTTCTGCACACACACACACACACACACACACACACACACATAAATAAAAAAGTAAAATAATTCTTTAAAGTCAAAAAGACGTCGGAGAGATGGCTTGGTGGACAAGAGTACATGGCAGGTTCAGTTCCCAGCACCCACACAGTGGTTCACAATCATCTCTACTTACAGCTCAGAGAATCTGATGCCATTTTCTGATCTCCTTGAGCAGTGCACACACATACATGCAGAAAAAAACCTTACACATGTAAAATAAATAAGTCTAAAAAGTTAACTTTAAGAAGAGGGGCCGGTGGGGCTGGAGAGATGGCTCAGAGGTTAAGAGCACTGGCTGCTGTTGTTGCAGAGGTCCTGAGTTCAATTCCCAGCAACCTCATGGCGGCTCACAACCATCTGTAATGAGATCTGGTGCCCTCTCCTGGCCGGCAAGTATACATGCAAGCAGAACACAGTATATGTAATAAATAAATATAGCTTTAAAAAAAAAAAAGAGGATATGAGTTAGCAGGTAAAGGGGCTTGCTGTTAAGCCTAAAGATCTGAGTTCTATCCCTAGGACCTACCCTGTGGAAGGAGAGAATTGACTCCTGCAGGTTGTCCTCTGACCGCCACGTGGCACGTATCTATATATGGACAAAATAAAATGCACTAAGATTTTTAAATGAATAAACAAGGGCAAAAGTTTGAGGGAGGGTCTTGCCCAAGGCAACACATCAGCAGGACGAGGAAGATGGCCCCAGAGCCCATCCTCAGGCTGTGTCGCCCTAGGAGGGGAGCAGTCTCAGCTCAGCCTGCTGACTCTCTTTTCTTCCTTTGTTTCGCTCTGTTCACGCTGGCTAACACTACCAACTGAACAACCACATCCCCAGACCTGTTTCTCCCATCCAGCCTCGAGTGATCCTCAGCTCGCCCCTCCCAGAAGCAGCTTGGGGCTGCCATCTCAGTGTACGTGGCAGAGTTCAAGCCTGTCCTAGACAAGCTCCGCTTGCGCTGCAGCCAGTGCTGTGACCAGCTTGCTCCGGTTCCTGGCCCAACAACACGAGGCTCTTGATGACTTGTTGCCGCCTCTGTTTATCCTTATGCACAAAGAAGATTAAAATGCTATCTACCGAACCACATGGGTTTTCTCTAGGGGTGAGGAAAATGTCTTGGAACTAGACAGAGATGTGGTTACCCAGCCTGAAGAGATAACTACACAACATCGGTTTGTATATTTGTATATGAATTTTGCCTCACTTAAAAAGCTGAAATAGTGGAGGAAGACAGGGAAATGAGTCTGTGGGTAAATGGCCCCAGAGCAGCCCTCACTATCGAGCCTGACAACCTGAGTTCAATCCCCAGAACCCACATGGTGGAAGGAGAGAGCTGACTCCTACATCAGTAAAAAGATAAATTTGAAAGAAATGATTCCGCTAAGAGTGGACACAGAGAGAAAACTTCGCAGACTTGCTTTGAGGGTGAGGTCAAGGATTTAAATCCCGATGAGCTGCTGTTGCCTATAATCCCAGCACATGGAAGGCAGAGGTTGAGCAGCAGAAATCTACGGTCTCTCCCAGCTACTCCCTGAGTTCAAGGCCAGCCTGAGCTATGTGTAATAATTGTTCAGTGTATTTTTTGAGACTGGAGTCTCCCGTGGTCCACGGTGCCCTAGAATCTATTGAATAGCTGAGGACAACCTTGAGATTTATCCCTCCCTTCTCCCCTACAATGCTGGGGTTATAGGTGTATGTTACTTTACCCCCAAGTCCACACCTTTTCTTCCATTGTCCTTAGTGCCTCTTGTTGACCAAGAGCTGCCCACACAGACAGCCATGCCAATTTCCTTGCTGGACTCTCACTTCAGACCTGGCCTGCAAGCCGACATCTTCTCCAGACACAGCCGGAGAAGTAGTGACAGAACCCACGTCAGCTCAGGGGTGGTCGCTCACGCCTTTAGTCCCAGCACTTGGGAAGCAGGGGCAGGTAGATCTCTGTGAGTTCCAGGCCAGTCTGGTCTATGAAGTGAGTTCCAGGACAGCCAGGGCTACACAGAGAAACTCTGAAAAAAACAAAAACAAAAAGCACCCAAAACCCAAAAAAATCTAAATCAATCCATATATATATACCTCAGTGCTCAAATTCTTCCCATCCCATAACTGAGCCTTGATGGTCTATACAATCAAATGTTCAGGTCCAACCTAGACTAAAGTGAGCTCAAGGCAACTTAGTAAGTTATTGTTTCAAAAAATTTTCTATTTATTTATTTTATTTTGTGTGTGGGGGCATTATGCATGCAAGTGTCTGTGCAGAATGTTGGTCTCTTATCCAATGTCATCTGTTGAGAGAAGCCCTCCCGGCGTCAGTGAAAGAGTCTCTCTCTCTCTCTCTCTCTCTCTCTCTCTCTCTCAAACAGGTCTGACAGTATGGGTCAGGCCAGCATCTGTCTGTATTAACAAAGCCAGTAATCAACCATCTACAAGGCAGAAACACGACCCAGCGTCTCCACCTGGTGGTTGTGCTCAGAAGTGCAACATGGCTGGCCCCTGCCTGCTTCAAGTATCCCAGACCTGGACCGTGGACAGGAAAGCAGCTTTAGGGTACACCTGACCCGTCTTCTCACTTGCAAGCACACCCACCCAGCGTAGGAGAGCCCAGTGGACATGGCACAGTGTGTCCTGTCCTGTTCCTTGTTTCCTGTCCCTCACTCCCTCCTTTCAGCTTCCACAGCTTCCTCGGTTTCTCTCAAGCACACTGAGCGTGTTCCCACCTTCCTCGGCAGCTATTTGTGGTATCTCCGTTCTGCCTCGACCCCTCTCCCTCCAGTGCTCCCAGGGCTCAGTCCTTTGCTTCAGTCAGTGCTCTGCTCAAATGCCACCCCCAAGAACTTCCCTGACTACACTCTGGACCCTGGCCAGCCCTATGACCCTTCCTTCCTTTTTTTCATTACTGCTGTTGTCTCACAGACCTGGTTGCTTCCTGCCTGCTGTCCTCATGAAACCATGAGCTACAATAAGGTTAAGGTGTTGACCAGGCCGGCAGTGTCACTAGCGTAGCCAAGAGGCACTCAATACACGCTTTCAAATGAGTGATTTCCTTCTATGAGACAGCTATCGTTCCCTTTTCTTCCTCTGGAGGGGAAACTGAGGCGCTTGCGAAGGGACCTGACTCGCACAAGTCCGCACAGCAGGTCGGTGATTGGGATCTAAAATTGAACCGGGACTGCTGATTTTGCATGCATATGTGTACTAGGGATTGACCCCAGGACCTCATGCGTGCTCGACAAGCACTCTAGCACTGAGCCCCACCCCCAGGCCCTTCTCGGGATTTCTGACAGCAAGTGTACTGTATCTATGGAGCCCTGAAGACTTTCCAAACGGCCGCCATCTCTCTAACATCGGAGACCAGCAGATCAGCCGCTATGGCTTCTAAACATGGTCCTGGCGTTTAAAAGGATAGGGAGAGCGTCAGGCGGTGTCCGGGAATGGGGTCGCCCTGGGCATATGTCAGGAAGACAGTATGAGCATTTGCCAGAGTCCTCTAGGCCCCCAGAAAGTTTGCACTGAAACTCCATTTTTAAGGATTTGGGCCTAGGACCAAATGCTATTTCCAATGTAATACAATATGTGCTCGTTGTTTTGTTTTAAAACAATTTTTAAAATTTGTCTTATGTGCATTGCTGAGAAGGCGTCAGAGCCCCTGGAACTAGAGGTACAGACAGTCGTGAGCTGCCTTGTGGGTGGTGGAAATTGAACCCAGATCCTCTGGAAGAGCAACCACTGCTCTTAACCACTGTGCCATCTCTCCTGCCCCTATTTTTATGTTTTATTAGACTTTTCTCCTTCTTCCCTCCCTCCCTCCCTTCCTTTCTTTTTGACAGGCTCTTATTGTACATCCTTGGCTAGCTAGGATCCCAAGCTTGAGCTACCTGCCTGGCTTAACAACAGATATGTATTTTGGCAGATCTAGAGACTGCAAGCTAAGTCCAGGAACTGGTTGAAGTGGTGTTTGCTGGCTCTTTTAGTTTAACAATAGATCCATCCTTGCTATTATTTGGGCCTCTTTTATAAGGGCATTAATTCCATCCTGAAGACCCCACCCATATGCCTAGTCACCTCCCAAAGGCTGTCTTCCAATATCATTCATTACACTGGGGGCTCAGTCTTGGCATGTATTTGGGGGCACAAACATTCAACCTGTGACAACTGGGGTAGATTGAAGATGGATGCCCCAACGTTGCAGAGGAACTTTGGGTGACTATCCAGACAGATGTCTCTGTTGTTAGGAAATATTAATTTCTTCTGGGGTCTTTGATGGAGTTAAAAGCTAAATAATTAGCATTTCAGTTTTTCTTAGTTATGATAGAAGTAAGTTAGGTATAAAACTTTGAACTCACTGAGATAAGATTGATAATGTAGTATTTTCTCTGAATTTGATAAATTTAAATGGATTGACTATTGTAAATTCTTACTTGATAACTATTTTTGTTGTATATAGTTTTACTATGCTAAAATTAAAATCTTCCATTTTTATTTAGACAAAAAGAGAAGAAATGTAGAATATTTCTTAAGATGTGTTACATTTGTTTACGCTGTGGAATATTGGTTTTAATAATGCAAAGATGTGTTGCACTCTTTTATGTTGCATTTGTTTAGCTCTGTGAAGCTCTGATTCTTTGCCTGTCTAAAACTCCTGAGTGGTCTAATAAAGAACTGAACAGCCAATAGCAAGGCAGGAGAAAGGATAGGCGGGGCTGGCAGGCAGAGAGAATAAAAAGGAGGATGTCCCGCGCTACCGTCTCGCCCGCAAGAACGACGCGGGACACTTAGGATCCTTCTGCAGAAAAGCTTTAATGCGTCTTGAGAGAGAGAGCATAAGCTTACATGGCGGAGACCCAGAATGAGGGGAACCCAGCCCTTATAAAGGAAACAGTCCTCGCTTCTGACGTGTCACTCTTGGATTGGTCCGCTGCCCATTATCCCAGATGATGCCTCGGAAGTAGGCAGGGACGCAGCAGTTGAAAGTTACCAAGCACATGTGCTGGGATTAAAGGCGTGTGCTACAACACCTTGAACTCACAGAGATCTGCCTGTCTCTGCCTCCCAGGCATTGGGACCAAAGGCGTGTACTACCACACCTTGAGGTCACAGAGGTCAATCTCTACCTTTGTCCCTTGAAGCAATGGAGAATGTGGTTGCGGCCCTCCTCAGGAGGAGAGATCTGGGAGGAGGATATCAAAGAACAAGAAAAGGAGGAGAGGAGGACTCCAGGGACCAACCACCGAGCCACAAAGTCAGACACGGAGTAAGAAGGAAAGAAAAGATAGACAGAGATAGAGGCAGACAAAAGCCCAAAGGCAAAAGACAGATGGTATAATTTAAGTTAAGAAAAGCTGTCTAGAAAAGCCAAGCTAAGACCAAGCATTTATGAGAAGAAAATAAGCCTCCATGTGTATTTATTTGGGAGCTGGGTGGAGGGTCTCACAAAAGAGTAAAAACAACAAACAAACAAACAAAAAACCCCAACTACACATATGTGTACACATGTTCGTGTGTGCGTGTATACACATACATGTGGGGTCAGACATAATGACAGATGTCCTCCTCTACTGCTCACCATCTTCCTTTTTGAGATAGGATCTCGTCACGGAATCTGGTCAGTGACACATGTCCACCCCTGGGGTCACAGATGCACACCGTCACATCTGGCTTTCCTGGGTGTCTGGACTCGCAGTCTCTTTACCCAGTGAACCATCTTCCACTCTACTTTTTAAGGCCTGGTCTCACTAAGCTGCCCAAGCTGCCTGAGCTTGTGATCTTCCTGCCTCAGCTTCCGACATAGATTACAGGCTTGCACAGCTGGTCCAGATACATTTTTTTATTTTAAATTATAGTCAAAATAGTTTGTTTATGAACCAGGAGTGTAGCACGGACCTGCGATCCCAGCACTGGAAAGCGAAGGCAGGAGGATCTGAAGTTCAAGGTCGTTGTCCTTGCCTGCTTCCTATTGCTGTGATAAGCACCCCGACCAACAGCAACTTGGGGAGAAAATGGTTCGTGTGGCTTCCACGTTCAAATCAGTCTAATACTGAGGGAAGTCAGGGCAGGAACTGAAGCAGAAGCCACCGAAGGAGCGAGAACCACTTTCTGGCTTGCTTCCTGTGGCCTGCACAGCCCACTTTCTCAAATAGTCCATGTCCACACATGTCTCTGCCCACAAATGGGCTGGGCCTATCCACATCAACCATTAATCAAGAAAATGCCCCTCCATATTCAGGCCTACAGGCCAGTCTGATGGAGACCTTTTCTTGAATGAGGTCCCCCTTCCCAGGTGACCCTAGCTTGTGTCAAGTTGAGAAAAAAACTAACCAGCAGAGTCATCCTTAACTTCATATCCAGTGTGATGACAGTCAGGAGGTAGAGGGGTGTGTGTGCGTGCGTGTGTGTGTGTGTGTGTGTGTGTGTGTTGGTGAGATAGCTCATTAGGTCAAGATAATTATCCCCAAGTCTAATAACCCAAGTTCTATCCTCGGTACCCACATGGCAAAATAAAGACCTGGCTCTCAAAGATGTCCTCTGACTGACCAACGGACCTTCCCCCGCCCTCTCTCTCTCTCTCTCTCTCTCTCTCTCTCTCTCTCTCACACACACACACACACACACACACACACACACAGAGAGAGAGAGAGAGAGAGAGAGAGAGAGAGAGAGAGAGAAAGAAAGAGAGAGAGTGAACAGCTGCTGTAACGTCTGTAGAGCTTCAGTCTAAGGTCTCACCACATAATATTCCTACCAACCACCAAGTGTTAATGGAGTCTGCCCTGTTCAAAGACAGTTTGAAGCGATAGAAGCAACTGGGGAGGATGGGGAGGCCGAGGGAATCCCGGGCGCAGCTCCATTCACTGACTGGCGTGAGGCGGTAGGAGCAGACATGATTGCACATGCTGGGTGTCTGTGTGTGCAGGCTCACGCAGGAGCAGGTGTTTGGCTTGCACACCCCTTTGGCTGAGAACTTCGCTCACAAGTCACCACTGAGCAAGTCAACTCACCAAACCTTTCCAGACCTTGGCACCCACCACCCTTTTGTTTTGTGTATCAAAGTTCATAGTGAATGTTTATTGTTTGGTTGGAAGTGTCACCCCAGCTGCTGACACTCCTATATCCAAAGAGTCTGGAATGTTTGGTTGGGGTTTCACCCCAACTCCTGGCATCCATTTTGGAAAGCTGGGTGGAAAGCTCCATTTCAAGCCCCTTCCCCTGGGAGTGGCCTCAGTCCAGACTCCACCTCAGAGAAAGGCCAGCAAATGGTGGGTTAAAACCACTCCTACAGGCTATTTAAACTGCCCCCAGCGACGAACACATGGTCTTTCCCGTTCTCCTTCTCCCTCTCCTTGTTTTCCGGGTCTTCCTCCTTGGGGGACCTGAAGGGCCACCCAGAACGATAGCATCCATTAAACGTGGGCTTTTTCTAATTCGATTTGATTTGGTCTGATTTGGATTGTTGCGTCGGCGGAGCGACTTATTGGGCTGGAAAACCTTTACACTTATCCCACTTTTCTGTTTGCTCCTTGTCTTAGTCGGGGTTCCTATGCTGTAAGAAACACCATGACCAAAAGGCAAGTTGGGGAGGAAAGGGTTTATTTGACTTACACTTCCAGATCATAGTCCATCATTGGAGGAAGTCAGGACAGGAACTCAAGCAGGGCTGAAACCTGGAGGCAGGAGCTGATGCAGGTGCTATAGAACCCAGGACCACCAGCCCAGGGATGACACCATCCACAATGGCCTGGGCCCTCCCTCACTGATCAGTTATTGAGAAAATGCCTTACAGCTGGGCCTCATGGAGGCATTTCCCCAACTGAGGCTTCTTCCCCTCTGATGACTAGCTTGTGTCAAGCTGACACACACAACCAGCCAGGACACTCCTCAAACTCCCTCCCAGGCTTCAGCCAAATCCCTCTGGGTTGATGAGGCCATGCTTGCCCGTCTGCAGAGCAATGTGACTGAAAATAAACAACCTCACCAACAAATGCACAGGACAGCTCCCCCAGTGGTGGCTTTAGTAAGAACCGACAGTCACACACAGGGTCCCTGTGTCCATCATTTCCCAAGGGTTGTTTCCCATCTCTTCAAACCTCTAAGACCCCTCCCCCATTCAGCTGAACTTCTGGCTTCCTGTCACTTGAGGGAAACTATCTTGAGAAGACCTTTCCACAGGCTTCCTGCCCAATATGCTGCCTGCCCTTCTGTTGCCGTAGTGAGCCACTCAAGCTCACAGGCCAAACCCCCAGCTCCACACCACAGCCCAACCCCCTCCCATCAGGAATATCATTCTCGCTACTTGTCCCTCCCACACTTAGTTTCCTAGCCTCTGAAGCATTCTCCATATAAAATGCACTGATATTTCTTGGTTGAGAGGACTATGTTGGCCCTACTCTGCCCTCTCTCTGGCATCCCATCCTCAATGGAAAGGTGAACCTCTTCTAAGGTGATCTGTACTTCTTACTACTGCCACACTTCATCTTGGGGTTCTTCCAACCTCTCGATTTATGTATTATGTATGCAGTGTTCTGTCTGCATGTATGCCTACAGGCCAGAAGAGGGCACCAGATCTCATTATAGATGGTTGTGAACCACCATGTGGTTGCTGGGAATTGAACTCAGGCCCTTTGGAAGAGCAGTCAGTGCTTTTAACTACTGAGACATCTCTCCAGCGCACCCCCCCCCCTTGATTTTGACAAAGGACATTTAGAAAAACTATAAAATAAGGCCATGGATATACCTAGGTTGGTAGAATGTTTTCCTGGCATGTACAAGGCCATGTGTTCAGTTCCTAGCACTGCATAAGCCGGATATGGTAGCTTAAGTCTCTATCCCAGCACTCCAGAAGTGGAGACCAGAGAGTCAGAAGTTCAGAGCTTTCCTCCACTGTACAGAATATTCCAGATCAGCTGAGGAGTCATGAAACCCTGTTTTTAAAATAAGAAAGGAAGGAAAAGGAAAGTGACAAAATTACTCATGGTGAGGCTGAAGAGGGGGCTCAGTGGTTAAGAGCACTGGCTGCTCTATCAGAGGACCCAGGTTTGATTCCCAGCACCCACATGGCAGCTCGCAATCACCCCTAGTGATTCTAATCTCAGGGATCCAATGCCCTCTTCAGGTCTCCGTAGGCACTGCATGTATGTGGTGCACAGACACCAGCACAAACACCTGTACACAAAATAATCAAATAGAAAATTTTAAACAGCTCAAGAATCTTCAAAACCCCATTTCCCTGATTTCACCTTTTTGTTCTATTGTTTCTTTCTCCCTGACCATGATTTATTTATTATTTATTTTTGTTTTTTTTATAGAGTGTGTACCTATATATATGTGTGTGTGTGTGTGTGTGTGTGTGTGTGTGTGTGTGTGTGTGTGTGTACATACCATTGTGCATGTATAGAACTCAGAGGACAACTTATAAGAACAGGTCCTCAGTCGGGCAGTGGTGGTGCACACCTTTGATCCCAGCACTCAGGAGGCAGAGGCAGGTGGATCTCTAGATTTGAAGCCAGCCTGCCTACAGAGCGAGTTCCAGGACAGCCAAGGGGGGGAGTGCGCGGACTGATTCTCTCCTTCTCCCATGTGGGTCCTGGTAGATCACCTTGACCCTTTATAGTAAATTACAGACATAACTCTCATGCTGAAAACAGGCACATATTTCCCAAGATAACCCACATTAGGAAGTTTTATATGGACACAAATTTATTATCTAATATATGCATCTTATCAAATTTATTCTCTAATATACACATCTTATCAAATTTCCCCAGTGGTCACACTAATTTTTTTCTTCCTCCCTCCCTCTCTCCTTTCTCCCTTCCTCTCCCAGATCCCTTCCTTCCCTCCCTCCTTCCTTCGCTCCTTTCTTCCTTCCTTCCAAAACAGAATCACATATAGCTCAGTCTTGCCTCCAACTTGCTATGTAGTAGAGGGCAGCCTTGAACTCCTGATCCTCATGCCTCTACTTCCTAAGTCTTTTATTATTATTATTATATTCTGTACAGACAGGAGTAAATGTGAACATGAAAAGTTGAAGATTTGATTTGTAATGTAACACCTCCATCTTATTTAAATGTCAATTAAAAAAAAACACATCAACCACTATGAAAACAGGCCAGCTAGGGTCGTAAAAGAACAAAAAAACCAAATTCTTCATAATAAAGTACATCCAAGTGTGAAGAGAGCGGCTCCTGACGTCTTCACATCCTCTGCTTCTGTGTGCTTATATACAGCACATTGTTTCCACGGATGAACGCACCCCCATACTCATTCAGCTTCACATCTACATACTCATCCGTCTGCTCCAGTGTTATATTCTTGGAGCCATCCACGCAGGCCAGGACCCCTCGATAATCCACCCCAGAATTCAGCTTCACCACAACTGGCCGTCCGATGATCTGCTTTAAGAGTTTGCTTCCGCAGACTCATTCTTAACAATCTTGGGAGGCAAGGAACTGAGTTCTAATCTCCTCTGCTACTTAATCAGCTGTGCAGCTGGTAACTGTCACCAGGTCACCTCCCATGGCCAGACTCCAGAGCCTTCATGGGCGGGGCCTCTACAGTTGGAGAGATGTATGAAAAAAACTACTTGCTAAGTCTTAGCACCATAGGCATTAGTCACCACACCCAGGGCCACTATTATCTTTTTTTAGTTTTTACTTTTGAGACAGAGTCTCAGTTCATAACCCAAATTGGCCCAGAACTTGCTTTGTAGCTCAGGTTGTCCTCCAGATTACATAGATCCTGTTTCCCAAGGGTTGGGATTAAAGGTATGAACCACATGCTCGACACACATTGTTATCTTTTATAGCAAGGGTCTGCAAATCTTTCCTGACCTTGGATCTGGTATTGTCTGTAGTTGTTGTCTGCTTAGTCTCCTTCATCTAGACCTTTTCTGCCTTTATTTTTTTTTTAAGATTTATTTATTATGTACACAGTGTTCAGCCTCCATGGATGCCTGCAGGCCAGAAGAGGGCACCAGATCTCATTACAGATGGTTGTGAGCCACCATGTGGTTGTTGGAAATTGAACTCAGGACCTCCGGAAGAACAGTCAGTGCTCTTAACCTCTGAGCCATCTCTCCTGCCCCTCATCTAGAGGATTTTCTTCAGGCCATCTTTAGAGGATGCAGCGTTTGCAGTGCACAAACTGAACATTTGGCGGGACCTTACCCTTAGACCCTGTTACAGGTCCATCTCCAAATACAATCACATTAAGGGGTGGAGCTTTAGTACTGCAAGTAAGAACACAAGTCAGGTTACAACTTCTGCCTTTACCTCTCTGGCCTGGGCTTCTCTGCTAGGTTCTGATGGATGACTCTCCTTTCTGCCTAAGCGCTGTCCTCGGACTGCTGGGAGTTAGACAAATGTGACAGATCTCAGTCAGAGCTTCTAATCACACCCTTCCTGACACCCAGACAAGACATGGTTTCTCTGGTGACTTGAAAATTGTTTCTTTCCATCTCATAGCCAAAGACTTTAGGGTTATTCTCATTTCTCTTCTTTTTTAAAAAAAAAAATATTTATTTTTACGTGTGTGTGTATATGTGTGCACGTGTGTGTGTGTGTGTGTGTGTGTGTCTGCTTGAGGCTATGCATACTACATGTGTGCAAGTGGTTACAGAGGTCAGAGGTATTGGATCTCTGGAATTGGAGCTACAGGCTGTTGTGAGCCATCTGATGTGGGAGCTGAACTCAGGTCCTCTATAAGAACAGTAAGCACTTTTAACTGCTAAGCCATCTCTCCAGCGCCTTTCCTTTTATTGTGTTGGTTTCTGGGTTCTTGCATGTGCAGGTGTATGTCTATGAAGGTACAAGCGAACATGCGGAGAGGCCAGAAATCCATGTAATATGTTTTCTACATTTTTTTTTAATAGAGAAGGTTCTCACTGTGTACCTTGGCTGGCCCGGAACTCACTATGTAGACCAGGCTGGCCTTGAATTCATGGAGCTCTATCTGCCTTTGCCTCCCACGTTCTGGGACTAAAGGCATGTAACACAACACCATGCCCAGACCCTCAGTTGCTCTTTTTTTTTTTTTTTTGCTTTGTTTGTTTATTTTTGGACAGAATTTCTCAATAAACCAGAGTTCCCTGATTCATCTAGCAAGCAACTCTCAGGGATTCTCCCATCTCTGGCCTCTCGGGCTGGGATCACAGGTGTACACAGACGCACACTGATGTGTCTGACTTTCTGTGTGGCTGCTGGAAATCTGAACTCAGGTCTTCATGCTTGCTCAGCAAGCTCTTTACCCACTGAGCCCCACCGCGTAGGGTGGGGCTCAGCCTCTTTTCTTCTCTCTGCTCCCCACACCTGTCTTCTCAGCCAACCCTTAAATGTTCACGCTTAAAGTATACTCAGGCTTTAATGTAGTTTAAACCCATCACTGCCTCTCATCTGAAGCAGCAGGGGCCTCTTTCCTGGTCTTGCTGCTCCATCTTCATTCCCAGTCCATTTATTCCTCATTCAGCATACGTAGTTAAATGGATAGAGCATGACAAACTGAAAGCTGAGCCCCGTCCTTCCTTTTGGATCAAAGCCTTCCATATCTTCCCACCTTACTCAGAACAGAAGGCAGAGTGTTTACAATGGCCCAAGACCACATACCATCTAGGCCTTTGTCTTCCTCCTGCCCACTTAGCTCTGTCACCCTGTCAGCTGACAGGGTTCTGCATCCCCAGCAGGCAAGAACCTTCTTGGGGTCCTCCCTCACCCTGCCCCCTCTATTGGGAGCAGTCTTCTTTCTGGCACCCTTATGGCTGCCTGCACCACCTCTCCTGGGCCCTGGCTCAGTTTCTTCTCCCCAGTGAGGCGCTGGTGATGACTTGGTTTGAAAGGACTCAGTGGCACTGCCTAGCCACCTTCAGTGGTGGTTTGGATGAGAATGGGCCCCAGGGCTCTTATAGTGAATATATGACTATATAGTTGGCCCTCAGTTGGTGGAATTGTTTGAGAAGACTAAGAGGTGTGGCCTTGGTAGAGGAGGTATGTCACAGGGGGCAGGCTTTGAGATTTCAAACGACCATGCCATTCCCATCTCTGTGCGCCCCCCCCCCTGCCTCCCTCTTGCAGATCAAGGGTGTACGCTCTCAGCTACTGCTCCAGCACCATGCTGACCTGTTGCTATGCTCCCTGCCACGATGGTCATGGACGCACCCTCTGACATTGTAATTCTTTCTTCTGTAAGTTGTGTTGGTCATGGTGCTTGGTCATAGCAGTAGAAAAGTCGCTAAGACACCTCTCTGTTTTGTTTCCTCTGTAACAGTCATTAGTACCTGTTAGGCCATAAAATGTTCAACACACAGAGCCTGGGACCCATGGAATGAGAAAGCCACAGAAATAGGTCTTCCCTTGGTACTCCCAAATGGAAACAATCCACACTTACTATGAGCCAGTCCATGTAAAGGACTTTACTGTGCCCTCTGAATCTAATGAGGTAGAAAATCTACACCAGTTAGCTACAGCTGTCATAATACTTCATAACAATTCCTCACCCAGACAGTCTCCGGTCTCAGGGGCCGAGGAGATGGCTCAGTCACTGAAGAGCTTGCTGGGCAAGTATAAGGAACAGAACTTACATTAGAATCCAGGCATGACAGCGCATGCCTGTATCCTAGGTAGTTAGAATTCCTTCACTGGAGGAGAGACAAACAACATCCATGTTCTTATCCTAATGTCCCAACAACAAACAGAGGTATGATTCTACCAAAGTTCACCTTGGGGAACCAACGAGTTCATTATTAGATTTCCTTACAGACAATAGCCAAGAGGGTATAAGCAGGAACATGGGTGACATTAAAGTATCCCTGATAGGAAGATAACTCTTCCATTGCTGCATAGATGGAGCCCCCTTCCCTCATCCTTTTCCACTTACATATTCAAGCCATTCCCAGGGCACGTGCAATTAGGGCAGAACTGCATGCAACTGGTCAGGAGGAGTGGATGAATACGTGGGTAAGGGTCATGCCCGCTCGTCCCTGGCACTCTTTCTTTAAGGGGACACCAACAGTCAACAAGCCCAACAGTGATGGTCTTTTGCAAGCTGGCACAGCTGTCTCATGAAGATATGGCTCAGAGGACAGTCATGCACAACACCCTGTACTGGGGAGGCAGAAACAGGAATATCTCTGGGGCAAGCTGGCCAGTCAGGTTAGCCGCTTGGTGAGCTGCAATTTCACTGAAAGACCCTTCCTCAAAAAGATAAGGTGGAGGCACTGAGAAGATGGTTCAGTGGCCAAGAGCCATGAGGACCTGAGTCTGGATCCAGTGCCAAAGTAACAAGCTGGGTGTGATCTTGTTTGTACCTGAAAGCCCCATGTTATGGGAGGTAGAGACAGGTACATCATTAGGAACTGATGCTTGGTAGCCTATCTAAAAAAATCAAGATCACAGTTCAGTGAGGAACCCTGCCACAGGGAATAAAGTAGTAATAGAGGAGGGCGCCTGATACCCTCTTCTGGCTTCTGTGTGCACACAGGAGTGATCACTTACACACAAATGTGTACATACGCAATGCCGCAATGCACACACAAAATAAGGAGGAGAGTGGCTAAGGAAGACACCCAGTGTCAAGTCAATTTCTGGTCTCTGTGTGCACATAGAGGCATAAGCAGGTATACCACACATGTTTGAACACACACACACACACACACTCACACAAAGAACCTATAGTTTTCAAAAGCAAATATTGACCATATGTGGTGGCATCTCAGCTACTTGAGAGGTTGAGGCAAGACCATCAAAACTTCAAAGCCAGGGCTGGAAAGATGGCTCAGTGCTTACAAACACAGGCTGCTCTTAACCACTCAGAGAACTTTTTGATTTCCAGCACTCACCTGATGGCTTACAATTATCTGTCACTACAGTTCCAGAGGATCAAATGCTCTTTTCTGACCTCATGGCGCACTGACATACATGCCACCAAAAGACCCCTATACAAAAACTGAAAAATTTTAAATTAATTACTGAGATCTGGGGAAATGGCTTAGAGGGTAAGAACACTTATTCTTCAAGCAGAAAGACCTGAGTTTGCACCCCCAGAATCCACACTGTGTGTGCCTATAAGCCTTGGGAACTCACTAGCCAACCAGCTGAATCAAAATGCTTAGCTTCAGCCAGTGAGAAACTCTGTCTAAAAGTGTCGTGGTTAGAGTTTCTATTGTTGCAATGAAACACCATGACCGAAAAGCAAGTTAGGGAGGAAAGGGTTTATTTGACTTACACTTCCAGATCGTAGTCCGTCATTGGAGGAAGTCAGGACAGGAACTCAAGCAGGGCTGGAACCTGGAGGCAGGAGCTGATGCAGAGGCCACAGAGGGGTACTGTTTACTGGCTTACTTCCCCAGGCTTGCCAGTCTGCTTTCTTAGAGAACCCAGGACCACCAGCCCAGGGAAGGCACCACCAATCATGGGCTGGTCCCTCACCCATTGATCACTGATTGAGAAAATGCAGCTGGATCTCATGGAGGCATTTCCTCAACTGAGGTGTCTTCCTCTCTGATGACTCCAGCTTGCCTCAAGTTGACACAAAACCAGCAAGTACAGAAAGGAATAAGATGGAAATTGATAGTAGAAGATGCCCGATGTCCTTGTCTAACCTTTACCTGCACACGACACACACACACACACACACACAGCTGGGCTGGAGAGATGAATGGTTCAGCCATTAAAGGCTAGACTTACAACCAAAAATATAAAAGACCCCGCCTGCTTCTGCCCCTTGGCTGCTGGGAATAAAGGCTTGCACCACCACTGACTGCTAAACTGTTCTTACCTTGTTTACTGAAACTGTTTTTTTTTAAAGAAGAAAATAGAACTCCCCTCTATTATTTGTTCATTTGTTTGTTTAAAATAAAAAGAAGGAGTGACTTTGTAGCCCAGGCTGTCCTGGAACTCATGAGCACTCTTCTGAGTGCTTGAATTCCACATGTGTTCCACCATACTTGCATGAAAGAACTCCTAAGGCCATGCTACAATGTTCACCTGGTCATTTTGTGTATAGTCAAGTCACTTGGGTGAGCCTAACATCTTTGGACAGGAAGTGGCAACTGCCCCCAATTGGGAGAGAGTGAATGAATAGTCACTAGGCCATTTAACTGGCCGTAAGATACATCTTTTCTTTTTGCTATGCTTTTAAAAAATTATTTATTTATTTGTATTTTGTGTACATTGGTGTTTTGCCTTCATGTATGTCTGTGTGAGGGTGTTAGCTCCCCTGGAGCAGGAATTATGAACAATTGTGGTGCTGGAAATTGAACCGGGGTCCTCTGGAAGAGCAAGCAGTGCTCTTAACTACTAAACCATGTCTCCAGCCCTCTGCTATGCTTTTTAACAGTTATGGGAAGGAACAGAGGCTCCGAGAGATCAAATAACTTGTCCAAGTTTATACCATTATTAGGTAACAGCTGGAATCCAGCCAAACTGCTGTCATATTTACAAACCGTGTACCCGACCAAAGGATGTGGGTTTTCTATTCACAGCAACACTTGAATTCCTAATCCTCCTGTCTCCACCTTCCAAATGCTGGGTTGACAGGCATGTGATGTGATGATGCTCAGCTATTACTGAAAACTCTTAAGCAAGAACAGAGCGTGGCGCTTAGTAAACTGTCCTCCAGCCACGGGTAAGGGTGACCTACAGAAGGAGGAAGCTTTGTGCCAGAATTGATAAGGGGTTAGGGGTGTGGTGCCAGAAAAAGGAAAACCAGTCAAAGTAAAAGCCAAACAGAAAAAGACAGAGCTGAGGAGCAAGTTGAAAAACATTTTTATTTTTTATTTATCTTTTGATTTTTTTTTTGAAACAGAGTTTCTCTGTGTAGCCCAGACTGTCCTGGAGCACACTCTGTAGACCAGTCTGGCCTCGAACTCATAGAGATTGGCTTGCTTCTGTCTCCTGAGTGCTGGGATTAAAGGCCTACAACACCACACCTGGCAAAAGACATTTTTGAGTACTTTGTAGGGTTACGGATGTAGCTCAGTGGTAGAGTGCCTGTCTAGAATGCACAAAGCCATGGGTTCAATCCTTAGTACTGCAAAAACAAACAAGCAAACATCAGCAATATTAAACACTTTCCATTTTATGGAGTGGTAGAAATAAAATTCGTGTTTGTTTGTTTAAAAAAAATTCAAACAGGGCCAGTGAGACCATTTAGTTGGTGCCTAATGACCTGAATTCACTCCATGGGAAGTACAGGCTAAAAGGAGAGCCCCAACTCCCAGAAGATGTCCTCTGCATTCTATTATGTGCTACAGAGCATTAATGCACACATAGACAAAGTAAATGAATGTAATAATGAGAATTTTAAAAGTTAAAATAAAAGCAGGCATGGTGGTATACACCTTTAATCCAGCACTTGGGAGGCAGAGGCAGAGGCAGATAGAGTTCTGTGAGTTTGAGACCAGCCTGGTCTGTATAGCAAGTTTGAGGCCAGCTGGGAATATACAGTCTCGAAACAAACAAACAAATAAATAAATTAAAAAAACAAACAATACAGACAGGGATGCTAAAACTGAGAGCTTCCTCCTTTTTCCATTTCAGATGGGCTCTGCTAACCGATGGTGCCAGACCCTCCTGGACCCTTCTGCAGAACATATATACCCACTTTTGGTCTTCTTGGGGGAGGGGAGGTGACACAGACTCTAAGTAGCTTTGACTAGCCTAGTTCTCACTTTGAGGTCCAGGATTGCCTGGACTGCATAAACAATCCTCTTGCCTCAACCTCCCAGGTGCTGGGATTACAGCATGTAATACAACAACATGCCCAGATGAAACATTCTCAGCCTTTCTCCTACATTTCCCCCTAGCACTGGGAGTTGAACCTAGGCCTTATGCATGGCTGGCAAGTGTTCTGCGTCTGAGATGTATCTCCAGCACCATTTTCCAGTGTGGTCAACAAACTATTATTTTGTTTCTTGCTTTTTGTCGTCTATCAGTAAATCAGAGCCAGTTCTCCAAGCCAAGACATAATAGTATCCTCATTCTACTTAATCACTGTGATTTGCTGCTGTGACCTAGGACAAACTGTTGATACTCTCTTGACCTGCATATGTATAATGTCTAAGGAAGAGTCACAGGAGTCCTGTTATGACTACAAGAGTTAAAATATGAAAAGCATCTTGAAGTTTGTCTTGAGATATAGTAAATGTTCAAAACTCTGAGTCCTCGGGCTGGAGAACTAGCTCAGTCAGTAAATAACAGCCTCCTAAGCATGGGAAGCTGGTTCCATCCTCAGAGCCAATGTGTTTAAAGAGGAGGAGGAGGACGAGGAGGAGGAGGAGGAGGAGGAGGAGGAAGAGGAGGAGAAGGAGAAGAAGAAGAAGAAGAAGAAGAAGAAGAAGAAGAAGAAGAAGAAGAAGAAGAAGAAGAAGAAGAAGAAGAAGAAGAGGCAGCAGCAGTCAGGTATGAGGGACTGAAGAGATGGCTTAGAGGTTAAGAGCGCTTGCGGCTGCTCTTGAAGAGGACCCAGGATGTGTTCCCAGCACCAGCATGGTGGGTCAAAACTGACTGTAACTTCAGTTCCAGGGGTCAGACACCATCTTCTAGTCTCCTCAGGCACCAGGCACACCCATGGTACACATACATACAGGCATAGAAAATACATAAATACACATACAATAAAAATAAATAAATCTTTAAAAAAAAAGGCAAGTGTGATGCTGCATGCTCCTAATTCTGGTGACGAGTGCTGTTGGTTGCTTTACTCTTTCGCTCTTTAGTTCTTTTGGGGACCTGCCACTTAGCTCCCAAATAAATCCACACGAAGTTTAATAACTGCCTATAAATGCCTGGCCTTAGCTTGGCTTGCTGCTAGCCAGCTTTCCTTAACTTAAATCATCCTGACTGTCTTCTGCCTCGGGGGTTTTATTTTTCTCTAGTGTATATTGGGTAGCCGGGTGGCTGGCCCCTTGAGTCCTTCTCCTTCTCTCGCTCCTAGATCCTCTTGCTTTGGGATCTTCTCCTCCTAGATTTCTCCTTCTATTTATTCTCTCTGCCTGCCAACCCCACCTATCCTTTCTCCTGCCTCACTATTTTGCTGTTAGACAGGCAAAGAATCACAGCTTCACAGAGTTAAACAAATGTAACATAAAAGAATGCTAAACATCTTTGCATTATCAAAACAAATGTTCCACAGAATAAACAAGTGTGGCATACCTTGAAATAATATTCCATAACAGATGAGAAAACAGAGATAGGAAGGTTCCTGAGGCTTGCTGATCAGTCACCTGGTGAGTTTCAGGCTAGTAAGAGACTCTGCCTCAAAAAAAAAAAAGTGGCACCCAAGGAATAATATCATCATTGTCTTCTGATCTCCACATACTTTCCTTGGCACAGATACAAACACACACACACAAAACGGTCTTCTTGAATCTGAAATGGCTAGTGTCACATGACTGGCTTTCATCAATAGAATAAAGTAGAGACAATGCTCTAGCATCCCCTGCCTCAACCTGAAGAAGTCTTATTTCTTGTATTCTCTTCCTTTTGAAGGTCATCACTTAAGGAAACCAGAGCTTATTTACTGGAGAAGTCAGATTGAGGAGAACCAATATTCAGACCACAGTAGCAGTCATTTTTCAGATGTGTAGAGAAGGCTACAGAGGAACAGTCGGTTTGCTAACTACGGACACAGAGTGAACCCACACAAAACCATGCAATAAAGCAAAGAGCTCTCCCAAGGTAAATCTTTAAACTGCAGAGGCAGCAAACGAATGGACGGCGTCATTTTAAGTCACTGTGCTTTCTGTCAGCTTGCTAAGCAGCAGAAATCTGACATCGGGGTCACAGTATAGAAATGAGCTCTAATGAACAAGGCTAGAAGGCAAACTCCACCTGTGATCTCCTTGGCCCTCAGTTTCCACATCGGTACAATGGGATGGTTTCGTTCTACCTTGTCTTATTATATGAGGATTAAAAGTGAAAATGAGCATTCTGCATACAACGTGAGTAAAGCAATTTCAACTTCTTCTTTTTAAAAATGTGCGTGAGTGTTTTACTTGCATGTATGTTTATGGGCCACAAAGGGCATAGGGTCTCTGGAACTGGAATTACAGATGGCTGTGAGACACCATGTGGGTACTGGAAATTGAATTCAGACCCTCTGAAAGAACAAGTACTCTTAATTACTAAGTCATATCTCCAGCCCCTCATTTTTTTTCTTTTTATGTGTTTGTGTAGGGATGCCTATGCATGTGTGCTTATGCGTGTTTATAGAGGTCATAGGTCAACCTCAGGCATTGCTTGTCAGGCAGCACCTTGGTTTTGAGACGGTGTTTTACTTGGCCTGGTAGTCACCAAATAGGTTAGGCTGTCTGGTCTTTAGGCTTCAGGGCTCCACCTGCCTTTGCCTGATCAGTGCTGGCACTACAAGACTGTGTTACCACAGACTTTTCCCCCCTCTAGCTTCTTGGGATTAAACTCAGATCCTCATATTTGGGAGGTATATGCTTTCCCTACTCTGCTAGGTCTGCAGCCCTCTTTTCCCTCCTTTCATGGTTCTTTCCAGGCGTTGCTATGACAATTGCCAATTGTCAAGGCACTGGAGAGTGTACCATTCAGTATGCAGATTAGATCGTAATGAAGTTGGAGGTAGTCAGGCAGTAACCCTGGCAGCCCTGTTAGATCCAATAATTTCAACCAGTCTACCTGAGGAGAATCTTCTGGTTTCTGGCATCCTTATCCTCAGAAGTCAATAGGATCCAGCAAGCAGAAATCCTGGTAAGGGGTTGTCTAGTGGGATGGCTCAGCCAGTCAAAGCACTTGCTGCCAAGCCTGGCAACCTGAGTTCCATCCCCAGATCCCATACAGAGGAGGGGAAGAGCAGACTCCTCCAAGTTGTTCTCGATCCCTACATGCATGCATCCACACAGACACAGACACAGACACACACACACACACACAAATGCACACAGACACACACGTGCTATTTTTGCTTGTTTTTTGTTTTTGTTTTTTGAGACAAGGTTTCTCTGTGTAACAGTCCTAGCTACCTTGGAACTAGCTCTTGTAGGCCACATTGGCCTCGAACTCACAGAGATCTGCCTGCCTCTGCCTACCAAGTGCTGGGATTAAAGGCATGAGCCACTATCACCAGCTAAATTTAAAAAAAAAAAAAGGAAAGGAAAGAGAAAAGAAAAAAAGCAATTCTGGTGGTTGAGCCTGTAGTGAGGTTCAGGCTTACATCTAAGCACTTGGGACGTTAAGGCATAAGAATTGTCAAGGGTTTGATCCAGCCTGGGCTAAAAGTATGATAAGATGTTTTTAAAAAGGGGGGGAGGGGACTGGAGAGATAACTCAGAGGCTTAGAGCCCTTGCTACTTTTGCAGAGGACTCAGGTTTGGTGACTCATAACTGGCTGTAACTGCCTGTCTGTCCACTCTGGCCTTTGCAGTCACCTATACAAACATAAACACAGTGCACATACACATGTATACACACATGTGCACACACAGTACAATAGATACATAAGTAAAAACTCAGGCCATTTATGCACTGCTCGGGTCAACACTGTCATCAGAGAGGCAGATGTGCTAAGCCCAACAAGACCTCCATTTCACTCAAAGACGCGGCTTCCTTGAAACGGCCCAGTGTCCTGATCACTCTCCTCCCCTATTCTCTACTCCTTCCTTCCTTAGTCATAAGTGTTTCAGAACCTAGGCTGACTTCAAATGTAGCAAGCTCTTTTCTGCCTTGGGACCTCTGTACCTGCTTTTCCCTTCCTAGAGTGAGCTTCTGTGCAGCTGGATACTTCAGAACCACTTACCATTTTCATTCATAACACTTAGGCTATCTAAAGCTTTAAATCTACTTCACATCTCCTTTTGTCCTCCACAGCATCTATCTATCTATCATCTATCTATCTATCTATCTATCTATCTATCTATCTATCTATCTCTTCTATCATCCAACTATCTATCTATCTTCTATCTATCTATCTATCTATCTATTTATCTATCTATCTTCTATCTATCTATTTATCTATCTATCTATCTCTTCTATCATCCAACTATCTATCTTCTATCTATCTATCTATCTATCTATCTATCTATCTATCTATCTATCTATCTATCTATCTATCTGAGACAGGATCTGATGTATCTCAGGCTAGTCTCAAACTCACTAATCCCAAATCCTGGGGTTGCAGTTGAGGGTCACCAGATTCAATTTATGCAGACTGTGGGAAGTGAACTGAGAGCTTAGAGCAGACTAGGCAAAAACTGCACCAACTGGGCTACATCCCAGACATAGTTCTCTGGTTTGTTTGTGACCGGTCTCACAAACCCCAGGCTGGCCTCAAACTCCTGATCTTCCTGCCTCTACCTCTCCAGTGCAGTCACTACAACACGCATCACCATGCCCAGCTGGGTAACCTTGAGATCATCTTGTTTGATCACCTCAGATGGGAAAACTGAGGCCCAGGGAAGAGAATGGCTTTAGATTGCAGACATCCAGATAATTGTGGATGCTCAGGTAACTGGGCTCAAACATCACAGGCCTGTCTGGGAGAGGCCCACAAAAGGTAACCGACAGCTCTCCAAAGCCATCGGTACATAGCTGCAAGCCACCATCATTCTCCTTTCATAGTGGGGGCAGGAGAGTCTCCTTGGGAGCAGAGGTGCCAGTCAGCTGACACACTGTGAAAGGAGGGCTGGAGAGGGTGGAAAGCCTATCCCTGGAACACACAGTTATTCTGAGGCAGCTGGGGAGAATGGCTGCTACAGAAATAACCCAGCCTCCTCACCCTTGTTCCAGCCCTCACACCTCTGCCCTACCAGAGGCGAGGCTAATAATCAATAGCGTTCAGCAGCTCTCACAGACACACCAACTTCTTGTCTACTAGGGGGCTCACAGTCTGATGGAGGTCAGCTAGGGACCTCAGGCTGCTACGTGATGGCACGTGGGTTTGGGAACTCAAGGAGAGCAGTTCCTCAGAAGAAGAGAAACCCCCTGAATGAATTTAACCAATGCATCCAAGTTTTCCAGTCCACAAGGTAATTGTAGCACAGTTCAAAGAGAGGGAGCCAACACTGCCAAGTTTCGGGATTGTTTGCAGTCTTAGTAAGTGGGACATCAGGAATTTTACAGAAGGTGAGAGACTAAAAGGAAGGGGTTTGAGCATTTTTTTTGGGGGGGGGGGCGATACTGAATATAAGCCAAGTGTTGGTGCACAAGAGAGAATTTTGAGACTCCCTACATGAGTATTTTGAGCAAAAGGAGAACATACTCTGGTATGCATAGCAGAAATAGCCCCGTGTCTGTTTGGAGAAGGAAACGCGTGCAAACAGAGTGAGGATGAGGGTGAATTGAAAGGCAGACAACCGTATAGTGGTCTAAATAGGCAGCTCTGAGTAGGATTCCACAGAAGGAACAGGGCCTTCTTCTCTAGAGCTATTACTAGCACTTCCTAGATTACAGAACTGTAGAACCTAGAGTCACGCCACCTATGGTACCCAACTTTCGTTAGTCTAAACTCCCAAGTTTGAAGGGGAAAAAAAGTGCTGCTGGAAACGAAAACCTAGACCAGGGGTCCAGGCAGGAGAGACTTCAGTTCCCAGGATGCTTCACTCTACAGTATGGAAGGTCGCGCATGCTTCTTTGCAGAAAGGAAGGGCCTCGTCGGCTAGTGGCTCTCTCGCTAGGCGTAGTGCGGGAAACCTAACTTAACGCCATCTTCGGCTGGGTCAATCCAACCGTTAGTATGCTTGATGGGACGCTCATGGTTTGTCTAGCCACCTACTACAGATTCTAACTAAAATGCGCCTCTCTGTTAGAATTCTCACTATTAAGTTTTACGGTAAGAATTCCAATTCAGCTCCACAGTCTCACTCCGAACGTTCTCAGATGACACTGAACAACCCAGCAAGGCTGCACGCAGCCGGAGTCTACGAGGGCGGGGCTGCTCCGCCCTTTCCGGCTCCGCCCCGCCGCTAGTTGGGAGGGGGCTTCCGCTTCCGGCATTGGAGGCTGTAGCCTCGCTCTGGTCCCTGCGGCTGGCGGCTGAGCCGTGTGTCTCCTCCTCCGTCGCCGCCATATTGTCTGTGTGAGGAGAGGGGAGCGCGGCTATTGCCGCTGCCGCTTCCACCGCAGGTACCTAGGGAGCCGCGGGCCGAGGTCATCGGGGCGCGCGGGTGATCCCAGGCCCAGGCAGCAGGGCGAGGTCGTCCTGCACGCTCTCCGCCAAAGCGGCCTGTCGCCTTCCCCTGCCCCCCTCGCCGCACACAGCAGCCGAGGCCCCTGCAGTCCCTCCCGGACGCTCGCCGCCGTCCCGGAGGGCGCAGAGCGAGGCGGAGGGATCGGCCGGTGCGAGGGTGGGGAGCTGGCTGTCAGACTCCTGGTTCTTGCAAGAGGGAGGCTGGACTGGGCGGAGACTAAGGGACAACTTGGAGGTGGGGGGCGCGCGCGGGTGCTGGGGAGGCGCACGGAAGGATCGGGGCCTGCTGGGCAGAGTGGCACGGATCCCTGCGCCGCGCGGGGCAGCGGGGAGAGGGCCCTTCCTCGGGTTCCTCTGGGCGGGGCTGAACTTCCTACCTGCCGACCCGGTGCCAGGTGAAGGGGGCCCGGGGCGGGGTTGCTGGTGAGGAAGGGCGAATTGGGGCCGACCGAGCGGATTTGGGCTTGAAGGCTCCTTGGAAGCCTGGGTGAAGGAGGAGAGGTAGTAGAAGAAAGTTGGCTAAGAGTTTAGACATGTTAATGACCTTTTGAAAGAAGAGTACTTTCGAATTTGTTTCTTTGATTTTTTTTTTTTTTTTTGCAGTTTTGGAACAGATCTAGATTAGGCCGGTGATGGGTGAAACTTGTGGAGTTTGTTTTGGGGAAGCAGAGTCAAGAGTTGGGAGAATTGTCTTTGCCGTTGTGGCGGAATAAAGCCTTCTGAAAAGATGACAGGTTATTTGGAGAACTGATTCTCTTGCAATTGTTGAATTATTTTGGAAAGGGCCTAGGGGAGAAAAAATGAAAACCTAAGTAGGGAGGGAAGGGGTCCCCCTCCCCAAATAAAAAAACTGGAGTCCTCATTTCGTCAAATAGCTGGCCATATAGGCCGGTGACAACGAACTAAAACTTCTCTAAGGTTCTCAGATATCAGAACCACTGACTTAGCTGTGTGACCTAACCTCTGGAGGCATTGTTTTTCTACTTGTTAAATGGTGGTATTTCCTAGCTTATAAGTTTAAACGTTTGTGTTAAGGAGTGTCTTAAGATAGTTTGTATCAAGCGTTTGCTAGACTGTGTAGCAAACAGTAAGTGCTCAGTCCATATGACTTGTTATTAAAGGGGCTAGTTGATCTGTTCAGAATTCCTCCCATCTAGGTAAAGCTTATTGTTAGGAGTCACTTCAGCAATCATCTCTGTAGTTGGTTATAATTACTTAGTAGACCTGAGGCTGAAAGTCCAGGACAGGCACTAACTTCTTCCCTATATGTCGTCTTGAGAAATTCACCTGCTGCGGTCCTACCAGGGCAAGTTTGTCCTTCTTTGACTTTGAAATATTTGGCCTTAGTTTGTTATTGGAGGAGGATGTGTAACTTGAAGAAAGAAGGAAAGGGTTGGATATTTACTTAGATTGGTTTTATTAATAGTTGCAAAGTTAGTTTACTCTTTGGTAGCTTTTGTTTGACGTAAACTAAGCACATCATACCTGCTTTATTTTGGCTTTTATGGAAAACAAGAACAGAAAATCAAGTACTCAAGGGAGAAGGGAGATCATGGACCAGTTTCTGGGTTACCTGGAAGTTGGGACTTGACTGAACTAGGCAGTAACATTTCCATGATGAGGTTTTGATTCTTCCACTCTGTTACTGTTTGCTTGCTTTTGTAATTTTGTAGCCCAGGATGGTCTTGAGTCCACTTGCCTAAGCCTTCAAATATAAGGAATTACAGGTGTGATTACCACACCCAGCTTCTTGGTACTGGATTTGTCTCAGAACATAACATTTCGTATGTGTGTGTGTATATATATATATTCATGTGTGTGTGCTTTTTTGTCTGTAGGTGAACGTGGAGGCCAGAGGTGGGTGTCAGGTGTCTTCCTCAGTTGCTCTCTGCCTTTTTAAGTTATTAAACCTTTTCTTTGTTTTGTTTTAAAGATCTGTGTCTGGACTGTTGGGTGGTGGTGGTGGCTCACACCTTTAACCTCAGCACTCAGGAGGCAAAGGCAGGCAGATATCTGAGTTTGAGGCCAGCCTAGTTTATAGATCAAGTTCCAGGACAGCCAGGGCTACACGGAGAAGCCCTGTCTCGAAAAACAAAAAAATTCTTTGTCTGTGTGCACATGAGTGCTGGTGGCCAAGGAGGCCAGAATGGGCTGGAAACTCTGGAGCTGGAATTACAGGCAGTTATGAGTTGCCCTGTATGGGTGGTAGGAACTGAAATTCCATCCTCTACAAAAACAAATCTCATTCTTTTCTTTCTTTCTTTCTTTTTTTAAATTGTTTTCTTTTTCTTTTCCTTTTTCCAAAACAGGGTTTCACAGTAGCTTTGGAGCCTGTCCTGGAACTAGCTCTTGTAGACCAGACTGACCTCGAACTCACAGAGATCCGCCTGCCTCTGCCTCCCAAGTGCTGGGATTTTAAGGTGTACACCACCACTGCCTGGCTAAGCAATACTCATTCTTAGCTGCTAGACTAGCTCTTCAACCCCTCTACCTAATTTTATTTTAATTTTTTGTTTGTTTTGTTTTTGTTTTTTGATGCAGGGCTTTTCTGTGTCACTCTGGCTATCCTGGAACTTGCTCTATAGACTAGGCTGGCCTCGAACTTAGAGATCCACCTGCCTCTGCCTCCTGAGTGCTGACATTAAAGGTGTGGACCACCACCCAGCATTTTAGCATTTTCTTTTCTTTTCCTGAGACAGTATCTCACTGAATCTGGAATTCCATGATTTAGCTCGACTAGCCGTCCAGCCAGCACCAGGGATCCTCTTGTTCCTACCTCCCACCAATGCTAGGATTTCTGCACCTGACTTTTTATGTTGATGCTGAGGATTGAATTTAGGTCTTTGTTTACCACCTTAGCACCAACTCAGGCCTGACCATAACATTTTTACATCTTACAGTCATTTAAAGACAAGACTTTTCTTAGAAATTGGATTTAAGCCAGGTGATGATGCACGCCTTTAATCCCAGCACTTGGGTGGCAGGGGCAGGCAGATCTCTGAATTTGAGGCCTGTCTGGTCTACAGAGTGAGTTCCTGGACAGCCAGAGCTACATAGAGAAATCCTGTCTTGAGAAACAAAACAAAAAGAAAGAAAGAAAAGAAATTGAATTTAATGTCTAGACATGGGGCAGATGATACCTTACCTGTGTATATCCATCTACACAATCTGTAAATATATTGTTATGTAGTAGAAAAGAACTTTGCAGGTGTAGTTAATGTTAAGGCTCTCAAAGATTTTATTTTAAATTATATGTATGTGGGTTCTCATGGAGGCCAGAAAAAAGGTGTTGAGTGCCCTGGAATTGGAGTTACAGGCAGTTGTAAGCTGTGCTGGTGGGGGTGCTAGGAATAAAACTCAGGGCCCTTGGAAGAGCAGTACTTCCACTTACCCACTGAGCCATCTCTCCAGCCCCAAAAATCTTACAATAGAAATTAACCTGGATCCTGGCTTAGTCACAGATTGATTACATGAGCACTTAGAATCAGAGTACCTTTTCCATGTGGATTAGATTGGTAGAAGGGGCATGAGAGGGACTCCGTTAGGTGCATTTAGAGAAGGCTGCGAAGAGAATATGAGAAGGCATGTGGGTACCCTCTGTCTAGTATTTGATAGCAAGGAAATGAAGACCACAGTCCTACAACCACGAGGAACTGAATGCCAATATCTGAATGAACTTAGAAGTAGATTCCTCTCCAGAGTTCTCAGCAAGTAAAACAGTTTTGTAGATAACTGATTTTGGCCTTGAGACCCTAAACTAGCCAGGCTCACCCAATTTGTAACCCATAGAAAATATAAGATAATAAATTTGTGGTGATATAAGTCACTACATTGATGGTACTATGGTAGCAGAACACTAGAATAGATTTTGGTACCAGGAGTAGGGTGTACTGTTACCTAAACATAGAAGTGCCAGTGGGTGGAGGCTGGAAGAATTTTGAAGAATGTGGTAGAAAAGACCTAGAACAGATTGTTAGTAGGAATGGGATGTTAATTACTTTACTAGTGAAGACTGGGATAGGAGTGAGTTACACGTTACAGCAAACTGAACAGAAATTGTATCTTGTGCTATGGAACACAGAGTTTGTAAGTTTATTTGCAAATAAACTTAGGGGTTTTCTTTTGTTTTGTTTTGTTTTTTAACTTAGATATCCTAGCAAAATGATGAAGGTGAAGCTTGCTTTAATTGTGAACATCTTTGTAAGGGAGTGGACCTCCGTGAAATTTAAGAAAGCCCCATTGCATTCTTGATAATTTTATGCCCAAGGGAACAATGCTAATCTAATGTCCATTGAAAGAAGTAGGAAAAATTAGCCAGGCAGTAGTGGCTCATGCCTTTAATTCCAGCACTCGGGAGGCAGAGGCAGGCAGATCTCTGTGAGTTCGAGACCAGCCTGGGTCTACAAGAGCTAGTTCCAGGACAGGCTCCAAAGTCACAGAGATACCCTGTCTTGGGGGGTGGGGGGAATGTATTTTTTTCAGCTTCAAAATTCTGGCAAAAAAAAAAATGAAGCTAGAAAACATTATTTTGAGTGAGGTAGCCCAGACACAGAAAGACAATTATCACATGTACTCACTCATAGGTGATTTTTAAACATAAAGCAAAGAAAGCCAGCCTACAAACCACAATCCCAGAGAATTTAGACAACAATGTGGACACTAAGAGAGACTTACATAGGTATAATCTACATGGGAAGTAGAGAGTAGAAAAATACAAGATCTCCTGAGTAAATTGGGAGCATGGGAACCTGGGGGGAGGGGAGCAGAGAAAAATGTAGAGCTCAATAAATATCAGTTTTAAAAAAGAAGTAGGAAAAATTAAAGAGGATTGTTGCATATGAAGGATGTGAGCGCTCTTAAGCCCTTGTCTCTTAAGTAGGACCAAGAGCCTAGAGGATTGAAACAAAGCAACAGAGAATTTTCTTTGGGCAAGAAATGGAGTGGACTTTGGCATCACTTTGGGTGTATTTCTTACGTTTGTATTCCAAATGTTTTAGTTAACATATTGTAGCCCAGAACATCTTATACCTAAATTAAATGATGATATTTTGTTGTTGATTTTGTTTTGAGGTAGGATTTTTCCATGTATGCCTTCATAACCTGAAGCTCACTAGACCAGGCTGGCTTGGAGGAAATTTGTTGACTATCCTCCTGTCTTTGCTTCCCAAATGCTGACATTACAGTTGTATGCCACCACTCCTAGCTGAGATTTAGGTTTTTCTTTTTAACCTGAAAGCATTAGATGAGACTTTTAGACTATGTCCTGATGCTATAGTGGTTTGAGATCTTTGGGGACTTAACTTGGTATAGGATGAATGTGTTTTGTGGGAAAATGTAAATGTTTGGAGGCTGTAGGATGGACTATAGTGGTTAATGACCCCACTTAAGTGTTGGCACCCTAATCCCTAGAATATTGTTATGTGGCAGAAAGACTATTTAGGGCAGTGGTTTTCAATCTTCCTAATGCTGCAACCCTTTAATACTGTTCCTCATGTTGTGGTGACCCCAACCATAAAATTATTTCATTGCTGCTTCATAACTATAATTTTGCTACTGTTATGAATCATAATGTAAATATGTGATACGTGATTCCTCTGAAAGGGTTGTTCAGTCTCCAAAGGGGATATGACCCACAGGTTGAGAACTGCTGATGTAGGGACTTTTAAGGGACTCAGGATTACTCTGTCTTTGTTTGTTCTCCCCCCCCCCCCCCCGAGATTTAGTCTAACCACCGTGTCCTTAAAAAGCAAAGAACCTGTTTCTGGATGGGGCAGTCCATACCCTTAACCCCAGTATTCCAGAAACAGATACAAGTGAGTCTGAGTTTGAGGCCAGCCAGGACTACATAGTGAGATTTTTTTTTTTTTAAAGCAAAGAACTTTGGGTGGAGTTAGAGATTCCATCTTACCATTCTGGAAGCTGGCAACAGGGAAATTATGAATACAGCAAGCAGCCTTGTGCAACAAAGAGAGCTCCAGCTGACAGCCATCAGAGGAGCCAGTCCTCCAGTCCAGCAACCATAGGAAATTAAGTCAACAACCTGAATGAGCAGGGAGCTGATTCCTCCCAGAGCTTCCAGTCAGAAAAATGGCTCCTTGATACTTTGGGTTTGGCTTAGTTGGCCACTCAACAAGACCCAGTTAAGCCCACTCTGCTTCTGATTTACTGAAACTGTAATTTATGTTGCTTTTTTTCTTATTTCTGGTAATTTGTTACAGCAACAATAGAAAACTTTACTCTGACTTTTGCTAGGTTTATTTCAGAATGTTGAGGTAGTTGTTTCCTAGAGAACAAAAGCAGCAAAGATTGTTCCTAGAATAATGTATAGAGTAGCACTTATGCCTTGAGCTTGATATTTAAAATATGTGTGAGTGTGTTGCCTGCATGTATGTCTAATGTCTATAGGGACCAAAAGAGGGTATTCGTTCCTCTGGAACTGGAGAGAATTCAAGATAGTTGTGTGCTTCCATGTAGGGACTGAGAATTGAACTGGGGAGTCTTTTTAACCTAAGTGCTCTTAACAGCCGAGACATCTCTCAAGCCCTTAATGTTTAAATATTTTGTTCCTGTCCTCAGATGCAATATGAAGGGCCTAGATAACCTGCTGAAGTGCTGGTTCTAGTGCTGAATAACTGTGGCAGCATCACTGGCCATTGGTAGTGTCTATTCTGTTACAGTTCGGCTTACTCAGAGATATTACTTATTTCTGTCTGTCATTGTCATTTGAGGTTAGATTTAGCAATCATATCTACAAAATGTTTTTTATTTTTTTGTGAAAGGATCTCGTTCTGTAGCCCACACTTTCCTAGAACTCACGGTGATTCCTTGCCTCAGCCTTCCAAGTGCTTGTATTACATGTAGAGTCCACTGCTCTGCTTGACATTGTTCTTTTAATAGTGTCCTCAGGTTGGAATCAGAAGATTTGGACTAACTAAACATTAGAATATGAAGGAAGTAAGACCATTTCTTTCATTGAAATACAGTTGACAAAGTAACATTTCAAGGTATAATGGACTTTTGAGATTCTCTGCTTGAGTTTGGTTTTTAGACTTTGCCGTAAGGAAAATTATCCTCTAAAGGGTAACCAGGATGACTCTAGAGCTGTCTAAAGGATCCTGGTCAAGACTGTAGTTGTGACTTTGAACCTGTATTCTCCTTGCGCGCCCTAAAATACCTGGGACTATAGTTTCTTTCTGTCTGCTTCTTCACTGAGTCATTGTGAGGATTAGTTGAGAGACAGTACCTAGCTCAGAAGATGTCCCCAACATATTAACTGATTATAACATGTATGGTAACTTGACAACTTGTATGTAAATATATAATTGCAGAAACTTACATCTGATGTGGTTTGCATTTTATTTGCTAAGGGCTTAGCATTTTCAGACAATAATTTATAATGCTTGTATTACCTGATTTAAAATTATGAACCAGGCATAATGGTACACACCTTAATCCCAGTACTTGGGAAGCAGAGGCTAGTGGATCTCTGTGAGTTCAAGGCCATTTTGGTCTACACAGTAAGTTCCAGAAACAGCCATTCCAGAATGGCGCATTCTTTTAATCCCAGCACTTGGGAGGAAGAGGAAGGCATATCTCATTGAGTTCTACACCAGCCTGGTCTACAAAGTGAATTTCAGGACAGCCAGAGCTGCTACACAAAGAAACTCTGTCTTGAGCCCACACCCCCCCCCCCATTCAGTAAGTAGCTGAGGATGACCTTGAGTTTCTGCTCTCCTCGTCCCTTGACCTTCCAAGTGCTGGAATTATAGGCATCAATATTTTACAATTTATATATGTCACATATCAAATGCCCCCGCTTCATCTATTTTTTTTAACACTTTAACACTGGTCTTGGTTCTTCTGGGGGTTTTTTTTTTTGATGTTTGTTTGTTTGCTTGTTGGTTGGTTGGTTTTGGTTTTGGTTTTTTTGAGACGGGGTTTCTCTGTAGCTTTGGAGCCTGTTCTGGAGCTAACTCTTATAGACTAGGCTGGCCTTGAACTCACAGAGATCCGCCTGCCTCTGCCTCCTGAGTGCTGGGATTAAAGGCCTGCGCCACCACCACCAGGCTCTGAGTTGTTTTTTATTAGCTGAAACATTTTAATCTGTTTAGAAAAGTGAACAGTTGGAATTTTTTCCCACAGAAAAGAAACAATTGATAATTCCTAGCCAATATTTAAATATTGTTACAGATCAGAATCCAACAGTTGTTGGCCAAACATGTTATAGAAATCAAGAATTGAGCCATTTAAAAAGTTTGAGGGAATAGATAATTACATCACAAGATAAAGCTAGGAGTGGTGTTCTATTAGTTTCAACATATTTTGTGTCTTTTAGCCTTAGATTTTAAAAAAAACCTACTTGGGCTGGAGAGATGGCTCAGCAGTTAAGAGCATTGCCTACTCTTCCAAAGGTCCTGAGTTCAATTCCCAGCAACCACATGGTGGCTCACAACCATCTGTAATGAGGTCTGGTGCCCTCTTCGGCCTTCAAGCGTACACACAGAATAGTGTATACATAATAAACAAATAAATAAATATTAATTAAAAACAAAACAAAAAAACCTACTTAACAACAGTTGCTATAGTGGGTGAGCGCCTTTTAATTGTGATGAAGTTTTTCTTACATGAGAAAAATACTGTTACCTGAAAATTTTAGAATTGAGTATATGATTAGAGGATTTTTTTATAATTTGTATATGTCAGATCTCAAATACTTTTTGTCTGTTCTTTTAACTCCGAGACTTGTGAATTTTTCTGAATGGTTTTTATTAACTGAAACATTTTAGTCTTAGAAAGGTGAGCACTTGGATTTTTTTAGTTATGATTAATGCTCTAATGGGCATTTCTCAATTTAGCTATCTCACTAGTGCTCTATGAATTTTAAGAAAACCACCCTATTAAAAATGAATGGACAGGGCTAGAGAGATGGCTCCACAGTTAAGAAAAGTGACTGTTCTTCTAAGAGGGCCTGAGTTCAATTCCTAGCACCCACATGGTGACTCACAACCGTCTGTAACTCCAGCTCCAAAGCTGTGAACAGACGATAAGAAGCTATGGTGGTGTGTGCCTATGAGATAAAGGCAATCTCTGTGTGTATATAAAATACAGTGTATATTTGCATACTATATACCTGCAATTACGTAGTATGTCCTGTCTCAAGATAAGATACTCCCTCTGAAATGGGGAGGGGGTAATTTATTAGAAAATTGTGTCATTTTTGTATCAGAAAGTATAAAGTGACTATTTGGATTAGTCAGAAGATACTCATTCAGCAGCCCCTGAATGCTTGCTATACTCTGGACCCCCAAGAGGTACTATATCAAGGACCCCCAGATACTGTTACCCTCAACTTCACAGTTGGCTGGCATTTTGTCATAATAAATACACTGTGTCTCAGTTTAGCAGCATTTTGTGGTTCCGTGAGGATCTTACTCTGTGCCCTGGGGTAATTTCTAAGACAGCTGTAGGAACTGGATGGGAGAGAATGGAATTTAGAATTCGCTGAAGTTGCTAGGGGGTAGGAGGGCTAGGAGGCTAGTAGGAAGAACTCTGCTCTTAGAGATTTGAGGGTCAAACCTCACAATCTCTCCAGCCTTGTTTTTTGTTTGTTTTTGTTGTTGTTGTTGTTTCAACCTCTACAGCTGGAGTAATAGCTACTGACGTAATATTCTTCAGTTTCTTCATCTGTAAAATGGGTTAGTACTCTACAGCTCAGAATATTCTGAATTGTGAAGATTATTAATGAAATCACCAGCTAATAATATATCATGTCAGTGTTGGTGTTGCTACTTTTTATTCTTGATTTTGATTTTCTGATGCCAAGAGTTCTTATTTTTTAAAGAGACTCTTGACTTGTCCATCTTGTTTCTGGTGTGGCCTGCTGGGTGAGTGAGGCACTGAGTTGTTGCTTAGGTGTGGATCGGTATATAAGTCACACCCAGTATAGGTGCCTCGGTTACCCAGAGACAGTGTATGTTGTATAGTTTCGACAGATCCAAGAGTCCTTCTTCTTCTTCTTTTTTTTTTTTTTCTTTTTTCTAGTCCCCAAGATCTAGGATTCTCTTACTTGTAGTTTGAATTTATCTTCTTGTTTCGGACTCAGAAAGAGGTCTAAGTTTGTTCATCTGTAGATAAATGGCCTTTAATTAGAGGTATTTTCTTTTTTAAAATATTTTTATTGTGTGTATTTGTATTAATCTATTTGGGAATGTGTGCAGGTGAGTGTGGTGTCCTAAGAGGACAGCGGATCCCCTAGAGTTGAGTCATGAGTCTCAGGCAGTATGAGCCACCTGAAATAAGTATCAGGAACTGAATTCCTGTAAGAGCAGTATGTGCTCAAACTCTGAGCCATCTCTCCACCTGCCTATGCCTCAAGTGCTAGGATTAAAGGTGTGCTCCATCACCACCCAGCTTTATATGTAGTTAGGTAAGTGTTCTATCACGGGGGTACACACACACCCTTGACCCATTTTTGTTGACTTTTTTACTTTTGTGTATGAATGCATACTGTGCCATGTGTGTAACTGGAGGTTAGAGAACAACATTTGGGAGTAGTTTCTCTTCTACACAATACCCAGGGATTGAGTTCAGGTTGTTAGGCTGCAGGCGCCTTAACCCACTGAGCCATGCACTGTGTAGACCAGATGGGCATAGAACTTCAAGTGATCTTTCTGGCTTTGCTTTGGTTTTGGGTGTGTGTGTGGATTTTATTCTTTTGGGGGTAGGGCAGCATGCTGGGGAGTGAACCCTGGGGTCTTGCCCATGCTAGGTACGCACTTTGCCACTGAGCTGTACCTCTGTCTTTGGTGTGTATTTTTAAGTCATAAATTGTGAAGTAGGGAGGGAGATGGACAGTCCTGTGAGACAGTATTGAGACAGGGACTTACTCTATAGCCCAGACTAATCTGGTACTCACTTGTGTTAGCCCCTAGACTGGCTTTGAACTTGACAAACCTCCTGTCTCAGTCTCCCCAGTGCTAGGATTACAAGTATGAGCCACTACACCCAGCTAAGACATAAAATCTTTTATGTTTTTGTAGAAGTGATATGATTTCTTACAAATGGGGATGGACTCGTGTGTGTGTGTGTGTGTGTGTGTGTGTGTGTGTGTGTGTGTGTGTGTGTCTGTCTGTCTGTCTGTCTGTCTGTCTGTCTGTCTGGTCTCTGTGTGTGTGTGTAGAGGTCAGAGGATAACTTTCCTCAGTCAGTATTTTCTTTGTACCCTGTGAATCCTTAAGATTGAAGTCTACGGCCATTTGGCTGGCCTGATAGAATCTTTACAAGTGCTTTTGTTTGTTTGCTTATTTTTAAGATGTGGTCTCACTGTAATTCTCTGACTGTCCTGGAACTTGCTAGTAAACCAGGGTGGCCTTGAACTTGTAGGGACCCTCCTGCCTCTGTCTCTTAAATATAAGGATTACAGGCCCATACCACCATGCCTGATACAAATCATAAACTCTCATTTATTTTTGTTTTTTGGTTTTTTTTTTTTTGTCCTTTTGGGGGTGGGGTTTTTTGGAGACAGGGCCGTGGCTGTGTAGCCAGGGTTGGACTTTAATTTAAGGTGATCCTTCTGTCTGAGTCTCCTGCGTGCTGAGATTACAGGGGTAAATCACAACGCACAGTGAAAAGTACATTTTTTGGGTGTGTGTTGCTGTGGGTTGAGCCTAAGGCCTTGGACATGCAAGGTAAGTGCTTATAACTGAACTGTACCCCAATCTCTAGACTCTTTTGTCTCACTTTTCTTTATTGGAGGTTGAACCTGTGGTACTGCACGTTCTAGACAAGCACTCTTCCTTGTCCTCTTCCTTTAAAAAACATAGCCTGGTAATTAAAACAGTAAATTTTCAAGCATATTGTGTATAAGTTAACTTGAATCGGGAAGTAACCAGACCAGCTTAAAGATAAACAATTATATTTTCACTTATTATAAGGGGAAACTCACACCACAAAATGGGAAGTCCAAATTCCGCTGTGTCCAGCAGGAATCACCAGAGAATTCCTGGTCCCTCCCAGTTTTTCTTCCTGGCTACCTCCAGGTAGCCACACCTTAACTAGGTTCCACTTCTTAAAGATGATTGGTTAACAAAGCTTCCCCCATCGGTGTTGGGCCTTTTTTTTCCCCTGTGTAATTTAGTTGGAGATTATTTTCATTATTTGCTTCTGTTCGTCTTTCTGACAAAATGTTACATTTCACACTTTGAATGTACTGAAGAATTTTCAGATATCATTCTTAAGGACTTAACTATCCACCGGCAGCTACCTATGGGTTCTCCTGTAGTTAACATGTAGTTGTGCTCTTGGTTTTTGTTTTAATTTTTCACAGCCATTGTATATTCCAGTTTTTTAAAACATGTCCTAAGGTGACCCTCATACATCTTTAAAGCAAAGACTTTGTTTTAAAGGCCACTCAGACAGCCACTCCATCTACACCACAAGACAGTAGTTTTAGTTTGGGTTTTGTTTTGCTTTTTTTTTCTCTTATTTTCTTTATTTTTTTTTCTTTTTTCTTTTTTGAGACAATCTCACCATGTATTCCTGGTTGGTCTAAAACTCGCTATTAGACCTGATTGACCTTGTACTCCCAGAGATCTGCCTGCCTCTGTCTCCAGAGTGCTGAGATTAAAGGTGTGTGCCATTACACCCAACATGGCAGTGTTTTTGTTAGCTGTTAAAAAATCAATTTGAACCTATTACTTAGGAGGCAGAGGCAGGTGAATCTGAGGTCAAAGCCAGCCTGGTTTACCTAAAGAGCACCAGACCAGCCAGGGCTACATAGTAAGACCCCGTCTTTTTGTTTATTTTTAATTTTATTCATTTTCTTCTTTCCTTATTTGTTGTGCATTGTTATTTTGCCTGTGTAAAGGTATCAGGTCTACCAGAACTGGAGTTACAGACGGTTGTAAGCTGCCCCTTTGGGTGTTGGGAATTGAACCTGGGTCCTCTGGAAGAATAGTGCTCTTAACCACTGGGCTATCTCTCCAGCTCTGTTTGTTTTTGTTTTTAAAAGAAGGTCTTTTTTGCAGAATTTAAGGACCTGGTATTGAATTTAGTAAAAAGAACCTGTTTAGGTCCTGAGTTCTAAATAGACGTGGGTTCAAATCTATTTTCTATTTAGTACTCCTGTAATGGGGGGAGGAGTAATAGGCTATTTACCTCTGAACCTGAGAGTTTGCATCTCATGCCACACCTATTTTAAGAGACATTCAAATGGTAGCAGGGATTATTACAGATGTAAATGTTGAGTTCCGCTTTAGATGGCTTTAGGTCTCTGTCCGTACGTTCCAGAGAATGGTGACCAGTGAGATTAAGTTTCACACTAAGACTCATTTTGCCTCTGTTGTCTGATCAAAAGATAAAATACACAATTGATGGCTTTTCTGCCTGTTAAGTTTTTAGGGTAGAATTATGATAACAAAATAACTTGGTTTCTTTTTTTTTTAATTTAAATAAATGTTTCACTTTGGAAGACATCCTACTATTGCTGTATCATTTATTTAACATTGATACTAGTTTTCTGGCATAAGGTGGAAAAATAAAATTTAGACAAAGGACTTCAAATGCTGATGTTTTTGTTTTGCCGTTTTTCATAAGTTTGTTTTAGGTTAGAAATACTTCTGCATTGCCTTTCAGAGCAATAATGCTGTAATTTTTTTTTTGGTAGGAATAAAAGCAGAGGGCCCATTTGTGTAGTAGAATTGTCATCTAAAGATAATGCCCAATGGGTTCCTCCTTCAGTAAGGTGCATTGTTGTGACCCATTATGGAATTAGATCTTACTTTGTATTCCTGATTGTGGAACTTGTGATCTTCCTCTTGAGTGGTTGCATACAGGCATGTGTTATCATGCCCAGCTTTAAAGTGATTTTTTTTTCTCTTTTTTAAAATTTATTTAGTTTTGTGCGCATTGGTGTGTCCGTCTCCAAATCCCTGGAACTGAGTTACAGACAGTTGTGAGCTGCCATATTGGAGCTGGGAATGTTTGAACCTGGGTCCACCTGGAAAGGCAGCCAGTCCTCTTAACCTCTGAGCCATCTCATCAGCCCAGTGATTTTGTTTTTCTAGGGAGGTATGCCGTGTTATCAGACTAGTCCCTATGCAAGAGTTCTATCACTGAGCTATATCCACAGCTATTATAAATATAGTTCAAAATCAGACCCTTAGTATAGCCAAATAAATTTACTGTTTTGAACAGGAAGTTTTCTTAATTGTTTGTGGTTCACACCTTTAACCCAGGCAGAAGGCAGGTGGATCTCTGATTTCAAGGCCAGCCTGGTCTACAGAGGCCTTCCAGGACTGGCTCCAAAGCTACACAGAGAAACCATGTATCCGAGAGACAGAAGAAAGAAACTTTGGAATTTGAAGGTCAAAGAAAGCTTGGAAACTGTCAATTCTAGTGGTTGGTTTTATTAATCCATTTTGTATTGGTGATTTTGTTACTTTTGAGATGGTATTACTCTATGTAGCCCTGGCTGTCCTGGAATTTACTCTGTGTACAGGCTGACCTTGAACTCTGAGATCCACCTGCCTCTGTTTCTGAAGTGCTGGTATTAAAAGGGTGCATTACAACCCAGTAATTTTATTAAGCTCTATTTTTTCCTCAATTTAATTCACCAGTATCATTTTTTTTTTTTAAAAAAAAAAAGATATATTTTTCTATTGTGAGGAAGGGGCACCTGGTGGTTCTCTTCCATCATGTAGATTTTGGAAGTCAAACCCAGGTTATCAAGACTTGATGCTAAGTTTATTCACAAAGCCATCGTTAGAGCCCTATTTATCTTTTGTGTATGTGTTTGCACTGTGTGGGCACACTTGTGTGCAGGTGCGTGTGAGTGTGTATGGGGCCTGACAGTACTAAGCAGCACCTTTCAGATGTAGTACTATAGATAAATTCCAGTTTCAGGTGGTGGTAGTGGTGTACACCTTCAATCCCAGTACTCAGGAGGCAAAAGCAGGTGGAACTCTTGAGTTCAAGGCCAGCCAGAGTTACACAGTGAAACCCTGTCCTCATAAAGGACAACAAAACAAAACAAAAAACCAAAAGAAAGAAACAAATTGTGGTTTAAACCATGGATGGTGGCATGTGCTTATAATTACAGCACTTTAGGAGCTGAAGCAGGAGGATTGTCAAAGACCCTGTCAAAGAAGGTGTTGGGGGGGGGGGGTGGTCATGGAGATGTCTCAAGCAAGGGAGCTTAAGTTCTGATGCCCAGAATCAGGTATATGCCAGACAGGAGTGACTGTCCACCTGTAATTCTAGCATTGGAAGGCAGAGCCAGGAATTCCCTGAGCAAGCTGGCTAGTGAAACTAGGTTTTGGGTTCAAGAGACCTGACCTCCAAGAGTAAGGTAAAAACCTTGGAGGAAGACTTCTGACATCAACCTTAGGCCTAAACTTATTTATGTAAGGTGCAGTGTAGTAGCTAGAGTAGTAGTCCTGTTTATTAGTCCAATGCCAGTATTTTCTCTGTGTCTTGAGTTTTTAACATTTCAGTAATTGAGTCTTTTAACAGGAAAGATTCAGTAATGTCTTAAAGTTGGATACTTGTTCTTTAAAAAAAATGAGGAAAAAATAAAGTTAACTTCTATTAAACTATTGTTGCCACCTGTCTAGTTCTGAATGCTACTGTATCTTTTCTGAAGATATTTTGTAAATCATCCACCCAACTTGAATATCATGTTGGAATATAGCTTAATGCCTATGTTACACTGTCTCCTCGATTCTTGAAAGAATAAGTTGTGCTAAAATTATCAAATTGGACTGGAATTTAGGCTCATCAGTTGAGCACTTACTGCCCTCCAGAGGATGCAGATTTGATTGCTGGTACTGTCCTGGCAGCTTGTACTCTAGTTCCAGGGGACCTGACCCTTCTGGCTTCTTCCAGCACCAGTTATGCATATGGTGTACATACATGTAGGGAAACATTCATACATAGAATAAAAATAAATCTTTAAGAAAGTAATAAAGGGCTTATTTAAGAAAGTAATAAAGGAGTGGTTGCTCACTCCTTTAATTCCAGCACTCTGGAGGTAGGAGGCAGATCTCTGAGTTTGAGGCCAACTGGTCTACAAAGTGAGTTCCAAGACAGCTAGGGCTGTTACATAGAGAAACCCTGTCTCAGAGTAATAAAGGGACCCGGTCTGTTAGTACATACATTTAATTCCAGCACAAGGAGTCAAGAGACAGGAAGATCCCTGTGAGTTCAAGGCCATCCTAGTCTACACAGCAAGCTCCAGGACTATGCAGAGATAGTCTCAAAATCATCATCATCATCATAAAGGGACTAGAGAGTTGGCATAGCAGTTAAGAGCACTTGTTCTTCCAGAAGACCCAGGTTTGATTCCCAGTACCCACATGGTGCCTCACAGCCATCTGTAACTCCAGGGGCTCCAATGTTCTCTTCTGACCTCTGCAGACAAAACACACATACACATAAAAAAAAAATTAAAGCTAATTTTAAGAATCAAATTAACTTTAAATTTGAGGCAGGTTCTCACGGAGCTCTAATTGGCCTCAAAGTCACTATGTAGCCAATGATGGGTTTTTGTTTAAGTTTCATTTATTGCCATGTGTCGTAACCCACGCCTTTAGCAGTACTTGTGGGGTAGAGATAGATGAATCTCCGAGTTTGAGGTCAGCCTTGTCTATACAGTGAGTTCCAGGATGGCCAGGAAGTGACCCTGTCTCAAAAAGAAAACAAAAATAGAATTATTTTTATTTTATGCTTGTTTTGTTTGCATGTATGCATGTGCACCATGTGCATGTGGTACCTGTGGAGGCCAGAAGAGGTGTTCAGATTCCCCCAGAACTGGAGGTCCACATGGTTGTGAGCACGTTAGATGGGTACTGGAAACCAAGCCTGCGTCCTCTCTAAGAATTTTTGTTTTGTTTTAATTTCTTTGGGTGTTTTGTCTGCATATATGTCTCTTCTCTGTACTGTATACATACAGTGCCCCTGTGGTCAAAAGAGGACTTTGAAGTTCCTGAAACTGGAGCTACAGGTGGTTGGAAGTTGTCATGTGAATGCTGGGAATGGAGCTTTTCAACCACCAAGCTATCATCTCTCCAGCCTCTGAACTCGAGCTTCCAATTGTCCTGCTTCTACTGCTCAGATAATGGGATTATAGGTGTAGGTAGGTGCCAGTAAACCTGACTTTGTGTTGCTGGTGCTGCTGAGTTTCAGATTTCCATCCCTGTGTGGAATCATTGAGACATATAGCAAGACATTCATTCTCTCCTTCTCTGCCTTCCGCCCTCCTTCCTTCTCCCTCTCTATCTCTCTCTTCCTCTCTTTCTCTTCTTTCTCTCGACCTTGCTTGTCAGGACTCCAGAGGCTACCTTAAAATAAGTTGAGATGTGATTAAACCTCCAGTGCAGCTTTATTTCTTCCCTCGATCTCCATATTTGGTCTCAGTTTCAGTGCCTTCAGAATCCAGGTTCTTACAGAGGAGATCACCTACTGGACTCCCTATCTTACAAGATAGGACTTCAGGGACTGACAATGGCCTTTCAGACTTGCTTATTTCCCTGGATCCTATTTTCTTTCCACTTTTTAATTGTTCTTTTCTGACTCAGAAGACCAACAAGGAAGAGCAGAATGTGCCTAGCATATTCAAAGCCCTGGGGTTTAACTCCTAAGATCACGCCTAGTGCCACTTTTTTCTTTCCTTTTTTTAGGGGAGAGATTGCTTTTCAAGACATTTTCTCTGTGTAGCTCTGGCTGTCATGGAACTAGCTCTATAGACCAGGGTAATCTTAGACTTATCAGTGATCCGCCTGCCTCTGCTTCCAAGTGCTCCACCACACCATGCCAGTGCTGCTTTAAGAAAAGACAAATTTGTTTGACTAAGATTGGTTTTGTTAGACAGGCAGTGGTGGCACCTTTAATCCCAACACTCAGGAGGCAGAGGCAGGCGGATCTCTATTGAGTTCAAGACCAGCCTGGTCTACAAGAGCTAGTTCCAGGACAGGCTCCAAAACTACAGAGAAACCCTGTCTCGAAAAACAAAAACAAAAAACAAAACAAAAAAAAAAAGATTGGGTTTGTTTCTTTTTCTTGTTTTGTGGTACCAGGAACTGAATTTAAGGTTTTGCAGATGCTGTGTAAGCTCTTTACTAAACTATTATCTTAGCTCTTGTTTGATTGAATTTTGATTTTTTTAATTTCCAAGATAAGCAAGTGCAATTGGACTTTCCCTGAGTTTTCCACAGATGTTACTGGTTCTCTACAGCAGTGCTTAGTTAGGTGCTTTCCTCACGTAGTTGCTTTTTCTTCGAATGTAGTCCTGCCTGAGGAGTCAATACAGTCTGACCACATTACTCAGACTTTTGTGTGTTTTTCAGTTTTCGAGACATGGTTTCTGTGTATCCCTGGCTGTCCAGGAACTCATTCTGTAAACCAGAATCTGCCTGCCTCTGTCTCTCAAGTGCCAGGATCAAATATTATTTGTTGGATTCTACTATGTGGGTCCTGGGGGGTGAGCTCAGGTCCTTATGCTCTGTGACTGTCTGTCTGTCTGTCTCTCTCTCTCTCCCTCTCTCCCCTCTCTCTCTCTCTCTCTCTCTCTCTCTCTCTCTCGTGTGTGTGTGTGTGTGTGTGTGTGTGTGTGTGTGTGTGTGTGAGAGAGAGAGAGAGAGAGAGAGAGAGAGAGAGAGAGAGAGAGAGAGAGAGAGAGAGACCTGGCCTCACATGATAGGCAAGTGTTCTCGGTCCCTGTCCTGTGTTTATGTGTGAGATAGTGATGGAGCTTGAGTGAAGGTATTTTGTATACTAGGAAATACTTTATCAGTGAACTCTAGCCCCATCTCTCATAATTTCTTTTGATTAGTATTTAAATGGACTAAATAAAACTGTGATATTAAAACCAGTTTCGCCTTTCACATTCCAGAATAATCTTTTGTTCCAAATACTAGGAAATTCAACAAAAATTACTTTAGTAGAACTATGTGATCCATCTTGTATAATTATCAGATTTTAGACCATTTCTAAGCTTATAGTTTTCTATTTTGTTGCCATGTTGAGACGCAGGTGTCAGCTGGGCAATGGTAGTGCACGCCTTTAATCCCAGCACTTGGGAGACAGGGGGAGGCGATCTCTGTGAGTTTGAGGCCAAAGTTCCAGTACAGCCAGATCTATAACACAAACAAACCCTGTCTCAAAAAACAAAAGAAAAAATTCTGACATTGCATATGGATTACAGGCTACTTTGTAGAATTTGGTTAAGATCAGCTGGGATATTTAGCATAGCATTATATTTGAGATCGTTATTATTAGTAAAATGGTTTTCTCCCTAAATACTTTGAGAAAATAATTTGTTGTTTTTACTTTTTTTTTTTTCCAACAGTTTGAAGAAAATAGGTCTGAAACAAGGTCTTACCTACATCTGCCTCTGAACACAGTGACTGCCAGATCTTCAAACATCAAGTTCAGCTTTGTCTGCCAACCTGTCTGACATGTCGGGACCCGTGCCAAGCAGGGCCAGAGTTTACACAGATGTTAACACGCACAGACCTCGAGAATACTGGGATTATGAGTCACATGTGGTGGAATGGGGGTAATTATTTCCATTTACTTCAGTGTCCTCACCCACAGTGCTGTATCTTGTAGATTCATGTTAGCAAGTCTTCCCTCCAAAACACAAGGACAAAACCAAGCTTGCTTTCTTCCATAAGTTTACTACACAGCAGGTTGGTGATTTGGCAAGCTTAGTTTCTGGGTTTGCAGTCTAAAAGTCATTGTGATTACTTCTCTGGTTTATATATTTTGTACATTATGGTACTAACAAAGACTTAGCTGTCAACTTGCCTCCAAGCTTTAGCTACTATTCTGGAACCTTGGGAAGCTGAGGCAGGTAGAACTCAAAGTTAGGACTTGCCTGGGCTTCTGAGTTAAAAGCTAGCATTGAAGATACGAGAGAGGTTTTTAAGTACTTGAGAGACTTTAAAATCACCAAGCTTAATTACTTAAGGTCTTTTGGTGGTCAGAGTTGTGTCCCATGGTGATAGTAAAGGATGAAACAGTTCTCTAGAAATAGAAACTTCTTTTGGATGAGGAGCAGGATTTACCCTTTATCCTTTCCATGATCATAGTTAGGTGCATCATGGAATGCAGCCCATTTATCCTCCGGAGCTGTAGCTTACTTCAATAACCGTGTTTACTCTCAAAGTTACCCATGAGAGGCTCATTTGAACATTTGCATTTCCTGTCTGAACATGGAAAGTTTTGTCACTTTTGTGATAAAAGCATTTTGATAGATTAAGTACAAAATAAAGCAATTTGAAAACTCATAGAGGTATAACTCAGCTAAATTTGAAAAGCTGAGACCAGATGACCTTGAATTGGAGGTTCAGGGCTATGCAGTAATACCTTGGTTTTTTTTGTTTTTGTTTAAGTTAACTTCCATATATGATATTTTATATCTGATTCCATATGACTTTGTGTAGTCTGTAAGTGGTTAAAACTATCTTCCTGAACTGACATAGGGTATGGTTTCCATTCTGGTATGCTGTGATATTTAACAACAAGCAGTTTTCTGCATATGAGGAGACACTCTTGGCTTAGAGATGGTGTTAAAAAAAACATGGTACAAACCAGTAAGTGTTATCACTATTGATAATCTTAACAATTCTGTAATGTCATGGACTTTGAACTCTAGGTATTACCTTTGTTTACTGCTTCAAAACCAAATGCTCTTCCATAGCTCTGCTGAAATGATACTACAGAGCCCTTTTGAGTGTTTACATGGTGCTGTTTGCTTGCTATGTTAGTTCATATGCCCTTGTGTAAGAGAACTCAACAAGCAGAAAGAGATCTGATAGTATTAACATTGTCCATTGTTCTTAGTTCATTATGTCTTTTCTTTCATTCTCCTTTTTAACTGAGAATATGAATGGCTGATAATCATGCATACTGTATTATAGGAATAAGTAGAATTTAGCCCCATCCCGTTACTTAACCATTAAACCTAGGGCCTTGTGGATTGTAGCAGGTACTCAACTGCTAGGTTATAGCCCCAGTCTTTTCTCTTTTCTTTGTTTCATGACACAGGGACTTGTGTAGCTCAGAATGACCTCAAATTTGCTGTCTAACCAGAATGACATTGAACTTCTAATCTTTCTGCCTCTACTTCTCCGGAACTGAGGTGTGCACTAGCGTACCTTGGGTTATATGCATCAGGGATTCATACATGTTAGAATGTTAACTAAACTTTTTTATTTATTTTGGGGAGTTTTAAAAATTATTGTACTTGCTAGGTGGTGGTGGCTCACAACTTTATTCCCAGCACAGGAGAGGCAGAGGCAGATGGATCTCTGTAAATTTGAGGTCAGCCTGGTGCTTGCTTGGTCTACGAAGCCAGTTTCAGGACAGCCAGAGCTATTACACAGAGAAACCCTGTCTCAAAAAAAAAAAATTATTGAAATTACTGTACTTTATTTAGTTTGTATGTGCCACATGTGCCAAAGAACAATTTGGGAGTTGGAACCAGAGACTGAACTTGAGCCTTCTAGCAAGGGCCTTACCATCTAAGCCATCCTGCCAGCCCATATTTATTTGTTTTAAGGTTTACTTAATTGATATGTATAAATGTTTTGTGTGGTACCCTCAGAAGTCAGGAGAGATTAGATCCCCTGGATTACAGATGGTCAGGAGCCACCATGTTGATGCTGGGACTGAAGCTAGGTCCTTTGTAAGAACAAGTGCTCTTGACAACTAATTCGTCTCTCCAGATCCTTATTTATTTTTATTTTTAATTTTTTTGGTATTTTTTAGATAGATTCTCATGTACTAAGGATGAGCTTGAACTCCTGATCCTCCTGCCTTTACCTCCCAAGTGTTGGGATTTGATATTGCAGGTGTGTGCCACCAGCCCCACTTCATTTTTTCTTTTGAGATAGTTTCTCTAAGTTAAACAGGCTAGCTTTGAATTCACTACGTAGCCCAGGCAGGCCCTAAATTTGGCAAATAGTTGGAATGGGTATGCGCTACCATACCTGGTAGAATTGTGCCTTACCGGTTTGTTGTTGTTTGCTTGATTGTTTTTGTGACAGACTTTTTTGTAGCCCAGGCTAACCTCAGATTTGCCATTCCTCTTCCTGAGCCTCTTAAGTCTTGGGATAATATTTGTAGACCCCCCCTGTAACCAGCCTGGCCTCCTGAAGGAACTGTATTTGTTATTGGTTAGAGCAAGGGTCTGACCAACAGAGGACAAGGGAAAATATTAACATATGCCTTATCCTTTACTCTGCCTGTGATGTCTCATGTCCTTATTAGTTAACAAAGTATGGATAAATGCAGGACCTTTGGGGTTCACTATATCTGGTGTGGTTGCAAGCTTTATTAAATGTTAGATCCTGTCCTGAAGGATAGGTGAAAGATGAAACAAATATCTCCATATATATATATATATATATATATATATATATATATATATGGAGATATTTGTTTGATATATATATATATATATATATATATATGGAATCGACTTGTGAACAAAGAGGCTTAATAATAAAGGGCTGCTTTTAAGTGTAATTGAACTATAATAGTCTTGGATCATTTGTTGCCTTCAATACCAATATTGGACCAAGTAGTATGAAGCAAGAATATATACAAATCAGTTACTGAAGGGGAAGTAGCCTGCCTGCTGTTGAGGACAAAAAGCTATATATTTAAATCATAATGTAAGCTAACCAAGATAGTGTGCCATTGGATCATGAATAGTTGGAAATTTGAAAGAATATTTGAAAAAGCTTAATTATTCTTTTTCTTTTTAATGCTTAATGAGACAGAATCTCATGAAGCCTAGACTAGCTTTGAACTATGTAGCTGAAGATGACTTTGAACTTTGATCCTCCTGTCTTCACCTTCTGAATGCTAAGAATATAGGTGTATACCATATCTGGTTTACATGGTACTGGAGATTGAACCCAGGGCCATGTATATGCTAGGTCAGCACTCTACCAATTGAGCCATAGCCCCCAATTTTTCTGTTTTATGTTTGATACACACAGTTTTAACTGGTCCATATTTTTTTTAATATAATATTTGAAATATCTCTTGTATTATTTCTGCTGGTAATGGAAGTGTCTGTCTTTTTCTCTCAATGATTGTGTGTTGCTTCTCTTCCTTTCTGTAAATAGCTCAGGATAACCTTGAATGCAGATCTTCCGTGTTCACCTACCAAGTGCTGGAATTACAAGCATGCACCACCATGTCTGGCAAAAATAGTTTTGCGAGTTGAAAATTTGATATTTTGAAATCATTGTCACTTTGTTTTTATCCACAGAAATCAAGATGACTACCAGCTTGTTCGAAAATTAGGCAGGGGCAAATATAGTGAAGTGTTTGAAGCCATCAACATCACAAATAATGAAAAAGTTGTTGTTAAAATTCTCAAGGTGAGTACAAGAAGAGAAATAATGTCTCTACATAGAAATGTAGAATTTATGCATATAGATGTCTCTCTCTTTTTAGGGGGGTGATCAAGACAGGGTTTCTCTGTAGCTTTGGGGCCTGTCCTGGAACTCACTCTGTGTACTGGGCTGGCCTCGAAATCATAGAGATCCGCCTGTCTCTGCTTTCTGAGTGCTGGGATTAAAGGCGTGCACTGCTGCCACCATCTGGCTCACATAGAGGGTGTTTTTTGTTTGTTTGTTTGTTTGTTTTTGGTTTTTTTGAGACAGGGTTTTTTTCTGTGTAGTCCTGGCTGACCTGGAACTAGCTCTTGTAGACCAGGCTGGCCTCGAACTCACAGAGATGTCCTGCCTCTGCGTCGCGAGTGCTGGGATTAAAGGCGTGCGCCACCACCACCCGGCTTACATAGATTTTTTTTATATATCTCACTTAAAAAATTTTTTTCTAGTAATTTAGTCTCCCTTTTATATCCTTTAAAGTCAACAGAACTCCCGATACTAGCTTGCCAGATTAGATCTAAAGCAAGAGAAGAGATGGTTAGAGTGTGGCTGAAGAGACTCCTCTTTCCCAGGTCTTACCTCATGTCTATTTTCATGCTTTCAGTTCGGTTTTGCTTTTGTTTTCAATAAACAAATCATTACCTCTGCTTTGTAAGAATAGGAATAAGAAGGCAAGCAGGTACACCTAATGTAGTATCACCACATACACTTCAGCCATGTGAGTGTTAGGGACTAACTCAAGCCTGGAAGCACATACTTCATCAGAAACAGGAACTATCTGGGCATGTAAGCACAGTGGTAGAATGCTTGCCAAAAGTGCATCAGGCCTTGGATCTGATTCCTAATGCTACAAAAAAGGAGAAACAAACAGAACAACAGCTAGGAACATTACTAAGTAAAGTGTTTGCCATGCAAGTCAGAGGGCCTGCATCAGAGTTCAGATCCCTAGTAACTACCTAAAAAGCCAGACATGGCAGTAATTTCCGAGAATTTATAGACTTGAGTTTGTCTGGAATTTGCTGGCCAGGCAGGCTAATCACTCAGTAAGTTTCAGATTTAATGAAAGAAGATGATAAGGTGGAGGACTAGCAAGATGGTCCAACAGGTGAATATGCTTGCTGACAGAACTGACAACCTCAGTTTAGGCTCTGTAACCTACACGGTTCAACTCCCTACGTTGTGCTTTGGTCTCCATGTACATGCTGTGGGACTTACTTAAGAGTAAATAAATGTCATATATAATGTTTGTAGCAAATGTAGTGGAATAGCAATTCAGGAGATGCCCAATATTGACACATATTTAGACATACACATGCATCCACACACACCCTTCCCAACTAAAGAAAAGAAGGTAGTTGTTTCTTAGCTGCAGCTGACTGGTGTTCATGTAATAGTCCAAGTCTGGTGTTTCTTGATTTCCTCGGCAAAGAGAATTTAGAAAACAATATATACATAATCTGATATTTTAAGTGTTGACTGTGTTGACTCTAGAAGGCTGGAGAGATGACTCAGTGGTTAAGAGCACTGACCTCTCTTCAGAGAACCTGAGTTTGATTCCTAGTCTCCATAGCAGCTCATACCCGGCTTTAACTCCAGTCCTAGAACATCTGATATGCTCTTCTGGCTTCTGAGGACATCACGCACACATGTGGTACATACACAAACATGCAGACTAAATACTTATCCATGCATATAACATTTTAAAAATATATAAATTTTGCTCAAGGTTTTTTGAAGTATTATTGCACGAGTCAGATTTAGCCAGTGGGCTGTCAATATGCAACTTTTTTAATTGTTTATTAATGCACTGCTGCTGTGCTGCATTATATTGGAGGCTCAATTCTTTGTCACAGAGGTGTCTATTGCAGATGAGTAGCAGAGGTTTCCAAACACTTTTCATTTGTAGCATTTTTCTTCTCTCACAGGTTTTTGTTTGTTTGTTTTGTTTTGTTTTGTTTTTGAGACAGAGTTTCTTTGTGTAACAGTTCTGACTGTTCTGGAACTCAACTTTGCAGACCAGGTTGTTCTTGAAGTCACTGATATCCAATTGCCTCTGCCTCCTAAATACTGGGATTAAAGGCGTGCACCATCTCACTTATACACACCTACCTAAAAACAAAAAACCTATTAGTTCTAGCTATTAGCCTTTTTTTTTTTTTTTTAAGAAATTGCATTCCTTTAAAGTACATCTGGAAGCAAAGCAGGAATATTGGTATGAACTTGAAGCCACTTTGGTTATAGGAAGAAATAAAAAAGACCCCCCTCTTTTTTTTTAATGCATTAAGAGCTTTATTTTAACATTATTTATTTACTTATTTTGTGGGTATTTGGAGATTAGAAGACAACTTGCAAGAGTTGATTCTCTCCTTTCATCACATGGACTTGGGAAGAATCTCAGAGAGTCAGCACAGCAGTGTTGGTGGCCAAGTGCCATTATAGGCCGAGCCTTCTCTCTGGCACCATTAAAAGTTTTGTTTTGTTGTTTTTTTGTTTTTTGTTTGTTTTTGTTTTTTAAAGGATCTACTATGTTGCCATTTTAAATGATGGCTCACAAGGTTTTAAAGTGTAACATATTGCTATTAAATAGAGACCAAATGATGATTCTGTGGCTATCTGGTCTTTGGAGTGGGGATTTTTATACCTGCAGAGTGCCCAACAGTGCTGGGAGAAGGGCTTCTGAGAAGTCTGTCACATTTCCTTTCTTCAGGAAGCTCAGATAGAAACTGTTCTGTATTATAGTAACTGTGAGATGTACTGAGAAGTACTTTTGTGTGTGCTAATACACTTTTACTATTTCAGCCAGTAAAAAAGAAGAAAATTAAGCGTGAAATAAAGATTTTGGAGAATTTGAGAGGCGGTCCCAACATCATCACACTTGCAGACATTGTAAAAGACCCTGTGGTGAGTACAGTCATTGTTAGCTAGGCTTGCCAGGGCTCAGGGGGTATTGGGCCCAAAGTACAACTTACTTTGTTCTGTTTCTACTACCCTGCCATTAAATATTGCTTTAAATGTTCTAAATCAGTTACACATTTAACCAGCTTAGTGTTCCTGCTTTGAAAGAAGAGACTTAAAACATGTGCCCACATATGTACCCACAAAGTCTGTTATTCTAAGAGATTGATAACCTTAAAAACCAAATGTGTTGAAATCCAATCTGCAAACCTAGGCTTAGGGCCAATGGGCAATAGGAATATTGTTGAGTCCTCTAGAGCCTTGGGGGGTTTCTTCAAAATCCTTCCAAAAATAGCCTATGTGTGGTAACAATAAGAGTGGACAAGGTTTCTTACTACTGCAGCAAAGGCTGCCACGTTCCCCACACAAAGCCCACAAGCTGTAAACTAAAGCTGTTTGAACCAATACTAATGCATTTTCCTTTTCCTTCCCTTAGTCACGAACCCCCGCCTTGGTTTTTGAACACGTAAACAACACAGACTTCAAGGTATCATCCATAAGCAACCATTTCAAACTATACAGAACATCTTTTGGGAACGTTGGTGTAAAAATAGCTTGCTTTTTGTTTGTTTTTAAAAGAATGTTTTGCTGTTAGATTGATTGATCAGTGCTAAAAGTAGTATCTGTTTTCCGTGTCTGGATATTTTACACTTGTATCTGTTTAGTGCTCTTTGAATAACTAGTAAGTACATTTATAGCTAGCATATTTATTATTGATTTAATAGTTTCTGCTGGTAATCAGACTAGTGATGGTGACAGTATATGCTGACTTTAGGTTCAAGAGAGAATAAATTGTTTCTGTAATAGTAGGGACTACATGCATATTCCGTAAGATCTTAGGAACTTTAGGCTCTTATTCTTTTTCCTTATTCTTGTTCTGTTGGATATTGAACCCAGGTCTTGAGCGTTTAAAGTGCCTGGCAGTTCAACTAGCATTGAAATGTATCATTGTACTCCCCTAGGGCATGGATCATAAAAGATAATGAGAAAAGGTCATGTAAGATTTTGCTATAACACAAACATGGACAATACATATTGTTTATTCAAATAGTTCTCTATTCTGGTATAACTGAAGAATGTAGGCACTTTCCTCAAATACACATTTAATAGAGTTTGACTTGACTTTGTAGAAATCCAGTGTTTGAATGTTAGTACACTAAACAGATAGTTTATTTTGTTTGAAAAAAAGAGAAAAAAGAACTATTTTAGATATTTTAGAATCAGAATAATAAACTCAAACTTCCAGAGAATGTCACTCACCATTAAAGGTAATTAGTTGTAAAAAGGAATCTGCAGCCTTTTTAGAAACTGGAAAAGTTATATTGCAGATGTTTGCAGTCTAGAGCAACCCTACACTGGAATAGCTCTGTTCTGTTGGCTCAGCAGATCTGTTTTTATATTTTCATATCCCCCTGGTGATGGTAGTACCAAGTGTGTAGGCATAAGAAGGACAATTCACTACTGTAAAGGTTATCTACCAAAATGCCTGTGAAGAAAGTTGGAAGGTAAATGAAAGAAAACCCTAGGTGGTAAATGTGTATCAGTGCATGTTGTGTCAGTCGTATATATAGGTAGGTCCAGCATTACATTATAGCTTCAGTATGTGTTTGTGTTATTCTTTACCTTTGCATGTAGAGGTGAAGACTTCAAGAGTCTCTTGAAAGTGGAGAAATAGAGAGCATTTGAAAAACAAATCTTGGGACCATGGCGAATGAGCCAGTTTTTAGTTGAAGTTACTATTAATTAGGATGAGAAAGGTGTTAGCTTAGAATTGTTTTATAGCTTAAATAATTTCATTTGTCTTTAACAGCAATTGTACCAGACGTTAACAGACTATGACATTCGATTTTACATGTATGAAATTCTAAAAGTAAGTAACTGTAGGTACTAAGTGTTTTTAAATTGGTCTTTGCTTCGTTGAGAAGTTTGTTTGATAGTAGAAAAGCCAGGTGGTTAACTTAGTAGTGTGTGCTAAACTCAGGGAGCTTCAGCAGTATTTGTTTTAGTATTAGACTCTTGGGTAAAGTCTCGGTAATGAAATGGGGTGCAGTGGAACTATAATTCGAACATGTGGGTTTTATGCGACAGAGCCTCTTAAGCAAGGTGTGACCTTTGGTGATCCTCCTGCCCTAGCCTCCCACATTCTAGGACTTGCAGTTATCACCCACCACACCCAACTTTACAATGCCCCCCCCCCTTTTTCTTTTTTGGTTAGTTTTTATTCTGTGATGCATGCCAAACAGGGATTTTACCAATTAGCTGTTTCCCCAGCCCTAGAGTGCCTTAAAGAAAACTGGGAATGGAAGTGGCAGTGTGAAAACAACTTTTTTTTTTTTTGTGCATTGGCTGTCGATATACTTTATTTTACTTAGGATTCAACAAATGACGGTAGCCTAGCAGTGCAGACTTTCCTGTAATCCCAGTGTGAGGACTGCTGCATGTTCGAGGCCAACCTGGGCTACAGAGTGAGACTGTCAAGAAATAAACAAGATTAAAAAAAGATTCTTGAACTCAACACTCAGAGGGTTATTGTTCTAACGACTGTAAATGTCTTCCTGTAGACTGTTGATTACAGTGGACTTTGATTTCTAAAGTGAGATCACAAATCCTTGGCACTCAGTAGTTATAAGATCAGCTTTATAAGGAGAGAACTGCTTAGTTGGCTAAAATTTCTTATAAATATAGGTTTTAATACCGTGCCAGCTGTTTAAGATTTAAAAGTATCAAAAGAAAGCTAGGCATGTTTGCACATGCTATTGATCCCAGCACTTGGGAGGCAGAGGCAGGCAGATCTCTGGTTTTGAGGCCAGTCTGTTGTACATAGTGAGTTCTAGGCCAGCCAGAGTTAAATAGTGCCTATTGGCAGTGGTTAACTAAAGGTCAGGATCGACAAACTCAAAGGTGTGTTGCTCTATTCACTTTAACTTAAGCTTATGAACTGTATTCAGATTTGATAGACGACCTACATCAGGAGTTGACAGATTTCTTTATAGGGCTGAAGTCTTTGTCCTGCTGTTCAACTTTGATGTTACAGCAAGAAAATAGCCATGGATGGTGTGTATACACAGTCATAGTTGTGTGCAGATAAAACATTCATATAAACAGGCAGCTGGGGATTCACCCCCACTCTCAGCCACTGAAGAAATTACTGTTCTTGAAACAAAGTGTTGGTAGATGAATTTTCTTCTGAGGAGAATGTGTTTATAGAAATAATTTAGGTTTTGGATAAGAAGATGTACAGTTGCTGTAGACTTCGGGTCTTTCTGAACAGAAAGGATGCTGAAATAAGTAAAGAGCAGCACACATCTATAATCCCAGCTCTCAGAAGGCTGGGGTGGGGAGGCTGACAGAAGTTTAAGTAGCTTGGCTACAACATAGCAAGACCTTGTCTTTGAGAGAGAGAGATAGGGAGAGAGACAGAGAGATGGGATGAGATGAGATGATTTTGTAACTTGAATATGAGATTTGACTCTATGAACCAGGTTTTGAGGAATAGCTGAGAGCAACTGTTCCTGATTCCCTGATGACTCATGTAAACAAATTTTTCTTTGTTGCAGGCCTTGGATTATTGTCACAGCATGGGGATTATGCACAGAGATGTGAAACCCCATAATGTCATGATTGATCATGAGCACAGAAAGGTAACGTCATAGTTGAACTTCTTTTGTAAATAGCAGTCCATCTAATGCTTATAAAGGGCATTTATAAATCCCTGTTGCCTTAGTCCTTAGTAGCTGTTAGATACTTGATAAAATATTTGTTCATACCTCTTTCAGAGAAGTATTGGAAAGGAAAGGAAGGATGGTGGGATCAGTGAGTAGGCAGTGCCAGATCACAGAAGATACTTTAGATTTAGCTAAGGAATATGTTGTGATTAGTTAGGGTTTCTATTGCTGTGAAAGAAAACCACGGCCAAAAGCAACTCAGGGAGGAAAGGATTTATTTCAGTTTATAGTCCCACAGCAAAGTCCATCACTGAGGGAACCTGGAGGGCAGGAGCTGAGGCAGAGACCATAGAGAAATGCTTACTGGCCTGCTTTCTCAGTCTGCTACCACCATCTAGGGCCCCTTGCTGTGGAAGGGGATGGCTAAGCAGTACCATCCACAATGAGCTGGTTCTCACATATCATCAGTCAAGATAGTGCAACACAGGCTTGTCTGCCTGCCTGCCAGTCTGTTGGGGCATTTTCTCAGTTGAGGTTTCTTCTTCCCAGATGACTCTAGCTTGCGTTAAGTTAAAATAAAACTAGCCAGTACAATGTAGAAGGATGTTTTATTGGGTCCATTGGAAAAGTGACAATTTTGAGAGTACTGGACTGGATCCAGCAATACAATGTTAAGAAACAAATATATTCCAAGAAGAAAAAGAATTTCTCTCCCTGAGTAAACTAATAAACTCTAGGGCAGACATCAGCACATAGTATTTTCTAATTTAATTCAATGTAACACTGAGTGCCTAGACATTTATCAGATTCCTCAGACTTCCCCTTCTTCCCTTTCAAATGCTGACTACAAGCCCCAGGTTGTTGTAGCTGCATTTTTAAACAACTGGCTATTACTTTTTTACCCAACCCTTCTTTGGTTCAATTTACTAGAATATTTCAGAATTTAGGTAAATAGATTTACTGATTTGTTAAAAAATATTACATGCTGGGCCTTGGTGGCGCACGCCTTTAATCCCAACACTTGGGAGGCAGAGGCAGGCGGTTCTCTGTGAGTTTGAGGCCAGCCTGGTCTACAAGAGCTAGTTCCAGGACAATCAGAACTGTCACACAGAAACCCTGTCTCGGGAAAAAAAAAATGTTCTGGGATTAAAGGCATGCACCACCACCTCCCAGCCCAAAACATATTTTTATACAGGTTTCTGTGATCTACCTTAGGAAAGAGAAACTCAGTTTCTGTTGCTTACCTTTAAAAAGAAAAAAGAGAATGGGCAAAATGAGTACATAAGGGAGAGTTTTGCAGTTTTGCTGTCTGAGGCCTATACTGTGCCAGGAACTCAGGCTAGGAATGTAGCTCAGTGCCTAGGAAGCCCTAGCTAGAGTCAAAGGATAGCACAGAAAGAAAAAGGCAAAAATTTTACTAAAACTATGTTTATCATTTTAGAAACTTAGAAAATATAGGTATTGTGGAAATTAGCCAGAAACCATGGATAAAAAACAATGTATGTATATTAAAATCATAATATCACAATATGGCATTCTGGAATAACAGCATGAATAGAACTGAGATAGACAGGAAAGAAGGAAATGAGGTCGAGGGAAGAGAACCTTCAAGTTATGTTTTCCCAGACATTTTCTCTGAAGGTGGGGAGCGGGGTCTGGGCAGAGTGTAGGCATCTTGAAAGTTCCCTGCGTGTGTGGTGAAATCGCTAAAATGAAAATGCAATGGCATTGCTGGCAAGGATGTGAACACTTTGTTGAGGATGCTTTCTCTGGAGCACTCTATTGTTGGAATAAGAGTAGATTAAAGATGCTATAGTTAGGGGCTGGAGAGATGGCTCAGTGGTTAAGAGCATTAGCATTGCCTGCTCTTCCAAAGGTCTTGAGTTCAATTCCTGACAACCACATGGTGGCTCACAACCATCTGTAATGAGGTCTGGTGCCCTCTTCTGGCCTGCAGACATACACACAGACACAATATTGTGCAGATAGATAGATAGATAGATAGATAGATAGATAGATAGATAGATAGATAGATAGATATTTTTAAAGAGAGATGCTATAGTTATATGTGGCTTGTTCTCCCTCCCACCCCTTTCAGCTAAGGCTAATAGACTGGGGCTTAGCTGAATTTTACCATCCTGGCCAAGAATATAATGTTCGAGTTGCTTCCCGATACTTCAAAGGTCCAGAGCTACTTGTAGATTATCAGGTAAGAAGAGAATGGCAAGTACAGTGTTGTTCCTGTGCTTATTTAGCACAGAATTTACAGAAATGTCAGTTTGTGCTTTGAGTAAACCATTTATTATATCTATAGCTGCCCTTTTTAAGGTAAAATGTAACAAATACATGAGCTGTCTTCTGTAATTTGTTTTGTTTTTGGTAATATTAAATTATGGTCCTAAATTTGCCAAAGCAAAACCAGAAGATTACCAATAAAAGATTATCTTGATCCAGAAGACATGTTGTAAATAACTTCTAATCCTGCTTTTAGGAGATAGAGGCAAAAGGATTTTGATCAAGATTTGATCAATCCCCAGTACTAAAAAAAAGAAAAAAGAAAAAAAAAACACAAGCCAATAACCAGGTAAAAGGAGTCATAAAAAGACTCAGAAGTGGTACATGAATGTGTTATGGTTCACTATGAGCAAAGTGATTTTTAAAATTCTTTTATAATGTCTATTGTATCTGGAAGTGACAAGTCTGGGAATTCACGTGATAACAATGTTTTCTTTAATACAGATGTATGATTATAGTTTGGATATGTGGAGCTTGGGTTGTATGCTGGCAAGTATGATCTTCCGGAAGGAGCCATTTTTCCATGGACATGACAATTATGATCAGGTGATAACATGTTATTCCCACTAAGAAATTTGTAGACCTAGTAAAAAAATAGCCAGATCTGCAAACTCATAAGAAACTTCATTGGGGTTGGACTACAGGTGAGCTCCAAACCAGGCTGGGCTATAAGGCTTAAAAATTAAAAATCCACGCTGGGCGGTGGTGGTGCATGCCTTTAATCCCAGCACTCAAGAGGCAGAGACAGGCAGATCTCTGTGAGTTTGAGGCCAGCCTGGTCTACGAGAGCCAGTTACAGGACAGGCTCCAAAGCCGCAGAGAAACTTTGTCTCGAAAAACCACAAAAGAAAAAAAGTTAAAATCCCATCCAGATGTGGTTTTGCATTCCTTGTACCTGGGAGGTAAAAGGCATGTGGGCATGTGGATCTCAGAGTCCATGTCCTGTGTCATGCCTCACCCCCACTCTCGCATGCATGGTAACTCATACCTTTAATCTCATCACTCAGGAGGAAGAGGCAGCAGATCTCTGTGAGTTAAAGGCCAGCCTGGTCCACACAACAAGTTCCAGGACAGTCAGAGCTACATAGGGTGAACTTGTCTCAAAAACTTACAAAATAAAACTTTTTTTTTTTTTTTTTAGTATAAAGTACAGTTGCCTCATACCCTCCTCCTCCCAATATCACCTCCAAGTCCAATTCTTAATGCACAGTGCCTGAGAATTCTCTACTTGTTCACTGGAGCAGTACATTTTAACCTTTAGACATCAGAGTCTCACCCCTCCCCCAGTCTTGTTAATGTTTGTTGCTTCATTGTAAAATGTGTATGTAAAATGCTCTATAAAATACATGTACAGGACTGGAGAGACAACTTAGTGGCTTAGAGGGTTTGCTGCTCTTGCAGATGACCTGGGTATCGTTTTTAGCACCCACAACCCACAGTTGCCTTCAGATAGCTCATTGTCTATAGGCAAATCCAAATAGAAACAATTGACTATAGTAATGTAAATGCTGAAGTGTGGCAAGTTCCATAGTAGAGACATCATCATTTCAGTTGTGATGAGGAAAAAGACCCTGGGGGATGGAGGGACGGACTTTCAAGGGAAGAAAAAGGCAAAATAGTTGGCCTTTTCTAACATTTTCACATTGAGTTGACTTAAGGATTTTATAGGAAATACCCCTGCTACACACCAAAATTTGAACTAAGCATTAAGGGACACCATTTATTTTAGGGTATATCAGTACCGTTTATTTAATTCATTTATTATTAGTTACTGATTTGATCATACAATATACTTGTGTTGTGAGCTTTGTTTTTCTTTAATATTAGTTGGTGAGGATAGCCAAGGTTCTGGGAACAGAAGATTTATATGACTATATTGACAAGTACAACATTGAATTAGATCCACGTTTCAACGATATCTTGGGCAGGTAAGTCACACATACACACACAAAATTGTCTGTGTTTTGGCATTTTGGATCCTGGAAATTGTCTTGTTCTCTTTGCCAAAAGTGTAAGGTGTCTGATCTGGAGCTACAGGATGCTGTTTTAGCACACATGATAACATCAGATTGAATGACCATCTGTCCAAATTGACATAGAAAAGTCTTGAGTGTGACGATTATAGTCAGAGGGGTCCTGTGAAAAGAATTTAAGTAACTTTGGGTCTAAGTAGAAGAACCCAGTTGAATTCAACATTGATACAGTTTGTGTCTTAAATGTTAGGACTTTCTAAACAAAGAAATAGACTGATTTGCTGACAGCTAGCTGCCTGGCAGTGCTGAAGAGACAGAATAGGAATATACTGGCCACTTTATACGAGGACACAGACTTCCTGAAGCAAAGACATTTATCTGTCAAGTGGCAGAATTGGCGAAGAATGAAGATGGAGGAAAAGTGTTGGCTAGCTCAGGCCCTGATTGCTGCACAAGAACATTAACAACCGGAAGTGTGGTTCTTCAAAGGGGAAAGACCCAGGTTTCTCTTTGGTGCAACATTGTTATTTCCAGTTGCCAATAACCAGCTGCCTTCTATCTGTGGGTGTTATCCCCTTGAGAACAGGAGTGATAAAAGACGGTCCTTTGGATTTTATCCTTCTTTGCTTTAGTTCTGTACCTTGCATCCCATTTCTCATTTCTAGCTTTGCCTTACAGACACTCTCGTAAGCGATGGGAACGCTTTGTCCACAGTGAAAATCAACACCTTGTTAGCCCTGAGGCCTTGGATTTTCTGGACAAGCTCCTGCGATATGATCACCAGTCACGGCTCACTGCTAGAGAGGCTATGGAGCATCCTTACTTCTGTGAGTCCAGTTGTGTAGCCCTTCACTGCCTAGTGGATTATATGAGGCAGAGCAGAATTTATGTTGTAAACAGGGTTCTGAGTGTTATAGAACAAATCTGTAATCTAGCTCCTACCAAAAAGTTACTTCACCCATTCTGAGCCTCATTTTTTTCAGCTGAGGGGCACTGACAGCAATTGACATGCAGAATTACTGGGAAGAGAGATAGGGATATACCCAGTGGTACACTTACCCAGTACATGTAAGACCTTCAGTTTAATCCACAGTGCTACCAAAAAAGGACATGATAATGTTTTAATGAAGTTTTGCTGTCTACCAGACGTGGTTCATGCCTGTAATCTCTATATTTCGGAGACCTAGAGAGGAGGTTCACCACAAGTTCCAAATCAGATTGGATTACATAGTAAATTCTAAGCCAGGCTGGGTTATAAAGTAAGAATCTATACAAAACAAAGCAGAATTTTTGCTAAGATTCTTGTCTATAGACATTTATTTTCCTGCCAATTCCCAGTGACTGGTTTGGCCTGGTGGAATATAGTAGGTCTTGACCTGTTCCATCTCTGCCAATCATTTGTTGGAGAAAGCCAGTGAAGTTTACAAGTCTTAACTATTGTATAAACCATTAAGGTTTATGGGTGTATAGCCAGCTATGATAACTAAAACACACAGGCTGGTTGGTATGAAGAGTAAAGTGCTTATAGCACTAACCTACATAGCCAAATAGCTTCTGTCCATTCACTCTCCTGCTCTGCTGGACCAATTCACTGATAATAAATTGTTCTCTTGGCCAGGATAGATTGTATTATCTCCATTAAACATTCATTTAACCATCATTATTTTTAATTTAGTTCTGTAATGGATATTTTCTCATCATCCTACTGTTGTATTCAGACTTGATTTTTAACCACAGTTCTACAGGTCAGGTGTTTATTATGCACTATTTATTTGATTCATGGTGATGGGTAGTTGCCACTATATGTTCTAAAAGTGATATAGAGTATAAATTAAAGGTAAAGATTGAAGGTAGTTACTCTTATTTCTCCCCAACTGGTTTAGTACATCAAGCAGAACAGAATCTAACTTTATTATCTGTTTTCTAGACACTGTTGTGAAAGACCAGGCTCGAATGAGTTCATCCAGCATACCAGGGGGCAGTACACCTGTCAGCAGCGCCAATATGATGTCAGGTTGGTTGATTGGTAATTCTCTTTTTAGGAAACTTAGAAGAAAGTTACTGTTCTTAGTTTCAGTTCCCTCTTTGTGCCTTTCTTGTAAAATGGTGGACATGGATAGGTGTGAGAACATTGACGTGAATTGTGTGGGAGCCAGAGGTCAGCCTCAAATGTAGTTGTTTAAGAGTGTGTTTACCTGAGTGTATGCCTGTGCACCACAACACGGGCTTTCTCCCAGGGACACAGTTTGGTTAGGCTAACTGGCCAGACAGCCTCAGGGATCTTTTTCCCCATCCCCAACCCTAGGTTTACAATGGTACACCCCTACATGTAACTTTTTATATGGGTGCTGGGGATCAAAAATTGGTCAGTGGGTATATATAATCTGTGCTACTACATACTCTGGATATACTTTAGTGATACTGTCTTGAGTAGGATATCAATGGTTTCTCCCCTTCAGATCTCCAGTATCCCTACAGAAAAGTTCTTGCAGAGGCTTGAATTCCCAACAAATCCTGAACAACAAAGAGATATGTGTTTGTTGTCATTGCTTTTTTTGAAATGGTCTTGTATATAGCTCAATGAGACTTTTCACTATAGACTCCTTTAAACCTTTTATATTTTGAATCATGTACAAAAATCTCCTATATTCATGGTTTTACTTATTCAGGATTCAAAAATACAATTTGTCTGGAATCTATCAAGAGAAAACATATTCATATAACTTTTGTTAGAGTTTTTGTTAAATTATTTTATGACTGTGCCTAATTAACTAACCTCTGTTATATTTTATATTATTTAATAACTAATCTTTATTATACATATATGTATGTAGAAAAAACAGTGTACATATACATAATATTGAGTACTATCCTTAGTTTCAGGCACCCTAGGGCCATGAAACACATCCCCTACAGATAGGGGGCAGTCTTGTATTTGGGGGAGAGAGAGAAAACTGGCTAATTGAGGGCAAACTGACATATAATTGTAATAAATGGAGAAGAAATCAAATGGAAATAGATGCCAAATCACAATCATAGTATAGAGTCAAGAATTCACCTTTCTCCACTAAGTGACCATTGTAGATTGACAGTTGCCTGAAGTCCTGTGCTGTTTAGTATGGTAGAAACGGCCCACACAACTATTTAATGAAAACTGAGTAAAATTAGTATTGAGTCTCCAGTCCTTGTAGCCACACTTCAGGTGTGTGCTAACCACATGTCTAATCAGAGGTCACCCTGAGAGAAGGTGGGATGCAGAGCAGAGAGCCTCTAGACACCCTACTGATGATATCTGTGCATAATTGTCGGTTAGCTGCCTGCTAAATTCATTGATTAAGACTCGTTGGTTTTAACTTGGATTTGTACAGATTAAACTTTGAAGTGTGCAAAAATGTGGCTAAGCAAAGTCATGAAGAAAGAATCTTCATTGTGTTAACTTTTGGGGAAAGTTTTATGAAAAGTTTGCTGGTTATAATTGGTGTGCTTGGTGTCTGGCTTACTGTTGGCTGTTCTTTCAGGGATTTCTTCAGTGCCAACCCCTTCACCCCTTGGACCTCTGGCAGGCTCACCAGTGATCGCTGCTGCCAACTCCCTTGGGATGCCTGTTCCAGCTGCCGCTGGCGCTCAGCAGTAAAGATCCCCATCTATCTCCTGATGCCTACGCAGAGGTGGGGAAGTCCACCCTCTCCTTGATGCAGCTTGCGCCTGGTTGGGAGGGGTGAGAAAACTTCAGAAGCACCGTGTCTGAACCGTTGCTTGTGGATTAGTAGTTGAGTCATAAAAAAATTATAATAGGCTGATTTCTTTTTTTGTTTTTGTTTTTGTTTTTTAAACTTGGACTTTTCATAACTCAGGGTATTCCCTGAAAAATTACCTGCAGGTAGAATATTTTATGGACAACATTTTTTTCTCCCTTTCCAAATTCAGTTCATCCACTAAAGAAAAAGATAAACTGGCCTCAGTCGCAGCTACTGTGTTTGGGTGGAGGTTTCTTCCCCTTCCCACGATGCTCTCCCCATATTACTACACTCTTGGGGCGCAGATCTCATGTTCTTCCCCAGAGATTAGAAAGTGTAGCTTATCAAGGGAGGTGGGAAGGAAATAGGTAGGGAGGACCCAGTCTGTCCTGAACATTGTTCTGCTGCTGGTCACTTCATCACCTTTCTTCAGGACTGCGAAAATGGGTTAGTCCAGCTCTGGTGGAGGTGGATCTGTCTTCGTTACATCAAGATGTTAAAAGTCTACCTGACTTGCAGACAGATCCTAAAGCTTCTTTTCTAATTGAATCATGTCTTGCTGACCTAACCCTAAATCGTTTTAATTTTAGTTTACTTTAAGTCTGTGATACTTTCCCTCCTGGGCTCCTGCTTTGGTCGTTCCCTTTCCATCTCCTCACATGCTGTGCTTCATAGCTGGTAGGAGAAGGAAGGCAAAATCTTTTCCAGTTTTCTTTGACTTGGCCATTTTGAAGTCAGTTAGTTACTGGGCATAATTTATTGCTTTTTAAAAAAGAAATACTGTCCATGTAAGTTTCATGCTAGTACTCTTAAGAGCTAACGGGTGATGTGGCCACACTGGGTTCATTTTAAGCTTTGTACTTTTTCTCCTCCTACCTTCCCCTTTCTTCACATGCCATCTAGTGAGGAGACCTGCTCTCAGAATTGTAATTGTATCTGAGAGGCAGGAGCAGAGCCACCATCTCCAGTGAACCAGAAATGGTAGACCTGTAATTGTGGGAAACTATCAGTTCTCTTGTTATGGCCCTGCCACCCCTCGCTGTGTGTATATATATAAAACTTTGTCCTTCATATGTGAAAGATCCAGTGTTGGAATTCTATGGTGTAAATAAACGTTTGGTTTTATTTATCAAGGGTAGATTTAAGTTCCCTGTGTAAAGGTCTCGCTGGGTGGGTGTCTCACATTCAAACCTGAGGGGACTACAGCCCATACCATGGAGGCTTCCCAAGGCCCTCATTTTTATGCACCCCTCGTTCGACCCATGGTACTGGGCAGGGCAGAGGCCTTAAAAAAAAAAAAAAAGCACCACAAGCCAAAGCGTCTCTGGGGATTAAGGATCCTTTGCCATAAAACTCATTCTGTGTCTCAGCATTGCAGGGATTGGGGATAGGACAAGTCGCCAGTTTGTGTGTTTGTGTGTGTGTAAAGTGGACTTTCCACTGTAATCCAGCCACCTAAGTTTATCAGGTGCTTCACTGAGGAAGCCTAGTTTTTTAAGCACAATAGCAAATCATCAGCTCTGTATTTCTCCTGTTGTTTCATTACAGTAGCTGCCTATGGGGACTAGGAAAAAAAAAATCTTCCAACATATTTTAAGGCCTAAAATCTTAGTTCCCCATTCTCCTACCTTTATAGACTCATAAGCCTTTCTCACCTGGCATCATAGACAAAACATAATTGTTTGGGGAGTTGAATTTAATTAACTTACTTAACTTTATAATCCATCTTGGCTTTAGTAACTTTATCAAGGTGGTGGCTTTAGCGAATGTAATGATAAAAGTAGAGGACGCTAATGCCTTTCTTAACCTTTCTCAACCATAGGGAGAGCTAAAAAGAAAACTTTCTGACTGCAGAGTGATTTTTCTTCTTTTTGGCCACTTGCAGTGACTATTTATTGTACTTGATTCTTGTATACCCTAGCGTGCTGTGAGGGTTACCATGTTGGATTTGTGCGGAGCCGAAAGCACCAGGTGTGCTAGAGATGCGGTTTGTGATTATGTTTGCACTGGATCGTGATTTGAACAAGACACTTAGACTGAATTCTTTCTTTTGAGGTGGAGAGGAAGGTTGTAATCAGGACTCCACACCCTACTCGCAGCTCAGAAATGTAGATGTGTTTGAGGGTGCTGTGGATAGCTGCAGACGGCTGGGCCTCCTCACACTCCTCACACGTAGTACAGGAGCTGACGGTGAATGCAGAGGACTCTGGAGTGCCACCCAAGAGCCTTGTAAAGTAAATAGAAATGGAAGAGAAGAAAGGAGTCATGCAGAAATGTGGAGGGTTTTAAAATACCTGAGTGGGTGGTGGGTAGGGAGGGTCAGGATTTACAGAGTAACAACTTCTGTGTTGTAAATTACCTCATCTGTACACCTTGTATTGGGACACTATTTCTCAGCACTTCCTGTGTCTGCATTGCTTAGATGGTGGGAAATGAATGCCAATATAAAACAACTGTTGGCAAAGTATTTTTTACTTTGTTTTGAAGTGTGCCCTTCCCCCCTTTAAATTTAAAGTCAGAATTCCCCTCTTTGGTTTATTGGTTGTAATTGTATTGTAATTGGTATGACTAAGACATAACTGTGCTGGGAAGAAGTTGTGCCATGAAGGTCTTTAATTTTTTTTTAATAAAAACATTTAAATAAATGAAATGTCCCTGTAGCCTGAGCAATATGCTTCTCCAACCGACACCGTGTGTAATAAAGGATGGCTTAGTTTTCGTGTGATTTGAACTTAATACTGGGTTGGTGGAGATGTTAGGTGGGAGAAATTGGTATTAGTGGTAAAACTCCGAAGTCTGAGAGTTTTGGCATTGAAGTACTGTGGAAGGGAACAAGAAGGTTCTATTTCATTTATGTCTCTGTCATACACATTGTTACTAGGCATATCACATATCATCTGTTAGATGGGGCCGCTGTTGTTGGCAGTGCGGTGAAAATGTATTTATGTCAGGTGTTTGGCACTGACCTAATACCTCTGGTTAGTCCTTGGTGTTTGCTGTGTCAGCAGTTCACAGTACAGTTTGGAAGAGGCCCTTCCCTCTTCAGGACCTCTATACTCTATGTGTTTTAAGGAAGGAGAAACTAAATGTCTGAGGACTTGCTTGCCTCTAATAACTGATTTTTTTTTTTAAGAACTTCTGAGTGGTACTTAATTTTAAAAGGCCTGTAGAAAAAGCTTGTTTCGGGTGGAGGGGTACAAATGTTGGTTAAGTGTGTTATAATCCCTGTAGACAGTCTGCCTTGAAGATAACCTAACTATGGAGGCTGTTTTGCAGTTTTAGAGACCTGAACTGGTGAGCTGTAGGAACAGGTAACTGTCAGCCAGTTGAGAAAAGTCCTCACAGACAGAGCAGACCCCATTTTTTAACCGTAGTTGTAAGAGCTGGAGAATGCTGGAATCCTGGATTTCTCTTGTCTTAGATCCTCACTGCATAGGATTTTATAGCTCCAACTTTGATTATTAGAGATTGAGTAGCTAGGTTGAGATGCAAGAAATTGTCATGTAAAACAGAGTTGATCATTTGAGTAGATCCTGAAAGATGTAGTTTCACTCTCATTCTCTACAAATCTCACCAGCAGGTGCGAGTGGGTCTCATACTGACAGATCCTTGCCTGCCTTCCTGCTGGTGTTTTTCTCTTTAGTGGTATAGTTTAAAGGAATGTCCCTGATTGTGGGTGATGTGTACTAAAGAGGCTGGCTGACTTCTAGGACCATTTCTCTCCTTTTTTGTTTTTTTTCAAGACAGGGTTTCTCTGTGTAATAGTCCTGGGTGTCTCCTAAGTTGTGATTAAAGGTGTGCACCATAGCGTCCGGCCTAGAACTATTTCTTGGTTGAGGAAGAAGTTAAATTAACCAGAAGTCTTTTGGGTGACTCTTCCTTCCTGAGAAATTGGGTCTGAAAACTTGGATCCTCATGTCCCCTGTAGTATTTCCTCTCCTTGCTTATACGGTTGCCTTTCTTTGTCTTGCCACTTGAACCTTCTTTGTATTATTTTGTTGATATAATTGTCCTTTCCACTTGCAAGTTAGCTCCCTGGTTATTTGTCTTACTAAAACCCTTTATCTAAAATGTAGGTTAGTATCTCCCAGGATTGAAGAGGGCTGAATGGAATAAATAACATAGTACTTACTAAATGGCTGGTTCCTCGCTTCCACTACCATCCTCTGCCCTGCACACGTGTGAAAAATGGAAATGCCATGACAAGGTGCATCTCAGAACCTTGTCTTTGGGTCTGTAGCTGTAATTATAAGCCGGAGGCCAGATTTGATCAGTAGGACAAGAAAATGGCTATGAGCCCTAGTCAGTAAGTGAACGAGACGAAGCAATAATTCCAACCAGTGTAGAAGATTTGAACACAGAAATTTGGTTTTGATATTTTTTGTTGTTGTTGTTGTTGTTATTTTTTTATTTTTTTTTAAGGCAGGCCCTCTAGTTCCCAAAGCCTAGCACTGCACTTTGCTGTTCTTCCCACTATTTCTTTTTACATTCTGTCACTCTGGCCATTGTAGGGCTCTTATTGGCCACCTTGAAGTGGCCCTGCCCTGGACCCTCCAGGTTCTTCCAGAATGGCTAGTCCATTCCTTACAGGAGTGGCTACAGGGATTGAGGATTTCTCAATCAACAGCATTTGTGCCTTACTCACTTTGACCAGAATTGTCTTGGCTCCTCTAAGACAAAGAAGGGGAGAAGGGAACAATAGTAGCTTCCTAAGCCACTCTGTGATTCTCAGCCATATATAAAATACTTGTACCAGAAACCGGAAAGTGGGTGTTAAACTTCTTGTTGAAAAGGCCTAAACCTCTCATAGTGACTCATGTAGGCAGTCCAGGCTGGCCTGGAACTCAATGTGTAGCTGAGGTGACCTTGAACCCATGATCTTCTTGCTTCTACCTCCCAGGTGCTTGTAGGCGGACTTTTCTGTCCCACCCATCAGTTCCCAATAACTGACACGGAGACTTTATATTAATTATAAATGCTCAGCCAATAACTCAGGATTGTTACTAGCTAACTCTTAAATTTTAAATTAACACATTTATATTAATCTACATTCTGCCACATGGTGGTATCTTGAACCTCCTGTTTCCTCTCCATGTTTGGCTGGCAGCTTGACTCCGCCCTCCTTTTTCCCAGTGTCCTTAGTCTGGTTCACCCACCTAATTTTATCCTCTCCAGCTTTGATCAGTCAGTTTCTTTATTAAGCCAATCACAGCTATATACATTCACACAGTGGTGATATTAATCTCCTCCTTTCACATCCCATTCTGTATATTCATATCCATTCTTTTCCTTGCTCCCCAGCAGAGGTTCATCTTTCTCTCCTGCTTTGACTATCTTCCCAAAGTGTATATATTTTTAACCATTTATTTTTATTTTTTTTTTGAGTTAAGACTTCATATTATATAACTCATTAATTATGTATGGGAATTAAGGATTTCCAGTCAACATGGTAAAAGGAACTAATTTGTATAGGTTATTACTATTCCAAATGCATATAAACACCTCAGTTTACTTGAAAATAGAAGTCCAGATTAAAGAAAGGGAAATTCCCACTTCTCAAAGGAAGTTAGGATTTACACTGAGGAACAAATGCATACTGAAAACTAGCTAGAAATGAGCCTCAGGGCTAGTATCCCTACTAGGATAGGGGCTAGTGTTGAGAGAGAGAGAGAGAGAGAGAGAGCGAGAGAGAGAGCATGCCTTTCGAGGTAGAGGCTGAAATAGTCCCATGATACTTGTAGAGGCTGCCTCTGGGGGAACATTTGGAAGAAAACAAAATCTTAGCTATAATTGCCTCTGGAAAATGAGGTTACAATAGCATGGGAAACCCTACTAGGAAAAAGCCCTGAACTATGAGAATCAGAACTATTCTTGGCTTCTGTTTCCTGAGTGTACAGCTGTGTTTTCAAGGAGTCCCTGAGCCCCTTCTGCTTTGTTATATCAAACTCTCTTTTTGCTTTTGTTCCTGCTTTATAGTCTCGCATCCACATAGACTTCTAGGGCAATTGGTCTAGACTAAGTTCAGCCAAGCAGCTGTGCTTCAGGGTTAGCCTCTGCTGGATTGGGCATCTCCATTTGGATCAGATTCACGTTTGTTCCAGGTGGTTCCTTCTGAGTCACATGCCGAACTAGCTGCCTGGGACATGTTATCCATGGTGAACTGCAGAAGCACAGAGGCCAGATGAAGTCACACAGGTATGTGCCACCTTGTTGGCCACAAGTCGTCAAGCCCATCATCGGTGAGACAAGGACATACATACACCTCATGTTGAGAGAACTGTTGGAAGTAATATGGCAAAGGATATGATAGTCTTATAAGACAGTGAAGAACTGAGACCAGTAACATAATCAATCATGCTTTCTCAGCAGAAACTGAAGCTGTCTAATCGCTGATGACTGAGAAGTGAGCATTGTGGGTAATTTTAATCATTTGAAGTCATACATAAGTTCTATCTGTAGTCATCCCTTTTTTATTCATGAAATACTAGAAGCAAAGCCCCCCACCAGAATCTGTCTAACCTTGAGTTCCTTCTGTAAAATGGCCTTACAAGTTAATCTCATACATTTCCCACACACTTGTAAGTCACCTCTGCATAGTATCTAAATACAATGTTAATGTTATGTGGATAGTTACTGTAAGGGGAAAATGACAAGTTGTCCTTGTTCAATCCAGAACTAATCATTTTCTTTTAGGAGATTTTCAATTCTCATTTGAGTGTGTATAGAACTCATAATTGCAGAGGACCATTATATATGTATTCATCAGAAATCCTTGTACTTTTTGTTTGTTTAAAAAAAAAGGTTTGTTCTTAATTATGTGTATGGATATGTGCTTATGAATGTGGATGCTACAGAGGCATTGTGTCCTCTTGAGCTGGCGCTGCAGGGGGTTGTGAGCCACCCAACGTGGGTACTAGATAGAAACTGAACTCAGGTCCTCTAGAAGAGCAGTATGAGAGCTCTTTGACTGTTGAGCCATCTCCAGCCTTTTGTTTGTGTGTTTGTTTCTTGACAGGGTTTTAGCCCTTACAGCAGTCCTGCATCAGCTTCCTGAGTGCAAGGATTACAAGTGTGAGCCTCCACACCTGACATAATTCTTGTTTCCAACAATTGAAATCAGTTCCAAGTGTGAGGCTTCCTGGCCAGAACAACATGAAGTCTTGCTGCACAGAGAGCTTCTGCAGTCTAGGAGTGTTATGTTTTTGGGGACATGGTTACATGTGCTTTCACTTGGTAATTATTAGTTAAACAGTACAATATGATTGACAAAACTGTAAGGGGTTCAGATGTTTAAAGGTTTTAAAAGTAAAATGAGAAAAGTGAAAGAAATTCAAAATTGAACCAATGCTAGGAGTATGGGGGAAGTTAACATAAATCCATCATCCAGTCAGCTGTAAGGAGAACTTGCAGCTGTCATGACTTGTCTGACCAAAATTAGAATGTCACATAAAAAATTAGTGGGAAGTGTGGGTGTGGTAGCGTCCATAACAGGATGAACAGTTTAGAAGCACTCAACACTTTATGAGAAGTTATGGCTAAAATTGAAAAATCAACAATTAGTTCTTTATGCATGTTTTGATATTTTTATTGTTAACATAGTAGAACTATGTACTTGTAACACTGTATTGCTCTGGTTAAAACATAACCAAATTTTAATAAATGGATATTTATTTTGGATACATTCTTTTCCACCATTCCAACTGCCAAATTTCTGTGCAGGCCACCATCCTGGTGCCTCAGTTATCACAGCTAGCACTCTTTTATGCCATCCTGTTTCCAGATTTGTCCTAAACTTTCCAGTCAGAAAACTTATTCAGAAACAGGTCTTTTGATTCTTGCTTCAAAGCTTATCAATTGCTTCCCAGTTGTTTCCTGAAGTTTGTCAATTGTTTCCCAATTGCACACAGTTTCTGCTGTCTCCCAATATATTCCTCCTTATAGACAGTGCCCCACTTGAAGGGTGGGAGGGATGACCAACTTTCTCTTCTGGGACTTGGGTAATTGTAACCGAGAAATAGGCACAGGAGAAGTTTTATGGAAAGCAGAGGTCAAAGGTAAATAGAGACAAGCATGATAGAAGCAGAGATAGCTGTTGGTTGACAGCTAATGTGAATACACAGGTGAAAGATGGGCCCTGGACCTGTTAGTATTTTCACTATAGCCACGCAAAAACTAGAATGTGTCTTTAAAAATTTGTTAGAAGAGATCAGCAGCTACTGTGAGAGAGGCAGTCACTGTCCTTTGTCCCCTACCACACAAAAGACAAAAATAGAAAGGTAGGATATACCAAATACTCAACTGGAAGAAAACAAAACCACCCTTCATAGGGACAGAAATGCATACTGGGTCTACAGTCCCAGCTGCAGAAGGGCAGGAGCTCTAAGGAAGCCACACCACAAGTGCCTGAAGAAGACTTAGTGGGCAGGACAGTGCTCTAGACCCTATCAGTGCTGAGCAAATGAGCATTGTATGATATATACTAATAGCAATACTGAGAAGGACAAGGATACAGAAAGCCTCCAAGGAAGATGCCAGTAGAAGACAGAAGCACAGTAGGAGAAAAATCAATCTACACTCCAAGTCAACAATGTCAGAATGTGAAGCTTGTACATGGGGTTTCACCTCAGCAACAATTAACTGAATCAACCCAACTCAATTCCTGCACGAAAGGCCTAGCAGAAGGAAAGGCATGCCTAACTCCATACCTGAAAGCCCTTTTATTTGAGTTTCTGCTGTCCTACACAGGATAACCCAACTCCACTAACTTTAGACAGTAGACGTGTGGTTCACTTCCAAGAAGCAGTCTTGCACAATTAGTCTCTGATGTCAATGCTGAAGCTAGTAAATAACGAATTAATTTGATAGAGGAATTAGCAAAAATCAACATGAAAGATCAAAAGTGTAGAGACAGGGTGGGAGTGTAATTCAGTGGTTGTAATCCCCCCCCCCATTCATAGCTACCAGGACATTTGGAGATAGGTAAGATGACTCAACAGGTAAAGGCATACCTGTTGCCAAAATTGAGTCCCATCCCCAGGGCTCAAGGTGGAAAGAGAAAGTAGGGGCGTTGAGATGGTCCCTCCTGTAAAGTGCTTGTTAAAAAGTTAATCATCAGTTTGCTCCCCTGGATCGGCATGAAGGGAGGAGGGAACCAGCTTTACAAATTATCATCTGACCTCCATATGCATGTACCCACACACCTTACACTTAGTAACAAGCCAGATGTGGTGATGTACGCCTTTAATTCCAAAACTTGGAAGGCAGAGGCAGGCGATACAGGGATACAGAATGAGACCCTGTCTCATTGAATACATACTAGGGGCTGAAAATATGGCTCAGTGCTTATGAGCCCTTGCTGCTCCTGCAGAAGACCATGTTGGTTCCCAGCACCAGCGTGGCAACTCACAACCTCCAGTTCCATGGCATCAGAGACCCTCTTTCTAGGCTATGAGGACTTCTATATACATGTGGTGCACAAAAGCATGCAGACAAACACTTAAAAAAAGATTTAGAAAACATTAAAATAAGTTTATATATAGATACCACTAGCATATCACATTTAAATTGCTGGGATACGTTTCCTGGTTCAGTACATGACGGCAAGTGCTTTTGTGTACTGAACTGCTCTCCTTCCCAAATCTTAAGAATCCTCTCAGCCAGGCAGTGGTGGCACATGCCTCTAATCCCAGCACTCAGGAGGCAGAGGCAGGTGAATCTCTGTGAGTTTGAGGTCAGCCTGGTCTACAAGAGTTAGTTCCAGGACAGGCTTCAAAGCCACAGAGACACCTTGTCTCGAAAAAGAAAAAATCCTCTCCAGGAAGGAGTGTACCACTTTAAAGGAAACAGCTGTATACCAGTCAGTCACTGTGAGCAGTTACTCCTTTCTTTGCACTTAACTGTCTTTCTGGAACTTTGTCATGAGAGCCAGGCATGTCCTTGTTTTATAGTGGTGGAGAACTTGCTTTGACTTCAGACCAAAGTTTGCCCCTGCAGTTATGGTGTTAGGGGAGAGGAATCACTGACAGATTACCACTGAAGGGAGGAATCCAGAACCAGCTGGCTCACTGCCCAGCACAGTCATAAATACTATGACCCAAATTGCTTGAGCAGGTTATTCCCCAGTAGGATGACCTCATTCTCCGAATTTCCAAGTGAGATGACTTAATTCTCTATAAGCACAAAGCATCTTTTATCCTAAGTAATGGCTTAGAATAAGAGGAGTTGGACTGAACTTTCAGTGTTAGTATTTATTTATTTATTTGTTTATTTGCAGTAGGAAGAATCAAATCTAGGGCCATGATCTGCTTTAGCAGTGAGCTACATCTCCAGCCCTTGGGTAGTAATATCTTTGCATTATGGAACCTACATAAATGTAATACTTCAGATTCTTAGAAGTTTTGTATGATTTTAGGGCTAGAGATGTAGGTCAGTTAGTGCAGTGTTTGCCTAACATGCATGAAGTCCTGAGTTTTAAAAGTCCTGGCACCCCTTAATTAAGCATGGTAGCCCAGTTAACAAGCATTGTAATTCTAGCAGAAGTTCAAAGTTATCTTCAGTTAGCAGGTGGAGGAATGGCTCAGTGGGCAAAGGTGCTTACCAGCAAGTCTAGTAGCCTGAGTTGTATTTGATTCCCAAAACTCGTGATGGAAGGAGTAAACCAACTCCCAAAAGTTATCCTCTGGCCTCCAAACACTCTTTATGGCAATCCCGTGCTCACACACATACACACTAAATAAATGCATGTAATAAAACATTTTGAGTATGAATATTTTGCTTTCATGTATGTATGTCCACCACATGCATACCTGGAGCCCAGAAGAGAGCATCAGATCCTCTGGAACCGGAGTTAGTTATGGGCCACATGTAGATGCTGGGAATTGAATCCTCTGCAAAAGAAACAAGTAAGTACTCTAAAACTGCTGTGATACTTCTCCATCCCCCAAAACATTATTTATTTGAGAGACCTTTTGGCCCTGGTTGACCTAGAACTCTCAAAGATCTACCTGCCTCTGCTTCAAGAGTGTTGGGATTAAAGGCTTGTACCTACCTGGCCATTAACAGATTATACTTGTGTTTCAGTGACATATATGTATTTAAATAATTTAGACTTGTGATTTTTAAGTTGTAACCTTAAACTTATATGAACACATTTAAAAGACTACGAGGACCCTGAGAGAGCTCAGTGGTAGAGCACTTGCCTAGCCCTGAATTCATCCTCCACACACAAAAGTAAATTAGCCAGCCAACCTCATTTCCTTTTGACCAGAGCCTTTCTCTAGCAATTCAACAAATTAAACACAAAAGGACACCTGATACATGATCTCTAGGGCCTTTAAAAAACATTGGGATGGGTCCTGTTCAAAAAAGAATGGCCCCAAAATGTCACTGGCAAAATCGGGAGTCTACGGTGTTACCTATTGACATTGTCGCGGGCAACAACACATACTTGCTGAGAGAATTAGTGTGTCTATTGCATGTATTAAGCATGTGAGGGCTCTAAAGTGAAGGAAATGAGCAGACAAAGGATGCCAGAGGGAAAGGAGCCTGTTCAGCTGCATCACCAAGCCAATCCACCCAAGAAGCCTACACAACCTGAGCTGCTGGAGCACAGCCCCTGAGAATTAACTCATGGCTTAATAAGTGTGGAAAAATAAAAGGCCTCCAGACTGGAAAATGTTCTTCTAAGTGCATAGAAGTATATGGTGTCTTGGCTCCAAAAGAAACATTTCTTGTGTGCATTTTTTTTTTTAGATACTTTCTTTTAAATTATGTAGCCTGACAATGGTGGCACATACCTTTTAATCCCAGCACTTGGGAGTCAAAGGCAGGCAGGATTTCTGTAAATCTTTTTCAACAATTTTTTTTTAATTTTTTTTTTTTTTACATGCCAATCCCAGGTCCCCCTCCCTCCCCTGGATCTCAGTAACTTTGAGGCCAGCTTAGTCTACAGAGTTCCAGGACAGTCAAGGCAGTTACACCAAGAAACCCTGTCTCAAAAAAAAAAAAAAAAAAAAAACAACTGTATGTGGGTGTATACAAGTACATAATACCTTTAGAGATCACAAGTGGGAATTGAACCCCTGGAGCTGGAGGGTTAGGTTGGGAGTCACTCCATGTGGGTGCTGAGAACCAAACTTGGGGTTTATGCAAGAGCAGTATGTGCTGTTAACCTGTTTAGCTGTCTCACCGGCCCCCAAAGCAACCTTCAAAACAAATGTCTCACTTCATATTTCTTCTTGCTGAGAGGATATGAGGTGTGGTTTAAAGTACAAAACAAAGATGTCTGTTGGTTAGGGGGAAAGTTTCGTGACTTAGTCTAAATGCTTTTTATATTTACAGTAATTACAGATCAGGGATAGAGCTTGTAGAGTGCTTCATTAACATGCACAAAATCTAGGCTGGATTCTTAGCACAGATAAATTGGTAGTGCACTACAGAAGTGGCTGCAGCAGGGTCAAAAGTTCAAGGTCATCCTTAACACAGCAAATTGAGATTAGCCTTATATACAGGAGACCCTGTATATAAAAACACAATCTAAAACTACAAAAAATAAACAACAACAACAAAAAAGGTTTGAAAGGCTTTGTTAGAAAATCAGGATACTTAAAAAGTTTTTTCATTGGGGCTGGAGAGATGGCTCAGTGGTTAAGAGCGCTACTTGCTCTTCCAAAGGTCCTGAGTTCAATTCCCAGCAACCACGTGGTGGCTCACAACCATCTGTAATGAGATCTGGTGCCCTCTTCTGGCCTGCAGGCATACATGCAGAATACTAAGAATACTGTATACATAATTAATAAATCTTTTTTTAAAAAAAGTTTTTTCATTGTCAGAACACTATATTAAACTCAGTATGGACGGGGTGATGGTGGCACATGCCTTTAATCCCAGCACTCTGGAGGAAGAGGCAGGCAGATCTCTGTGAGTTCGAGGCCAACCTGGTCTAAAGAGAGAGTTCCAGGACAGGCTCCAAAGCTACACAGAGAAACTTTGTCTCAAATAAAGACCAAGTACAAAACAAACTCAGTCTGGGTCTCACATGCTAGACAAGTGCTTTGCCACTGAATTTAGAAAAAGGAAATACTAAATTTGCAATGATGTTTCAAATGCTCACATAATTTTAATTAATGGAGTTTGTTAATGGGATCAGGGAAGTGATTATTATAACCTGTGAGATTAGGAATAACATTTTTAAAAAATGTTCTGTTTCAGTCGAAATTGGGGAAGAATTAAAATTGAAAATTTCTATGTGTATTAAATATTAATTTTAAAAACCAAAATGACTTCAGAGTAATCTCTTGTGCTCATGAAAATTCCCCAGAAGATGCTCCTTTGTTCCTTTTTGTGTGTGTGTGTGAGAGAGAGAGATCTGTGTGTGTGTTAGTATGAAGCCAGAGGACAACCTCAGGAATACCCATCCATCTTCTTTGGCTTTAGACTAGACTGGCTGGCTAGGAATCCTCTTCGGAGACCCTTTAAAAAGATCTTGAAGGCCCGGTGGCAGTGACTGTGCATACATGCCTTTAGGAGGCTGAGGCAGGTGAATCTTTGAGTTGGAGGCCAGCCTGGTCTACAGAGTGAGTTCCAGGATAGCCAGGGCTAGAAACTGTCTCCGAGAGGGGAGGGAGGAAGGGAAGGAGGGGAAGAAAAGAGAAGAGAAAGGAAAAAAAAGAACAAAAAAGAAAAGAAAAAGAGAAAGGACTTACAGAGTAAAGGTGGGCTAGAGAGAAGGATATGGAACCAGGAGGGTCCAATACTTTAGAAGAAAAAAAAATTACTGAGATTAGAGAAGCTCATCAAATAACTAAACTCATGGGAGCATCTTCACTGGAGATCTGGGAGGTGAGGGCAGTCTCCAGGATGAGGGATAGGGGAACAGTAGCAGTGAGGCTGGAGAAGCTCATCAAACAGCTAGACTCACGGGAGCATCTTCACTAGAGATCTGAGAGATGAGGCAGTGTTTGGGTGGGGATGACCCTCAGGTGGATGACCCTTAGGATTCACTGAGCTTGGGTTTGAGTGTGTTCACTGAGCTTGGGTTTGAGTGTGTGTTCAGTTAGAAACACCGGAAGCGAGGAGCTCAAAGGCCTGATCCCACCCATAGTATTTTGACCAAAGGATAACTGATTCGCACAACTTAGAGAGGGAGCAGTGCCCCATAACCATCTTCATGAATGGTGGCCGTCCCCTCGGCGTTGTGCAGTCACAGCCGCAGGAGCTGCACAAGGCAACCCTGCTAAGTTGGGGAGCCAGGTATGACTGGAGGTAGAGACCTTGGCAAACGATAGTCTGCGCATAACCTTGGAGCCTGGCAGTGTGGAGCCTCGTGAGTTCAGTAATTTTCACAACTATTTCACAGATAATAAAAGTAAAAGCAATAATAAAATGTGGTCTAGCACACACGAACGCACCACCAAGTTCTCGGAGCCTTCTCTACACACCCGTGTTTCCACTATCAAGCCGCATGCGCGCGCCCCAGCCCCGCCCACACCAGCACGCGGGTCACGTGGAGGCGTGGTTGTCTGCGCGCCTGCGCGTCGCAGGCCGACGGAGACCGGCCTGCCCCGGCCGAACTGCGCTTCCATCCGCGGTGGGAGCGGCGCCTCAGGCTCGGCCGCCAGCCGGGGCTCGGGCTGGGGCCCGGGCCCCCGGGGATGGCCCTCCGGCCCTCACAGGGCGACGGCTCAGCGGGCCGCTGGAAGCGCGGCGCGGGGAAGGCAGGTACGGAGGGCGGCGGGCTGGGGCGACGAGCGAGGGCGGCGCAGCGGCCGGGGCCTGAGGGGGGCGGCGTCGGGTGAGGAGAAACCGGGCCTCGCCCCGGCCGCCGCCCGCCACGTCCACAGAGCGGGCTGCCTGTGCTAGACAGCTGCCGGAGCTCCGGCCTCCACTCGTAACCCTGAAATTCCCCTCTGCACGCGCACACACATACAAACTCATGCAAAGTCGCCTCTGTCCAGTTCCAGAAACTCCCGTCGGTGAGCTCTCCACCCCACACTCACTCCCTGCTCAGTTACTTCCTGGCCCTTCCTTGGGCCACCTATGTTAGTGTTCTGTTGTGCACAAAGCAGTGATGTTTCCTGTACTTCTTTTCCGTCTAAAGCATTTCTGTGTAATCTTGGGTTTTGTTGTGCGCGTGTTCTGGAATACATTTCCCATATGGTGGCTGTTTGGTGAGAAGTCCCGTACCAGGTGAGCTAATCCAAAAGCGCCGTTCAGCTTCCCATCCCCTGACAGGTGGTGCGCATGTTAGAACCGACTCTGTTACCCCTCCCACATGTTTGGATGATGCTTCTAGATTCCACATCTTGGTTCTCCGGGCTCATTTTCTGTTATTCCTCTTTTCTCATCCGATAAACTGGACAGCCTGTGAGCCTCTTTCCCGGGCTCTTTGGTTTGTGTAACACTCTTTGCTTGTGTCTGTGTGACATCTGTCTTTGTGACATAGCCAGTGCCCCTGTGACATGGGTCGTGTGACCTGTTGCAGAATGGCTATATCTTGGTTGCAAAACTTCAGGCCCTGCAGCTTGTCTAGGTGGAAAGGGACTGCAGAGGATATTTTTTAGTTAAGATGATTGGTTTTAAGTATAATGACGACCAAATTGCTAATGCTAAAACCTCTCCATTGCAGAGCTCATAGCCAAATTAGTGTGCTCTGTTTTTCCCCATTCAGTAAAGTATATTCTTTCTTTGAAGAGGGCAGGAAGTGCTGGGAGGACCCGGAGCTACATGGTCAGGGCCCTTTTACAGTTACCAAGTTTACAGATCTTTATAGTTTACTCTGGAAGTTTCCTGCTTCCATCTGTCTTTGTGCTAGTACTTAATGAAATCCTTCCAGTTTGGTTACGTTTTTTAGAAATGAATTAGTACTATCAAAGAAAAGGGCACTTGGGTTTATTTTTTTTAAACAGGAATTTTACCACGAATATAAGATTTTTGTGGTCCACTGTCTTTGTCTTATACAAACATGGTGTTCAAACATATTTTTTCTTTTTTTGTTGGCAGAGTGGGCTTCTCACGACAGGGTTTTATTGTTTAATCCTGACTGTCCTGGAACTCACTCTGTAGACCAGACGAGCCTCCAACTCAGAGACCTTCCCGCCTCTGCCTCCTGCGTGCTGGGACTATCTCCCAGGCTGCTCAGCCCTTTATATATATATATATATATATATATATATATATATATATATATATATATATATATATATATATATATAATGTATATAGTGTTCTGCCTGCATGTATGACTAAGTGCACCCCAGAAGAGGGCACTAGATCTCATTACAGATGGTTGTGAGCCACCATGTGACTGCTGGGAATTGAACTCAGAACCTCTGGAAGAGCAGTCAGTGCTCTTACCCTCTGAGTCATCTCTTCAGCCCCCTTTATTTATTTTTAATGTTTCTTTTGAGATCAGGTCTTATGAAGCCCGGGCTGGCCTTGAACTTACTTTGTAGAAGAGGATAGCCTTGCCTGTATCTTCTCCCTCTACTCCATGGTGTTAGGTACAGGCATGCACTGCCACACTTGTTAATGCTGTTATTTTTCTTATCTGTGTTCTTTCAGTATATGGGCTGTGGAACCAGACACAGTGCTAACAGTTTTGTTTGGTTGGATTTGGGAAACAGGGTCTCAGTATGTAGCCTTGACTGGCTTGGAGCTCTCTACGTAGACCAGACTGGCCTCAAGCAAGCTTTACAGTGTAGTAAACAGAAGTTAAGTTGGATTTTAAAATACTAACATTTCACCAAAACCACAAAATCCAAACCAGAATAATATTCCTATAAAATGTTAGCACTCTCTAGGCATAATAGTCCATGCCTTTAGTCCCAGGACTCAGGAGGCAGAGGCAGGTGGATCCCTGTGAGTTTGAGGCCAACCTGATTTACATAGAGAGTTCTTGGTCAGTCATAGCTACACAGTGAGAACCTATCTCAAAAATAGAGTAGGTAGGGGCTAGGGTTATGGCTCAGTAGGCGATTACTTGCCTACAGTATGTGAAGCCCATGGTTCATTCTCCAGTACCAGGAAGGGAGAAGAAAAAGATCTGCTTTGGTGACCCTTATTAAAATAAGCATATTAGGGCTAGGAGTTTAGCACAGTACTAGCACACTTTTATCTGCCATTTTAAAGGTCCTAGGCTCCAGCTCCATTGCCATGAAAAAAATCACTAGGGAGCAGGCCAAAGTATTGCCATTATCATTTCTTTCTCTTTTGTTGAATCGGTTACTTTTCAGGCATCTAGAGCTTATTTTTGGGGGTAGTAATATTTTGTAAGACCTAGGACAATCGTTTTATTTCATCATGGTGATGATTGCCAAGTCCTCTTCCATAAAGGAATTTGGAAGCTCTCAGTTTAGGAGTATATGATACACCGCTCCTGTAAGTGAAGCGTAAAGAAATTATTAGTTGAATTTACCTTAAAATAAAATAGACAGTAGACATGAATTTTAATCTTTCTCTGATTAAAGAAGGGGCCACTGTGACTTTTCACTTTGTAGAATAAATAGGATGTTTGTGAATTAGTTGTTCAGTGGTGACCCTGATGCTCTATGGTGTAGGCTCGCTGTTGGCCTCACTGTGCAGTTTATACACCAGTGACTTACTTGAGTTCTCTTTCTGTGTTACAATGAAATGCTACACATTGGGCTCAGGAAAGTATGTGTAGGGTGGCATGTGTAGGAATAACTTCCTCATCTGCCACTAAGCTTTAAGCTTGTGACTACTGAGTACATGTGGTAGTCAGAAGACAACTCCCATGAGTTCTCCTGCAGCCTTATGAGATCTGGGGATAGAACTTGGGTCATCAGGCTTGTATGCAAATACCTTTTCCCACAGTAGTGAGGGGGAAAGTAATGCACTTACTATGTAGCAGTTTTGTTCCAGAAGAACAGAAACTAAGTAAGCTACATAATTTATTCTACTACACATGTGCTTTTTGAGTTCCACATAGTCAAAATCAAGAGGTTTAGCCAGGTTCAGTGGGCATAACTTTAATCCCAGCACTCGGAAGGCAGAGGCAGGCAGAACTTTGAGTTCCAGGCCAGTCAGGACTAGTTTGAGACCCTGTCTTAAAAATAACAGCCAGGCATGGTGTTGCATGCCTTTGATCTCAGGAGTCAGGGTCCAGCCTGGTCTATAGAGCAAGTTCCAAAACAGCCAGGACTATAAAGAGAGACCCTGTCTTAAAATAAAAACAACAAAAAGCTGGAAACATCAGGGAGATGTAAGTATTGTAGCTATGGCTTGGTCTAGAATTAGTTAACTCATGGCTGTGTCTTTGCCTAAACCTCATGGGAATCCGGGAGTTTGCAAACTATGTTCTTCCCCACATTGCTGAGTAGCTTACTGGGAATGGGCAGAAATAAGTTTTTTCCATACTCTTGGCGAGAGGTCAGCAAAAGTTGGAAGTGACTTTGGGACTGCCACCTCAGTGCTCCTTCCTGTGGTGTGTAGAACATGCAAGGATTCTTACTGCCAAAGTTTGCATGGAGCTTATGTTGTGCTCACTGTTGGAACCTTAATTCAGTTCCTGCTCAGTTTCCTGCTCAGCCTGTGCTATTGAACAGGTCACACAGCATGCATAGCTCCCGTGGTAGGTAGAGATCCCTGTTTATGCATAAACCCTGCGCTCATCCCTAGCACTGCAAGAAAAAAATAAAAAACAACAATAACAACAAAACATTGCTTACCCTTCTTGATCCTCTTGGAAAGCATGCAGGCTTGTCTTCGGAGGATGTTTGTAGCCCTTCAGAGAAAGCCCAAACTTCTTGCTGAACCACCCAACTCAAAAGTTGAGCTCCCCCACTCCAGTCATAACTTCCTTGTTCTCTCCCTCTTTCTTGTTCTTACTGTTCCCTGTGCCTGTTTCTTGCCATGTTGTTTTCTTGTGTGCTGTGTCTTTGCTCACACTCTTTCCTCTGCCAGGCATGCTTTGCCTTTGACACACTCTTCAGTGTGGCAGTTCTTAGGGGATTTCAGAATAAATTCCTGGCAAAGCCTTTCAGGGTTTGCCATCCTTCAGGGTTCTCAAATAGCCTATGTAATGATTGTGTCCCTTCCTGCTGTGAGCTTCTCAGGAGCTGTGAGGGAGCCATTGTTCATTCTTCGCCTGAGTACTTCTTACAGACCCATTAAATGATGGACCTCGTAGTGCATGGGAGCCTGGAAGGGGGGAGGTACCACTGAGGCAAGAACTTGGCATACCTCAGAAATATTTGGTGGTGTCCTTTACTGAGAGAAGAGCCTGATTTTTTTATTTCTAGGTAAAGGAACCATTTATTTTAACATCCAACCTGGGCCAGTCTTGAGAGTGAAGAGAACAATTTGAATTTACTCTGAGAAGTTATGCTCATATAACTAGAAGAGGCTAGACTTATACCAGGAAAATCTCAGACACTGGTCACCCTCTTGTGTTACTGGGACAGCAACAACAGTGTAGCAATAGAACAGGTTTACCTAGGCCAGAAATCACTGTTTTCTTCCTGTTTGACCTCCAGTGGCATATGACTCCAAAGCTCTCATTTGTCCTAGCTCACACAGGTCACCAGGACTCTTAACAACTCCAGTTTCTGTTAATAATGCCCCTTTATCATGAACACAGTTGTAGACTGTTGTCTCAGAATAGGACATTATTGAGGTCATCTGTTCAGTACCTCTTCCAGAATCTAAAATACCATGTGATATTGTTACTTGTCTTACCTACCTTCTTATGATAGTGTCCACCTTACAATAGCCATAGTTTCTATTATCTAGTATTTATTCTATAGATGTGTCTATGCATATGTAGGTTGGCCTGACTTACTGTAGTGTCTGCACTCTTGGCCTTATTGTCTACATATAGATTTTCTTGACAATTTTAGTGTACTGCCTTGTGACATTTGGCGCTTTTGTGTTGAAATTCTTGTAGTTTTTATTTTCTCAGTGGTTTAGGTAACCATAAACCCTAACAAGCATCATCTGCTGTTCATAAAAGTAGATGTTCCACTTGAAAATCAAGAGGCTTTGTACTATTGAAATGAGAGAACTAGGTCGGATAGTAGTCTAAGATGCGATCCCTGCTTTCTAAAAAACTAATTTTTGAGGCAGAAGCAGGCAGTTATCTGTGAGTTTGAGACCAGCCTAGTCTACAAACAAGTTCCCTGCCAACCTGCACTACACTGAGATCCTGTCTTTTTTTTTTTTTTTTTTTTTTAATGAGCTGGGCATGGTGGTGTATGCCTTTAATCCCAGCACTCAGGAGGCAGAGGCAGGCAGACCTCTGAGTTCAAGTCCAGCCTGGTCTATAAAGTGAGTTCTAGGATAGCCAGGGCTTCACAGAGAAACCCTGTCTTGAACCCCTCCCCCAGATAAAAAATAATTTTTTGTTTTGTTTTTTGAAATAGGCTTCTATAGCCCAGGCTGGCCTTGAACATGCTATATAGAAGAAAGGCTGACTTTGAACTTGGGATACTCTTAAGTCTGTTTCCCAAGTGCTGGAATAAAGGAATGCTCCATTGTACCTAGCTTCTAAAAGAATATTTCAGCATTATAAACTAGCTATAAATAACAGACTCTTGCATATGAATGTGAGCTGCTTTGTGGCTGGGATGTAGGTCAGTTGGTAGGATGCTAGGAAGCCCTAGGTTCATTCCACTGCTCTGTACAAATTCATGCATGGTAGCATAGGCCCCTATTCCAGTACAGAGGCAGGAGAATCAGAAGTTTATGGTTCTTCTTGACTACATGGAGAGCAAAAGACAGGGGCTAGAAAGTGTGTGCAGGAGTTAAGAGCACTTATAGTTCATGCAGAGGGCCTGGATTTAGTTCCCAGCATGCAGGTGGCTGTTTACAGCCGTCCTTAACTCCAGTTCAGGGGATCTGAAACTTTTTCTGACTCCACTGACTCCGGGCTTTGATGAGGTGCTCACACAAACATGCGGGAAAAACACAAATATACAGGAAACAAAAACAAAAACAAACCTACCACTTTCTGATTGCCAAAAAGAATGTGACTTTAAGATTTTTTTTTAAAATTTTTATTTTATGTGTGTTAGTGTTTACCTTTATGTAAACACTCATCTGGTGCCTGCAGAGGCCAGAAGAGGATGTGAATTCCCAACTGGAAATGCAGGTAGTTGTGAACTGCCTGTTGTGGCTACTGGGAACTGAGCTGGGCCCTCTGGAATGCACTGTACACTTTTAACTGCTGAGCCATCTCTCCATTCCTGAATGTGACTTTTGAGAAACTGTTGACTTTTGTACAATGTCACAGCCTCTTGAACCACCAGACACAATAGAAATCCACACTCCTTTAACATTTGGCTTTCAAAAACGTCTCCCCACATGTTAGTGTTTTACTAGCTCTCAGCCTATGACTGAGACTTGCATATGATTTTGTTAAAATGTAGAATTAATTTTTTTTTTCAGTGCTAGAAGTTGAACCCAGAACCTCTAATTTGCTAGGCAGGTCCTCTCCCACTATACTCCCCAGTTCAAGAAAAACACTTACTTTGAGATACCTGTGTTCTGCGAACACTTTGACCGTAGCTACTAGATACACTAGTACTTACTGAATACTTCCTAAAACTATCATGTATTGTTACTTATTCGGGGTATGGCTATAATGTTTTTTCCATTGTGTGACAAATATGTGTAGGTTGTATAAGACGCAAAAATGAGGATCGGAGCTGTCTAAGAGAAGATACCCTATTTACTGCATACCAAGTTGAGATAGGGACTCTAAAGCCAAACACTGCACATGCTAAGTGTATGCTTCATTCTCTGATTGCACATTGTATATCTGTTTGTTTCCCCAGACTTTAATGCCAAAAGGAAAAAGAAGGTGGCGGAGATACACCAGGCCCTGAACAGTGATCCCATTGACGTGGCCGCCCTCCGACGAATGGCTATCAGCGAGGGAGGGCTCCTGACTGATGAGATCAGGTGCCAAGTATGGCCCAAGCTCCTCAATGTCAACACCAATGAGCCACCACCTGTGTCAAGTAAGGGAACAAAAGCTGGGGGTGGGGAGTAAAGTTGTATAGTTACAGGAGTTTATTAAAAGTGCCTATCTTAGGGGACTGGAAAAATGGCTCAGCAGTTAAGAACACTTTTTTTAAAAAAAATATTTATTTATTATGTATACAATATTCTATCTGTGTGTATGCCTGCAGGCCAGAAGAGGGCACCAGACCCCATTACAGATGGTTGTGAGCCACCATGTGGTTGGTGGGAATTGAACTCAGGACCTTTGGAAGAGCAGGCAATGCTCTTAACCTCTAAGCCATCTCTCCAGCCCCGAACACGTGTTATTTTTGCAGAGAACCTGGGTTCAGTTTCCAGCACACATATGGTGACTCACAACCATCTCTAACTCTAGTTCCAGGAGATTTGATGTCCCCTTCTGGCCACTGGGTACATTACAGAAATGCTAAGGTTCCTTGGAGTTCCAGAGTTTTTCAGTTCTGTCGAAAGTTGCTAATGAGCTAATCTGTAAGCCGTGCAGTGAAGCAAGTCCCAAGAAAGCCCATGAGCACAAGCACTGCAGCCAGTGCCCACCTGCCACCTCTGTGTATGGTGTCCTGGTGTGCTGGGCTTTCTCTCATTCACTTGGCAGTCTTGGTGCCCTGCTGTGTCCACATATGTAACATGAGGGCTGGCTTGTTGGGGTTTCTGTCCCTCCCAGTACCCCAACAACCGGCAAGCAACAAAGAAAATCACACACAAGACTCCATAAGGTTATAAACTGATTGGCTCATTAGGTCAGGCTACTTATTAGCTCTTATAACTTATGTTACCCCATTATTCTTATCTACGTTAGCCACATGGGCTCATTACCTTTCTCAGTGTGACAGCTTACATGTTGCTTCTTCCGTGGTCTGCACAGGAATGGCAGAGGAACCTCTCTGCTTCCCAGAATTCTCCCAGTCTCTTTGCTCCACCCCTACTTCCTGTCTGGCTTTCCCGCCTATACTGCCTGCCTGGCCAATCAGCGTTTTATTAAAATATGATTGACAGAATACAGATAATTCTCCCGCACCATTTCCCTCTCTTTTTTTTTTTTAAACAAAGGAAAAATACCCATAATCCATTTGTTGGGAATGTGGGCGTAGTATTTCAGGCTACTTCCTGCTGGTTGGGGGCGCTGATAGTCTTAAGGGGACCTAAAGAAAATTTAGAGTTATAGTCAAGTCATGACTGGAGTATCCTGTGAGTCTTGATCATCTCAGGCAGCAGTCTTGAATCAGTTCTGGATGTAGAACTCTATCATCTGGGCCATCTGTTCCTGTCGATTTCTCAGGTGGCCTCCCTTGGTCAAAGATGATTTTTCTTAACTCTGAATAAATCCATAGCCTCTCATTTTCTGTGGAAACAAAAGCAGAATCTCTTCTCCAAAGTAACATACCTTTTGACTTCAGTTTTGAAGCCAAGGTATTTTCAAAATGTCTATCTTGGGTTAGTTCAGCAGCATTTATAAACAAATGTCTTTTGGTGACTGTTGCTCCTTCCTCAGCATTCAAACAATTAAAAGAGAGCATAACACACAGTATCAAGATTCTCTGTGTATTTTCCATCTTTATGCAGCTTTATTTTACTTCTATTTCTTTTATTTTTACTTTTACTTTTTGAGACAGGCTCTCTGTATATCTTTGTCCTGGAATAACTCTGTAGACCAGGCTGTCCTTGAACTCAGAGATCCTCCTGTCTCTGCCTCCCCAGTGCTGGGATTAAAGGTGTATGCTACCACACCTTGAACTCACAGAGATCTGTCTGTCCCTGCCTCCCAGGCATTGGGATTAAAGGTGTGCACTACCACACCTTGAAGTCACAGAGGTCAATCTCTACCTCTGTCCCTTGAAGTCACAGAGGTCAATATGCCTCTGCCTCCCAGGCATTGGGATTTAAGGTGTGTACCACCACACCCAACTATTCTCTTTCTTCCTTTTTTTTACATTAAGAACTTTAACTTTTAGCCTGCATATATTTTTAACACACTGTAAAATATTTAGAGGTTTTCTTCCTCTTTGAATCTCTCTTTACTGTATATCTCTCTTTTTCTGACCACATGAGCCTTTAATTTACTAAGCAATATGGAGAGCAGTGGCTTTGACGGCTAAATCCTCGTGGCTGAGGTACCAGCCAGAGCTATGTTTACTGCCACAACTCTATGGCGTTTCAAGGTCCTTGCTAGCAAGCAAGCTGCAGCATTCTGCTCACAGACCACACTCAGTCGGACTGCCTGCCTGAAAGAGTCAGAGATTGCCCTGGCAGGACAGCCCAGAAAGCCGGCATTTTAAAACAGCGCAGCGTTTTTCCTGCTACGACTGAAAACCGAAAAGCATGTGTTCAGCTTTTCATCAATACCATTTAAGTGTTTCGCGGCAGGACCTCTTAAAGGAGCTACAAAGTTTTGCAGCTAAAGCTGAGTTAGGAAGCCTCTCTTAGATGAGAGCATTTGCTTGCCTCTAGCAAGCAGAACAGACCCGAGAAATTGCTGCCACCAAGAAACCATGCAATGCTGTTATTTTGTTCTAGAATTACTTCCCAAGCTGTCTCAAGCTTTATGTGGATACAGTTGTCCACACGTTGGCGCCATATGTAGTATGAGGGCTGGCTTGTTGGGGTTTCTGTCCCTCCCAGTACCCCAACAACCGGCAAGCAACAAAGAAAATCACACACAAGACTCCATAAGGTTATAAACTGATTGGCTCATTAGGTCAGGCTACTTATTAGCTCTTATAACTTATGTTACCCCATTATTCTTATCTACGTTAGCCACATGGGCTCATTACCTTTCTCAGTGTGACAGCTTACATGTTGCTTCTTCCGTGGTCTGCACAGGAATGGCAGAGGAACCTCTCTGCTTCCCAGAATTCTCCCAGTCTCTTTGCTCCACCCCTACTTCCTGTCTGGCTTTCCCGCCTATACTGCCTGCCTGGCCAATCAGCGTTTTATTAAAATATGATTGACAGAATACAGATAATTCTCCCGCACCACACATACTGGACGTAATTCAAATGACTCATGTGCTAAAAAGTTTGATGATGTGGTGCCAAGTGGATGCTAGGTTGCCATTTGTTACAAATGTGACAGATGTTTGAAACTGGCCTCCTCGGGGCAATGGGCCTGTGTTAGAAGGGTGGTCCTGGATTGTCATTTTAAACCACCCCGTCTGATAATTAGATAGATAGATAGATAGATAGATAGATAGATAGATAGATAGATAGATAGATAGATAGAGTCTTGCACAGGCTCCTCTGATAGTTTTCTGTGTGGATTGTGAGGAAAATCAACACTTACACAGCACTTGACTTGGGATGAGGGAAATACATGTTTCTATCTGTAAATCATCTCTCTAGCTCAGTTGATAAGGGCTTTTGCCTAGCATTCACAAAGTTCACATGCCTGTAATCCTAGTGCTTCCTTTAATCCAGTACCCAGGAAGTAGAACTCTGTGAGTTTGAGGCCAGCCTAGTCTACAGAGTGAGTTCCAGGATAGCCAGGTCTACACAGAAACCCTGTCTCCAAAATAAAACAAAACAAAAAAATAGAAACAATTTTTTTAAAAAAAGAGTTCAAAGTTAGGGCTGGAGAGATGGCTCAGTGGTTAAGAGCACTGACTGCTCTTCCAAGTGATTCGAGTTCGATTCCCCACACTCACATGGTAGCTAACAACTGTCTTTAACTCCGATTTCAGGAGATCTGACACTTCCTTCTGACCTTCTTGGACATTGCATATATGCAGTGTACAGACAAATGTACAGGCAAAACAACCATACATTTGAAATAAAAATAAATCCTTTTTTGTTTGTTTTGTTTTGTGGGACAGGGTTTCTCTGTGTAACTCTGGCTGTCTCTGGTCCTCACTCTGTGGACCAGGCTGGCCTCAAACTCACAGAGATCCACCTGCCTCTGGCTCCCAAGTGCTGGGATTAAAGGCGTGCACCACCACTGTCCAGCTATACCCATACTTTTAAGGTATAGTGTGATGTTTTAATATGCAGTTGTTCGTTAGCATTCAGTGACCTTTTACTCCAGAGCCACTTCCATGCCCATATTCTCAGATGCTTAAGGGTCTGCACAGAGAGTTATAGTGCTCATATGCTGAGCACACACTGTGCCTCATTCCTAATTTTAGTCAGTCCTCATGGTAGCCTGAGAGGTACGTGTGGACAGGAGCAACTTCTCTTTACAGATGTGAACAGGCTCTTCCCTCTTTTGTGCTCATCATACTTGAAACAACTGTGTTTAAAACTAAACTAGAGATTACCTGTCAAATGCATCTTTCCTGGTATTTGTTTTTAGTAGCAGTGGGCATCCAGTCCAGGGCCTTGCATGTGCTAGGCAAGCACTGTACCATTCAACTGTCTCCTTGGCCTCTCCATTTTAGTATTCCTCTTCTTCTTTTTGTTTTTCATTCTCTTTTTTAATTTTTATTTTCAATGGGGTCTTGCTGGGTAGCCTAAGTTGTCTTCAAACCTGAGGCAATCCCTCAGCCACAGTCTCCCAAGGACAGGGATTACAGGTGTAACCAGCACTGCACCTGCCTGCGTGGCTGGGATTCTACTTGTCCCTGGTGCTTAGATGTAGATGTTACATCTTCAGTCTTGTCCTCTTGAGGAAAAGACTGCTCTGTGTGTCCTCTAGGTCTCAACTACCATTCCAGAAAGTCGTTTTTGTAACTGTTTGCTTCCTTTGTGATGCGGGTCTAAACTCTGGCATCAAGCTTGCTAGGTTAGCTCTCTACCACTGAACTATACTGGAAGCCCCAGAAGAATTTACCCCTCAGTTGGTTTTCCAGAACTCTTTGCAATAATACCATGTTCTTTTTTCTCTGCCAGGGAAGGATCTGCGACAATTGAGCAAGGATTACCAGCAAGTGCTGCTGGATGTCAGGCGGTCTCTTCGGCGCTTCCCTCCTGGTGAGCAGATTTCCAGACTTGCTATGTCTAGACTGAGGCTTTCTGTTCCTTTGCATTTACCTTCTTGTGATGATGCCTGCTGGATTAAGGTGTTTTCTTCCCAGCAGCAGAGGCACACATGCATAAAGAACCCTGCTCTCAGCCACTCAAGTGGAAACCCTCATTGTGGATTCTTTGTGCCCAGAGGTGGCAAGTCAGAAAAGCAACTCTTGCATCCTTGTCTGCCCTTGTGCCCTAGAGGAGCTTTGTAAGGATTGGCAGGGCAAGGGGTCTGGCTTTGGTACAGGTTGGTTTGGAGTATACCTTAATGGGAACTATAACTTCATTTGATAAGTGTTACTTCACATGTGTGGTTACTGGGTCCCTTGTGATAGCTGGAGCCTTTCCCTGCATGTTCATAGAGCATGTTCCTGAAATTGCCTCTTGTTTTCCAGAACAAGAAAAAGACTATACTTTTATGTTTTCATATCGAGAGTACTAGGCAGCAAACCTCATCTGTATAATCTAGCTTTCTTCCCATGTAACTTTACCTTGACCTTTGAAGAGATACTTAGCCACACTTAGCTGAAGCAAGCTCCGGTTGGCACATGTGTATTACAGGCTTCTGCCCTATTTGGATCTGTTCTTCCTGGGAGGCTTGTGAGCTCCCACAGGCTGGTAGCGAGTCATTGCAGTTATGATATAGCACGTCCCATGGACCAGTCCCCTCTTTCTACCCTGCTGGTCCATTTGAAGTGATGGAGGGCAGTTGCCTCCCTGTTTTCCTCTGCATCCTTTACTCCTTGCATTTATGTCACCGGTCTGGTGATCTTTCTGCACACTGGTTCCTCCTGGGCATTTTAAGCCCTTTCCACTCATGTCCTCTGGGCCATCCTGACCGATCATAAACCAGAAATTCAGTGAGACTATAACTCTTGTTCTCACTGCTTTCTTGGTTTCACTTAATTCTTTGTTGTTGTTGTTGTTGTTGTTTTGTTTTCTTGTTTATCTTTATAGTGAACCTCTTTTGAGTAGGTGGAATTAATGTGGGCAAGGAGTGACCTTTATTCTTAGCTTGAACCTTTATTGTTCAGTTTAATGTGGACCCTTCCTTATCTTGCTGTTTTCTCTCACAAAGCCTACTTGTAGCTGAATGCTGAGCTAAGCACATAAGAAAACTGTCCTTGGTGACATTCTTCTAAAATATTTCATGAGGTCAGGACTTGATATCCTCCACCTCCCCTAAGTGATGCCTTAGTTATTTTTACTTACAACTCATTCTTGGAACTCAAAGTTAGCATCACTGCACATGGGCTCTCATGGGCTTTCACAGACACCAGGTTCAGCCCTCCAGTTTACACTGACTTGCTGTATGTCACCCTTGTGGACACCTTTGTGGCAGGCCTCCCACCATCTCCTGTCAGTCAGTGTGCCCCTAGGTACATTCGTTTATTTTCCGTGTGACTTTTTCAAACTGGCTAAGGTAGGACTCTGCTGAGCAGCAAAGATTACCTGCTTCTTGGTGGCTATTTTCTCCAGTTCGTACAATAGCGAGAGTGGAGTTTTTCAGATCATTTTTTTGTTTTGTTTTGTTTTTTGAGACAGGGTTTCTCTGCAGCTTTGGAGCCTGTCCTGGAGCTAGCTCTTGTAGACCAGACTGGCTTTGAACTCATAGAGATCCTCCTGCATCTGCCTCCCGAGTGCTGGATGAAATTAAAGGCATGAGCCACTACCGCCCGGTTTGAATACAGTTTTAATTTTCATATAATTCCTTACATAATTTCATTCCAAGAAGGAGGGTTAGTGGGAAAGGTGGAGGGAATGGGTGGCAAGAAGGGAGTGGGAACTGGGATTGGTATGTAAAATGAAAAAAGATAGTTTATTTTTAATGAAATAAAATAAAAAATAAGTGGGACAAAGAAGTCTCTAGATACTTTTCTGCTGATCACAGATTCACACGTTGCCACATTAATTGCCTGTTCCTTCCTTTTTTTTTTTAAAGCAGTGGAATCTTTTTAAAAGATTTCTTTCTTATGTATATGGTATTCTGCCTGCATGTATGCCTACTCGCCAGAGGGCACCAGATCTCATTTTAGATGATTATGGTTGCTGGGAATTGAACTAACTCAGGACCTGTGGAAGATCAGCTAGTCTTAACCTCTGAGCCATGTCTTCAGTCCTGCCTGTTCCTTTCTTTTTATACAAACACATGTAATTTTGTTTCTGAACTATTTAAGGGTAAGCAGCCATCACAGTTCCCAAACTATCTTACCCACAGAATAGTTCATCTTTCACCATTTATTTATTTTTATTGCTTTAAATGTTCTTATTTTTATTTTATGGGCATTGGTGTTTTGCCTGCATATGTATCTGTGTACAGATATCGGAACTTCTGGAGCTGGAGTGCAGAGCTCATGGCAGCCTGGCATCTTGGAGGCATGTGCAGTCTTTCCCCATGATTCGCCATGCTGACTGTAAGGTTGTAGTTACAAAATTTAGTAATTTTATCAGGGGCCCCTACTATGTGGCTTTTCCTATGCCGTCAGCAATATGTAGATTTTTCAAGGAATTGCTAACTATTTTGTAATTCACTGTCTGTTATTGGATACTTTTCTCTGAAAATCATGCTGGCCTAATCTCTGTCACTAGGCTCTTTGCTAATTGAGATGTATCTCCTCTTCCCAGGCATGCCAGATGAGCAGAGAGAAGGGCTTCAGGAAGAACTAATTGACATCATCCTCCTCATCTTGGATCGCAACCCTCAACTCCACTACTACCAGGGCTACCATGACATAGTGGTCACTTTCCTGCTGGTAGTTGGCGAGAAGCTGGCTACATCCCTGGTAGAAAAGTTGTCTACCCACCACCTCAGGTACCTGTGCATCTGGTTTTGTGCCAGGATGGTTTTCACTCTTCCAGCCTTCTCAGGATGGTCAATGTCCGAATATTTGAGCCCACTCTTTGAGCAGCCCTAACCTGAAAATTGAACCTTACCAAGTGCATTGACTGGATTATCTTCCCATAGGGATTTCATGGATCCCACAATGGACAACACCAAGCACATCCTAAATTATCTGATGCCCATCATTGACCAAGTGAACCCACAACTCCATGACTTCATGCAGAGGTGAGTCCACATCTGTGTGTACATGGACACACATGGCAGACGCCACCATGCTTTCTGGCTCTTTGTTTCTTCACAAACCAACTTTAGTTGTAGCCTCATATTAATGGTTAGTGTTAGTGTCAAATTCTTCAGGCTTCTTTCTGTCCAGTAGAGGTCTGGAAGTTCAGGCCTGTCCACAGTCCTGAAGAGCTTACTGGGTACTGTGCTTTTGGGGTATGCAGGGATGACAACTCATGACTTGAGGAGCTTGCATCTAGTAGATATATCATAAGTTCTTAGAAGAGCAAGGCAAAAGCTACATGTGGTGCCACATGCCCATAGTGAAGCACTAGGGAGGTAGAGACAGAAGGATCCGAGAGTTCAAGGTCAGGGGCTAGAGAGAATTCGTTCAGTGGTTAAGGGTCCTTGCTGCTCTTGAAGAGGACCGGAGTTCAGTTCCCAGCACCTACATTAAGTGGCTCATAAATGCCTGTAACTCTAGCTCCAGGAACTCCAACACCTTCTTCTGGCTTCCATAGGCACTTAAAATGTATGTAGTAACACATAGATACATACAAACACATAAAAGTAAAGTTTTATTTTTACTAAGTATTTACTTATTTTTATTTTTGGTTTTTTTTTTTTTTTTAAGACAGGATTTCTTTGTATAGCCTTGGCTGTCCTAGAACTAGCTCTATACAACAGGCTGGTCTCAAAACTCATGGAGATTCACCTGTCTCTGCCTCTGAGTGCTGGGATTAAAGGTGTGCTCCATTGCTGCCCAGCTTTAGTTTTGTTTATTGAGACAGGGTCTTACTATGTAGTCTTGGCCAGTCTGGAACTCATTACGTATACCAAGCTGTCCTGAAACCCATAATCATCCTCTGCTTCCTAAGTGCTGGAATTAAAGGCATGTGCTACCATGCCCAGTGGTAAAAATGAATCTTTATAAAAGTAATACGAAGAATTCTAGGCCAACCTTGGCTATATATTGAGTTTGAGAGTTTGAGGCCAATCTGAGACATAAAACAAAGGAAGCCAGGTGGTGGTGTTGTGCACAAGTAATGGAGACAGGCACATCTCTGAGTTTGAGGCCAACCTGGCCTTCACAGTGAGTTTCAGGCCATTCAAAGCTACATAGTGATACCTTGTCTCAAAAAAAAAAAAAAAAAAAATCCGGGTGGTGGTAGTGCACGCCTTTAATCCCAACACTCAGGAGGCAGAGGCAGGCGGGTCTCTGAGTTCGAGGCCAGCCTGGTCTACAAGAGCTAGTTCCAGGACAAGCTCCAAAGCTACAGAGAAACCCTGTCTTGAAAAAAAAAAATTTTAAAGTAAAAGTAACAACAACAAAACAAACAGAAGGGCCTGGAGAAATGGCTCAGAGTCTTTATTGCTCTTTTGAAGGACCCAGGTTCAGTCCATGGCACCCATATCAGGTGGCTCACAACCGTTACTAACTGCAGTATTGAGGGGGCCCAACGCTCTCTGGCCCCTGCAGCTATCTGTGTGATATTCATAAATTCACATAGCTTCATACACATATGTAAAGATAATAAGCAAATCTTTTTTAAGATTTACTTTAGCTGAATGGTAGTTACTCCTTTAATTCCGCACTCGGGAGGCAGAGGCAGGCAGATCCCTGTGAGTTTGAGGCTAGCCTGGTCTACAGAGCTAGTTTCAGGACAGCTAGGGCTGTTACACAAGGAAACCCTGCTTTGAAAAACAAGCAGGCTGGGCTGGAGAGATGGCTCAGAGGTTAAGAGCACTGTCTGCTCTTCCAGAGGTCCTGAGTTCAATTCCCAGCAGCCACATGGTGACTCACAGCCATCTATAATGAGATCTGGTGCTCTCTTCTGGCATGCAAGCATACATGGAAGGAATGTTGTATACATAATAAATAAATTAAAAAAAAAAAAGAAAAGACAAATAAGCAGGCTTTGCCTGCACATATAAAAATGCATTGCCTCCGTGCCTGGTGCTCAAGGAGGCTAGAAAGAGAGCATTGGGTCTGCTGGAACTGGGATCACGGATGGTTCTGAGTGGACAGTTGTGAGTTGCTTAATGTGTCTGTTGGCAACTGAACCTCTTCAAGAGGCAACAAGTACTCCTAGCTGCTGCTGCTGTTGTTTTTGAGGCATGATCTTACTGTAGCTATGACTGCCCTAGAACTCATTATATAGATCAGGCTGGCCTTGAGCTCACAGGAGAGCTCCTTCTGCCTACCTCTGTCTTCTGTGTGCCACCATGTCCAACTGACAGTTGGGATTATTTATTTATTTATTTATTGGTTTTTCAAGACAGGGTTTCTCTGTAGCTTTGGAGCCTGTCCTGGAATTCGCTCTGTAGACCAGTTTGGCCTTGAACTCACAGAGATCTGCTATTTTGGGAATTCATTCAGCCAATAACCTTTTAGATACAGCCCATTAGGATGTGGTCTGAGGTACTATAAGCGCAGACAGGAAGTATGCTCGGTTGGTGGTCTGAGTTGGGTTTGCAACCCCACACAGCAGAGGAACGCATCAGCTTTCTATTGTGAGTGATCCCCAATAAACATTTGTTATCCTTTATTACGACTCTTGTGGGCCTCTTAATTATGCAAGATTCTGTCTGTCTCTGCCTCCCGAGTGCTTAAAGGTGTATGCCACCACTGCCTGGCAGCAGTTATGCCTAAATCTGCAGGATAACCACGGTGTGGTTGTCTGAGAGCACCTGCTCCTTGTTCTGAGGTGGAGGTTTGTTGCATATTACCCAGGGAGGTAAGGCAGCTGGGACACTTCAGTATTGTCACATGCTCTCTGTCTGGTACTTAGTACTGGTACTAAACACTCTGCTAATGAGCTCTTTCCTCAGCCATTGTTGTACTTTTTTAGAGACAAGATTTCTCTCTATAGTCCTGGCTGTGTAGACCAGGCTGACTTCAAACTCAGATATCTGCCTCCCTCTCTCCCACCCCCCTACCGTACCCTTGCCACCATGTTATACAATTAAAATTTTGTGGGTTTTTTTTTAAGTTTTTATTTAACTTTATTTTATGTTCATTGGTGTTTTGTGTGCATTCATGTCTGTGTAAGGGTGTTAGATCCTTGGAACCAGAGTTATGAACAGTTGTGAACTGCCATATGGGTGCTGGGAATTGAACCTGGGTCCTCTGGAAGAGCAGTCAGTGCTCTTAATCACTGGGCCATCTCTCCAGCCTCAAGATGTTGTGTTTTTTTAAGATGTTAGTGTGGTAGTGCGCACCTTTAATCCTAGCATGGGGTGGGGGGGAGGGGTGACACACAGGTAGTGGATCTCTTGAGTTTGAGGCCAGCCTGGTGTACAGAGCTAGTTTTAGGACAGCCAGGGCTATACAGAGAAACCTTGTCTCAAAAAACAAATGTGTGTGTATGTGTGTGTGTGTGTGTGTGTGTGTGTGTGTGTGTATGTATTTGTGTATAGAGAGAGAGATAGGGGAATGCTGAGTTTCTAAGTGGCATAATTTTTCAAGAAGTATATTTTCCATATACTTCTTCCTCATTAGCTCTTGAGAACAAAGGCAGCTCAGAGAAAGGGAAGGGATGAGCTGACAGGGCACCTAACATCTGGATTTTCTTTGCTCCTAGTGCTGAGGTGGGGACCATCTTTGCCCTCAGCTGGCTTATCACCTGGTTTGGGCATGTCCTGTCGGACTTCAGGCACGTTGTGCGGTTATACGACTTCTTCCTGGCCTGCCACCCGCTCATGCCCATTTACTTTGCAGCTGTGGTAGGTACACACTGGGGGCAGTGACTGGGTTCACTGTTACCCATTAGCTTGATCAGTGTTCTTGAAGGGGACAGTGGCTCCCCGGCTGTTGGCCCACTCTCCAGAATGGGAAGTGTCAGGGAATGTTGATTAAGCAACTATCCTCACTTTGAGACTCCTGACCCTTCAAAGCACCAGCGTGCCATGTGACTGTCAGTGATCCTACTGACACCACCTGGAACTGGTTAGCTAGTGGACATCATGATGGGCATAGGTGACAGTTCAGTCTGCCTGCCGGTGCCAGGCTTCAGGAAGAGAGGGGCTTGGTATTAGGCTTGAAAGAGGAGTGGGTGGTGGAAGAGTGTGGGGCTCATTCCCAAGAGAGCAGAGTGGAGTGGAGAGTGGCCTTCAGCAGCTATGAACATGAACACTATTGTCAGGAGGGTGCCTGAAGGAAACAAGATGGCTGTCAGGCTATTTATTCTGAGGCTCCTCAGAGTCTGCTATAGTCCTTTTCTTCTTCCTATAAGAATGTCAGTTTGTTTCAAGACTTAGGGTGCCCTTGAGCAGACAGGTGTTCTGGGAAGACTTGATAGAATTGGTCAGTCTTTCACATTATAGTTGGAATGGGATATAGCATTTGCCAAACTTTTGGGCTGAGCGCTGTCTGTTACTAAGACTAGGGTCTGTGTGTAAAGAAAAGCAAGTGCCTAGGTCGTGTACCTCTGGTGTCTGATTCAAAGCCTGCCTTTGCCAGATTGTGCTGTACCGGGAGCAGGAAGTCCTGGACTGTGACTGTGACATGGCCTCTGTCCACCACCTCTTGTCCCAGATCCCTCAGGACCTGCCCTATGAGACTCTCATCAGCAGAGCGGGAGACCTGTTTGTTCAGTTTCCCCCTTCTGAACTTGCAAGGGAGGCAGCTGCACAGCAGGAGGCTGAAAGGTGAGATGGGGGAGGCACTGCTGCAGCTGGGGCAGTGGAAGCCAGCAGAGGGAGGGTCGGCTTGTCTCGTGTTTGCAGAGATCCACATTGTAGCAGGCACTTATGGATCTTTGTCCAGGAGAGCTTGCTGAGCAGTAGCCTGCTCTGCAGCAGCCCTCTCAGTGTCCTCTGTCCCTCTGTACCACCTTCTGCTCCTCTCCATAGAACGGCAGCCTCTACTTTCAAAGACTTTGAGCTGGCATCGGCCCAGCAGAGGCCAGATATGGTGCTGCGGCAGCGGTTTCGGGGACTTCTGCGGCCTGAGGCTCGAACAAAAGATGTCCTGACCAAACCAAGGACCAACCGCTTTGTGAAACTGGCAGTGATGGGGCTGACAGTGGCACTTGGAGCAGCGGCACTAGCAGTGGTGAAGAGTGCCCTGGAGTGGGCCCCTAAGTTCCAGCTGCAGCTGTTCCCCTAAACTCAGCTCAAGGAGCCACTTTCTCACCCAGTGCACCAACCTCTCCCCACTTCCAGAAAGGCACAAGAGGGTGGAATTGCTGTAATTAAAGGGTTTCCGTCAGGGGTGTTCTGTTCTGCTGCCCTTGGCAGCTTATGTTTTGGCTTTGGTGCATAGTGGCAGAGTTGCCTGACACTGGGCTTAGTGGACCTGAGTGCTCTTTGCTCCTCTATTGTTGATAGTGGCTCTGGAACACCTGGCTACCCAGCTCACTGCCTAGAAGAAAGTTGGGCACAGAGAGGCTCTCCTTATAGCACCACATGTTCTGTGTTTCCTAGACAAAGCAGGCAGGGACTCCTGACAAAGTCCAGCCTTGGGATGAAAGTGAGAGGAGAGAACTCTAGGCTGGGATAAAGTCAGAGACAGGTATGAGCTGGGTTCTAGTTAAATTTTATGATCCCAGCCTAGAGATCACAGCAGAGGAATGCTAATCTCCTGGATGGTGTTTGGTGTTGCCTGTGTCTCCCTATTCTTTCTCTACAAGCCACATGACATTACCTATAAAGACATTTTTAATACTATTTTTATGATTGTATACTACACCTAACATAGCAAGTATCCTCACTAAAAAAAAAAAAAAAAAAAAAAAATTACAATGTGTGTGTGCAGGTGCCCACAGAGGCCAGAAGTGGGCTTCAGATTTCCTGGAGCCAGGTGTGGGTGCTGGGATCTGAACTCCAGTCCTCTAGTAAAGCTGAAGTAGTAAGCACTCTTAACGGTGGAGCCATCTCTCCAGCCTCCTCTCTCATAGTTCCTTCCTGGGAGAAGCTACCAGTGATGAACTTGTACTGGGCTAACATTTACTTTTTCCTTTCTTGGAGGGGAATGGAACCCAGGGCCTTGCACATGTGAGGCAAATATTCTACCACTGAGTAGCACCAGACTTTTTAGTAGTTTTATTTTTCAGACAGGGTCTACCTAAGTTACCCAGGCTGGCCTTGAACTTTTGATCCTCTTGCCTCAGGTCCCAATTATCTGGGATGACAGGATTGTACCTGAGAGATGTTCCCTGCTCAGTTTAGCCAAAGTTGCTTTGTGAACAACCCCATGCCCCACAGTGTCACTTCTTGTCTTGCTTTCCTTATTTTCCACTAGTCATCCACCTTGGCCTGTCTGTAGTGATCTCAGCTGCTGGGTCAGGCTGGGAATGTCCTTGGAAATTTGCCAGCATATAGACAGGTCTTGGCAAGAACCCCACACCACCAGCCCCTCTTACCCCTGGGCTCCTCAAGGAGGGGTATGTGGGATCCATGGGATCACTTGGTCTTCCTAGGATGGCTTTGTTAAAAGCAAAGCCAGGTTTGTTTTATAGAAACTCTGGCTTGAAAACAAAAGTGCCTTTTGCTGCTTTAAAGAGTGTGTAGTGGGAAGCATCTCCATGCTTCTATTTTCCTGATCTCTCCTGGGCACTCTTCTCCAGTCCTGCCGTATCCAGACCCAATGTGTCCCCTGTGCCCACTGTATGCAGTGGGATGCTCTGCCTGCCAGGCAGCCACAAACCAGAGCACATAGGAGGTGTCCAGGCTGAGTTACACAAAGCACTTTAACCAAACCAAGCTGGAGCGGCAAGTCGTTCTCCACACAGGAGCCCTGCCTGGGGCAAGTGATTCACAGGGATTAATTCAGGACAAAGGAGAATTTCCCAGGATCCAGAGTGATGCGGTGACAACAGATACTGTCAGTCTGCCACAGGAACTTGTCATCTGTGCCTTTGGCATACTTGAAGAGCTGTAGGAAGTGTGCTGATTGAGGGGAGGGGCATGGGCCCATGGTCCAAGCCACAATTCGGTATCCAAACAAGCAGGTGGCACTGGCTTGTACTAAGTTGAAGAGAGTGGTGTGTGCCCATACCAGAACTCCCCTGCTACTGAGAAGCATTGTCAATTTACCTTCAGGTATTTACTTATTCTGTAAAGAAATGTGTAGATGTTTTGTACAGAGCCCTGTATGAAATAAACACCCATATGTAGTTCCTAATCACTTGTCTTTGTACCTCTTCTGCTTGCCTAGAAATAGACCTGGTCTCAGGTGCCCGCCAACTTCTGCCCTGGGTGTAGCTGGTGTCAGCCTGTGTCTGTAGACTAGACTTGTCAGCCTCAGCTGTTAGCACACAGCCTTTCCAGTTTTGTAATCAGTTTAGGGCAAAAGTCCTGGCTCTAGCAGCCAGAAAGGGCTAGGCTAGCCACTTCCCTTTCTTGACACCCAACTTAGAGACAAGAGAAGCAGTTTAAACCGCACATGGAACAAAGGTGCAGTGATGTCAAGTCATCTTTGGGGTACTGATGTGAGAAAGAATTGGCCTTCCCATTACTACCTGAAAGGATCAGTGCCACCTCGTCAGTGATGACTGCACTCAGTAAGGTGCAGCCTCTTGTGGACAGTGCTCTCATCTGGGAGGGACCTGTCTTCAAGGCTTCACATAGGACATGTTTATGACGAGGACCTCTTAGGTGGGCATGCGATTAAGATGCCCCAGCAGAGGCAAGCAGGAGACTGATCCAGAATCAAGGTTGAGACTCCAGGCTTCCATCCTTTCTTTAATCCCATTGTGGGCACATGTGATTACAGGTGTCCCTGGAGGTCAGGTTGTATCAGCCAGAGTTAGAAGTGATTGTAAGCCACCTGATACAGGTGCCGGAAACTGAGCTTAGGTGCCCTTGGGAGAGCAGTACATGCTCTCTGCAGATTTTCTAACTACCAGTCATTCGGCAAGTGTGGCCGTCATACTGCTGCAGCTGCTACTGCACCATCACAGCTAGGTGACAGGTGCAGGATATGCTCTCGGCCTTTTTGCGTTGCAGGCCTGGAGTGTAACACTTAGATTCAGAATCTCACAGCCTGTTGTGGAAGGGATGCCCCAGCCCATTATGCTTAGTTTCTGTCTATTGAGGAACATCTGATGTGATTGCCTCATTCAGCTTCTGGCCTAGCTGTTCTCAACCTGTGATCATGACCCCACAGGAAACCTCTATCTCCAAAATATCTACATTACAATTCATTAATAGTAGCAAGATTACAGTTCTGAAGTAGTAGTGAAAATAATTTTATGTTTGGGGGTCACCGCAGCATGAGGAACTGTAGCATTAGGAAGGTTGAAAACCACTGGTCTAGCCTCTAAACAGCTCCAGTCTCAGCAGTAAGAGTACTCAGCAGCTGGGTCTCTCTCTACTTTTCTACCTCTGCCTGCAGAGGAGCCAGTCAGGAGCTTGGAGTCGGTGCTGGATGTAGGCATTCTTTGTGGATCTCAGCTCTACCACAATAGGCCACCAGCCTTTGATACGCTCTGATATGGCAGCGGTGAGACTCAAAGGGTTAACAGGGACAGGGCCAACCTCTGGTAGCTTATAGTAGAGGGCTAAAAAGCAGTCCGGGTGACAGATGACTAAGTCAGCCTCAAACTTAAGGACTGAACACAAAGGATGAGTGAGATTTTGGTAACTGGGTAATGGAGGAAGGGCACATGTATAATGAGTTTTGGTCATGCCAAGCCTGGTGCATGCCTGTAATCCAACACCTTGGAGGCCAAAGCAGGAAGATTACAATGAATTCAAGGATAACCTGGGTTACAAAGACCTTATCCTCACTCTTTGGGTTCCTGTTTTGATCCTACTCAAGGCTGTATGTCTATCCAGGGCTCTACATTCCAGGTGCTAGAAAACATCCACCCTGGAAAAGCTCCATGGCCTAGCATCAGGAGTGAGGCTTTGACCACAAGTGCTATGCCTGCTGTTAGGAATCAGTGTGGAAAGACAGCAACACTCAATCTCAGAAGGGACGGGGTGGGTCAGAGTGGAGGGAAAGCACGAGAACAGACACCAGCAGCAGTGCCTATTAGACGCCCAGGAGAAAGGGAACAGCCAAGCCTTTCCTCCCAGTCTGTAGCTGTTAATGTGGCTCCTCCCACCTTCAAGCCCTTCTCTGCTAATATCGGCCCTAGCAATGCTGTCCCAGGAGTTAGACATGGTGATTGCCACAACCTCCCAGGCCAACAGATCACCTCCAGGTGCTGTTCCAAGCTCCCAGAGCTCCCCATCCTGCCGCTATGGCATTCAGTCTAGGACATTTGCTCCCTCAAGCACAACACATCTCCCTTCTTGGAAAACAACTTTAATTCACTATTGAACAAAGGGGGATGCAGAGCTGGGCTATGTGTTCTGACCTACCAATCTACCTGCTTGGGTTCAAAGCAGCCCTAAGAGGTGCCAGGCCTTCAACAGCAACAGCAGCAAAAGTGCCTAGAAAGCCAGCAAGGCAAAGGATGAGGCTGTGGGTCCTCGGGGAGCATGCTGAGGGCGAGCAGTCATTTGGAGGCTCAGAACACTAGCCATCCAGGCCTTAGGCCAGGGCTGTGTTTAATTAAGGCTGGTGGCTAGTAAGGGTAGGCTGTCTAGCTCAGGGCCATAGTCTGGTCAATTCCCATGGAGCAACACAGGTGGTGGGACCGACACGACACCACCTCAGCTGGGGCTCTTGTAACACAGCAAGCAGGCTTGCAGCGGAGCTCAGGGCCTTCTCAAACCAGAGCTAAAACCCCTGGCCTAGTCCTGCTGTTAGCTGCTACACATGTGGTTCTGGGTCACTATTGAGGGCCACCATCTTCGACTCAGTGGCAGTTCTGACAGCTAGGATGGCAAGGAGTTCCATTGACCCGGCAGCGGCAGCCCCCACTGGTGTCCCCTGGGCCCTGAAGGAAGAGAAAAGAAGGTATCAGGGTGGATAAACAGGCTATCCCCAAGTCACTCCATTTGATCAAGGCAGAGCCCACCTGAAGGTCAAAGTCGCTGTCAGAAGCCCTCCTGCCTCAGCAACCTGAAGGAAGCAGCCATGAAAGCCTTTCAGCCCCAACCCAACCCTTCCAGCACCCTCTACTCCATGGACTTCCTCTCCAGGACAGGGGGAAGGGGCTGCGGCTGCAGGTGGATCAGCACCTGGGTAGAGGGAAACAGTCCAGTTCCCTCTGCACTACCTGTCCTCCAGTAATGATGCCAGCTCTGACTCCAGCAACCCACCTCTAGTACTGACAGCCACCACCTACAGGGTACTCAACCTGTGACAGCACCCACTGAATACTGCTCTTGTACTTGAGACAGGCCCTGACACTGTCTCCACTCCATGGAGGAGGAATCTGAAGTTGAGAGGTGGCAAATACTTGCCAGAGGGAATGACTTGCAATCTCCTCCCAACTCTGTGCTGACCCAGACTTGCTCTCCCCTCAGGCAGAACAGCAGGAAGCCTTGCTACCACAATGGCTGCAGGCCAAGAGGCAAAAGGCTGAGATGGGCAGGCTTCATGACTATTTACTGTGGCCTTTGATAATTTAAGAGAAATTAAGATGTAAAAATTCTTAGCCCTCAAGTCCAGCAAGGTGACACATACTATGATCTCCACCAGGAGGCTGAGGCAGGAGAACTGCCACAAATTCCAAGTCAGCCCAGGCTACAGAGTGAGAAACAATCTAAGAGGTAAAGAAGAAAATCAGCTGGAAATAAAGCACCCAAGAGGCAGAGAGCTGGAGGCAGCCGGGGCTACAGAGTGAGTTCTAGAACAGCCAGAGCTACACACAGAAACCCTGTTTTGGAAAAACAACAAAAATCAAAAAGAAAATCTTCCCCTGAGCTGGTAAGATGACGCAGCAGATCAAAGGTCTTGCCACACGAGACTGCTGACACCATCAAGATGGAAGGAGAGGACAAACTCCACTGAGCTGTCCTGACCTCCACATGAACACTGGGGCGCATTCCCCACCTCCTTCCCTCCCCCTCTCTCACACAGAGGTGCACAAATACAATATAATATTAAGCCAGGCTTGGTGGCACACACCTTTAATCTAAGCACTTGGGAGGCAGAGCCAGGTAGCTCTCTAAATTGGAGGGCAGCCTGGTCTACATAGTGAGTTCCAGGTCAGCCAGGGCTACATACTGAGACCCTGCCTCAAAATTAAATAACTTTGTTGATGGCTGGAAGTTTTGAGTCCCACTCCAGTAACTATAGCACCCTCAGCCCTCCATTACCCTGAAGACTCACCCCAGGGCCCCAGCGTGGACCCTTGGTGACCCAGCAGATCTCAGTGTGGCAGACGGTGCAGCGGATCCAATCACAGCCGTCCTTCTTCTGCACCACAATCCGGCATTGTGGGCAGTGCATCGCCTCACCCTGCTGCAACATCACCTGGGAAGGGTAGCTACTGAGACACTGGCCCTGCCTCTGCAGTGTACCCTCCCTCCGAGCCTGGCATGGCCAGCTGCTCCTCTGTCCCTGAGGACTCCCCAGCCCAGACTCTTCCTGCAGCTCCACACCCGACACCCTACTGGAAGTCACACTTTGAAATGGTGCAACCAGAAGAGTGGGTAAACCTCCAAGAATACATGAATTTAGTCCTTCCCAAGAAGCATCTAGAACATAAGTCCCTAGGTCCTCGCTAAGACCCTGACTTACCCTTAGCATCTCTGTTGTCTGCCGGGCAGCCACATCATTCTGAGCCCGAAGGGCCAAGTCATCCTGATACTCCTTGCAATTCATGCGCTCATGGATGGCCTGCAAGACAAGGGGCTCTGAGTGAGGCGTTTCCCCTGGGGCTTGTGCTGGAAGCGGCAGAAGAGGCCCACCACTGGCACTGAGTGCCTCTGAGTGCCATCAGTGGAAGCCCTCACTTACAAAACTTACACCCATTTTAGAGAATCCACAGGGTCCAGGGAGGTAGAGCCAGGGTCATCAGTAGGAGCCTAATATAAATCCTATTTGCTTTAGTGCTGATAGGCTCTATAACCCTAAAACAGCGCTCCCCTGTGCCCGGACTGCAGCCTCTGCAGTCGTAGCCAGTCACAGCAAGCCCTAGCCAGAAGAAGCCAATGAGGCCACGTGGGCCCTGTCCCACCTTACAGAGCAGACAGTTGACATGAGAGCATACAGGACAGGCGAACTCATTGACATCATCCTCAAAGAAGCACCAGCCCCTGCAGTCGGGGGTCTTGCAGTGGTAGCTCAAGGTGCTGCGGTTCTCTGCGATAGACACACCCAGATCCAGGAAGCGCTGGTAGTCCTCGGGGGACAGGAGCTGTACAAACATGGCTTTGTTGTTGGAGTTCAGAACACCAGCAGATGCTCTCCCCCTATCAAATACTCCCAGGAAACCCAGCACCTCAACCTAGTCCCCCCGCCTTTTTTTTGAGATAGGGTTTATGTAATAAAGGCTGGCCTTGAATTCCTAAGAGCTAGCCAACATAGTGTCACAAGCCATTAAATCCCAGTATTTTGAAGACTGAGGCTGAAGGATCACTGGAGTTCAAAGCCACTCTGTAGGAAATAGCAAGAGCCAGTCTCAAAGACAAATCAGGATCCAGGTACACTGCACTCTGCAAACAATGTGGCAATGTCCCAGACTTAACCATCTTCTGGTGCCCTCCACACCCCTAAGTTTGTTTCACATGGAAGAGTCCCCAGGCAGTGTTCTAGGAGGCTGCACTTCCTAGCAGGGAAGGCTGAACTGCTGAGGGGAGACAGGACAAGGTATGCCAGAGAGAGCTGAACGGCTCCTTAAGCAGTGGCAAACAGCAAGTCAGTGAGGGGGAGTCAGGCCGTTGTTCTGCATCTTAGCTGGGTGGTGCTTAGTGTAAGCAAAACTCACAGACCTATACACCTAGAAGGGGCCCATTCTGTCATGTGTGAGTAACAGTGAATGATCTTTACCTTGAAAATATTGTCTGGGACCAAAGAAATGGCACAATAGGCAAGGGTGTTTGCAGCAGAACCTACCAACCCGAATTTGATCTCTGAGATCACATGGTTGAAAAGACAGAATTGATTCTGACCAGTTGTCCTCTGAACTCCATACACATGCTGTGTGCTACACACTCATATTGATATTCACATAAATAAATGTAACTTTAAAAAATAAATATGTATATGTGTATGCATGTATATATGTGTACACACACACACACACACACACACACACACACACATCTGGGAACAATAGTACATGCCTTTAACCCCAGCACTCAGAAGACACCATTAGGTGGATCTCTGTGAGACAAGACAGCTAAAACTACATAGTGAGACCCTGTCGCAAAAAAACAAAACAAGCAAACAAAAAAAAAACCCAGAAAAACAACAAAATGCTATCTGCTGAGAAAGAAGGAAATAAGACAAAATGCTAAGGCCTGCAGAGTTGGGGCTGATTTTTATTTCATTTTTCTTATTTTCTGCCACTCTTTTGTTTGTTTGTTTGTTTGTTTGTTTTGAGACAGGATTTCTCTATGTAGTCCTGGCTGTCCTTGCCTCTGCCTCCTGAATGATGGGATTAAAGATGTGCTGCCGCCTGGCTATTCTCTGTCACCTAACAGAACCACCATCACCATGCATTCTGCTGACACCTGCTCCTCACTGCCACACCTGAAGATTGAGTAAGGACCTGAGGACTTCTAGGTGTTCGTATGCAGCCCCTTGGATGAATAGCAGGGCGGCCTTCTCTCCAGAGCATGACTGGATACTTCAGCAAGGCTCAGGGGCTTACCCACTCAGAAGCCCGTGGACAATGTAAAAGCTGCTTTGAATATGAAACTGAAATTCTCCAAATTCTACTCTTTCAGATCCCCTTCCCACCTCAGCAGAGCCCCTTGAGCTTGAGAAACATTTGGTAAAGTTTTTTTCCGGGGGGGAGGGGGGGGGTGTTCCAGAAGAAACATGGCCAGAGGCAGGAGCAAAGGGAAGAAGGGTCTGTGCATGCCTGGGGTCTCTCCCATCTGGACCCTGGCCACTGTGATCCTGCTTCTCTGCCAAACCCAGGTGCTGTGCTTGCTAGACAAGCGCTCTACCCAGTGGCTCTAAACTTTGTAAGACAGCCTTGCTGGCCTCAAGCTTTTTGTCCTGACACCTTAGCAGTGCTGAGGTGACAGTATGGATTGCCATGCCAACTCTGCTCCCATTTATACCCCTGAATGGCCATATTACCACAGGATGTCAGACCACTGTTCCTGCTGGCCCCCACAGGGAACATGGGTCTAAGCATATAATTTGCACCAGTCAACAGGATTACAACAAAGCAGTCTACACAGAGTTGTGCTTGGAACACTGACCACTAACCACTGCCATAGGCTAGGCCTCGACAGCCTGTTTATGGAGGGGACTGAAGTAAACAGTTATTCCGGGCAAGGCCATGATGAACCATCTCATACTCATCACTGAGCAGACAAGCCAGGAGCCGACTCTGACGCACAGAGACCCCAGCTCCACCCACGTGGGAGCACTACCTTGCAATTCACAAACCAGAGCGCTCTAAGGCACCAGGTCTGGAGTGACCGTTACAAAGCAAAAGCAGCTGACACAGCAGCTGCACAAGCCTGAACACATCAGCAGACGCCACCTGTGGTGCTGGCCAAGGACACAGCAGGGGCTGAGTGACATGAGGTTACACGGCCAGGCTGTAGCCACAGCTCCCACCCACCCTAAACTCCTCTAGCCCTTGCTGCACTGGTGAGGTTAAAGCATCTAAGGTTTCTTCTACACCCTCTAATGCTGCCCTGCTTGGGTCCCAGGCACTCCGAATGACCGCCCTTGGGAAACGTCTCTGGGGATGCAGGTGGTCTATGCTCCTGAACTCTGCCTGCTGCCAGCTCAGGGCCAGCTCCCGTCCCGTGGCCTTACCGCCCGGATCTCCCTCTCCAGCAGCTTGCCAGGGCACGAGTAGGTGCTGTCAATGAAGGGGCAGGATACCTCCGCCTCCTGACTGTTTCGGATGGTGCCCTGCAGGCACTCCCTGGAGAGGAGAGGGTGCCAGTCAGGCTCATTTCAATCCCCACAAGGACTCCAGCCCTCGGATGGTAGGGCCCCAATCGCAGGGCCCTTCCTTCCCATCCCTCTCTTCAACCCATTACCAAGGCCTCACTTCTATCCTTGCCACCTTCCCTGCCTCTCTCTGATCTAGGGCACTGGCATGCCTGCCCAGGTGACTGCAGTAACCTCCTCCTTGGTCCCTGTCTCTCTAGCTGGTGCAAATGCTCACTCTCAGCACTGCAGTGGTACCACCCAAAGAGGACCAGAGCTGCTAGAGCTTGTCACCCGCACAGGCTCAACTATCCTGTCCCACCACCCCCACCACCCCTCTGCTCCCTGACATTTTCAGACAGACAGCTTTCCAGCTCTGCTCCAGCATGACTTCCTCAGGGGCGGCCAGCCCTGCCCCCCACAACTTGAGCAAGGCTCACAACCTAGTTACTTGCATGTGGCATTGTAAACATTAACACAGACACACACACACAGCACATAGCTAGACAGGGGCACTCCATCAGGGCCCATTATGGTGAATGAACATATTTTCCCAGCTCACAGGTAGAAGGGCTGCACAGAGACCCAAAGGGAAGAATGCATACACTACAGAACAGAATGCTGTGGGGTGTCAGAGCTTGGCCCGAATGTCTTTACATATGCCAGGGCAGTAACTGGTAGTGAGGAAGGGCAGTGGCTCTGGAGTCAGAACGCTTGTCTCATTTCTGAGCTTCTTACAAGTTGTGTAGCCTTGACAACATGGATGCTTGGACTGTCTGTCCCCTTTTCCTTTTTCTTTGGATTTTTGGGACAAGGCCTCACGTGGCCCTGGCTGGCCTTGAACTCACTATACAGTTGAAGCTATTCTTGAGCTTCTCATCCTCTTGCCTCCAGGCATGAGCCACAACACCTCTTGCATAAATGGGGTTTTGTGGGCATCCAAGGAGATAAAGAACAAGGCCACATACACTTTCACTGTGGCTTTGGTAAGCTCCTAGCGGGAGTTGGGCCGCACCTGCAGAAGGTGTGCAGACACTCACGCAGCACCACGGCCTCGCCGGGCGCCAGCACTGAGTAGCACACAGGGCACTCAGCGGGCTCGGTGTTCAGCACCAGGCTCCTCTGCTCCAGCTGCACGTGCTGCAGGTAGTTCCCCTCCTGCTGCTGCTGCTTCCGCTGGGCACACGGGCAGGGCAGGGCCACCGGGTGGGTCAGGGGCTCAGTTGGTCAGGTAGGAAGTGGGACAAGGCTGGGGTAGTATGGGGGGCAGCAAGGCATGGTGGGCTGGGACTATGGGCAGGCCAAGACAGCCAGGGTGGGGCTACAGCAGAGTAGGAAGCTAGGTGAGGGGACAGGGAGGTAGAGAAAGAAGAGGCTCAGGGTAGAAGGGGAGTAGAGGGTCCACAGGGATCAAATTCTGGGTAGCAGGGTGGGGCTGGAGCAATGGTGGAGGAAGGTCAAAGCTGGAGGGAGAGCCGGGCTGCAGGGAAGGCATGGCTAGGCATGGGGTCAAGGTCGAGGTTGGTCAGGTTGCACTGAATCCAAAGGAAATGAGGTGGGGTAGGAAGACGCTCTTGGAGCAGGGAGTACCAGAGTTGGGTGTCTGTGGTGGGAACTGTCTGACTACTATGGGGAAGTGAGAGAGGACAGAGTTACTCCCAAGGGGCACAGGAAGACAGTCCATGAGAAAGGAAGGAAAAGAGGTGGGGCAGAGTGGGAGCCAAGATGAGGTTACAGGCCATGGGCTGAGGTTTGGGTATATCATAGCAGAGTTAGGGTCACAGATGGAAGTGTTGTTGGTACAGCCAGAATGCTTATACACATGGGCGGTAGGCGTGTCAAAGTGAGGATTCAGAACAAGTGAGGAGCCTGGCTGGGCACCACACCAGAAGAGTGAGTCTCAGCCACAGAACTGGCCTCTGAGAGAGGCAGCTCTCAGTCAAGGGCAAGGTTATGGCTCAGCAGTGTGCTCGAGAGGGGACTGGCAATAGCCAGGGACACAGCAGTCTGCAGGTAGTTGGTTCCCTTTCTGGCTTAGGCCTTCCTCCACCAGCCTGCAGATGTCTGCCCCTGGACCCGTGTGCCCACCTGCTGGTACTGGCGCAGCGCCTCCTCCTCACCCGCCAGGCGTGCTCGCTCCTCCTCATCGGGCTGGTACGAGGCAGGTATCTGGTAGGTTTCAGGCCTTGCACGACAGCACATTTCACACCCAGGTCGTGTGGGTTTGTTGATGAAAGTGCAGCCAGGGCACTGCCAGCCCACCTGGATGCAGAGGGGGTGTGAGCTCAGCTGGGTTGGACAGAGAAGACTAGGCACACATGAAGTAAGGTGCTTACCGGTGGCGACTCTGGGGCTGCATCTGGCTGCGCAGGCTCCTGATGGGGCCTGAGCTTGGGAAGGACAGGCTCCAAGGGGCCCCGTGGCTGCAGGGTGAGGTCCTTGAAGCCCAAATCTGCAGAAGGAGTGTGTGTGGATCCAGGCTGCCTCACCTCTAACTGGACCATCATGACCACCCTCCCTTTTGAGAGGAAGAACTGCCTCCACCATGTTGAAATGCCCACCAAGAAGAAAGACCTGAACATCCAGTCAGGAGGGCAACCAGAGACCCGAAGGCATCAGGACTGGGAGGGGCTGAGACGTGGCAGCTGAATGCTCTATGTTTGCCACCAAGGACACCGGTTGGACAGCTGACAAAACCCAAATGAGAGTGGCCGCCCTGTGTCAGTGTCAGCCAGAGAGAGGATTCGGTCCGTAGAGGCACTCGCCACGCCACCGAGCCAGACAACCTGAGTGTGAGCCCTTGGGCCACACAGTGGGGAGGGAGCTGACTCCTGCAGGCTGTCCTCGTCCCGCCACATGTACATACGTGTACATGGCATGTGTACAGCTACACACATAAATAAATGTAATTTTTAAATTATTGACTTACTTTGTGGGGGGTTGTTTTACTTTTTTAAGACAGGGTTTCTCATATAGTTCGGGCTGTCCTGGAACTCAATCTGTATTCCTAGCTGGTCTTGAACTCAGAGATCTGCCTGCCTCTACCTCTCAAGTGCTGGGATTAAAAGTGTGTGCCAAACTGGGTGGTGGTGGCCCACACCACTAATCCCAGCACTCAGGAGGCAGAGGCAGACAGATCTCTGTGAGTTAGAGGCCAGTCTGGTCTACAAGAGCTAGTTCCAGGACAGACTCCAAAGCTACAGAGAAACCGTCTCAAAAAAAAAGAAAAAAAAAAAACACACCAAAAAAGCCAAAAAGTCTTTGCCACTATGCCTGGCCCAATAAATGTAATTTAAAAATAAAAATAAAAAAAAAAGTGGGCAGCAATGGACTTGGAAGGGTTAGAAAGAGTTATAGGACAGCCAGGGCTAAACAAAAATACCCTTTATCAAAACAGAAACAAACAAACAAAACCCACTGCACTTCATAGATGCTAATTTCCTGCGCTGAAGAGTTGTTCAGAAGAATGGCCTTTCTTTAAAAGCTGTGTAAGTATCAGGAGAGGAAGATCTCATTTCCTGAGATTCTGTACCAGGGGTAAAGTTAAAGAAGAAAAATGTCTGTGAAACTTTTCTACAGGTCTGAAATTCTGCAGTACAGACAAGCATACTAAACCCTAGCTACATTCCCCACACACACAAACAGAAACATGGAGACCTGGGGGACAGGCAGAATGAGCTCAGGTTCACACAGCCCCTCTCCTCATGCCAGCCCCACTCAAGCGCTCTACAAAACCTCTCTTCCATCTGACACCCTCTGCCGTGGACAGGCTCTCCAGCACATCCCTGAGAGAGAGCTTCACCTTCCAACATGCGAAGCTGCCGCTGCCGCTGCAGCTCCTGAGGGTTGAGGGAGGTGTTGCAAGCAGACAGCAGGTAGAGGTAGGCGCTGTCTCCGTTCCGCCGAACACCATGTGAATGCAGGGTATCCTGGTCTCGTGCCAGCCTCTGTCCAACCACCCACTGCTGCAGGCTGGGTGGAAAGCCATAATCTAGAAATACCTGGAGGAGGGGGCAGTTATAGTTTCAAAGTGAAATATCTACTGCCACACTCATATCTGAACACTTGATCCAAGTTGGGGATGATGTTTCCTGAAACTGGAATCCCTGGCTGTCACCGTGGGTCCCTGAAGGCTGGCTCTGAGGGTTAGGGCCTACCCTGCTTTTGCCCTAGTTTTCGGCTCCCTGGCCATATGAAAAGCCACAACTAAGTCCAGGTATGGTGGCAGGCGCAAACCTTTGATCTCTGTAAACTCGAGGCCAGTCTGGTCTACAAATGAGTGCCAGACCACCTAGGGTTACATAGTGAAACCTCATATTTACAAAAGGTGAGAAAGGAGGGCTGGAGAGATGGTTGGTGGTTAGGAGAACTTGTTGCTCTTACAGAGGACCCAGTTCAATTATCACCACCCACACGGTGGCTCACAATCATCCATAACCCAGTTCCAGGGGATCCAACAGGCACACATGTGATGCAAAACACACATGCAGACAAACATTCATACACATAAAGTAGGATAAATAGTTCTAAAAAAGTTTACAGGAGGAGCAGAAGGAAAACTAGCCGCAGCTGTGAGCTCCTGGCCCCGCGATGGAGTCTCTCAACCACCACCCCTTCCCATGATGCATTGTGTGCTCTTAGCTGTGAGACAAAACAGCCTCTCCTCAAGCTCTTTCTAGCAGGTGTTGGACCACAGCAAAAATATGGGGTGGGAGGCACACAGAGAGGATGAGGAGAGTAGAGAGAAGCCCACCTGCCTCCAGCCCCTCACTCACCATGTCCTTGAGGGAGGCCACTGTCATATCAGGGCGCACTGTGAGCCAGATGGTGACGGTGTGCATGTAGGCATCCTCCACACTCACACACAGCCTGTGGGAAAGTAAAGGTAGGCATGGATTTGGGTTACCAGCGTGGGAATGTTCACACCTGCATGTGTGCAGGTGCTGTGTGCTGGTTAGATTTCTGTCAACATGTACAAGTTAAAAGAGAAAATATTAATTGGAAAAAAAATGCTTCCATCAAACTGGTATATTAGCAAGTTTGTGGGGCATTTTCTTTCCTTTTTAAACACCAATTTTTAAAAAGATTTACCTTATTTCATGTGTATGAGTGTTTGCCTGCATATGCACACGCCGTATGTATGAGGGTTTGCCTGTAAGTGCATATGCGTACCACTTTTGTGCCGAGTACCTGTGTCAGTCAGAAAATGATGTCAGATACAAAGAGAATAGAGCCACCCTGTGGGTGCTGAGAATTGAACCTAGGTCTTCCACAAGAGCAGCAAACACTTGTAACTGCTGAGCCAATTCTCCAGCCCAGTTGTGGGCATTGCCACCTCTGGGCAGTGGTCCTGGATTGTATTAAGAAGCAATAGGAGCAATTGGGAGCAAGCCAGTAAGAAGCACTCCTCCACGGTATCTGCATCAGTTCCTGCCTCCAGGCTCCTGCTTCAGTTCCTGGTCTGACTTCCCTCAGTGATGGAATATAACCTGGGATGTATAAGCCAAAATCCCCCTTTCCATCCCAACTTACTTTTGGTCGTAGTGTTTATTACAGCCATAGAAAGCTAACCAGAACAACCTGCAGGGACAGCCACCTGGAGAGGGTCTCTCTGGATCCCCAACCCCATGTGTCCTAGCCCTCTATTTTTAACTTAAGACAGGGTCAGTAAATTGCCAAGACAGGTCTTGAACTTAGCATCTATCAGTTTTAGCCTCCCAAGAAGCTGTTACCAAGCCTAGCAAACTTTTCTGTGGTGAAGGGGAGAGTCTTCTGGTTTGGTTTGGTTTGAAACAGGGTCCTATGTAGATCAGGATGGCTTTGAACTCCAGATCCTCCCTCTTCCCTTACCCAAGTATTAGGATTACGGTCCGCCCTGGCTCCATCTGTCCCTCTCTTCTGCCACATGACGGCATGTGTGTTAAACACACACCTGAATACTAGTGGCACTTAATCATTTAATAACCCACTTAATCTTTTCCATCAGGTGGAGCCAGGCCCTGCCACACCCTTTTCCAGGTAGAAAAATACTGTGGCAGCCATGTTGCAGCAGCAATCAATGGTGACTTAAGTCCAAACTGAATCATTCCAAACGAAGTCTGACTTTGTTTGCAGTGCTGGAAATTGAACCGAGAGCATCAGACACCCCAGGGACTCAGGCCACCATGGAGGCCACATGTTATTTGTGTAGCCTTGGCTGTCCTAGAACTAGCTCTAGAGACCAGATTAGCCTCGAACTCAGAGATCCGCCTGCCTCTGTCTCCTGAGTGCTGGGATTAAAGGCATGCACCGCCACCACCCAGCGTTACTCTAGTATTTTAGGCATCACTTTCTCAAGGATCTGCAAACATATTTTATTTTGTTTTTGCTTGTTTGTTTTGAGACAGGATCTCACTATGCAGCCCAGACTAGCCTGGCACTCATCGTCCTCCTGCCTCAGACTTCCAAATGCCAGCTAGCACTATAGATGTGTGCCACCATGCCTGACTCTTGAAATATTGCTCAAAGACCTAGAAGCATGAAAATGAGAATAAAAATGAAAAACTGAGCTGACCTCAAAGGAAAACAGATAACCTACAGCATGGGACCAGAGTCCAGCTTTCTAAGACCTTGGAGAGCCATGGAAACACTGCATCAGAGAAAGGCAGTCAGGCAAGGCAGGATAGCCCCAAGTTCTAGACCAGCCTGGACTCTATAGCAAAATGCTGTCTCAGCAGCCCCTATTCTGAAAGTACTCCAGGAAGTACTGAAACTGTTCCAGAAATCGATTTTGTTGTCGTTGTTCTATGGTTGGAAGTCACCACAACATGAAGAACTGTATTAAAGAGTCTCAGCATTAGGTCATGTTGAGAACCACTGCCATAGAGGCTAAACAAATTATGGAAGCCTTATAGTAACAAAATAAAACCTAAAGTTACTATCTTACCAGGTCTGGTAGTGAGCGCCAGTAATTCTAATACACTGGAGACAAAACTGTCTTGAGTTGAAAGCTAGCCTGGGCTACACAGTGATATATAGGCTAATTTGGACTATGGAGTAAGTCTTGATCTCTAAAGACAAAAAACAAATTAAAAAATAAAAATAAAAGTTGGGAAGATGACTCGGTGGGTAAACGCCCTTGCTGTGCAAGCCTGTTGACCTGAGTTCATTTGCAGATCCAACAGTGGGAAGGAGAGAACTGTCTCCCGCAAGCTCTCCAGCTTCTATACACCTAAGAGAATGAACCCCGTGCTTGCTTTGGCAGCACAGACACTAAAACTGGAATGACAGAGGGAAGAGTTGCATGATCCCTGGGCAAGGGTGACACCACTGTGCAAGGTCCCCTTAAAAAAAAAAAAAAAAAAAAAAAAAAAAAAAAAAAAAAAAGAACCCGCCAGCAGTAGTGGTTCAGTGGTTCATGCCTTTAATCCCACCACTTGAGAGGCAGAGACAGGAGGATCTCTGTGAGTTCAAGGCCAGCCTGGTGTACAGAGGTAGTTCCAGGCCAGCCAGGGCTGTTACACAGAGAAACCCTGTCTACTGCATAGCCCACAGCCGAGCAGCAGCTAGGGCTTGAGGCTCAGATCCCACAGGAGGACCTGCCAGTGAGGTCCTGGGTTTGCTCCCCAGCACTGCAGGCTCCATAGAGCTCCAGAACTCCAGGCCCCTTTAATGTGAGTCTCACTCACCTGATGTCTTGTGTTGGGGAGACCTCAGGTTTTACTTGCACCCTGAGGGGCACCCTCTGCTCTGCCAGCCAGGTGGCATACTTTATAGCAGATTGTTCATCTCCGCCGGCCACTGCCCGGGCAAGGCTCAGGGCCATCTCCTCTGCTGCAGATCAATACAGAGCAAGCAGGTTAGCACCGGTTTACTTGGGGAGGCTGGAGAGGTTAACCTTGGAGCATGCTTTGTCCTGTTTCCCTATTGAGTTGCCTTCTGTACCTGGCTATTTGAAGTCCTTTTTTAAGGGGGGAAGGGGTGCTTTTTCAGACCTCACTCCCCTGCACCCTGGACTCATGGGGTGCCCTTTTCCCCTCATGCTCACAGAGTCCCCCACACTTTCATTTATCTGACAAGCATTTCTTGAACTCTATTGTATGTCCAGCAAGTGGAGTCTCTAACAGTGGTTACGATGAATAGGGTCCTTCTCAAAAACCTCTATTTAAAGTCTGACAAGATAATCAGGCTGTGTTCCATTCCAGCAATAATAAGGAGGTGAGGGGAAAGCTCTAGGAAGTAAGGGAAACTCAGGCCTGAATGAGGGATTGCTCAATAAGGAAGACTGTATCAAGAGGCCAGAGAATGGGCAAAGGCCTTGGGCAAGAAGTGGCTGAATCAGGACAAAAAAAAAACCACTTGACTAGCATGCCATGAAGCCCCAGTAGTGGACAGAACAGAGGAGGCTGGTGGAGTGAATGCAAGGAAATGGGAAAGGTCACTAAAGGTGGCCCAGAGCCCTGGGTTTGGTTTTATTAGGGCAGGGTTTCCAGCAAACAGGACAGTAACACTATAGGTGTTCCTCCGAATCTGGGTGGAAGGGCAACAGATAGAGGCACATAGTGTTCCCTCCCCGCCTTACTCTGGTCAACTGAAGTAAGTCTGTTTTCCTAACAATCAGGAGCTCTCCAGGTTCGATATTCAGTATCCACCGAGTCTCCGACCCCAGCACTGGTCCAACCCCAGAGCCCACTTCCACCAGCTCCAGTCGGTGCCCACCTTTCTTGGTCTTCTCGTCCATCTGGCCTGGCTGCGCCCATCCCCTCACAAAGGGCTGCTGCTCCCGGGAAATGCTACCTTGGGGTCACCTGGAAGAGGGCGGGAGGACAGCAGAGATTCAGCCCTAGCCGGCCTCGCGCGTGGCTCAAGAGATATCCCGGGGCGCACTCGGGCAGCATCACACTGCCCTGGGCCCAAGGCCAGGCATTGGTAAGCGGTGGGGCCCCGCGAGGAACACAGAAAGCGAGGAAGGCCCTGGGGCCAAGTCCGCAGTGGGCAGTGGGTAATCACGACCCAAAAGCGACGGACGCCAGCCGGCGCGGGCACCCCAGCGTCCGGAACTCGAGCCCCGCGGCTCGCGCTACCCGGAAGACAGAGCGGGCTGCATCCCCGGAAGAGAAAGTGAAAGTGGCAGCCCCGGAAGTGCAGCAGGCCGAACGGAAGACTGTCTCTTTATCCGAGACTGTGCAAGCTCACCGGCTGGGGCGGGCGTCTAGACAGCTCTTGGCACTTATGGCCCATTACATGGCCTCACAGACCAGGGACACTAGGTCCAGGAGCCGATGATAGTCCCTCGGCCAACCCCGGACTCCCTCCAGCGCCTAGCGGGGAGGGGGGCGGGGCCTAGAGGCTCAGCGGGTGGGCTCTCCAGCGCCAGCGGTTCTCCACTCCGCGTCCACGTGTGCATAGCCTCCAGCCTCACGGAATCGCCAACACACCAATGAGTACCCAGTTTTTGGCGCCGTTTTCGGTTGTGGAAACAGGATTTGAATGTTTGTGACTTGCCCAAAGCCACACTGCTAGGGGTTGAATTCAAACGTCACAGTCTCAGGAGCCCACCTTGGCAGCCTGGAGACTTGTCTCTTGTATCGCCTAGCTGGAAATTCTTTTCAGCCTCGGCTCATGTTATCTTTTCTTCCAGTTTTCATCCCACAGATTAGCAGATATAGTGAGCCCCACCTGCAGAACGGATAACAGAAACTCGTCCTGCACCCAGATCTCATCCTGCCAGCCCCTCACTTGTTTTCCCTCAACTGCCCTAGAGGATCCTATTAAAACATAAAGGGGTAGGGGGAGACAGCTCAGTGGATTAAAGACTTGCTTGCTGTGCAAACCTTAGAACCTGAGTTCAATATTCAGTGTCCCATAAAAAGCTGGGCATGGTGGTGGGAGCTTGTAATCCTACCTCTGTGAAGGCAGATGGGAAGATTCCTGGGGTTCTCCAGCCAGCCAGAATAGCCTAACCAGTGGAGACCCTGTCTGAACAAGATAAATGGTGCCCCACAGAAACATGGGCAAGCGCGTGCGCATGCCCACCCACCCACCCACCCCCACACACACACACACACAAAATTCATGAACACTTTTCCACCTACCCCCACCTTCACTTGCATTTTCCACCGTCTCCCTCCCCTTAGCTCACTACACACTGAAGTGCTAGCTCTTGAATTCTGGAAGAAAGTAGTTGGCCAAGTTTGGGAGCTTCTGTTTTAGAATTTTCCATCCTCAGCTGAGAATGTCTGTAAATCTCAATATTTGGGAGGCGGAGAGAAGGGGGAAGGAAAGAAGCAAGGAAGGAAGGAATTTCCACCTGGGATCTTCTAGTAACAATTATTATTGGGTTTTGCTTATACCTCCCAGATTCTAAGATTATAGGCACATCTATCAGATTGTACAGGTCTCACTGTGTAGATCTGGACAGTCTGGAAAAGGTTTTATAGACCAGGCTGGCCTCAAACTTGTATAATCGTCCCACCTCTGCCTACCATGTCCTGGGATGACAGGAACTTGCCACACCTCTTTTGCTTTGTTTTTAAAATAACCTCTGCTTCTTTTCCTCTGAGTACTTTTAAGAATTTTTAAAACTTTTAACATTTTGACTTTGTGTCTGTGAAAATTTTGTGAAATATTCTTGAATTTGTGAAATTTGATTTCTCCCTAATTCTCTGTCTTATTTTTGCAACAGTTCCTAGCTTGAGTTTATACATTTACATACAAATCACTTTGGTTTCTGTGCCAGATGGCAGGTGAACTCTGTGTGTCTGTGTCTAAGGGTTTGCCTTTCTTGGTTACTGGTGTTTCCATCAGCCCTGATACCGTCTGCAAAAAATTAGTTGCAGGGAAGGCAGATGCAATCCTCATTTTTTTTTTCTTCTGGCCTCAGCCTTCTCCCTTTAAGGGGTAAGCTGACATCCACTTCGGACCCTTTGACGTCAGTGGGTAGACTCTAACATTCATTGAAACCCAAGTTCCCAATCAGGGTGACAGATCCAACTCTGTGTGAATCTTAACAAGAGGTTCCCTACCTCTGGGTCTCAGTTTCTTCCTCTGCTCATTGATAGTCATGGCAGCACTCTTCTCGCCAGCTAGTATAAGACTCTATATACATTACCAGTTACTGATATGTATCACATTGTATTTCCCCAAAGTTAGCAGCTTGAAACAGCAGACAGGACATGGTGGCACACAACTGTGATCCCAGGACTCTGGAGGCAGAGGCAAGAAGATCAGACTCAGAGTCGATTTGAGTTACTTACTTTGACACTGTCCGAAACAAACACCCCAACAATAAATATTTCTGGGGTCAGAGACAGAGAACTGGTTCCTAGGTGGCTCTGGCTTGATCTTGGGCTGAGATTTAATTCAGGCTACAGACTGATTTGCAGGAAAAGCCCCTTCCTCGTGAGCCTGTGCGCACAGAGACCTCTCCACATGCCTGCCCCTTCCTCGTGAGCCTGTGTGCATAGAGACCTCTCCATATGGCTCCATCAGAGGGCAGCTGGCTGTCTCCAGTACAAGCGCCCAGGAGAGGGAGGCAGAGGGAAACCCAGAGTCTCATGAATGCTGGATAGCAAACACTTCCTTTCAATCCCTCCCTTCTTTCCTCCTATTAGTCACCCCACTGTGTCCTAAGAGACAGTCTGGGCTAGGATGATGGCTCAGCAGTTAAGATGGCTTCTAGGAAAAAGAATTCTGTTCTTAGTACCCACACAAACGCCTTGGGAGGTAGAGACAGGATCCCCTGAGCAAGCTGTCTGATAAGACTAGCTATATGAGGGAGATCAAGGTTTGATTGAGAGACCCTACTCAGTCAAGGCAGTGGTGGCTCACCCCTTTAAGACCAGCAGCACTCTGGAGGCAGTGGTAGGTGGATCTCTGAATTCAAAGCCAACGAGCTCCAGGATGGCCAGAGCTACATGGAGAAACACAGTCCTGAAAAACCAAACAAAACAAAAAGAAAGGGGAGAGAGAGACTGACCCTCTTCAAGGAATAAGATGGAAGAGTGATTGGGGATTATTTAAGCCAGGATGTGGTGGCACATGCCTTTAATCCCAGCACTCATGAGGCAAAAGCAGACAGGCAGATCTCTGTGAATTCTAGGCCAGCCTGATCTACAGAGCAATTTCCAGCCAGGGCTACACAGAGAAACACCACTTTGAAAAGGCAAAAAGAAAAAAAAAATTCAAGATATCTAACTCCAGCCTCTGTATATGTTGGCACACCTGCGCGCGCGTGCGCGCGCGCACACACACACACACACTATTCTATGCCTGCCCAGGTGAAGAGCCTGAGGTACAGAGTAGTTATGAAATCTGTTGAAGGTCCAAGCTTTGGGGCAGCCTGACACTCAAGTGCTGAGTTCTTAAGTACGACAGCGCCACTTTTCTCTGTGTAATGTGACACACGTGCCAGCCGCCTCTGTGGAAGACAGCCAAGGAGTGAAGAAAGCAGGCCTCCTGCCAACATTCTGGAGAGCCAGATTGGCCTGCCCTAAAACCACCCTGTTCACTGACCCATCTTGATGCAAAGTATGTTGCCTCCTGGTTAAGCCGACGCTCCACCCACCCCACCCCCTGCCTTGGCCTGAAGATGGAACCCTGACCCCTGAGCCTGTTAGACGTGTGCTTACATCTGAGCTACACCTGCCGTCAGTTTGGAAAGCTCCCCACATGAGACCTGGGGTCTCTCGGAGAAACAGCACGTACAGGAAGATCAGTGGGGGAATCTTACCATGAACCATTTGGTTGGGGTTGAAATATATCTGGCTTTTGTGTTGGGGCCGGTGTTGAAGGCAGGGAAAACCGTGAAGGACAGAAGGTAGAACTCTCCAGCATATAGAATGGTTCTCCTTTATTAGGCACATAGTGAAAATACAAACTCAACCGAACAAAAGCCAGCGTACTGGCAATGAACCTGAGTACTAAGAGTCCCCAGCACAGGGCCTGAGACTTTCCGTGTGGCAGTAGGATGGTCCCTGTCCTGTCCTTCCCTCTCCAGCTGGTAGTGCTCCAGCTAGAAACCACCAGAGTGAAGGGACCCAGACCCTCATTCCCTGAGGCGGATGCTTCTTTGTGGGATTCTCATCCTTTTTGTCTTGGCTCTTGGGCCAAGTCTTCAAGCAGGCTTTCGCGCCTGGAGACCGGATCCAGGCAGCACATTCCCAGCCTGGCCTGACAGGTGGGCCTGAGGTCCGGGTTGAGGTCTTTGGTCTTTGGCACGGAGACACAAGGCATCTGGGGCACTGATGAAGGGGGCTGTCCTGTGAACCGAAGCCTAGCACCAGCTCAGAGAAGGCCAAGCCTGATATGAAATGTGCCCTGGGCAGAAAGCAAGAGGCTGGCCCGGGAGCATGTGGCACTGCGGCAACTCGGCTAGCAAGGTATTTTTCTCCCCACTAGCTCTTTGTTAAGTGTTCACAGCGCCTAGAACAGGGCTTGGCACCCAGGGAGCCTCACCCTCCACAGTGCCTGTGGGAGATCACAGAATGCATGAGGCACAGTGGCTGTTTCTTCCTCCTGAAAGGCACTTCAGGTTTAGCTTGGTCCAAAGAGACAGGAGAAAGCTTGGAGACAAGTATGCAATCCACAGCTTGCAGCTGAAGGGCCAGCAGGGTGGCCCTAGCCATACAGTCCCACCTCCTCGTCCTCAGCCTCCTCCAGCCCTGGCCCATCTGGGACCACCTGGTCAGTATCCCAGTGGCCAGACTGTGGAGGGGAGACAAGGCTGTGGTCCTCCCTTAACCAGGGATGCAGGAGGATGCTGGGGGCCGCTAGTCGCTGTGAAGGTTCCTTACGAAGGAGACAGCGGATCAGGCAGCGGGCTGGGGCTGATAGACCCCCAGGCAGGGCAAAGGTCCCTCTGCGGATCTTGCCAAAAAGCAGAGCCGGCTCAGAGTCCTGGAATGGGTAGTGACCAGCCAGCATAGTGAAGAGCGCCACGCCCAGGCTCCAGACATCAGCTGCTTTGCCAGAGTAGGATGGCCGGGAGCTGAGTATCTCTGGTCCCACGTAGGCAGGGCATGCATGCTTGTCCCACAGAGAGTCGTCTGGTCCAGTCATCACACAGGCATCCTCCAGGTTCTCCAGCACCAGCTTCGTCCTGGGTCACAGACAGAAAGACCAGGTCTTGCTCAGTCCTCTGGAATAGCAGCCACTAAGCCATCTCTCCAGTCCCTGTCTTTGTTTTTTAATCAGGGTTTTCTTTGGCTATTTTTTGGAGATTTCACTACATTGCCCTGGCTAGCTTCTAACTTACTATCCTACATCAGTCTCCTGAGTGCTGGGATTACAGAAGAAGCCATCATGCTGAGCCTCAATGTCTTAGTAATTATTTTGTTTCGTTGGTTCTGGCTTCAGTGGGTCAGGGTCTCTCTCTGACCGTCCTGGAATTCACTATGTAGACCAGGCTGGCCTCGAACTCACAGAGATTTGCCCACCTTCCACCTCACGGGGCTTCCATAACACTTGAGTCAAATTTGTCAAACTAGTGATCTAGGCTGTGAATGCTAAGTTAGATTCCATCCCCTTCCTCTTCCTTTTTAGTTTTTATTTTATTTTTGTAATTTTCAAATGTATGTGTATTTGTGTATAGTGTATGTGTGTGGGGACATGGGTGTACTAAGATTTTTATTTAATTTTATTTTATGTGATTGGTGTTTTTTCCACATTCCTGTCTGCCTGAGAGTGTGAGATCCCCTAGAGCTGGAGTTACAGACAGTTGTGAGTCACCATGTAGGTGCTGGGAATGGAACCTGGATCCTCTGAAAGAGTAGCCAGTGCTCTTAACCGCTAAGCCATCTCTCCAGCCCCTTTCTCCACTTCTTTTCTTTCTTTTCTGGTTTTTTGAGACGGGGTTTCTCTGTGTAAAAGTCTTAGTGGTTCTGGAACTCACTCTGTAGACCAGGCTAGCCTCAAACTCAAAGAGATCTACCTGCCTCTGCCTCTGCCTCCTGCGTGCTGGGATTAAAGGTGTGTACCACTACTGCCCAGCTTCTTTCTTCTTTTTAAAAAAAGATTTATTTATTATTTTTATTCAATGGGTGTTTTGCCTGTGTGTATGTCTGAGCGCCATGAGCATGCAAGTGCCCACAATGGCCAGAAGAGGTCAGATCCCCTGGGCTTGGAGTTATAGATGGTCATTAGCACTGTGCAGTGCTGGGAACCGAACCTGGATCTTCTGCAAGAGCAAAAGCACTTTAACCACTGAGTTATCCCTCCAACCCTCCCCTTCCCCAACACACGTGTGCGTGTGTGTGCGCGTGTGTGCATGTGCGTGTGCATGTGCGTGTGTATGTTGACAGGATCTCACTGCATAGCCCTGACTGACCTGGAACTCACTATGTATGCTGGCCTCTAGCTCACAGAGATCCACCTGTCTCTGCCTCCACAAGGATTTAAAGGTGTGTTCTGGCACCCTCATCTATTCCTTTATTCCTTATTCAACTTGAGACAGTCTCTCACTAAACCAGGCGCTCACCAATTGGATAGACTAGCTGTCCAGAGATCTCTGGGGATCTGTTTGTCTCTTCTCCTCTCCTCCATGCCCAGTGTTAGGGTTTCAAACTCCACACTACAGGCCACAGTCACAACACAGTCGGTGTTGGGGATTTCTTTTCCTGCCTAGGATGGAATCCAGAGCTTTTCCCACCGTGCTACACCTTAGCTCTTCCTGCCTAAGTTACTCTGCCCTCATGGACCTCAGTTTCCCTGCCATGACCCACTTCTCAAATGTGCCTCTGGGGTTCACACTTACCTCTCACAGTTGCTGAAGACAAAACGACGCAGCTTGAGGTCACGCAAGACAAGCCCGTGTTGGTGGCAGTGCGCCACCGCAGCAGCCATCTGCCGGAAAAGTTTAACAGCCTCGGGCTCAGGGATTCCACGGCGGCTGCGCACCAGGCTGTGTAAGTCCCCATGGGTCTTCATGAAGAAGGTGTAGAGGAACTGAGAACCCAGCAGGATGTCTGCAGGACGGGCCACGTGCTGGTGGGTCGGCAGTCGAGCATAGGGTGCCAGCACAGATTGGGCCTCGCTGGCCGGGTACACCTGAAGACAGAGCCAGGAGTAAGCACAGCGAGGGACCTGGGAAGCCAGGCTGGTCTAGCAAAGCGGGTGCCAATCATTACACACATTGTGAGCTACACATACCGGGGGCCTTGCTTTAGCAAGTTGCTCATAACTTGATATCAGCTGACTTTCTGCAGGCCACAGGTCAGGGGGTCTGGGGCCACAAGGCCAGCAAGTAGCACATCTGGGGCTAGAACCTGTGCACCCAACTCTGGGCTCTAAACAGCCACCCTGTGTGACCTTATGCCTCCGGAAATTGAAACTAGGGTAGAAGCCAAATACGAGAACACTTCTAGGAGCAGACCACCACCAAAGCCCCCCTCACAGTCAGCTCACTAACCTGCCTGCTGCCCCTGTTCAGCTGGCTGGACTCACAGCCAGCGCCCCTGTTCACTTGGCGTACCCAGTGCAACGCAAGCAAGCCCACAGACCATATATTCCAAAAGAATCAAGAAAGATGTAGAATCCAGAGTATTTTGCTTTTCAATCTTGGAGATCAAACCCAGGCCCGATCTTTGCTCGGCAAGTGTGGAAGCGAGCACTCATTTTAGAAAGTTTGGGCCTACCGTGGAGGCACACACCTTTAATTCCAGGAGGAAAAGGCAGGTGGATCTCTGTGCATTGGATGCCAACCTGATCTACAAAGTAAGCCCCAGGCTAGCCAGAGCTACACAGTGAGAGTCTAAAATAAATAAATAAATAAATAAATAAATAAATAAATAAATAAAGTGTGGATCCAAAGGGCTCAGAAGTGACCTGAATGATCCAAAGACACCCATGGGAAAAACTTTCCAAGTTGGGGACATTTGGGAAATGTGCTCAGAGTTTGTGGACATTAAGCACACACCTGGAAGGTGGGTCCAGGACTGTGGGGAAAGAAACTGAAGTTCAGGAAAGGGAGGTGACTTACGCAAAGCCACACTTGAACCTGCCACAAGCTGGCTATTGCAGAAGTATACACCACTTTGAGTTTTTGACTTGAAACTCGTGCATACTGACTAATATATTTAATCTATGAAAATCGTAAAGCATGTGATCTGCAAAAGGGCGGGGGAGAGGCTAGAGAGATGAGTCGGTCGTTGAGAGCATTGACTGCTCTTCCAGAGGACTCAGCTTTGATTTCCAGCGCCCACATGACAGCTTACAACTGTCTATAAATCCAGTTCCAGGGGGTCCAGACATAAGCACAAGAAAATACCCATACAGATGAAATAATAAGAATAATTTTTTTTAAAAAAGCTAGGGTAGCAAGGAAGAAATAAATACACTGACTACTTTTTCTTTCTCCCACAAAGCCCAGTCCTGCCTAATACCTTTGAACCTCTTTATTTTTTCAGAGAAGGGGTGAGCTTTTTACGACATCTCTCTATGTCTCCCTGGCTGTCTTAGAACTCACTATGTAGACCAGGCTGGCCTCGAACTCACAGAGCTCCATTTCCTCTGCTTATCGGATGTTGTGATTATAGGTGTGTCACCTCACTTGGGCCTTTGTGCCTCCAGTACCTGCAGCCAGGACTCTGCCTTTGGAGCTTCCTCCCCATCCTCCAGCTTCCGACATGCAGTCCTCTGTCATCTGTAAGGCCCTCCCAGAATTATCATGTCCCCCTGCGTCTCTTCCTGTCTGCCTCCTCCTCTCTCTTCTTCTGCCTCCCCTCTGGCACCAGCTTTGTTTCCACCATGGTCACCATTGCCTGTTGGCACCCGTGGAGGCCAGAGCAGACCCGCTAGTGTCAGTCCTCGGGTGCCATCCAATTTTTTCTTAAATTTATTTTTAATCATGTGTGTGTGTGTCTGTCTATCTGTCTGTCTGTCTGTGTATATGTGTGCATGAGTGCAGATGCCTGAGGAGGCCAGAAGCCCTGGATTTCCCTGGAGCTGGAGTTGTGTATTTGGTGGCGACCTGCCTCAAGTGGATGCTAGGAACAGAACCTGGATCTCTGCGAGAGTTACAAGCAGTCGTAACCACTGACCCATGTGTCTAGCCCTTTTTTCATTCTCTCTCTTCTCTCTCTGCCTGAAATAGAGTCTCTTACTTGCTTTGGGACTGCCTCACTAAATAGCTGGCTGACCAATGAGCTCGGAAGGTTGGCTTGTCTTCATCTTCTCAGTGCAGGATTACAAGTATACAACACCTCCCTCTCTTCTCCTCTCCTCTCCTCTCTTCTTCTCCCCTCCCCTCTCCCCTCCTATCTCCTCCCCTCCCCCCTCTCCTCTCCTCTCCTCCCCTCCCCTCTCTTCTCCTTTCCTCTCCTCACCTCCCCTCCCCTCTACTCTCCTTTCCTCTCCTCTCCTCTTCTCCCCTCCCCTCCCCCCTTTTCCTTTTGTCTTTCGACATGGATCCTGGGGCTCACCAACGGAGCTATCTCCCCAGTCCCACACGCTCACTTCTTTATTATCTCACCGTGCCTCTCACTAGAATGTCCGTTTGATAGCAGGAGCACAGGCTCTAGGTTTGTTTTGGTTTTGAAACAGGTTCTCAGTATGTTCCCGGAGGCTTGTCTGAAATTCGAGACAATCCTCCTGTCTCTGCCTATTCAGTGCTAGGATTACAGGCATGTGCCACCACACCCTGCTTGGGTCTGATCTTTGACCACAGAGGGGGGCGTTGTGTATGTATGATGCGCTGAAGTTTTGTCAGTTGAGGAACCCATTGATAATCTGCAAAACTGAAACCCTGCAGTCCTCTGGGACCCAGCCCTTGTGCAGGGTCCTGGGATGCTAGAGGGGAGAGTCGGTCGATCTTACCTTGCAGGTATACTCCATGCCTGTGGAGCAGTGCAGAGCCTGGTAAGTGTGGCTGCCCCGCTCTTGTTCCAAAAGGACATAGGGCCCCAGCCTGGTTGCAGGGGCCACAGCAGGTGACAAATCTGAGGCAGCGGGTGGGCTGGGGGGCAGCAGGCAGGGGGGTGGCCCAGGTTCGGGCCCACCTCTCACTCGTTTTAGTTCTGGACATTCGGAGTCAATGTTGTCCTGGAACTCCAACGGTTTCTTCCTGCAGGGAACACCAGCAGGAGCAGCCAAAGGGGTGGCTCGCATCTAGAGAGAAGGGAAGAAAGACTATTTGGTGGCCCTGTCTTCCCTGTTAGGACCCTCTGGGCAGAGAAGACATCACTCTGGGTTTTCCGAAGCTCAGTAAGCATGGTGCTCTCAAACGCAAGGACAGCTGGAGAAGGAAGAACCCGCGAGGAATGAAAGGCTTAATAATGCAATAAGGAAAGCTGGGTTTAGGGACACACCCGTGGACCGCCAGCATCGGGAAGGCAGAGGCAGGAGGATGGGGAGTTCCTGGAAGGCCTGGGCTGCATAAAGAGCTGACTGCAACCGCTCAGGCCTAGGACCCTCCCTGGCGTCGGAGTTAAAGAGCGAGAAAATGAGAGTGAGAGAGAATGAGAGGGGGAGAGAGACAGACAGACGAGAGGGAATATTCATGAATATTCATAAATATGTCGGGGCTACCAATATCCTCTCCAGACTTGGGGAAACCCGCCCCCCTCTTTGCAGCTCCCCACCGGATACCTTGTGTTCCTCACGGGTCTCAAAGCCTTCTGCGCACGTGCACACCCAGTCGATCTCAGAGTCGCCGGCAAGTTCGTGCCAGGCTACAACCTCTCCGTATTCAGCAGTAGCGGCTTCCGCTGCTAAAGTGCTGAGGCACGGGGACCCGGGTTCCCATTCCCCGCCCGGCTGATGTAAACCTGAGCTAATCTACGGCTGACGCCGTGCGGCGCTGGATTGCACCATCCACGACCCGCCCCTGAAGCCGCTCCTGTAGGACGCTCCGCCTGCGCCTTCGGGGCCACTTGCAAGCCCGCCCCCTCCAAAGCCCCCATCCCCGCTTATCCCCATGAAGTAAAACCCCGAGCCACCAGCTCTCCTTACCGTAGTACTTTACTGTACCCTTTCAAGAGTGCGCCCAGCTCTGCTCAGACTCGAGGTTCGGCACAGAAAAGCCACTTAGCGCCCTGGCTGGCTAGGGGTGTGGCTCCGTGAGAGCGCTTGACAACAGCGCCTACAGCCCTGCTCTGTAACAAAGCCAAAAACTATCAAAGAAAGCACAGCTTCAATTCCCTTCTCCATAAAAATGGATTTGTAACGGTGCTCACTTCATATAATTGCCGTGAGCGTTAGTAAGTAAATTTTGTGTACGCAAAATTCTTAGATCAGCTGGGTGTGATGCATCCCTAGAACCTCAATTACTTTAAAGCCTGAGGCAGGAGGATGGCCTGTTTGACGGTAGCTCTAGCTTGCCTGAAACTCTGTAGACCAGGCTGATCTCGAACTCAGAGATGCACCTGCCTCTGCCCCAAGTACTAGGACTAAAGTCTTCTTATTAAGCTAAAAGAAATTTAACGGCAGAAGTGGTGGAAGGGAGGAGGCTGCAGAACATTTGCCTAGCACGCACTAGACAGTGAGTTCAAGTTTAATTCCCAGTAACAGAAAAGAAAAATAGCAGTTAGTCACCTTAAATACCAGCACTCAGAGGCAGAGACAGGCAGATCTCTGTGAGTTCCAGGTTAGCCTGGTCTGTAGAGTGAGTTCTAGGACAGCCAGGGCCTGTTTCTTTCTTTCTTTTTCTTTCTTTCTTTTAAATTTTTTCTTTTAAAATGCATTTATTTTGCAACTGAAGCGAGACACATGGTGAACAAATTCATAAAGATGATGCCACCCAAAGATTAGCATCTGGCCATGCATACAACTCACTATGCAGAACTGAGGTGTTTTCAACACCAGCAAAGTAGGGTGCATTCCTTTGTGAAATGAACCTCATGTTGCTCCCCCACCCTGGACAGCTGTTAATGTACACACAACCACTGGCCACCTCCGTTCCATGCCAGGCAGTCAACACCTACACACCTGCCAAGCGGACAGACAACATGGCATACAGTATCTTGTTCTGAAGCGAAACGATCCAGCAGCATAACCACAGGGACAGCCAGAAGAGACTCGCAGCAGTCAAATGACAATCTCCCCTACCGTTTTTTGAGAGCTGAAATGCTTGTGAAATACTTTAGGCCAGTATTTACAGGGCCAGACCTGTCCTAGGTTTAAAGCACGTACAGATGGAGTTCCTCAGGTAAACGAACTCTGTAACTCAGCAGAAACACTGTCACAATGTGTGTGAATCTCCTGGCATCCTGGTAAAGGTTCCCCAACTGAAATATGACTTAGTGAAGAACCGGGTGGGCGGCGGGGAGGGGGGGAGGCGGAGGGGCCGTACACAGGTCTGGAGAGCCTGCCATCAGAGCCAGGATGCCATGTTCTGTTTTCTACTGCTTATATATACATTAGCTCGTCTTGGATGCTAAGTCTGAAAGTCACAAAATACTAGAGGTGGGATGGGTCATGCCACCCGACCTTTAAAGCCATGGCAGTCCAGAGAGGTAAAGCAGCTTGTCGTGGGCAAAGAATGGTGGTAAAGGGCTAGATCAGAACGCGGTGACCTAACCTGCACCTAGGGAAGCTCAACTGCGTATGTGGCCAATATTTGCAATAAGGAAACTTTAATACTGTGTGTTTTTAATCCGAAAAGAAAAAAAAAAACAAATATCACCACCATCCAAAAGAAACAAAATGGTGTCTTCCATCTCCAAACTCTATATCGCTATCACTAAGTCCCAGCCCTAGCCTAAGCCTTAAACTTTAAACATCATCCTCTCTCCCCTCTACACACATACACACACACACACACACACACACACACACACACACACACACACACGTGGGCGGGCGGGCAGGGTAGGGAGCGGAGGGTTCTTGCTATACAGAGACAGAACACATCCTCGGGAAAGCGTCATTTCTCAGCCCAGGTCTATACGTGAGGTCTGGGAAACCGGCTTATTTTCTTATTTTGGTGGTTCCAAAATCAGATCATCCTCCCCAAACGAGGAGTTCTGGTCCGTGTTTACGAAGTTGGGGATGTCAAACTTCACAAGCCTGCTCAGCCGCTCCTCAGGACCCCACTGCTTCAGATGGTTTCCTGGAGAAGGACCTCACTGTCGGTGGCTGTTGTCTGGTGGCAGACTTTGACCCTGTCCAAGTGTTCCACTTCATTGATATAACAGTGGAAGAGAGACCTGGACTCCTCGTTGCCCTGACGAGAGAACACCTTATCTGACTCCGGTGACTTTCCAAAGTCTGACACGAAGCTGTTCATTCTGAACCTCTTCTCTGACGACTCTGCATTGTCTTGGTGTGGAGTACCTGTCTTAGTCAGCAAAGTCAGCACAAAAAACATGAAAATCACACACACACACACACACAAAAAAAAAAACGGCGAGACCAACCCAGAATCTGCTCACTTTGGAATCTTACAGATCAGCAGGAGGAGTCAAGGTAGGAATCCAAGGTCAAAACCTGGAGATAGAAACTGACTGAAGAAGTCACAAGGAGAAACATTCCACAAGGAGAAACATTCCTTACTGACTTGAACTTGCTCAACCAGCTTTATTTCAGGGCCTGTTTCTTAAAACAACCAAAAAGAAAGGAAGGAAGGAAGGAGGGAGGGAGGGAGGGAGGAAGGAAGGGAGAGAGGGAGGAAGGAAGGAAGGAAGAAAGAAAAAGAAAGAAAGAAAGAAAGAAAGAAAGATAGATAGAAAGAAAGAAATTGGGGCAGGGGAGATGGCTCAGTGGTTTAGAGCACTGGCTGCTCTTCTGAGTTCAGTTCCCAGCACCCACATGGCAGCTCACACCTGTAACTGCAGTCTGCAGTTCCAGGGGATCTGACACAGACATACATCCAGGTAAAACACCAATGAACACAAAACAAAAAGAATAAAAATAAAATAGCAAAATAAACAGCAAAAACAAAAATGTAAAGTGGTGGATGGGACATATAGGCACTCAGTAAACAGGATGGAGCCACTGGACACCAGAGGTGGAGGGATATAATAAGACTCCAGCCGCAGCTGAAACTAGGCATGGTGGCGGTGCCTACCCTCCCTCTGTCGCCCTGGCAAAACCCCAAAGGCCCAGTATTCCCGGTGCTCTAGTTTCCGTCTTGATACTTGAGTTCATTTATATTGAAAGAAGAAGAAGAAGAGGAGGAAGAGGAAGAGGAAGAGGAAGAGGAAGAGGAAGAGGAAGAAGAAGAAGAAGAAGAAGAAGAAGAAGAAGAAGAAGAAGAAGAAGAAGAAGAAGAAGAGAAAAAAATCCCATTGGGAGTAAGAGGGAGGCAGGGCCAGGACACCTGTTTCTCTAGCTTTAGAAGTTGGAAATCTGCTCTCTGGAGTCACGCCCCCCCCCCCCCAACCCATATCCAGCAGAGGATTCGGGGATCTAATCTGATTCTGCCCACCCGGCAACTGGGGAGAGATAAATGACCTTTTCAGAATCCATGACAGGCAGAAGACCCCAGAGCTGTGACAGACAAAGGGTGGGAGGTTTCTCTGTGTACCTCTCTATCACCAGGCCTGAGCTAAGTGTGCTTGCCATTGCTCATTGCTTGCTTGCTATGCCAGCCCTTGTTCAAATGCTGTGGACTCAGGGCAACCACACTGACCACTCTAGACTCACAGATCTTATAAATAAAACAATAACTACAGTTATTAAAAGTAGATCATAGTGCTGGGCGGTAGTGGCACATGCCTTTAGTCCCAGCACTCAGGAGGCAGAGGCAGGTGGGCCTCTGAGTTCAAGGTTTACCAGGTCTACACAGTGAGTTCTAGGATAGCTGAAAACGTCTCTCAAAAAACTAACCAAATGGGGCTGGAGAGATGGCTCAGAGGTTAAGTGCACTGCCTGCTCTTCCAAAGGTCCTGAGTTCAATTCCCAGCAACCACATGGTGGCTCACAACCATCTGTAATGAGGTCTGGTGCCCTCTTCTGGCCTTCAGGCATACATACAGACAGAATATTGTATACTAAATAAATAAATAAATAAATACCCAACCAAATGAATAAGCAAACTTTTGAAGATGGGATAATTGCCAGGCAGTAATTCAAAGTCACCCTCTGCTATATTGTAAGTTTGAGACCAGCCTGGGCAACAAGGACCCTGTCTCAAAAATTGTTTTGTTTCAATTTTTTTTTTAATTTTTAGTTGTGGTTGAAGAAAAAGAAGAAATTCGCTTTATTCACCTATCATATTTATCCTAGCCTGCGCATATTTTCTCAACAATCAGCAAAACTGCCAGTGGCATTAAACTTTCTCATACTAATATTCTTGGGATCTGTTTGCTTTTGGTTTATATTTTGTTTGGTTTGAGTGTTGTTGTTGTTATTGTACTGAGACAGAGTTATATAGCGGAAGTTGGCCTTGGATTTTTGATTCTCCTGCCTCTACTTCCAATGCTCTGATGGCCCAGAACTCTCGATCCTCCTGCCTGCCTTTAACTCTCACGTGCTGGGATTACAGGTGTGCGTCACCACACTCAGCCCGATTCGAAGGTCTCATTACATAACCTCGGCCGGTGTCTAACTCTCTTGAGTGCTAATATTACAGGCATAGGGCACCACTTCCAACTCTCCAGTGGGTGTTTTACACTTCTTTTGAATCCAAAGGATCATGGGAACTAAGTTATTAATGTTTCAGCCAGGTGTGGTGGCTCACACCTATAATCCCAGGCTTTAGGAGGCTGAGACGGGAGGATTGGCATAAATTCACTAGGCTAGAGAGTGAGTCCTTATAAAACAACTGTGGGCTGGCCAGACAGCTCACCTTGCCTATTGCCAAGGACAATGTGAGCTGGAGCCTCAAAGCCCACGTGTGATAGAAGAAGAAAACTGACATCCAACTTCCTCAGCAAACTGTGGCACGCAGATTTACACAGACACACACACACACAGAGAGAGAGAGAGAGAGAGAGAGAGAGAGAGAGAGAGAGAGAGAGAGAGAGAAATACAAAAATGTATAACATATAAGCAAAGTAATTATTTTACTTAAAAATAAAACTTGGAAGAGAAGGTCGGAATGGGTCACTGTATTCAGAAGCAGCCTCTGCCGGGTGCTAGCAGAGCGTTAATGTGTGAGAAAGCTGACTCGCAGCAGAGGCACGGAATCTCCTCCCAGGAGACGCTGGCTCCACCAGTGCCTTGGGGAGGAAGTCTTACTTCAGAGTTTCTCTGTGTTTCACACCTGTCTCCGAAGAACTGGAGAGCAAAGCGCAGCTCCGAGGGAGGCTGCAGTCAGGACTGGATTGAACTGGCATTGCGTAACCTTGTTTTGTTCTTCTGGTATTGAATTTCGTGATGACCTCTTTCCACAGCAGTTTCTGCATTTTGTTTGTTTTGTTTTCTGTAGTGCCAGCAGCCAAGCTGGGGCCATATGGGCGCCTTAGACAAGGGCTTATCCACTGAACTCCACCCAAGAGTTCGTCCCCAACCAAGATCCTGCCACTGAACTGCATGCCTAACCCTCTCCTTTTCCTACCTTTTAAAAGCAATTTTGAGACTACCTCACTGTCTACGCTGGCCTCTATACATCCATATAGACAAAGCCAACTTGAGCGTACTATTCTTCGGCCTCAGCCTCCCAAGTAGATAAGATTATAGACAGGTGTACCATGTCTAGCTTATTTTACTTATTTATTAGTATTTGGTATTTTTTTTTCTTTATGTAGCCTTGGGTGTCCTGGAACTCACTTTGTAGACCAGGCTGGCCTTGAACTCACAGAGCTCAGCCTGCCTCTGCCCCCTGAGTCCTGGGATTAAAGGTGTGCACCATCACCACCTGGCTATTTTTAAGTGTATACTATTTTATTTTGTTTTAGTTTCTCTCTCTCTCTCTCTCTCTCTCTCTCTCTCTCTCTCTCTCTCTCTGTGTGTGTGTGTGTGTGTATGTGTGTGTGTGAGGAAGGGGCACACTGGGCTCTCCAAATTTCCTGGAATCCTGATTCCCTTTCCTTTCTGTCACGTCCACCCCTTGTCCTTCCTAGGACTGAGCACACAGCTGAGTCATCTGACCCCTCCTCAGCCTCTCTTCCTGTCTGGAGGCCATGGGAGGCCAGAAAAGAGCAGGTATTCAGGGTGTTGGGTCCTGGCCACTGCTCAGCCCTTCCCTTTCTGAGAAAAGCTGGGGGAGGGGGGGACAAGTGTTCAGCAGGTTGCATCAGAAAGCCTTGCACAAGACACTCGCCTGGATAGATAGCCCCATCCCCAGCCTCCACCCCACTCTGCTACCCTTGGACTACAGTGAGAACTGTAAGCCCCCTTGGTAGACTCCCAAGACAAGTTGGCCTTCAGAGAGTGACCAAGGGAGGTCTGGCCCTTCAGAAGTGATGGATGGCTGGGTTTGGGGCAGGTGCTAAGAGGACTTGGGCTTCCTGGTGATTGCAAGACACTCCTCCGGAAAGCCAGAGCCCAGTCCACCGTTTTTCTAGAGAAAGGGGACTAGGCCAGTGTCTTAGACATTGATTGAGCCCTAATCCTTGACTCTGGTCATAGACTGAGCCCCAAATAAATCCAGCTCTAGCACTTGGCACCCTCCTCATAGACAAGAGGGCATAGGAAGGGGCATCAAGATCTTGGCGTTTGCTCCCTGCCGCGCTGCGTGCTGGTCATCTCCCCACAGTGCAGGCCAGCTCGTGCATTGGACACACTGCCTGCTCCTGACCAGACAAAGCCCAAGTGGCAGGGTGAGGCCGGAGTGAGTCGGGCAGAGTCCCCAGGGTTACTGGGCAGGTGCTGAGTCAGTGTAGGAAGCACCATCTGGAGCTCTGAGCCAGGGCGGAGTGCGGCAGGTCCTGGTTTCACAGTGCAGCCGTCGGGAAGGGTGTTTTGTGAGCTTGTGACTGTTGCTTTGTTTTGTTGGTTATGAGGCAGGATCTCAGTATGTAACCAGGCTGTCCTTGAACAACAGAGATCCTCCTGCCTCTGCCTTCTAAGTTCTGGGACTAGAGATGTACCATTTTGCCCACCTACTTATCCTGAGCTTTAAAAAGTAAGGCACGCCCCCTCAGATCTGTTCACCTCTGTGTACCTACCTGCCCATCACGGCCATTTCCTGTTACTCATCCACGTTGTTCTCTCCTAGAGCCCAAGAGTCTCCTGTTTTTTTCCATAATAACACTTTTTTTCAATTTTAATTTAATAATATATTTATAGATGTTTTGCCTGCACGTATGTCTGTGTGAGAATGACAGAGTCCCTGGAACTGGAGTTACAGACAGTTGTGGCTGCCATATGCATGCTGGGAATTGAACCTGGGTCCTCCGAAAGAGCAGCTGGTTCTCTTCACCTCTGAGCCATCTCTCCAACCCATAATGACACTTTTTATAAACAGGATTATGTATGTTTTTGTCATTTATTTAGTGTCTCTCTCCTGCTCTGACCCATAGACTCCATTCAGCAGGCATTTGTCCATCCATCCAGTGATCCACTCGTCTTTCCAACAGCAGTGATACCTTGTATACGTTTGCTCATTTGTTAGACAAGTATTTGTTGAACACAGCCACTTGCTGAGTTCTGTTCTAAAGGTCGGGGAGGCAGCAAAGAGAATAACAGATTAAAACCATGTGCTTACATGTCATGGCAGGTGCTAGAGAGATAGGGAACGGACACCTGGGTAAAGAGAGGATGGTGATTGGGATGTGGTGAACGGCCAGAGCCGGACACCCGGTGCTGGACACCCGGAGAGCTGCTGGAAGGCAACCATGCAGGCTAGGGCAGCTCCGCAAAGACTCCTAGGGCCGTTGGCATAGGGCAAGAAGGTAGCTGTGGCAAGCGAGGTCTCGGGAGGGTTCAGACCACCTGGGGCTTTGGAGGCCTCAGAAGGGCTGTGGGGAGCAGGAGGGAGTCTTGCAAGGGTTTAAGCAAGGGCGTGATGCCTGAAGGCTAAAGAGATGGCCCAACAGCATTTGTTGCTCTTACAGAGGACCCGTGTTTGGTCACAACCATCAGTAACTCCAGCTCCAGGGCAGCTGATGCCCTCTTCTGGCCACCAATCATGCATGTGGTGCACATCCACAGATGGGGGCAAAAACCACCCCACACATAAAAGAAAAAAAAATAATAAATTTTAAAAAATTAAACTAAGTAAAGTGGGCTCCTTGAGGGAGTTGTGCTTGGTCTGGACCACAGGAAGGAAGGAGAGCAGCGGAGCAAGTAGTCTGTGTAAGGTTGGACTCTGGGGACACCTCCATTTAGATGGCGTTACATCTCTATGAGATGACTCAGAGGGTAAAAGTACTTGTCGCCCAGCCATGCAAGCCTGATGACCTGAGTTTAGTTCCCAGGCTCCACAAAGCTCCATGTGTCTTCTGACCTCCACATGTACCATGGCACATGCGCTTCCGCAAACATATCACACACACACATGCACACATACACATACACACACATACACACATACACACACATACACACACATACACACACATACACACACATACATACACATACATACACACATACACACACAAACACACACACACACACACCATGAGTTGTGTCACTGGTTTGCTATCATGTTCATGTGGCTTATGGGAGCTGGGACAACATTTTACTACCTCAGAGGAAAAAATTAAAATTCCAATTTCTCAGTACAGTTTCCACTTAATTCATGATGTCCTTACATTATGTGTCCCTTTCTTATCCACTGTGTGAGTCAAATCATCATAAATTAGTGGTCGCCAGGTGGTGGGGGTACATGATTTTAATCTCACCACTTGAGAGGTCAGAGACAGGCAGAGATCTCTGTGAGTTCGAGGCCAGCCTGGTCTGCAGAGCAAGTTCCAGGACAGGCTTCAAAACTACGCAGAGAAACCCTGTCTCAAACAAATAAATACATGGATAGATAGATAGATAGATAGATAGATAGATAGATAGATAGATAGATAGATAGATAGACAGACAGACAGACAAACAAATAAACAAGTTAAGGGTCATATGTTTTGTTTGTTTGTGTGTAGATCAGCCTGACCTGGAACTCACAGAGAGCTTTCTGCTTCTGGTTCCCACGTGCTGGGTATGAAGGTCAGCTGTATTTTAAAGCCGGAACCAAGAAGGTGACAGCTTTATTTTCATTCTGTTTATTACTTACTTATTTATTTTGGTGCTGGAGACTGACTACAGGGCTTGGTGTATGATAAGTGTGTGCTCTACTGTTGAGTCACTGAGCAATGGGATTTATAGGTCCTGCTGATGTTTTAAATGTGGGGTGTGAGAGAAAAGGAGGTGCCAAGTACACCTCCCAGTGTAGACGGACATCTCTATCCCACCCAGTCCCACAGCTGTTCAATCTCAAATAAACACACATAGGTTTATATTAATTATAAACTGTTTGGCCTATTGCCAAGGCTTATTACTAACTAGCATTTACAACTTAAATTAGTCCATAATTCCTGTCCATGTTTAGCCACATGGCTTGGTACCTTTTCTCAATAAGGCATTCTCATCTTGGTTCCTCTGTGTCTGACTTGAGACTGCATCTCTGCCTTTCCTCTTCCCAGAATTTTCCTAGTCTGGTCACCGCACCTATACTTCCTGCCTGGCTACTGGCCAATCAGTGTTTTATTAAACCAATACAAATGACAAATCTTCACAGAGTACAAGAGCATTATCCTACAGCATCCCAGTTTCTTCACCTGAACGAAGATCAAGTCAAGAGCTTTACCATTTGGTGAGATGGAGCAAGCTGTTTTGGGGAAATCAGAGCCTTCTGGTTGGATGAATGGCCTGGGGTTCAGGATGTTTTTGCTGAAGGTTCAGAGAGGAAAGTTCCAGATGTGAGACCTGGTGAAATGTGGGCTATGAGACTAGTTGCCTTGTCTGGAGGGACTGAAGAGAAGCAAAATGATCTGGGAAGGAGGAAACCAAGAAAGTGAGGAGCATGGCCCCAGAGAAGAGAGAAAAGGAACAGGGGATCGTTCTCGTTCCTGAGAAAAGTAGTTGTCTTAATTAGGGTCTCTAGAAGAACACTGGCAGAATAAAAACAAAACTATATTTTAAATACAAATATATATTTAAAAGCAGACATATTAGATTGGTTTACAAATACGATCTGGGTAGTCCAAGAAGGGCTGTCTTCACCCTGAAAAGTCTGAGAACCCAGGGGCAGCTCAGTCCGTGAGTCTGGATGCTTCAGTGATCCCAACCTGTAGCTGAATCCCTGGAGAATCCTAGAGAGTCACTGGTCTTCAGTCTACACTGGAGGCCTGCAAAGGCTGGGTTGTGATGTTAGCGAAGGAATGCAGCGGCAGCGGCAGCAGCAGTAATAACAGCAACACAGGGTAAATGAACTCATCAGCAGAACACGAAGGCAATGAGGCGAAAAGCAAAGATTCTTCCTCAGAGCCTCTTCTTATGTGGTCCCCACTAGAAGCTGCTGCTCAAATTTAGGACAGGTCTCCCTGCTTCAAATAAGTTGATCGTGAAAATCCTTTCACAGATGTGCCCAGTGGCCTACATATTTCTTGATTTTTAGACATAGCCAAGTTACGACCAAAATAAACTATCACAAGTCCACCCCTTGTCAACTTGATACCCGAAAGCATTACTTTAACACTATAGCTTTCCTCCCTGTATCCCATAGGTTCACAACCATACTGTAATGCAAAATATTCTGCCCAACTTTAAAAGTTTCTAAAGTCTTTAGCAGTTTTAATACTTTCAAAGTCCAAAGTTTCTCACCGGTGACTTCCTAAAACATAAAAATCAAATTAGGCACTTCCACAGTACAATGCCACAAAGTAAGCTTTCTTACCCTAAAATGAAGATCAAGGCATATAGCAAGGAATAATCAGACACAAATACATCAGGGAAACCACCAAATCCTGCAGCTCCACGATTGGTACCTGGGGCTTGTGGTGAAGCTCCAAACTCTTTAACAGTCCTTCCACAAACCAGTTTCAAAGGCCCAAGAACCACATGGTCAGATTTATCACAGCCGCAACCCCACTTCTGGTACCAGTTTCTATTTTGCTGTCCATGCCCTATTCCAGTGCCAGGCACAGGGGTTAGTGCCACTGGGGTTTACGACAGACTTGTTGGCTTACAGAGGAAGAAAAGATGCCTGGGCAGGTGCACAGTGGACAGTAGGGGGACTAGTGGATAGTGGGTGGTGGCTGAGTAGATTTGTGGGTGAACTGTAGATGAATAATCTTTAAGACCATAGTCTTTAAAATAGTTCTTTCATCCCAGCATTTGGGAGGCAGGAGCCCATGCGTGAGCAGGAAGTAGAGGAACCAAGTCTGGGAAACCGTAGGTATTCAGTCTAGTTACGGTGAATGAATTAAAGGGCGAGAAGAGGGCTGCAGAGGTGACTCAGCGGTAAAGAGTGTTTTGTGTTCTTGCAGAGGCGTGTCCAGAAACCCCTTCAGGCAGCTTTAGTTGCTTGGAGGTCCAACTGCAGGAGGTCTGATGCCTCTGACAGCTACAGGCACCCACACTCACATGCACAAACCTCACACAGACACTTGAGCTTTTTTTTAAAGACCAAGAAGAGTGCTGGGAGATGGTTTAGCTGGTAAATTTCTTGCCTCACAAGCACGAGGAGCTGGGTTCAAGCCCTAGAATGCACATAAAAATGATGGATATGATGCCATGTGCTTGTAGTCCCAGCACTGGGGAAGAGGAGACAAGAGGACCCCTGAGGTTCACGGGCCAGCCAAGATAGTCTAATTAGTGAGCTGCAGACCAATGAGGGACACAGCCTCAAAGGAGGTGGACAGTATTCCTGAGACTGGTATCTGAGGTTGTGTTGCCGGAGGGGTATTTGACCGCACGCACTCCGTTGAGAAAGTTAATCTTGAATCAGGGGATGGAGTCAGTGACAAGCTGATCCAAGATAACCATAGAGAAGCCAGGAATAAGGATAGGGAAGATGGACAGGAAGGAGAAAGGAGGGACTTGGAATTTGCTAGCACTCTGATCTAGGAAGTGTGGAGAGAGGGTCAGCAGGTCATTCCTCTGCTGCTTTCTTGATCTATTAGGTTTTTACCCTGATAGTGGACTCCCGAGTTTTTATTAACTAATAGAACAATTTAGATAAACGCTTCAAAGGTTGTCCTCTGGTCTCCACATTCATGTGTAAGTATATTCAAGCACACCTGCGCTTACACGGTCATGACTGAGACATCCGGAAGGATGGGCTGTCCCCTAGCCTAAGAGAGAGGGGGTTGTCTTGAGGTATCACTGTAGATCAGTGATGGAGCCAGGACCCACATCTGGACTAGAATCTCGGTTTTCCTTTTCCAGGATGTTCTGCCTATGGAAACAGAGCTTAATTGCAGGCAAGAAACCTGTGGGCTACGGCACTTTCAAGGATACAGATTTCAAGCCGGGCGGTGGTGGCACATACCTTTAATCCCAGCACCCGAGAGGCAGAGGCAGGCAAATCTCTGTGAGTTCGAGGCCAGTCTGGTCTACAGAACTAGTTCCAGGGCAGCCAGGGTTGTTACACAGAAACCCTGTCTCGAAAACAAACAAACAAACAAATAAATAAAAGCAGTTTATGATAGTAGTATTAACATTACATTAATTAATATTTTAATTCTGTAGTTTGGTTAAAATTTCTAAGGTTAAGACTTGTAAGATCTCCCCCTCATTCCTGTCCCTAGCTCAGCCACTCATTCTGGAAGCAAACCATCTTTCTGTTCCCTTCATGACATAAATTCTGCTTTGTTATGTTTTTGTTTGTTTCAGTTATTTAAGGTAGGGTCTCACTATATAGACCAGGCTGGCCTTAAACTCATAGAGCTCCACCTGCTTCTGCCTCTTGAATGTTGGCCTTGAAGGTGTAAGCCACCATACCTGGCATAAATTCTGTTTGTTTTGTATCTTTACGCATATGGACACATACTTACTGTCCTCTTGATGGCTTCTTTCTTCCCTTCTTTCTTTTTCTAGTGTCTGTGTGCATGTGTGTTACTTCGCCGACATCCATATCAGAGGGAGTGACTTCCTATGAAGGAGAAGGAGCCGTGTATGGGGCATGATAGTGACACTGTGGAGGTGTGAGAGCCCATGGATGTGTGTGGAGGAAGCGGGAGGCGGGACAGAGTAAGCACCGGGTAGAGCAAGCAGCTTTGCTGGCCTCTTGCAAGCCTGATGCCCAGGGAGGCCAGAAGAGGCCATCAGAGCCCCTAGAATTGGAGCCACAGATGTGAGTTGCCATATGTGTGCTGTGCATTGAACTGGGTCCTCTTACCTGGTGAGCCATCTCTCCAGCCTCTTGAGTGAAAGTGTGTTGGAGTTTTTGAGACAGTGTTGCCTGTTGCCCAGGCTGGTCTTGAATTCAGGATGTAGCTAAGGCTGAGCAGTCTCTTACACAATGGGTGCACTCCACCACACCCGACTCCTGGTTTAACCAGGTGTCTCCAGAAGGACCTCCCTGTGAGTCCTTACAAGTTATACACCCCACAGCAGGGATGCGGACATTTGTCCTCCACTCTGCCTAAGCATTCGGGATGTCCAGGCTTCTGTTTTATTTTTTAATAATTTATTATATTTTTAGTTTATGTGCGTTGGTGTGCGTGTATGTCTGTGTGAGTGTATCAGATCTTGGAGTTACAGACAGTTGTGAGCTGCCATGTGGTGCTGGGACTTGAACTCGGGTCCTCTAGGAGAACATCTAGTTCTCTTAACCACTCAGCCATCTCTCCAGCCCCAGGCTTCTGTTTTATAAGCAAGGCTGCTGCTCATGTAGGTAAAAAGCACTTGGACCTCAAAGTCAAAAGCATGTTTGCGCTTCCACAGGGATCCTCCCGCGGAGTTAATCCCCATCCACCTCTGCCTCTTCCCCCACAGTTTCCGCAGCACAGGCTGTTTGTCCTCCAAACCTGTGATCTTTGCCACCTTGAAAAACTGAAAGTAGGGGTCTTTGTGAGGCCTTCCTAGAGCTTTCTCTGGTTATGGTGGGTGGGTGAATCTTTCTGTATTCTACTACCCTCAGAGCAGATGTGCAGGAACCCACGTTGGCGACTGGGGTACTCTTGTCGGGAGGAGGCACCGCTAGTGAGGAAGGGGTTGTGGCCAGCGGAGACCCTGCTGCTTCCTGAGCATAGCCTTCCTCCTCCGTCACACCTACCCATGGCTCTCACACGCCCACAGTGTCACAGGCCCCCAAAGAAGCTTCCTTCCCCTCCATAGGAAGCCACTCCCTCTTCCTGTCATTTAACATTTCTTTGGCCCTAGGATTCCGGAAGTCTGGGCTAGGGAGTTACCAGGTCGTTCTGTTAGAAGATAATAGACTCTGTGGTGATCTGTCCTGCCTTTAGTTGTGGAGCAGTGAGCAGAACCATTATGTGGATATCTCCATGGCAACTGTAGCCTCTAAAATTATTTGTGTGATATTGGACCAGCTCCTTATAACTTCCGAGAGTCAGGATTCCTGCCCATGAAGTTGAGTCAGTGATAAGGGAGCTGACTCCTGCTGTCTCCCACACCCATATCTCTTCGTATCTCTTCTCACCCTTGAACCTGCCAAGCTCTCCCTGCCTTAGAGCCTCTGCCCTGTGGTCCTATCTTTCTCTCTGTCTCTCACTCAGATGACTTCTCATGTTTTGCCCTGCTCTTTTTAGGTGGTGAATGTTGTCTGTCCCTACTAAGTGTTGCCGGCCCCTGCTACGCTCTAAGACCCGCTGACGCCTCCTCACACAGGTCTGGGATGTGAAGGTTTAGAAGATAAAGCTGAACTCAGTGCCTGGTGGATCCTGAGTCTCGGAGAACTCCACACTGTTGCTTGTCACTCTGTAAGCTCCAGTGGCTGTCACTGCTATCTGCCTGGAGGGAACAACCTCACCTGGCAAGTCCTGAGGGAGTGTTGGTGTGGTGTAGCACATAGGAATGTTGGAGAAGCAGAGGGTGTGAGCGGAACAGGCTGCTCTACCCTACAGCTGGAAAGAGGTCCCAGGCTGTCTTCTGTGGCTAGAACTGGACAATACAGACTGAGTTGTTTATGATGAGTAGCTCTTTGTGTGCTGGGCTTGGAGCCTGTGAATCCGAGGGCACAGCCATAATGCTCTGCTCTGTGTGGCCTTGGGCTAGAAACATAACTATTTTCGTCCAGCCTAACTTGGAGAGGGCATTCGCAGCAACCTTTTACAAGACCACTCTGCTGTGAGCCACGAACCCATCCCCCCACTAGCGTCTGAAAGGACGAATTCATTCAGCAGGGCAGAATCCTTATACCGCAAAAATCGCGCCTTCAAATACCATTAACTTGTGTCTTGGGAGGAGGTTAAGTTTCCAACAGTGACATGGCCATAGGCTCGGAAGTGGGCGTTACGCCTCAAGTTTTGGGTAGTTGGGGACAGGAGAGATGGCTTGGTGATAATAAACACCTGTTGCTCTTCCAGAAGACCAGAGTTTGGATTCCAGCACCCTATCAGGTAGCCCAGCTGCTGATAGCCCAGCTCTGGGAGATCTAATGTTCTCTTCTAGCCTCTGTGCTCATGTGTATCCACATAAGCAGACACACATATACATGTAAATTTAAAAAAATCTTAGGTTAGAAACTGAGGCTCAGACAGCGACAGACCTAAGACTACCATGTTGGTCGCTGTACTTCCAAAGCTGTCAAATACACATTAAAGAGTGATGTCATAGGCCTGTCATCCTGGGACTTGGGAGGTAGAGGCTACAGAGTCAGGAGTTTAAGGTTGTCTTTGGCTATACATCGAGGGCAGCCTGGGTTACATTAGAGTCTGTGTAGACAAATGAAAGCCCTTAGCACAGTGTCTAAGCACTAAATGTCTTGTCAGTGCTTAGAATTTGGGGGATATACCTGGGAAAAACCCATGTGCATGGGCCAGAACAGTAGCCTCTGGCTACGAGTGTTTCTTGTATGTTTGAGTCTCCTGGTGGAGGACTCCATGCTGACGCCTTCTCTGAGCTGGGAGGTCTTCTCTGGAGTCCCGGAGTATACGCTGAGGAGGCCTTTGTCCTGTAGCTGGATTAGAAGCTTTGTATGGCCGCTAGGCCTGACGTGGGGCGGGCCCAGTGGGTGCAGGACAGGAGCAGTGATACCCAGACTGTGATCTTGGGTTACATGCTGTGGCAGACAGCTGGCACATGCGCGCACACACACACACTCCTGCTCCTTCATGTAAGTCACACTCATGCTCACAGGGTGTGGGTCATTCCACATTCCAAGAGTCCTCTTAGACCCCAGGCTGTGGTAGGGTCAGGTCACGTGGTACACCAAGGACCCACAGTGCCCATTCTAAAACACCTAAAACATCCAAATTTCTGTGTGCGTCTCTCTCTCTCTCTCTCTCTCTCTCTCTCTCTCTCTCTCTCTGTCTCTCTCTCTCTCTCTCTCTCTCTCTCTGTGTGTGTGTGTGTGTGTGTTTTGAGACAGAGTTCACTACTGTAGCCCTGACTGTCCTGGAACTCACTGTGTAGACTTTGAACTCACAGAGCTCTGCCTGCCTCCACGCCTGGAGTGCTGGGATTAAAGGCCTGAGTCATCATACTCTACTCGGCCACTTAGGACCTCTGAAAGCTCCCACCCAGTGTGGCTACTCTTGTACCTATAATCCCAGCATTTGAGAAGGCGAGGCAGAGTGAACGCCAGGAGCTCCAGGTCAGCCTGGGCAACATAAGGATATCTCATCTCTTAAAACAACAAAAGATTAGTGAAAAAAATGAGTTCACGCCTCCCCCTGTTCTTTTCTCTGTCCCTTCCCATGGGCCTTCCTTCACTAGCTGGCCTGGGACCAGTGAAGTGCTCCCCCCCCCCCCCATAAGCTCACACTCACACACCTGCTTGTGTACATACAACCAGATGCCAAGTCTGGCAGCTCCTCCCCTGCCAAACCAGATCAGGTCTGGCCCTTGCCCAGGTGTACGCCCCAAAGGACATCCTGTTTTTCTCTCTGCCCTGAGCACATGGCCCAGATCGGATGCTTATGAAATCCTCTGCCTTCTTCCCTCACCAGGTCCCTGATGGCCTGGTGCCCAGAGCTTGGCTTTGGTTAGGCTGGGACAGGAAGCTCTCAATCCTGCTGACAACAACCCCACCTGAGACATGGGAGGAGGCAGTTAGCTACTGGTCCCATCACCACGCATGACCGTGGGGTGTACCTGCACACACAGGCTCACAGGAGGATGTGACCCATCCAAGGCCACAAGGACTGTAAGCATGGGAACCCAGCCAAGGCACATCTCTGTGCTCACCACTGCTGGAAGGGCCAGGCTCCAGTCACCGCCATTCACTGATGGACTGACATACAATAAGCGCTCAATAAATGTAGCTACTAGAGTGTGTCTCAGACCTCATCCTCATACTTGGCACGTGAGCGCGCGTCAGGAAGCATCTTGGGGTATAGCATGCTGTTGAACTTACGTCTGATTTACATCAGACCATACGTCTGTGAGTCCAGAAGAAGCTCCTGTTCACCTCCAGCAACGCACACCACTCCATGGTGATATGGGAGAGTCCAAGTTGCAATTTAAGCTTTAAGAGCTGTGCCTAAGAGATCCATAAAACAAAATGCCTCTGATCTGCAAGCCCCTTGGCCAAGGACAGATCGTTCCTGAAATGCTGGAGGCTGTTGTTTATGGGGGATAACAAGCCACATTTTTTCATTCCCCTAACCAAGTTTGTTTGATCCATCTGCACCAATGTGCTTGATCAGATGTGGGCGGGAGGTTGACAGGGTAGAGGTGCATCAGGATGTATGCTTGCCCCTGATTGGACCTGATGGGAAATGCAATTACGGGTTTTCCTTCTTAAGCCGTTACAAACTGTGATTCTGGGCCATTTTCCTGGAACCTGGGTGTGGACCTAGCCAGAGTCCATCCACCTGGTCAGTATTTAATTAAAGGAGGCTTCAATTTTGGCTTCAAGCTGTGTTCGTGGTCTTATTCTCAATGGGTGGGATTAGCAGATACTCGGAGGATCTCTGATCTTGTGTCAGGGCAGAGTATGGTGTTCATCTAAACAGACACGTATGCTCCTGTCTGTGGTCCTGGGTGGGGCGGTGTGTGAGAGAGTGACCCCTCCAGCAGGTTGGTGGGTTTCTGTACAGGAGGTGCCAGAGGAAGGGGGCATTCTCGACTTGTATTCTTCTCATTCAAGTTTCAGGCCTACCAGCTTTTCAGTCTTGGGCAGGATGCTTCCGTGCACATACACTGTGCTCCAGTTTCTGTGAACTGGAGGGTGGTAACCCTCTACAAGGACAAACACCTCTATAGTCTACTGTGGAGACAGAACCAGCCCAGTCAGGTGCTCTGTATGTCACTATCATTGGGTTGTTTTGAATTGTTTTTCATTTTTTTGAGACAGGGTTTCTCTGTAGCTTTGGAGCCTGTCCTGGAACTAGCTCTTGTACACCAGACTGGCCTCGAACTTACAGAGATCCACCTGCCTCTGCCTCTCGAGTGCTGGGATTCAAGGCATGCATCTCCACCCCCTGGCTCTACTACTTTTTTTTTTTAAAGATAGGGTCTCACTATGTAGCCCTGGCTGGCCTGAAACTCACTATATAGACCAGGCCATCCCCAGATGCAGAGATTCGTCTGTCTCTCTCAAATGTCAGGTTGGTCTTGAATTCACTGTGCATCCAGGAATGCTCTTGAATTTCTGACCCTCCCGCTTCTACCTCTCAAGTACTGGAATGGCAGACAGGAGCCACACCTTGCCTGTGCAGCGCGATCCAACCCAGGACTCCATGCATGCTAGGGCTCAGCATTCTGACAACTAGCTACACTCCCCTGCTCTCGAAAGCTCCGTTTGTTCCCCGTGATATGGGACCACGTTTACCCTACTGGTCTATTGCCTCTTCTGGTGGCAAGACAGTCTATTCGTCTAGACTGTGAGTCTCTGGAGAGCAGAGTTCTGTTTGTGCCATCTCTAGCTGCAGCCTGTGTGGCTTGGCTTTCTCTTCCCACCACAGCCTCACATGTATTGGTCCAGGCGCCAGGCACTAGGTGAAGTTCAACCGGTTTCCTAGCAATCTCAAGGACCCGGTGTCCTTGTTGTCCATCCTTTAGAGGCAAAACTAAAACAAAATCAACAGCAGAATGGTTATGCAATGCACACCTGTAATCCCAGCACTGAAGACTGGGGCAGGAGGGTAGCGAGCCAAGCCAGCCTGAGCTACATAACAAGGCCCTGTCTGAGCAAAGACTCAGATGGTTGGCTCAATGGTTAAGAGCGACTGCTGATCTTCCGGAGGCCTCGGGCGTTCATGTCAGGTATTTAATAACTCCAGCTCAAGGGACCCATTACTCTCTCCTGGCTTCTGTGGGCACCCACACACATGGTATCGGTATCCACTTACGCATGCACACACACACATGTAAAAATAAAATTTTAATGAGTGAGTAAAAAGCAAAACAAAAGCAAAAACTGAGTTCGGAGAGGTTGAGACAGGTCCTGGGCTCACACAACATTTAACCCTGGCCTAGTGACTCACCCTAACAAGGCTCTAGATTTGGGGGGAGAGTCTAGATGCTCATATTCCTCTTCTGGCTATTGGAAACCCCACTCTTTCCTTCCCCTCTCCCTGACACCTTCCTCACCTCTGCCAGTGGGTTCTATCTACTCCTCGGCTCCCTATCCAGTCAGGTCCCCAGAAATGACCCTTTCTAGTTTGACTGGCTTTACAGGGTTGGTGAACGAGGACAGCCTGCAGGTGGTGGGTCGATCGAGAGCCCTGGCTACTGTTTAAAGACGCAGTGCAAGGCAGTGTGGGGTGGGGGAGGGGGGAGTGTGGGAGGGCGTGACTCAGCGGGAGAGCGGTTGCCTAGCCCGCCTGGGGCCCTGAATTCAATTCCCAGTATTGGGGGGTGGGAGCAAAAAAAAAAAAAAAAAGGAAAGGAGGAAAAGAAAGCCAAAAAACAAAAAACACCTCTGCACTCTGGCGGCTTCTCTCCGAGGGAGGGACAGTCAGTGGGACGAACAGCTTCCGTCTCAAGTACAAAATACTTCAAAGACGCTGCGATGACATCAGAGGAGCACCAGGGGGCGACCTGTATCAGCGTTGCCGCCTGTCGGTTAGGTGCCTCCTCCAGGAGCTCCTGGCACAAAGCCTGTGTTGTCGATTGTGAGGAACGCTCGACAAACAGCAGTTAGGTTCACGGTCAGATCTTCCACATTTCACAAGCTGAGGTAATAGCACTCGACATGCTAAGGCTGGATAGTGAGGGGTTTCACTTCAATTTAGAAGCCAGCCTGTATATATGGAACTCCACCTGAGGGAGGGAGGGAGGGAGGGAGGGAGGGAGGGAGGGAGGGAGGGAGGGAGGGAGGGAGGGAGGGAGGGAGGGAGGGCGGTGAAAATGGGGGAAAGGGAGAGAAGGAATGAGCAGGTGCAGTACTGTAATATTAGCACCTGGAACTCAGGAGTTGGAAGATCAGAAATTCAAGGTCATTCTTGGTGGTTTATGGAGTTCCAGGCCAGCCTGGGCTACAGGCTAAGGGGTGGGTGGGGATGGAGGCACACTTTTCTGGCCTTCCCAGGCATTGCATGCACGTGGTACATAGACAGACATGCAGGGGAAAACACAAGCACAGGAAATAAAAAATAATTCCAGCTCTAAGGGAATTGATTGAAGAATCAACCCTCTTCTTGCCTCTGACACTGAGACACATAAATAATAAAACAAGTCTTTAAAAGAGAGAGTTCTCCCTTGGTGGTGGAGGCAGTTAAAACCTTTAATCCCAGCACTCAGGAGGCAGGGGCAGGCAGATCTCTGTGAGTTTGAGAACAGCCTGGTCTAAAGAGGGAGTTCCAGCCAAAGCTGTTAGACAGAGAAGCCCTGTCTTGAAAAAACAACAAAGAGAGGAGAGAGAGATAGAAAGAGAGCGAGAGAACGAGAGAGAGAGAGAGAGAGAGAGAGAGAGAGAGAGAGAGAGAGTTCTCCTTTTTGTCAGGCTTTCTCAGTGTAGCCCTGGCAGTCCTGGAACTCACTCTGTAGACCAGGCTGACCTTGAACTCAGTTTCCTGGAGATCTGCCTCTACCTCCTGAGTGCTGGTATTAAAGACATGCATCACAATTATATATAATATTAACTAATTAATTAAAATTAAATAATATAATTTAAATTTATTTTATGTGTGTTGGTGTAAAGGTGTCAGATCCCCTGGAACTGGCGTTACAGACAGTTGTGAGCTGCCTTGTAGGTGCTGGGAATTGAACTCAGAACCTCTCTGTAAGAGCAGCTAGTGGTTAAAATATAGCTCCTAGGCCCCAAGAGTTCTTATAAGCCCTAACACTGTGTACAATACAGTATATATGCTTACAATGAATGTAAATAATTGTAGCATGAATTCTAATTGTTCTTTTTTATTTTTTTTAATTTTAATTTTTTTTTTTAGAAAGTAATTTTATTAAATTATAAAAGTTTCCATTTCCACCCCTCCTCCCAAAACCCTCCCACTCCCCCCACTCCCTCTCCTCCTCCCTCTTTGTCCCTAAGGGCAGTCAGGGTTTCCTGCCCTGTGGGAAGTTCAAGTTCCTCCCCCCCCCTCCAGGTCCAGGAAGGTGAGTATCCAAACAGACTGGATCTCCAAGATCCAGTATATGCAGAGGAAACAAGTCCCAGCGTCATTGTCAATGGCTTTTCAGAAAGACTCCAGGCTAGCCACATTCAGAGAATCCGGCCACATTCAGAGAATCTGGTTGGATCACGTCCTCGTTCAGTCCCAGTCCAACTGGCCTTGGTAAGCTCTCATTAGATCCGTCCCCTTGTATCAGTGGGTGATCGCATCCCTCACAGTCCTTATTTCCTTTTTCATTTTCTTCGTCCTTCTGCTCCTCATTTGGACCTTGGGGGGCTCAGTCCGGTGCTCCAATGTGGGTCTCCGTCTGTATCGCCATCCATCAATTATTTTTTAAAAAAATTTTATTGATATTTATTGAGCTCTACATTTTTCTCTGCTTCCCTCCCTGTTTGGATGTAATCAAGTAAAACTGAAATCACGGGAGCTGGCAGGATGGCTCAGCGGTTAAGAGCCGGCACTGCTGTTTTCAGCGTGCACATTAGGCAGTGAACAACTGCCTGTAACTCTAGTTCAAGGGAATCCAATGCTTCTGGCCTCTGCAGACACCAGCACGCATGCACACACGCACGCACAGACTCACGCACACGCAGTAAAAATCAATCATTTAAAAGATAGGCCAACTTTACTTGATTACATCCGCGAAGACCCGCTTTCCAAATCAGGTACGGCTGGTCTGGGTGACATAAACTTTTGGAGACACTGTTCTGCCTGGGTCACAACCTCACTAACAATGCTTGACTGTGAACATGACCTTCTTTAGTGTCTCTCTAGGGACTCAGGTGACAGATAAGGCTCAGGAAATGTTTGGCAACCGAACTCTGCTCCTCTGTAATGGGATGCAGTGTCAGGACTGGGTTGTTGGAAGCCTGGCATCTACTGGGTTGTGGTTGGGGACTGGCTAGTGTGGCGGCTGGGAAGGAAAATGCAGGTGACATAACTATTCTGGACCAGGGATCCTGATTAGGTTGGGTAGCCAGAGAGCCCCAGGGATGAACCTGCTTCTATCTTCCCCACATGGGTATTAGTTTATCAAGTCTGGCTTTCCATGTGGATTCTGTGGATTGCAGGGGGACCTGTAGTCATCAACTGATCTTCTCCCCAGTTTTTCCCCCTTTTGGGGATAAGATCTCATATGCAGCCCTGGATGAACAGGAACTCACTATGTAGACCAGGCTGGTCTTGAGCACACAGAGAGCCTGCCTGTTTGTTGGAACCTCCAGCTTGCTCCTGCAGACCCTGCATCATCTCAGAAATCCCATTCCTGCCTCTCCAAGCCCCGCCCACTCAGAGAATCTCCGACAATGGGAAGGCACAAAACTCCCAGTTCTGCATTCTTGGTGGCTGTGGCAGCTCCTCCCCTGAAGTTGCCACCACTCAAGTCCCCTTCTAAAGCATTCAGTTTTTGACCATACTCGGGCACAAACCCAGCTTGTAGAGAATACATCATCATCCCCTCGACTACAGTCTATACAAGTTCCTTGCTTTAGTTCAGGCCTCCATCTCTAGGGCTGGAGAACCCGCCAGGCAGTTGCTTTGCTCAAGTAAACCTGTTGTTATACCTTTTCATTTCAACTTGATCTGGTTTACTGTGTCACAAGAGAAACCTATTATTGGGGGTCAGAAAACCTGTTACTGCCGATGCATCAGTATAATAGCTATAGCACTGAGACTGAAAGTGTACCCTCACCATGCCCACCCCCAAATACCAATTTTTATTTGTTTGCTTGTTCATTTGTTTATTCTGGTTTTTGAGATGGGCTTCTCTGTGTGGCCCTCGCAATCCTGAAACTCATTATGTAGACCAGGCTGATCTCAATCGCAGAGATTTCCTGCCTCTGCCTCCCAAATGCTGGGAATGAAGGTGTGCACCACCACCTCTTAATTAATGCATTTTTTAAATAAAAATCTGAATTCCAGCTAAACAGTGGTGTCACATATCTTTGATCCCAGCACTCAAGAGGCATAAGCAGGTGAATCTCTGAGTTCAAGGTCAGCCTGGTCTATGCTGGCCAGGGCCACACACACACACACACACAAAACTCTGTCTCTAAAAACAAAAGCAAACAAGCAAAAATCCCCAAAAATTTGAATTCCAAAAAAATTTGATTCCTAACTTTTCTAGAAAAATAAAATAATCTGTTAATATCATGCTCACCTTCCCACCTAGCAACAAAGACTAATGCTGGTTGGCACTTCAGGCTGCTTCCCCAGCTCTGCATCCTCAAGCATCGTAGAAGGGTCTAGCCTGTGGCTCTGAAGTCCGCACCTGCCACCCACTATCTGAGTGTCTTTGAGCCAGTTACTTGAGAAGCTTCAGTGACCACATCTATAAAACTTAGACTGATGGTTTCTTTCCTTGGGGGAAGGGGGTCTAGCCTGGTCTCAAACTCATAATCTGTCTGTCAGCCTCTCAGGCACTACGGACTGGTTTATTCATCACCTTCTTACTGAGCTTCTGTGGGTCAGGTACTGTTGGAGCCATTTGGATAGAGATCCTTGAGCCTATGGCGCTCACAAGGTATCAGGCAATAAACAATGATAGAGCACAGATAAGTTACAGTGTATCAAAAGGTGATCAGTCGCCAGGTATGGTAGCCCACACCTTTAATCCTAGCACTTGGGAGGCAGAGGCAGGTGGATCTCTGTGAGTTCGAGGCCAGCCCGGTCCTCACAGTGAGTTCCAGGACAGTCAGAGATACATAGTGAGATCCAGTATCAAAATATTTTAAAAGAGAAAGAAAGGTGATCAGTGCTACAGAAAAGCAAACTACAATCCAGGTTGTATAATGCTGCAGGGTATTTGATCACACTAAAATTGTGTTAATAAAATTAACCTTGGATCAGGGGGCTGAGCCAGTGACCAGTTGACAAGAATTAGCCATAGAGAGTACGGAGGACCCAGGAAGGCGGATAGAGGGACGCACAGGAAGAAGTAGGTAGGGACTTAGAGAGTCCCTGACTCTTTTGGGGACAAGTGGAGAGACTTGTCTTCTCTTGCTGGGTCTCCAGCTAACAGGAAGGTCAACTGGTTGCTTCTCAACTTCGCTGACCTAGTAGGTTTTCACCTCAACATCTGACTCCTGAGTCTTTACTGGTAAATAGAACGATAGAGACTCAGTTAAAATCTACATTTGGCAGCCGAGCTGGTGCTGGTGGGACTGGAAATCCAGCCAGGCCACAGTCTGAGCAGTAGGGTGCTGATGTGGGGGCCACAGGGCGCAGGGCACCGACGGTAGTTAAATTATCAGTAGATAGAGGTGTGGTCACTAAGCCAACAGAAAAACAGCGGTACAGAGACCAGGGAAATGGGACACATTTTCAGCAGGATGCACACAGTCTTTTCTATTTTTTGAGACCGGGTCTCACTATGTACCACCATACCTGGCCGTCTTGAAGGGCGCCAGGGAACTCACCTCACTACCTGGGGAGGGACAGGCTGCAGCTGAAGCAGCTAGGAAGGACCGCACCTCTGGAGCCCAGACTAGTGTTGGGGTCACAGAGGCCTGGTGCGACCGGTTAAGAACGGAACAAGTGGAGGAGTCTGAATTTGGTGGAACTTGGCCTAAGTGCCTACCTGGGTGCAGTGTGGAAATTAGACTTGGGAAGTGAGATGTGTACACACAGACTTGGGAAGTGGGATGTGTACGCACAGACTTGGGAAGTGGGATGTGTATGCACAGACTTGGGAAGTGGGATGTGTATGCACAGACTTGGGAAGTGGGATGTGTACACAAAGATGGGGTCCAGACACCAGATGGCAGCCGGTGCTGTAACCGAGGGAGAGAGGGACAATGGTGGTGGCCTAGGTCACGGAGCTGCCTTGGCCCAGGACATGGCAGGGGATAGGATCTGTGTCCAAGGCTGAGTTACACTGGGTTTGAGGTATGAGGAAAGGAAGGAGTCAGGAATAACTCCAAGGCTTGGCAGAGCACCTGAATTTCTCTCCATAACGGAGGCAGCAGAGGCGTTGAGTGGGGTCAGGCAGAGCAATGAACGAGACAGTGGGGATGGTGGGTATGAAATGCACTCTGTGGTTAACGCACTTGAAAACACGACTGAAGACAGGAGCCAGGCTTCAGAGTGACAGCTTCTCATATGATGCTGGCTTGTGTCAGGGATCACACTGGCTTGTGTCAGGGATATTAAATTCTTGTCTGTGAATCTGTGAAACACAGAGAATGGGGCCTGGCCTTGCTCATGTCCTTCACGGAGAGGGCGCTCTCTCTCTCTCTCTCTCTCTCTCTCTCTCTCTCTCTCTCTGTGTGTGTGTGTGTGTGTGTTTCTTGCTAGGTTGCCCATATTGGCCTTGAACTTGCACCGTCTCTGTCTTCCTGCCTCAACCTCCCCAGAACTAAGTTTCCAGAAATACGCTACCGTGCCTTGTTCTTAGGGTCCTGCAAAAGAGCCCCTTTTGGCTTCTGCCCCCTCCTCCCCACATTCTCTCAGGGATGAGCCATTGATATCCTTCCCACCCCAAGGACAGAAAGGAGAGCCAACTGGAGCAATGAACCAGTAAAGCTAGCGCAAACACTGGGATGGTCTTAGACTCCTGACTTCCCATCTCTGACCATTAGTTATTTACCCATGGACACAATAATCTTTTTTTTTCCTTTTTCTTCTCTCTCTTTCTAATGGACAGAGTCTCTCTACATAGCTCTCACTGTTCTGAAACTCTCTGTGTGACCAGGCTGACCTCAAACTCAGAGCTGGACCTGCCTCTGTCTCCTGAGTGCTGGGATTAAAGACTTCAGTCACCACGGTTTAATAATTTTTTTTCTTAAAGGGTTGTCCTGGGGAGCAAATGGGAATCAAGAACTTAAGCATACAGTAATCTTGGCTAGGAACCAGTTCTCTCTCTCATTCCCCGTATTCCAGTGATGTAGGAGAAAAGAGGCAAAGACAGTGTTCATCTGAACTGTTTATTGAAAGGCGAGGCAAGATGGGGGAGGTGAGAAACAGGGAGAGTACATCATGCAGGGCTCAAATGTGGTAGGGATTTGTCTGAACCCTTTTCCTGTCCCGAGAAAGCCCTAAAGGCCAGCTGGTCTGCCACAAGATCCTCTGCTGTCCTGGAGCGCCCTCTACTGTCATACAAAAGGAAATCTTTCTGCCCGGACAGTCCATAGGAAGAAGGGGATGGGGCTTCCAGGATGGCACACTTATTAGTAGGATCAGAATCAGGCCCAGTGGGCATTGCTGTTTAGGGGCTGGACTTTGAGGGGCAAAGATGTCCCACTTTTCCTAATCCCTGAACCTTATATTTTTCATTACCTTTCTTTGTGTGTGATGTGTGGTGTGTGTGTGTGTGTGTGTGTGTGTGTGTGTGTGTGTGTGTGTCAAAGGACAATTGGAGGGAGCCAGGCCTCTTCCACCTTGTAAGTCCCAGATATGGAACTCAGGTTGTCAGTCTTGCCAGGAAGGCCCTTCACTCACTGGACCATTTCACCAGCCTGCAAGGGCGTTCTTAGTTGAGTTTACCCCTGTCTTGAGCAGAAGTGAGATTGGAGCATGAGACTTACTGGGGAGTGGGAGGGGGCCATGAGGGTTCTGGAGAGACTGGCACTACGGTGCAGAAGAAGGGTAATGGGCAAGGAGTACCCGGGGAAGTGTCTGATTTCTCTAGCCTGCAGACTTAGGAGTCCCTTTGGGGCTGGCTGGTCTGCACAGAACATTGCCCCAAAGGACTGGTGGGAGCCAAGAACCAAGACTGATTGCTGACATCATGGAAGCCTGGGGACAGCTGCTCGGGCTCATCTCTGAAGACCTCCACAGGGCTGTCAGCTTCGGTGACCAAGGGCTCTGCCTTGATGTCCTGGTTCAGCCAACTGGAGGTGGCCAAGAAGAGGCAGACAGCCAGCAGGATCCCCGCTGTCCCGCACAGCGTCGCGCCTGCCACGCGGCAGGTGATCAGCGCTTGGTTATAGTCGGCTATTGGATCATCCAAAGATGAGAACCTACTGACATTGACCAGCTCTAGTTTGGGGGGTACTGCATAGCCAGTGGTCAGGGCTGCCACACCGAGCAGGAGCAGCAGGGACGCCACGGACACGGTCACCTGAGGAGAGCAGACAGAACGGCAAGCATCCATGCTCAGCTGGGGTCCAGTCTCATAGGAGCGTGAAATGGGCCTCACAGAACATCCCCGTAGGACCTAACTGACAGTGCTGGGGGCAGAGACCAGGACTTTGAACATGTTAGGGGCAAACACTCTGCCACTGAGCTACAGCTTCAACCCCTTTTGAATTTCATTTTGAGACTAGGTCATGACCGGAATAGCCGAGAATTGTCTATATAGCCCAAGATGGCCTGGAGTCGGTCTTCTAAGTCCTGGAATTGCAGGTGTGTATCACCATATCCACTCTGGTAAAGTTTTCCCTCAATGACAAAGCCAACCTTGAGTTCTGTCCATCATTATCTGGGCCCCACTTATTATTATTCGAGTGTATATGTGCATGTGTATACGTGTGTATGTGTGTGTGTGTGTGTGTGTGTGTGTGTTGTATAGAGGGGTTGCAATGTCACATGTAACCCCTCTGGTATTGTATCTTAGGAGCTGTTTAGGTTTTGAAATAAGATCTCTCACCAGGAAATGGAACTGGTTAATTAGGCTAAGCTCATTGGCCAGCAAGTCCCAGAGATCCTCTTGTCTGTCTCTCCAGCAATAGGATTAGAATAATTTTTTAAAATATTTATTTATTTTGAGACATGATCTCTCTAGGTAGCTTTGACTGTTCTGGAACTCGCTATATAGCCAAGGTTGACCTTGAACTCGTGAAGTTCCACCTGCCTCTTAAGTGCTGGGATTAAAGGCAAGCACTGCCATACCCAACTCTACTCTGTTATTGCACCATGTCCTCATGTTTGCAGGGTAAGCACTTTACTCCCTGAGCTATATCCCAGCTCTATTTGGTACCCCTCTTTGGGTGCCGTCTCACCCCATGATCCTTTCCACCCTCCGTCTCTTTGCTAGGCTGATGCTCAGATATCCTCAAGTCTTATTTCAAGCCATCCCTCCTCTGAGATGTGTCCAGGACACTTCCAGTTTGGGCAGGTGTCTTTCTCTTTACACAGCCCAGGGCCAATTAGTCCTTCAGTGGAGCCACCTCTGAACACATTTGGACATGGACTTTGGTTCTTAAGTGAGTGACGTCTGCCTGTTTTACTGAACTGTGCCATCTGAGAGCAAAGTTTGGGCACGTCTCCCAGCTATCAGGAGACTGAAGTAGGAGATGGTGATTGTGAGGCCAGCCTGAGCTACAGACTGAGTTCAAGGCTAGCCTAGGGAACCCTGCCTGAAAATAAAAAATAAAATGAGGACTTGTGGTGTAGCTCAGAGGTAGAATGTTTAAGTGTAGTCCCTCATCACACACACGCACACACACATGCACACACACGCATGCACACGCACACTCCCACACCTTCACACACACACACACACACACACACCCTCACATACACACACGCACTCACACCCTCATCACACACACGCACACACCCTCAACACCCTCACACACACACATGTACACACTCACACCCTCACACACACGCACGCACCCACGTGCACACCTTCACACACACATGCACACACCCTCACACGCACGTGCACTCACACCCTCACACACGGACACACTCACACACATGCACGCACACACACTCACACCCTCACACACATGCTCTCCTGCCTCTGCCTACTAAGTCCTGCCTGAAACACTTTGTTCAGGAAGTCTTCTCTGGTCATCCCAGGTTCCGAGGCCGTTACCTGTCCTGGCATCTCTACACACCTGATCTGAGGCTGAGGGCTGGTCTCTCTCCACAGGTTAGCACCTCTAATGGTAGAGGAAGCCCTTGGGAGCAGAATGAGGAACCCTCTGCTTCAGTTTTCTCTACAGTATCTAATGATGAGCTGGGCCCATTGCAGGCACCTCGCATCTCTTCACAGCCTGTCAGTGGTACCCCACAGTGGGGAACCGCGGTGAGATGTAGGTGAGATGATGTCAGTGGTACCCCACAGTGGGGAACCGCAGTGAGACGCAGGTGAGATGAACCCCACTTGCTGCCACTGGGTTTCCTCTCCAAAGCGATGGTAATCAGCACAGAGCTGGCAAGCGGCCCAAACAGTCAGACTTCTAGGAACAAAATGCTTTCGTTCCTTCTTCATTTCAAATCATTGGTTTATTCATTATTAATTAATCTATGTATTTCCAGTCAGGTCTCACTTGGTTGCCTAGGCTGGCGTATAACACACTATTTCTATCTCAGGCTGGCCTTGAACTTAGGAGCCTTCTCCCTCAGCTTCCCAAGGTATGGGACACAGTTTTATTATGCATCCCAGGGAGGCCTTCAGTGAGTTTCTGGCTATTTTAGCTTGATCTTTCTTTCTAGACAGATGTAGTTCAGGCTGCCTCAAATTTGTTATATAGTCAAGTGTGACCTTGACACTCTAGTCCCCCCTGCTCCTACCTTCCTAGGTCTAGGATCGAAGTTTGGCACCAGTACACCCAGTTCATGCAGTGCTGGGGATCAAACCTAGGGCTTCACTGATGACCCGAATCATCGAGGCCTGGAACCTACAAGAAAGGCTGTGAAGTTGCCTTCTTGTCTCCACATGCACACCTGCATTTGCACACAAAGGACTATACATACGCACACGTTCTGTCAAAGTGTTTAGATGTATTCAGTCTGCGTGTATGAGTGTGTGCTTGACTATGTCTGTGCACCACACACGTGCCTGGTGCCTGTGGAGATCAAAGAGGGCACTGAATTCCCTGCAGCTGGAGGTACCATGTGGGGCCTCTGTAAGAACAGTCAGTGCTCTAACTGCTGGGCCATCTCTCCAGCCCCTGATAACCAAATGGTCCAAGAGTCAGCACCGTAGCCAGCATGTGAGGAGCACCACAAAAGAGCGTGAGGCTGGTGGGCTGTGTGGGCTGCTAACACGGGGAACTGGAGGACTAAGAAAAAGCTGGCAGACTCCTCGGTCCTTTGCTGTCCAACCTCTGCTCCCGTCCAGAAAATGAGCTTTGTTATTGAAACCTATCTGCACTGTATTTTCTGTCGCTTGAGCGTAACACTCCCGACCACCCCATCGTCTCTCTTCTACCCACACTCTGGGCCTCATCCAGTCCCCCCTCCTCCCCAAAGCCACAAGAGTCATTCCTTCGGCCTTACCTTCCAACACAATGAGGGCCAAGGGCTGTAGTTATACTGAACGAGGGGTCCTTCTGGGTTATCGCTCTCCCTGTAGAAGATACTGGGGTAGGCTTCAATCCCATACCACGTACTTTCCTCCACACTGGTGCCATGGCTACAGACACACGAGCGACTGCAGCTCATCATGGGTCCCTGTGGGCACAAGTACAGTGACAGGGGTGGAGGGTGGGGGGGAGATCAGCAGGAGTTGCCATGGCAACCCTCTCACCAGGAGAGGCCCATTCACCACTCCTCACCATCACTGGACACCTCCCCTGACAGTGCACCTAGCCGGTCAGCTTTCCCTGTCTTCCCCTAAGTCCTTCATGCACCAGCCAGTGGCTTTTAGCCTTATGCCTGGTAGCCGTCTGTCCATCTGTCTGTTTTCTCTGCAGACCATCCAGCAGCTGGAATGTGGCCCTGGAACTGGAGAGTTGGGCTGAGACCCAGACCTACGCTTCCTTGATATGACTTTAGCCATATGTACTGACCTCTCTGACCTTCTTTGTTTGCAAAATAGGGTTAATAATGACAACTGTTTCATCCAAGGGACTGATGTGATTATTTTGGTGTTTTCTTCTTGAAATTTATTTATTAGTACATAAAATAAATTTATTTATTCAGATCTGTGTGATGTACATGTGCGTGCATGTGAGCATGTGTGGAGGTCAGAGGAAGACTTGCAGGAGTCGGTTCCCCTTTTACCATGTAAGCCCTGGGACTTGAACTCTGGCCGTTAGCTTGGCAGCAGCATGTATCTTACCCCCGAGCCATATGGACAGCCCCATTACTGTGTTTCTGTTATTATTTCCTTCCTCCCATGCTTTTGAGCGAGAGGTCTTCATGTGCCCTCTCTTTCAGGACTCCTTCCGGGGTAATTTTCATGGATGATACTTGTCCAGTGGGTGGGAGACCTCAAGCTGCATCGGCCTGAAAGCCTAGGGCCGACTACTATAGCATACAAGTCCCAAGGAATTTTGAGTCTACAGAAAGTGAGACTCGTTATGGCCTCCCAGTCTTTTTGACTATCAGATTTCCAGGAAAGACCATTTAGGAACACACAAAAGGAAACTCAGATCCAGGGGATAGAAGGGGCCTGTGTTCATCAAGGTGCTGGGAAGGCCCAGACTTTCTGCTTCTTCTTTCCCACCTCCCTCGGTTCCCTGTGCAGCTTCAAACAAAATCAGTGCACTTGTTCTGAACAGTAAGAGGGATCTAAGACCCTTTTCAACTTCAATCAGCGTGACCCTAGGATCCCTTCATAGATACACACACACACACACACACACACACACACACACACCGTGCTTTTGGAGACCCCAACGAGGCACACATGTGCATAAGGGTGCTGACTGGATTGTGGCTCTCCACTCTCCCCACAATTCAAGGGAAGGAAGAAAATAAAGGAAGGACTAAAAAGCAAAACCCAGAGAATGATAAGTGGTAGACGCCAAGGTGTAGCAGTGACCTATAAAGCGAGGGCTACACAACCAGACTGCGGGGATACTGAGGAGAAGGCAAGGGGCGGAGGCCTGACCAGAGCAGAGAACACCGGGTGCGAGGCTGGAGACGCTGGTGAGGAAAATGAATGGGGCTGGAGGACAGTAGGAGACTCAACCCAAGCGGAAAGTCGAGGCCCGGAAGGGGCGGGGAGGGACACAGGACAAGGGGCCAGAGTCAGACCCTCCCTTGTATTTCACACAGGCACGGCCTCCAAATGCAAAGGATCGGTTCTTCCTGCTGATAGTGAAGAAGGAAGGTGACCTTGAGTGAGCCTCCCCCTCCTCCCGTCATAGAGTGGGGTGGGGGTGTGTGGGGAAAGGACAGAGCGACAGGATGCTGAAGAGCCCGAGGGTTGCCATGGAAACATCCAGGAGCCTAACCTGCAAAGGGAGAGACTTGATGAGAAGCTAGTGGGAAGAGGAAGAGGCTGCGTGGGTCGGGGCAAGGAGTTCTGTAGCGGCGGGGACGGGTCACGAAGAAGACCTGTGGGCTGGAGGACGCCCTGAATATCTCCTTAGGCACGCCCACCCCAGCGCGGCTGGAAAACCCTTCTTAGGAGGAGGCTACGGGGGAAATCAGGAACACCAGCTCTGCTCCCTGATCTGATCACCCTTTGGGGCGAAAAAAACTGCGTACTTTCCCAGGGGGGAAACTGAGGCACGACAGAATGGGAATAGGTTGTTGGAGGGGGCGGGGGAACTCATCCTTTGAAGCCTTTGCCTAGTCTATGAAACCTGGGGTGTCGAGCCCACAGTGCCAAGGGGCTCTCTATCACCTCCACTTCCCCAAGCTAGACACAATTGTGGCCGGACACAATCATGAAGGGGAGTGGGGGTGGGGTAGCGCTCCTAGGAGCAGGGGAGCCAGCCGGGTAGGGGTCGAGCTACGTGGAGCAGGGACTGAGCTCACCTCTGGGTCTGTATCTCCGGAGCCAGCAGAAGCTGTCGGAGCTGGAGCAGAGCAAAGCGAGTTTGCTGCGCGCAGGCGCCGCAATCCAGGGCGGGGGTGGAGTGGGATGGGAGGAGGTGATACTGGGAAAAGGGGAGTTGGGAGGGGGTCCGACCCCCAGAGGTCAGCTCTGCAGACTGTAGTTCTAGGCAGATCCCCAAACCTTGTCCTTTCCCGCGTTCCCTTCCCTCTCTTCCGAGAGGCTCTATGTGTGCATCTCCTTGGGCATCTTCGGGGAGTCCAGACTCCTTAGCCACACTCCCATCATTCCTCAGGCCAGACTCCTCTCACGGAAGACCGGTTTTCCCATGAGCCTCTGTCTTCTCACCGTATCTTCAGACCCTCCTCGGAGTCTCTAGTCCTCCAGGTGCCCCTAACCCATACAGAACACCAACATCCAGGCCCAAGAATGTAGCTTTCAGTGGGTCGAGTGCTTCCACGAAACATACACAAACCATGGGTTCTACCCCAGTAATTTATAAAACCAGCAAGGTAGCACATGCCTGCGGTCCCAGCACTTCAGGGGTGGAGGCAGGAGGATCAAAAGTTCAGGGGCATCCTTAGTTATATACCTAGTTATAGGCCAGCCTGGGCTACATGAGACTATCTTAAAAACCAGCAACAAACACTACCTGTTAAGCCAGCCTGGAGGTGCATATCAACAGTGAAGGCAGAGGGAGGAGACTCTCCAGTCTGACTTATACAGCAAGACCCTGTCTCAAAACAAGAAAACCTACGGCTCTTGAGATTCTCTCAGGGCCTCCTTGGTCTCAGCAGCTGCCAACATTGAGCCCCGTTTCTCGCTGACATTTTCTGGGAACTCCTTGTTACCGCAGTGAGACTCTCCTAGTCTCATTCCCTGATCCTCTCAGAGCCCATCATCCTCCCGCTTTCTCCATGTCCTTTCTTATTTGAGTCTCCACCCCAGACTAAGGATTGGTTGCTCTTACCTTGAGATGAGAATCGGGATGGAAAGGAGGAGGAAGGAGTCCATGGCGCAGCCTCTCTTATGCTCCATCCCTGTGTAGCTCCTGCGGCCCGCAGCGTTTGTCAGCGGCATCCCCTTAGGGAGTCGTCTTCTGACCGGCTTCGTGGCTTGTCACGTGCTTGCCCATTCGCTGTGTGGTCCTGAGAGAATCATCTCTTGGAGCCTCATCAGAGACTCTTGCACAAGGATGCCTTCGTATCTTGAGCGTCTGTGGTGGCTGAATAAGAATGGCCCCTATAGGCTCATATAGGCTTAGCCATTAGGGAGTGGCTCTATCTGAAAAGGATTAGGAGGTGTGGCCTTTCTAGACCCAATCTCTCTGCCTACCTGCCTGCCTGCCTGCCTACCTGGGGATCAGTATATAAAGTTCTCAGCTCCTGCTCCAGCACCATGTGTTCTGCAAAGCTCTGCATCATGATGATAATGAACTAACTTCTGAAACTGTAGGCAAGCCTCCAATTAAATGCATTCTTTTTACGAGCTGCCATAGTCGTGAGCTCTCTTCACAACAATATAATAGTGACTAGGACAACATCTATACTGTCAGTCCCTGTGCTGGAGGCTAGGGACATAGAGCTAAGTGTGCTACACGTGATTGTACTGTGTGTTTCTTTTTCTGTATCATATCCCCGAGCTCCCCCTAAGTGCTTTGCTATGTCAGGATTTACTGAGCACAGACTAATAATAGCCACAAACAAATGATGCTCATTATGTGTGAAGAGCTTTGTATGCACTACAGTACTTATTGTGTGTGCACATGTGTGTGCTTGCACATGCGTGTGCACACGTGTTGGGGAGTACCCTCACTGGAAATATGAGGGAGGGAATTTGAGGATGACTGATGTTATCATAGTGAAATAAATGAATTTCTGGAGGTCATGGCAAGATAGGGTAACAAATGCCCTGGGAAGTGGGGCCAACCTTGAGCCTGGATATGCATGGTGATTTATACTAAACGTCAACTTGACAAGATCTTGTATCACCTTAGTATCTAGACAAATCTCATGTCTGTGAGGGATTGTCTAGATTAGGTTATTTGAGATGGAATACTCACTTTAAGTGGGGGCAGCACTATTCCATGGCCTGGGGTCCTGAACCATAAAAAGGAGAAAGCTAGCTCAATGCCAACATTCATTGCTCTCTGCTTCCCGGTGTTGTGTGACTTTATCACTCTTTTGACTTTTTTGGGGTCCACCACCCACTTCCCAGATAAATCACACATGGAAGCTTATTCTTAGTTATGAATGCCCAGCCTTAACTTACTTGTTTCTTGCCAGCTTTTCTTAAATTATCTCAAATACCTTTTGCCTCTGGGCGTTTACCTTTCTCTATTTTTGTATACCTTTCTTAACTTCTTTCCCCGTGGCTTGCTGCATAGCTGGGTGGCTGGCCCCTGATGTCCTCCCCTCCTGTTCTCTTGCTGTTCTTTCTTTCTATTTATTCTCTCTGCCCGCCCTGCCTATCCTTGCTCCTGCCTCACTATTAGCCATTCAGTTTTTTATTAGAACCATCAGGTGTTTTATACAGGCAAAAAATTAACAGCTTCACAGAGTTAAACAAATGCAGCATAAGTGAAAGCCACACCCCTGAAAAGAATGTTCTACAACATCCCAGTTGTTGACACCATGTCGCCTGCCACCTCAGGCCTCTGCCACCATGATTTCTCTGTGATAGTGGGCTGTGGTCTAAGATTGTGAGCTGAAATAATAAACTCTTCCTTAAATTGTTTTTTTTTGGGGGGGGTCAGGTATTTTGTCACATAATCTGTAAAGTAACTTGTTGTGGAATATTAATTGAAGATGTGTTACATTTGTTTATGCTGTGGAACATTTGTTTAATGATGCAAAGATGTGTTGCATTCTTTTATGTTGCATTTGTTCAACTCTGTGAAGCTGTGTTACTTTACCTGTCTAAAACTCCTGATTGGTCTAATGAAGAGCTGAACGGCCAATAGCAAGGCAGGAGAAAGGAGAGGCGGGGCTGGCAGGCAGAGAGAATAAATAGGAGGAGAAATCTGGGAAGAGGAGATAAGGATCGAGAAAAGGAGGAGAGGAGGACTCCAGGGCCCTGTCACGCAGCTGCCAAGCCAGACATGAAATAAGAAGGAAAGAAAAGATATACAGAAACAGAGAAAGGTAAAAGCCCAGAGGCAAAAGGTAGATGGGATAATTTAAGAAAAGCTTACAAGAAACAAACCAAGCTAAGGCCGGGCACTCATAAAAAAGACTAAGCTTCCTGCACTTGGACCCCTTTTCCTCCTACCAGGTTGTCACATTCAGCCGTGCTATAAGGGTTTGCGCTTAGCCTTATTGTGTCTTTTTAGGCCATGTTCGATGGATATTCCTGGAGGCATGCTTTTTTTGTTGTTAAGGAAAACAAGAGTTGGTCTGGGGGAGAGGGGATGGAAGATATGGGAAGGCACTGGAAGGAGCAGAGGGAGGGGAAACTACATTCATGATGTAATGTACAAAAAATAAAGAAATAAAATTTTTTTAAAAAGTAAAAAAAAAAAAAGACTAAGCTTCCATGTATTTATTTGATTTATTTGGAAGCTGGGTGGTGGGATCCCCAAAGAGTAAAGAGTTTTTTGTTTTCTTTTCTTTTTGGCTCCATGAATGCTTTTGCTAGCACAATATGACAGAAGTCATTTGTGCTATCTCTGAACTTGCATTCATAGTGGGCAGTTTCCTTCCTGCCCTCTCTTGGAACACTCATATGTGAGAAGCTTCCAGGTATCTCTTTGTCCCCAGTCCCCAGGCTAAGAAGTCTGGTCACATGGAGAGGCCTCATGTAGATACCCCAGATGACAGGCTAGACTCCTACTTCCCAGCTGGTACCAGCTACTGCACTGAGCCGTACTCACCATGTGAGCAAACCATTTTAGATATCCCAGCCCTCACATGATATCAAATGATTACAAGGGCCATCCAGCCAAATCCTGAAGACCCACAGAATTTGTCAGAGTAAAATGGGTTTGTCTCTAGCTACTGGGTTTGCTAGAGAGCAGTGGAAATATAAAGTCAGACAATTTTGGAGGCTCATGCTTGTAACCCCAGCATCGAGGAAGCTAAGGCAGGAGAATTAGTTTAAGGTCAGACTAGGATCCAAAGTGAGACCCTATCTCAAGAAAAGAAAGAAAGAAAATAGGGGGCTAGAGAGATGGCTCAGTGATTAAGAGCACTGGCTACTCTCCTAAGATCTTGAGTTCAATTCCCAGCAACCACATGGTGACTCACAACCATCTATAATGAGAAGGTGCCCTCTTCTGGCCTGCAGGCATACACTGCAAACATAACAAACAAACAAACAAACAAATCTTTTTTAAAAAAAGAAAAAAGAAAAAGAGGGGGTTGGAAAGGTGGCTCAGCAGCTAAGAGTACTGTCTGCTCTTCCAAAGGTCCTGAGTTCAATTCCCAGCAACCACATGGTGGCTCACAACAATCTGTAATGAGATCTGGCGCCCTCTTCTGGCTGGCAGGCATACATGAAGGCAGAATACTATATACATAATAAATAAATTAGTAAAGAAAAAAAAATAAATCCCAAGCCAATCAGGTCTGCAAGACCTTGAATTTGGGTTCCCTTACCTCTTTGACCACATCTCTTTCAGGTCCTTCACTCAAATTGAACCCCAGCTACCCCAATTCCTCTCTGCTGCTTATATGAGCCAAGTACCCAGGCAAGTTCCTATCTCAGGTCTTCAGGCCATTGAACACATTTGTTTCTCTTCCTGTACCTTCTCTTCAGTATCTGCATAAATGGTGGCTTGCTTTCCTTGAACCTCTGGCTATATACCACCTGAGCAAACGTTTTATTTTTTTTAAAGCAATGTTGGAGAGCAAAAATGTCTTCATGAATGCTAAATAAGAGCTCTGTCACTCAGTTCTGTTCCAACCCTCAAAAGTTGATTTAGATCTTTGTGCAAGTCAATTTTGATGGTATAGGCCTATAATTCTGTCTTTGCCTCCTGAGTGCTGGGATTAAAGGCGTGTGCCACCAGGCAAGCTAAAGTATTTAAAGAAAGGGTAAGGAATATGAAGAGAGTAAGTAAGTCATGCAAGGATGGGAAATACAGGGCATCTGGTTTCTGTATGGTGCTTTGTTGACTTTGAATTTCTTTCTTAAAAAATATTTATTTATTTATTTATTTATTTATTATGTATTCAATATTCTATCTGTGTGTATGCCTGCAGGCCAGAAGAGGGTGCCAGACCTTATTACAGATGGTTGTGAGCCACCATGTGGTTGCTGGGAATTGAACTCAGGACCTTTGGAAGAGCAGGAAATGCTCTTAACCGCTGAGCCATCTCTCCAGTCCCAACTTTAAATTTCTTAAAGGCTAATATACAAAAAAAAAAAAAGCCGCTGAGAAACACTGAATTATGGAATCTTCTAAATTAAATCAACTTATATATATCATAAGAATGTCTTCACTTCAGAGTGGAAGTCAAAAAAAATATGTTGCATTGGGAGAGAGGTTATGTCCTTGTTTCCACAGGAAACAAAAATCTATGATTCTCTTCAAAATTAATGAAGACCAGATTTCCGGGGAGTCCTCCTGAAAATCTTGACTACAGATAGGAAAAAAAGAAACCAAAAGTAGTCAGTCACCTTGAGTAGAAAGCGCCACGGGCCAAGCAGGGACTGTAGGGGCGTGGAAGCGCAGACTGAGAAACGCAGACCACCAAGGCACTGCTCGTTTGTTACTCCAGTTCTGATCACCTCCTGTTCCAGGGGTCTAATCAGGCCTGTGTCTGCCTTCCTCCTGAGTCGCCCGGAGGCCCCATCTAAACAGCCTTCTTGCAGCAGCTCCCCTCTCCAGGTGGCCAGCAGGGAATTCCAGACCAGTGTTGTTTCCCGTTGCTGTTTTCCTGTGCCATTCTGGGCTTTGCCCTGTCTGAGGCCATGGGGCTCTTCTGTTTGATGGCTGCCTTCCTCATCCTCTTTGCCATGTGAGGCTCCATGGGGTCACCCAGCTGTCCCTGCTGCTTCAACTCCATGCCAGTTCTGGTGCTGGAGTGTGCTAAGCTTTACCATTAAACAATAACGTTTCTAAAAAAAGAAAAGAAAAAAGAAAAAAAGAAAGAAAGAAAGGAACCAAAAAAGACTATTACATATATGCTGATCCCTCAACATGGAACTAGCTCAGAAACTGGATAAGACATGATAAATCTTGTTGACTGCAGTGTCCTCATGACGTATTATTACATGTCATCCTTTCATATGTTTGGTTATACAGTCCAAATGGACTAACAGAGTTGACAGATGCCTTTTATCTGCTCAAACATAAAACAAAAGGCTGGGCCGTGGTGGTCCATACCTTTAATCCCATCACTTGTGAGGCAGAGAAAGGTGGATTTCTGTGAGTGTGAGGTCAGCCTGGTCTACAAAGTGAGTTCAGGACAGGCTCCAAAGCTACACAGAGAAACCCTGTCTCAAAAAATAAAAAAGGAACATACTCTATATCTGTTTTACTCTTAAGATATTTTTGTATATTGATACAAATTTAAGAATATTTTTGTTATGCTGTTTGTATGTGTCTTTTCTTGTTAAAGGTACCTATGCACCTCATTTAAAAATATAATGTATAATTAAGAAATACAGGTTATCTGTTAGTCATCTATAATTCTATAATAATCAAACTTGTAGTTATGTTTTCAAGGTTAAACAGATATATTTTAGATGGATAGGTGGTCTTCTAACATTTCAGAGACCTACAGAATGTGGTATTTAAGATGTTTTAAAAGAACATAAGGCCTTTAATGTCTGCTCCTGCAGCAACAATTTTTTTGGAGCTTGCTTTCACTGTGGTAAAGTTGATCACTGGACAAGAAACTGCCCTTGCCTTGACAGTATGCTACCCAAACTGGCCAAGCAGGATACACAAAAGAAGGTGACTGCTAAAATTTGTCAAGACAAGGTAGGATAGTCCTTCCACATTCCTGCTTCATAGAAAAGTCTATTCTAGGCCTGTAGGCCTAAGAAGAATGCCCCAACATTGCAGAGGGACCTGGGATGATTGTCCAGGCAGTCAGTTGTCTCCATCATTTCTATAGTTTAGAAAGTTGCATGCTCTGCACTTCCTATTTACTCAGATAATATTATATCCTTCTTGGGTCTCTGATAGGGTTGAAGAATAGATACCTATAGTTATTGTTTTCCTTAGTTATGATAGTGGCCTCTAGTGATCTTCAAGCAAGCTTTGTTAGATTATAAGTAAAATATCACTACACTTCTGTACTTTATGTCTCATGTGCCATGGTATTCATGGAGGTCAGTTTTCCCTTCCTCCCTCCCTTTCTTATAAGACAGTGTCATGAGCCAGAGAGGTGGCTCAGCAAATAAAGGCATTTGCAATGCAAGCCTGGTGACCTGACTTGGATCCTCAGAACCCAGGTAAAGGTGGCAAAAGAGAACAAATTCTCCAAGTTGTCCTCTGACCTCCACATCATGTCATGGCATGAGAACACACACACATCATACATAAAACCACACACACACACAATAACACAGCACTCCATTGCACACATACAAAAGGAAAACTATACGGCTGTTGGAGGCTGGAGGTAGTGGTGTGTGCATGCAATCCCAGAATTCATGAAGAAGCCGAGGCAGAAGGACAGAAAGGAAGTGAGCTAAACAGTGAGGCCACCTTAAACGACGAACTCTCAAGGTGGATGACTTTGGGAGCTGTGCCACACAATGGCTGCTTTTAATGCCCCCAAGTTGCACTGAAAGAGGGTTAAGATGGTAATTTTTTATTATATAATTTTGTTTGATTTATTTATTTATTTTTATTATGCATACAACATTCTGCCTTCATGTATGCCTGCACGCCAGAAGGGGGCGCCAGATCTCATTTCGGATCGTTGTGAGCCACCATGTGGTTGCTGGGAATTGAACTCAGGACCTCTGGAAGAGCAGCCTGTGCTCTTAACCACTGAGCCATCTCTCCAGCCCCTATTATATAAATTTTTACCAAGTTTGTAAGTTATTGGTGCTTAAAAAAAATGACTCAAGGGTTCCCAATTTTCTGTAAGCAGGAAGCAAATGGAAAAATCTTGCTCCCCGTGATTGTTCTGGAGCTCACTGCCTTCCAGTGGCGCCTCACTTGTCTCCTGCCCTGCAATTATCAGCTTCCCTCAGCAGCGCAGGCTCAGCTTAGCCTATGAGGCATCAGGTCGTAGAATGAGACAGAGTGGCTGCGGATTTGGGGCTCTACCGTCTTTGGATTTCTTCACTTACCTTGATTTGACATAATTACCTCGTCTAAAATGGTAGCCCCCTCAGCCACAGGACACTATCACCTTTGTCTATTCATTGTGTGTCCATTCACTGAAGAGCAAGGGGCTGTGACTTCCTCATTGATGTATCTTCTTCTTTTTTTTTTTAATTTTATTTCCAGACAGGGTTTCTCTGTAGTTTTTGGTGCCTGTCCTGGAACTAGCTCTTGTAGACCAGGCTGACCTCAAACTCACAGAGATTCGCCTGCCTCTGCCTCCTGAGTGCTGGGATTAAAGGCGGGTGCCACCACTGCCCGGTGAATCTTCCATCTTTAAGATGGGGCTTGGTGCTTAGTGGGTGTCATCAGCTTGCTGCAACAGGGGACCGGAGAGATAGCTCCATGGTTAAGAACTGTTGTTCTTCTTGCGGAGGACCAGAGTTCCCAGGATCCCATCAGCAGGGTTTCACTACTCCTTTAACTCCGGCTCCAAGGGATCTGATGCCCTCTTCTGGCCTCAATGGACAACACCGTGCACATGCAAATACAGGCCCACACCCACAAACTTATAAATAAAAATAAAATGTATCTTTTAAAATAATTTACTTTTATTTCATTTGCATTAGTATTTTGCCCCCATGTATGTCTGTGTGAAGGTATCAGATCTTGGCGTCAGAGACAGTTGTTAGCTGCCATGTGGGTGCTGAGAATTGAACCCAAGTCCTCTGGAAGAGCAGTCAGGGCTCTTAACTGCTGAGCCATCTCTCCAGCCCCCACTGGTTTTTTGAGACAGGGTTCCTCTGTGTAGTTTTGGAGCCTGTCCTGGAACTTGATCTGTAGATCAGGCTGGCTTCAAACTCACAGAGATCCTCCTGCCTCTGCCTCCAGTGCATGCCCTGGGATTAAAGGCATGCCTGCCACCATCGTCTGGCTAAAATGTATCTTAATAATATAAAATTAAAATAAAAATCTGTCACAATATGAGTAAGTTTGTCAGTTTATAAAAACATACAAGAAGGAAAGCCTAGTGGAGCAGGTCACAGGCAAGTATGACTTGACAAAAAAGCAAAGTAACCAGGTGGCTTTTTTCAGTGACAAGGGAAGGCTGCACCGACCTCCATCCCAGGCCTCTTTCCATTCTGAGTTTGTTTCTTGTAGAGACAGAGACCCTTGGGTTCAGGTTTTCTGGAGCAGAAAGAAAAGAACTTGACATTTAGTTAAAAGGAGGCCAGAAACAACTGAGGGCCAGAAACTGGTTGCTTAGAAACCTCTGAGGATTGGGAAGAGGGTGGGCATTCAGAGCTAGGCAACCTAGAAGGAGCTAAAAGGACAGGTTTGCCAGCAAACACCTCTCCCGCCCTCTTACAGACTCCTAGAGGGCCGGGCTGGGTATACTCTCGGGAGACCTCTAGCCCAGCCGCCCCGGTGCATAGCTGGGGAAACTCAAGTCTCCAACACCTTCAACAAGAGCCGTAGCAAATATCATGGCTGTGTACTGTCACCATGGAGTGGCCAGGGGTGGCTGAGGCAGTCTGGAAGTAGAGCTAGTGACTGAAGACGTGTCTACCAGGGTGAAGGAGCCAACCGCAACAAGGCCTTGAACTAAAGTCAAGAACTTGGGGACTGAACCCTGAGAGCAGCGGGAAGTCTGGGAAGGTGTTCATCATTGAACACTGTCTGCATTTTCCAAAGGCCCAGGGGTTCCAAAGACTGTAGCGTTGGAGACCTCGGGTAAAATCCAAACACCTCAAGGCCCTTCCTGTCAGTCCACACTACACCCTGCAGCCAGTTTCTGGGTCGGCCACTCCTGCTAGAGCCGAGCCTTTGTTGTCACTATATGGAGGACTCTGTACCTGGCTCTGCCTCCCCTCCTATTCCAGCTAGACAGTTCACTATGCTGAATTCATAGAGGGTATCGCAGAGCAGCTCACCCCAGCCTCATGATGGCTGAGATTCCAGCGCCTCTAATAGCTATCAGGAACACAAATGACCCTAGGCTGAACTGTCCCCAAGTTTCTGCATTTGTACATCCGGTGTCAGGCCTCAGTCATCCACTATAGCACCTATGCAAGGTCGTCCTCCATGCTTCGTCACCTGACAGCCTCAGTACTGGCCTTCTTACCCTGGAAACCCTGCAGCATCCCTCCTGCTACCTGCTGTTCCTCACAAGGGGACTGCAAAGCCCAGCCTGGACCGAGGGGGAAGTTCAAGGGACAAGGTCAGAATTTGTAGCCGTACTCTAAAATCACCATCTGCTGAAATTTCAGGTCACAAGGGTGAGCTGACTGTGCCCTGCCCTGAATTTACATTCCACTGAGCCATTTACTGTCATCAGATAAGTTCAAGCCTGGGTTTATGTCTCTTTAGATCTGTAAGGCCAGGGAAGACCATGAATGTTTGTCTTTTTCACTTTTGGATATCTAGTGACTAAGACTCACCTGGCTAAAGCACATTCTTAAGCAACACTGGGGCTTGGGGTAGAGTTTAGTTGCTAGAGCACATGCCTAGTACGAATCAAGACTGGAGTTCAAGCCTCAACACCACGTAAACCCAGCATGGTGGTCTATGTCTATAGTTCCAGCACTCAGGAGGCCAGCCTGGGCTACAGTGAGACTTTGTCACCAAATCAAAATGAGAGCTAGGTGTGGTTGACAAATACCTTTCATCTGAGCACTCTGGAAACAGAGGCAGATCTCTGAGTTCAAGGCCAGCCTGATCTGTACAGTGAGCTGCAAGCCAGTGCAAAAGGTTGGGGATGGCTTAAACCATCCCCATGGAGCATAACCCCAGAAATGCCATGGACACTCCTTAGAGGTGAGTTCTTCACTCTCACCTGACCTCCACCTACCCAGCCTGCCTTCTACTCCTCACTCGCTAGATGTCACTAAAGTCCCTATGTCTTCCCTGCTTCAGGGCATCCGAAATGGAAGCTGCCTCTCTTCTAATGCTCCCAACACCTTCAGTGTGATGCAGTTAAGTTCTGCAGAGTGCAGAGGACCAGCCAAGTCTCTCAGCACAGACCATGGCAAGGACACTCACCGAGCTCACTTCCTTTGTGCCTTTGCCCAGGTAGGACTGATAACTACCTGCCGCAGCCCGGTGAGCAGGCTTCGAAAGGGACAACCTCAGGGCTGGTGTGGAGGGTCTGGAGAAGGGAGCCGCCTTTGGGAGGCGGTAGGGTAGGTTTCCGAGGCGCCCTAACTGCTACTGTTAAGTCAGTGACCTCATTCCCTCCATCAACCTTGAACCCTTCCAGAAGCAGACACCAAGACTGAGTTGGGGGTGTAAGATGTTTATTAGGATGAACACCTGTGGAAAGAAGCAGGTTTTGGGCATGAAGAACTCAAAACTGCAGGAGGCCTGACAGAGCAGGGACCACAGAGGGGGCCTGGAAGGACAAACGTCTGGCAGAGTCTGCCCCACATGTACAACAATCTAGCTTAGATACTGGGGCAGGCCTACCAGGGGGAAGGGCGTGGCCTTGGGCAAGTTGCTATCTGCCAGGGACTGACCTTGTTGGAGGGCATTCACTCACTCCAGTCTAGGAAGCCCTTCCTTGAACCAACTACCGTTTGGCACACACCCTGCCATCCCTACCTTTTCAATTCTACCTCTTGACAGAGACTTTCCCCCTCCAGGTTGCTTCCAAGCAGAAGCAGGGAAGATGCCCTTTGAAAACCCACACCCAGTCTTGGCTTGTCGGAATATGGGCTTTGTCTAGAGCCTAGGCACTCACTGGACCTGGCAGACAAGGCTTGAGGGGCGAAGGTACAGAGGGCCAAGGAGGAACAGAGTTAGAACCCCCTAAGACTCATGACCTGTGGCCCTCTGGTCACACGGGAAGCATACACTGCAGGCCGTGGCTGATGCTTCTCGAAGCGCTGGGAGGGTACATCTCTGTGTACATCTAAGGGTACATCTCTGTGTACTTCTAGGATCCCTCCTACTCTACAAACGAAGCAATACAATTTACGGAGTCACCTCAAGCATGATTTCACTCTGAAAATACCAATGTGATTCTCACGAGACACACACAGACAGCAGTTCCAGGAGCTAGGCTCTGAGCACAGCTGCCCAATCCTCGCTAAACAGTCAAATTGACCCCTTTGGGTCAGTCCAGCCTGCACACCTGTCTCATCTGACCTAGGGACTTAAAAAAATTTTGCATGAGTTTTTATTTTGCAACTACAAGGACTTGTTTCCTGCATCTCTTGAAAAATGTGGCTATCTGGCTGGGGGGGGAGTGGGGGACTAGCACCCTGGCACTGTCATGAAACCAGGGTCTGCCCCAGCTTGGCTCTCCCACTTCTGCCTGCCTGGCCACTCTAAAGATGGGTTTGCCGTCTTTAATGAAGGCAAGGATTCCTGAGACAGAGGGTAACAGAGGCCCGGGAAGGATCCAGCTTTCCCGGCACCAGCCCATACTCTAGGCACTTGAAGCTGACCAGGGTGAGAAGCACACACATGCAGAACCACAGGGCAAGGTCGGGGCAAATACACTTTATTCAGTCCTGGCATCAGACTGGCGAGTCCTGCTGTGGGTGCCAGCGCCCCAGAGGAGGGGTTCCCTCCTCTCAGCTATGAGACTAGTTCTCCAAAGACCACAGACAGTGACATCTCTTCACTCACATGACGTTTCCGTTTTTTTTCATTGTCTTTTTTGTTACTTGTTTTCTTAAAAAAAGAAAAAAAAACAAAAAGGAAAACAGAAAGAGAAAAGAGAGAAAGAGCGCAAGAAAGGCCCAGAGCCGGAGCACCAAGCTTTAAGGAGGCAGCTGGTGGCTTTGTCAGCGAAGGGAACGCGTGGGGCAGAGACCTGCAGAGACCCAGGGCAGGGGTCGAGGAGGACTCTGGGACCGTTTGTTCCTGAGATTTGTGTGTGTGTGAATGAGTGTGTGTGCGCCACCCAAAAGGTGAACACACGCCGGTGAGATACAGGTAGTGAAGGCAGAGGGGATGAGGAGGCCAGAGGGGCGGGGCTCAAGCGGGAGACCAGTGGAGCAGACTTGGCACCCGGGCAGGGCTCCGGAGGGCGACCTAATCTCAATACAGCTTCCTAACTACAGCAGCGTCACCCCTATTTCTCACAAGGGAAGACCGAGGTGCAAAGCACCCACGTCCACTAGCTCAGTCCTGTCCCCAGTCGCCCTGGCCTGGTCTCTCCTCAAGCCACTGTTGAGACGAGGGCCTCATTCCTGCCACCCCTGTCTGCTGGTATGCCTGTCCTAAACCCTAGCAAACAACGTGCTTCAGTTTCTCCCACTGAATCCTGCAGCTGTGGTTGTCGAGACTGGATCTGAGTGATAGGAAGGGGCGATGGACTTAGGGAGGAGCCCAGGCAGAGAGGATGCCCTGAGCTGATAGGGCACTTCCCGAGGAGGGGGATTGAGGGGGCAGCAGGAACTCTGTCCCCAGACTGGTAGGTGTCTTGGTTCTGAGTTCTCTTGGACAATCCCATCTTGGTGGATTTCCAGACAAAGACCTAATTCCAAATTCCCACTTGGGGAAAGGAAGTTTCCGGCGACCAAGATGGGCTGTAAAGGCAGTCACGCGGTGGAGGGTGGTGGTGGGCGTGGGTGACCCCAACATAGAAAAGGGGTTGACACTTGCAGAGTTTAGGGCTGGCTAGTTTCTATCTCTCCCTTTGACTGCGCCTCCCATTAAGGCAGTAACGCCCCATTGGGTCGAGAGGAAGCCACGGGCTCCGGGATCAAAGGATTTCTTAGGATTGCTCTATATTAGACCCCTCCCATTCGAAGTTGGCCACAGAGGCCTGCAGCTCAACTGGGACCAGGCCCCTCCAAGAAGCATCAAGCATGCGCAAGAAGGGGACGGTTCAGCTGAGGGGTTGGGCCTCGAGATCCTAGGGGGCGGGGGGGGGGGGGACGGATGCCCTACCCGCCCCTCCAGGAGAGGAGGAGACCGGGAGGAGCGCCGGACCGCCAGACCGCAGCGCCCCCTTAACCACAAAGGCAGGCCCGGGAGAGGGCGGAGGGATTTTGGAGCAAAGGGGCGTGCCGCCCGGCCACGAGGAGGGGCGTGTGCAAAGTGGGGGGGAGGGGTTCAGGTATGTAGGAGGAATGGGAGGTGTATCCGAGGGGGGTTGGCTGCTGGTGGCTACGCGGGACAAGACTGGATGGGGAGGGGCTTAGATGTCAGGGAGAAGGTGGGGGTTGGGCTGCCTTGGGGTGTGTCTGCGGGGGAGGGGTATGTCTGGATCTGTGAGGGGGATGGGCACGACTAGGAGGGGGGAGGCTGCGCGGGAGATGGGGTGCCAGCCTCGGCCTCCGAGGGGCCCCAATACCTGATTCCTGTATGTAAACAGCTGGTTTGGGGGCGTGCGCGCCCCGCTGACGATGGGCTCAGTAGGTGAAAACCAGGTCGGCGATACTAGACGGGCGCCAGTCCCCTGCGATCATCTCGGTAACCTCAGGGGTACAGTAGTCCGGGAACTCGAAGTGTGATGTGCCCGAAGGGGGCAGCAGGTCCGGGTCGCGGTCCAGGGCGCTGCAGTCCAGGCCGGCGGGGCCCGGGGGCATCCTGGACAGAAAGCCCAGGGGCTCCTCCCCCGACGCCACCGTCTCCTCTTCGCCCTCTTCTGCTGTAACAGCCTCCTCCTCCTCTTCCTCGGGCTCCTCGTCCTCCGACAGGGTCGGGGAGGCGGCGCTGGCGGCCGCCCCCTCGCCGGATGGCCCCTGCGCGCGCTCCGCGGGTCCGCGGGCGGCGCGCCCCGCCGGGACCATCCTCCACAGCTCGCGCCCGGGGGTCTCCAGCAGGCGCACTTCCAGCAGCTCCTCCTCTTCGTCCTCGTCGTCGTCCTCAGGCGCCGCCGCGCCGCCCCCCAGAGGCCCTCCCGTCGCTCGGCGGCCCCCGCGGCCCGGCAGCTGCGGCCCGGGTTTCAGCCGGCTGCCGCCACCGCCGCCTCCGGGGGGGCGGGGCCGCGCCTTGGCGGGCGCCCCCTTGCTCTTCTTGCGAGGCCGGTACTTGTAGTCCGGGTAGTCCGCCATGTGCTTGAGGCGCAGCCGCTCCGCCTCCCGTACGAACGGGATCTTCTCCGAGTCCTGAAGCAGCTGCCAGCGGCGGCCCAGGCGCTTGGAGATCTCAGCGTTGTGCATGTCGGGCCACTGGTCCATGATCTTTCGCCGCTCATGCTGCGACCACACCATGAACGCGTTCATGGGCCGCTTGATGTGGCCGCTCGGGGTCTTGCACCAGCCGGGCTCGCGCGCCCCCTCGGCGGCCGGCCCGGGCCCCGGGGGCGGCGGCCCGCCGTCCCGCTTGGCCCGCGCGCCCCGCTGCTGCACCATCGCGCCGGGCCCGGGCCGCTAGACGCCGCCGGGGGCCGTCCGCATCCTCCGCGGCGGCGGTGGGGGAGGAGGCAGCGGCGACGGAGGGGCGGCCCCGCCCCGCGGCTGGGCCCGGCCCCCGCGAGCTGGGAGCGCGGCGCCCGGCGCTCGGGCCGTCTGTGCGGGGGGAGGTCAGCGGCGCGGGCTCAGGCGGGCTCAGCGCGTCCCCGCCGCCCCGGGCCAGGAGAGCTCCGCCGCGCGCCGCGCATTGTTTTGCGGGACCGAGGACTCGAGCCTCGCAGGGCCCCACGGGCTACGGTCGCGGCCTGGCGCTCCTCTGCGGCCCCGCGCGCGCTTGCCCGCCCGCCGCCGCCTTCCAGTGTCTTTCTCCCCGCGCGGCCCCGAAGGCGCGCGCGCTCCCCTCCCCCTCGCCGTCTGCGGGCCGCTGCGGCGCGCGCGGGGCCGCCCCGTGTAAACACCGAGGTGCCCGCTCGGGCAGCGGCCGGGCCACGCCTCGCGCTAGGTGTCGCGTCACCCGTTGCTGGGCAGAGAACTCGGCATTTGCATCTCCCAATCGCTGGCTGCCTGGGCGGGGCGGTCTCGTGCCTGGGATGGGATGGGATGGGGTTTGGGGGGAGGGGGGAGACGGATGAGGTCGGTTTCTTTTCTTAGGACGGGGGTTGGAGTGAAGGTGGGGCGACATGGAGCGCTTCCCATCTGGCCCTCAAAGCTTTTCTGTCTCCGCCTTGCTTTTGCATGTTTAGATTACTCAATAACACCTGCAGCCAGGTAGGACTCTCCTCCCTGTCTCTTTCTGGGACACAGATGGACTGCCACAGAGCAGCGTTGATGGGGGTAGGGGACCGAGACTCAGCAAAGCTTTTAGGGGACAGACTCACCTTGTCTTGGATGGATCCCCTCCCTGCTACACACACGGTCCAGCCACAAACAGGCTTAACAAATGCTTTGGGGGCAAATAATGGTTTTTATTTTATCTTTTATCTTTGGGGAGCTAAAGGGATCCCCAAGGGACCAGAACGCCCGCTTTCCAAAGACAAGCCGCAGGACGCGCGCTGCCACTAGAGTCTGTCTGGCCGTCCCAGCGCGCTCCCTAGCGCACCGAGGGGCAGGGCCACCCTGCACCGGGAGCCGAGCGACCTCGTGCGTTTCTTTCACCCCGGGCGCGTCCTGGATCTCGCCCAGCTCGCGCTGCCAGTCCACGCGGGGCGGGTGTGCGCCTCGCCCTGCCCAGGGCGGAGCCTTCCTGGGGGCGTGACCGAGCGGGCTGCAGGCGGCGCGTGGCGGGGAGGGGCCGCGCTCTCCGGGCTCACCACGTGTGAGCCAGTTGTAGCACCACCCGGCGCGTGCAGCCCTAAGGGGAGGTCACCTTCATGGCGCTTGTGCCCGGGCGATGGGAGGGGGCGCTGAGGCCTCACCCCTGTAGGCCCGAACTGGGCGGGGTCGGTCGGGTCCGTGACTCGAAAGTGACATTTTCTGTAGGAGAATGGGCATGGTTCAGGGTTGGCAGCAAGTAGTATACCTCCCTCAACTCTGGGCGCCGAGAGAACTGAGTGTGGGGTTGAGTGTGCTTCGGCAGAGGTTCGAGGAGCCGGGTGGTGCTCTGGGAGGCTGGCGAGCGGGTGGGTGGAGCGTCCCTAGTGGGAGGGGGCAACTCTAAAAGGCAGAGATGCTGGCAAGGTTTTCACTCTGCTCCCGCCCAGGGCCCCTCTTCGCCTCATTGGAAGCTAGAAATCACTGGATTTTAATCTTCCCAACTGCGGCCTGGGCGGTTCTTTGTTCAATAGAGTCAGACTAACGTTCACTTCCCAGCCCCTCCTTTTGCTTATCTTGAAGTGCAGATAATGCTGTTTCTCCTTGGCTCAGTGGCCTTATGGATTAAGTGGGATAATCTATGTAAACACGGCCTTGACGCCTAGCAGAAAGTACAAGTTATCTGGAATTAGATTTCCTAGTAGTTAGCACAGGTCACCAGCAGTGCACAGGTACCAACTTCATGAGAAAAACATTTGGTGGGGTTGGCATGAATTTAACCTTTCAAAAAAGGTATCAAAACAGTGGTCATAGTGTGTTCATGTAAATTCCGGAGGCAGCGCCCAGCGCAATCTCTCATGCTTATAATCCCAGAAGCAGTCAGGATGAGGCAGAAGGATGACTCTTAAATTTGAGGCTAGCCATGGCTAATATTCGAGACCTTTTTTTTTTTTAATTAGTACTTTTGCAATTTACTAGTCAAGGTAGTTAAAGTGACATATGGGGAGCCAGTGAGATAGTTTAGCAGTTAATGTCACTTGTTACCAAGCCTGACAGCCTAAGTTAACATCCAACCCCACAAGGTGGAAGTAGAACACTGACCCCCACAAGCTGCCCTATGACAGGTCATTCTCATTCATTCTCTGCCTGTCTCTCCTCTACACAGACACAACGTAGGTAAATACATGTTTTAAGGTGTCATAAAGATGGCTAGCAGAGCTTCCTTTAGTGCTTAGAACCTCTCTACAGGCATTTTTTTTAAAACCCTGTAGTACTAACTACCTTTAGGCTAGTGTCTTATTAGTCTTTCCCAACCATGCTCTTGGTCAGATTTACTTGGTCCAGTTGCTTCATTGTTCTCAGGAGAAAAAAAATACACATCAATTATTCCACTGCCTTTCCCTTCCGTCTCCCACACATGTGCTCGTCTTCCAGTTACTAATATCTCTCCATAGCTAAGTCCTCTGATGGGGGCTGCATGGTTATAGATGACCTGACAGAGTTTGGTCTTCTGGTGGGGGGATATTCTGCCTTCCCTAATACAGGTGTCAAGGACAGAGAGAAATGTCATCGCCCAATTTTTCTCCCTCCTCAAGAGACATTTACGCAGGTAGACAGACTTTCTAAGCTCCCCCTAAAGGAGAGGACATTAAACATGCCAGGCGTTGGGTCTGAAGCCAGGGCTACTGAGGTGCAGAGCTGACTAAAACAGAGGCTCCCCTATTGGACTGCATTCATTTCGGGGCTGAGGGTTGGCCACAGAAGGCTCTCTGGAGACCGGAGAACAGCTGACGGCAGTCATTTCTCTCTTCCCATCATGTGCGTCTTGGGGATTCTCACCTTTACCAGCTGAGTCATCTCATTTGCTGGTGGCCCTTGAGGAGCAACTGGAGGAACGGAAACAGAAGAAAGCGAGAAGCGCGAGTGCCTAGCACAGATGAGAGCAGAGGTGTTCCCACTGGTGAATCAGGGAAGGGTGGCGTGTGGAATCTGCCTTGATTTCAGCGGCTCACGGTGCTGCTCAGGCTCACTTTAAACCTCGCGGCTCCATTAACCCTTTTCCCACCACAGCCTCCCGAGGTCCTAGAGTAATCCCACCCTACCCACGGGGGATAGGTTGTAAGACCCTTGCCACGGTGCTTTGAAGTTATGACTAGCACCCAAGTTTGCGTATACCGTTTCCCCAGTGCACAAGGGTTTGACAGCTTTCCCATGGTAACGAAGCACATGGCTCGTTGTACTGGTAGCTTCTGGAATCGGAGGCACAACAGCAAAACTAGTATGCATTCTTTTACTCTCAATTTCTCTTTTTTAAAGATTCACTTGTGTGACAGGTGTGTGCAGAGAGATGTCGTAACAGAGGCCGCAGTGTGACTCAGTGGGTAGAGTTCTGGCAAAGAATACAAGAAGCCCCGGAGTTTCGATTTTCAGATCCCCAGAACTACACAAAACCAATTGTGGTGGTACACCCTTACAGTGTCAGCACTCGGAAGGGGTAAGGCAGAGGGACCAGAAGTTCAAGGTCGTCCTCTGCTGTACAAGCTGGAAGACAGCCGGGGCTACATGAGGTCTAGCTGGAGTAAATGAGGAATGGATGGATGAATAAATGGCTTGTTCCCTTTAGTGGTGCTCTTAGAAGCTGGTGGAAGTTTCCTAAAGGGGAAGGTCTTCAGGTCCTGGAAGAAGATATTTAAATGCCCATCTTGCTCTGTTTCCTTTGTTTTGTTTTGTTGCCATACCCACCTACCATGCTGTGTTCTCTGGTTTCTACAGCCAATATCAATCAATCGTGAAAGGAAACCTCCCAAACTCTCAATTGAAAGAAACCTCTTCATAACTTGATTGTCTCAGGTAATTGTTAGAGTGGCTGAAAGCTGACTTTTCATTCACACACACCCCATCTTCACCCCTGCCTGACTAACTTCTCATTCACACTCCCCCCATCTCCACCCCTGCCTGTCTGACTTCTCATTCACACTCTCCCCCCCTTCCCATCCCTGCCTGACTAACTTCTCATTCACACTCCCCCCCATCCCCTCCCTGCCTGTTTCTTTAGGATAAGTTTACAGAAAGATACTCAGCTGTCTAAAGATGCATACATTTACTGGCCCTGGAGAGCTGCCTCAGTGAATGAGACCAGGTACTGCTCTTCCAGAGGACCTGAGTTTGATTCCCAGAACCTAAACTGAGTGGCTTACAACTGCCCGTTAAACTCCAGCTTCGGGGATCTTGCCCCTTTGGCCTCGGTGTGTGCACATACCCATACATATAATTTGAAAGATAAACACACATTTAGGGCTGCATGTATAGCTCACTGGTAGAGCATGCGCTTACATGAATGAGGCTCTGGGTTTAATACCAGGCCCAAACCAAAATAACAAAAGATACAGCTATATCAGATGTTCCATAAGCATGCAACCTTGGATTCTGGCTTGCTTTTATTTATGTATTCACTATTATACTTTATTTATTTATGTATATGCGTGTACACATGCATGCATTCCACGGCAAGTAAAAGGTCAGAGGACAACCTCTCTCCTTCCAGAATGTGGGTCCTAGGGATTAAACTCTGGTCATTATGTCTGGCAACCGTGTCTTAACCTGCTGAGCCATCTCGCCAAACGCTTTATTTCTGTAGTGTACTTCGCTCATTGTCACCTGGGGCAGACGACTTGGAAACAGTTACTGTGTTCCAATGGCCTTTTCAAGTAGCAGTCCTAAACTAGAATGAACAGTACTAATACAATAGTGGCCAGAAAAAATACAGAGAGTGACAATATCTCTGATTGAACTTTGTATGTCATTATCGCGGTCGAGGCAAATACTACATCCAAGCACAAGAAGTGGAAGAGACAGCGGAAGACACGGCTCTGGTGAAGATGCTTCCAAAGGTCTAATTCCCAGCACCCACGTGGTGGCTCACGACATCTGTAGCTCCAGTTTTAGGGACTTCAGCACTCATCTGGCCTCTGTAGACACCAGGCACACACAAGGTGCACAGCCATACATGCAGGCGAAATTCACATAATACAGTAAGAAAAAAGGTGGAGCTCAAGGCCAGCCTTGTCTCTGTGAGTGTCAGGCCAGTCAGGGCTACTTGTGTTGAGACCCTGTCTTAAAAAAACAAAATGGAGGGCTGGAGAGATGGCTCCATGGTTGCGAGCACTTGAACTCTTCCAGAGATCCTAAGTTCAATTCCCAGCAACCGCATGGTGGTTCACAACCGTCTGTGATGGGATCAGATTCCTTATTCTGGTATGCATGAAGACAGAGCACTCATATAACATAAAATACATGAATAAATAAATCTTAAAATAGAATGAAGAGCTAACTGGGACTGTGGCTCTGTATTCTAGCATGTGCAGGTCCCAGCCCTGGCTTCCATCCCCAGCAGAAATAAACAAAAACTGAAATAAATTAAAAATAAGTGCATGAAAGCTAATTTCAGTAACTGAATTAATTCAGTAATTACAGAAGAATTTGTTAATATAAACAAATAATAGAATAGTTTAAAATATTCAAACTGAATAAAATATTTTACTAAACAGTAAAAATTGAATTTTACTGATTTTTATGTGTATGAATGTTTTGCCTGCATGTTTATATATGTGGCATGTGTCCATGGAAGTCAGAAAGTGTTTGCTCCCCTAGAACTGGAGTTATAGATGGCTGTGAGCCCCCATGTGGTTGCTGGGAATTGAACTCAGGTCCTCTCCAAGAGCCGCCAGTGCTCTTAACCACTGAGCCATTTCTTCAGCCTGAGTTTTACTAAATTATAAACTGTATAGTTACACTTTGAAGTTTATTTGCTTTTTTTTGGTGTTTTTTTGTTTGTTTGTTTTGCTTTGCTTTTGGAGACCTGGCTGCCCTGGAACTCAGTCTGTAGACCAAGCTGGCCTTAAATTCACAGAGATCTGCCTGCATTGAGGTATCTTAAAATTTTAGGCAGGGGCCAGCAAGATGGCTCAGTGAGTAAAGGCCCTTGCCACCAAGTCTGAAGCTCTTATTTCAGTCCCTGAGACCCACATAGTGGAAGGAGAGAACCAACTCCTACAGGTTGCCCTGTGACCTCCACATAGGCACAATGGTATGTACCACCTTCTTTTGGTTTGTTTGTTTGTTGTTTTTATCCAAGTCAGGGTTTCTCTGTGTAACAGCCAGGCTGTTCTGAAACTCACTTTGTAAACCAGGCTGGCCTCAAACTCATTGCCTTCGGAGTGCTACCATGGCCTAGCAGCACGTACCTTCTTTCCTCTCCCAAAATAAATAAATGTAATAAAAAACTATTTTAAAAAAAAGTTGAAGTGGGGCTGGAGAGGTGGCTCAGAGGTTAAGAGCACTGACTGCTCTTCCAGTGGTCCTGAGTTCAATTCCCAACAACCACATAGTGGCTCTCAACCATCAGTAGTGAGATCTGGTGCCCTCTTCTGGCCAGCAAGCATACAGACAGACAGAACACTGTATACATAATAAATAAATAAATCTTAAAAAAAAAAAATTAAAGTAAAATGTTTCAAATGGTCACATGAAATTACAGGATGGGGATACCTTAAGCCCAGATTCTTCAGTCTCAGAGCCAGGGTGTTATCATTGTTTATCCCGAGTCTGCTGTGTAAACGCAAACTCATATAATAACGAAGGGAGACAAGTCTGTACAGGAATCAGATGTGTGCAGGGAGGAATTTTCCTCAAAACGAGTGCAGGCAGCTGCCTCTGGCTTCTGGGGGTTAGGGATGACTGTGACTGGAGGTGATTTGAATTAATTGGCTTGTAGAATGTTACCTGTCACAGGCGGGAAGCCATGTAGAGCTTACAGTTAAAACTCAAGCTGGGGCCAGGTGACGGCGCACACTCGGGAGGCAGAGATAGGCGGACCTCTGTGAGTTCGAGGCCAGCCTGGTCTACAAGTGCTAGTTCCAGGACAGGCTCCAAAGCTACAGAGAAACCCTGTCTCGAAAAGCTAAACAAAACAAAACAAAACAAAAAACCAAACCAAACCAAAACAAAAACACCCTCAAGCTGGACCATCAGCGTGATCTTGTAGCAGAGAGATTTTCTCTGGCATGGCTCAGAGCTGAGAGGGCACTGGGTTAACAAAAGGCAGACTGCATTTTAATTGTTTTTAAGATTGATTTTTATGTGTCTTGAATGTTTTGACTGCATATCTGTGTGCACACAACGTGTGTGTGCCTGGTGCCCAAAGAGGCTAAAAGAACTGAAGGTATAGACAGTTGTGAACACCATGTGGGTCCTGTTTCTTTGGGACAAGGTCTCACTCCCTCTGCCTCATCTGCATTTGCCTCCTGAGTGCTGGGATTGCAGGTGCGCAGGGAGCAGCCTGGTTTTCTTTTTATCTCTTTTGATGTGGTTGCTGGAAACTTCTAAACCACACTGTGGCCTGCTGTGCATTTCTGCCAGGCTGCGCTGACGCGGAGAGTGGAGGTTTTCCTTGTCTTTATTTGGAAAAATAAAATGCTGACAATCTCTTGCCGGTCCTGAGGTTTTAAACTGTGGGGACTTTTGGGGGTATGTGTAAATTAAAAACAAACAAATAAAAAACAACTTTGTGAAATTTCAAAGTATTAAAAACCCGAACAGTATGATGTGATAATCTCAGCACTTGGGAGGCTGATTAAGGAGGATTGCCTCATATTTGAGGCTAGCCTGGACTACAGAAGGAGATGCTATTTAAAATGATGGAGCAATGCCTGGCAACCCGAGTTCAATCCTCAGAAGTCTGGGAAAGGCTGACCTATGACCTCTGCACAATCACTGCAGTGTGGTATGCATGTGCCCATATTCGCACACAGAGACACTAAATTTTTCAAATGTACAGAGGCAGGAGCGATTGTTCAGTGGTTAAAGCACCTACTGTACAAACAAGAGGACCATATTCTAGATCTCTAGAGCCCACAGAAATAGAATGGCATGGTGCCTACAGGGGGATCCAGGGAGCAAGCTGCCCAGTGAGACTGGCATATTGGCTTGCTTTGGGTTTGATTGGGAGGCCCTGCTCCAAAGAATAAGGTGGAAGAGCGGTTAAGGGAGATTCTCGATTGCAACCTTGGCTTCCCATACAAATGTGCACACACATGAAAAGAAAAAAAACAACCCAAGTATCTAGGCTTTTAAGTTGAACTTGGTGAACTTTGTTCAGTGTCATAAGTCTCTAGGGAGTTACTTCAGTTTGCTTCTGTTCCCTCACCTGAAAAATAAGGGCGCATAATAAACACGCCCCGGGATTTGTCGATGGTTCAGTAAGTGCCGACTACCACAACAGCAATGATAGAAATACTCGATTGTACATCTACTCTTTGTATCTATTTATTTAGTTTTGAGACCCTGCCATAAGAATCAAAACAAAAACAAAAAGCACCAAGGTAAACATGGTGGCATGGACTAGAGGGACGATCAGGAGTTCAAAGTCAAGTCTGTCATACGTGTAGTTATCTCTGACCCCAGCCTGAGTTACATGAGACCCTTTCTCAAAACAAAACAATCCCAATCCAAATGAAATAAAACGAAAAGATACAGATATGGCAATGATGCAGTGTTGGGGTAAGTGGTTTGAAATAAATGAATGATGGAATTTCTTTTAGGGTCATAGGATATAAACTTCTGTAGGATATAATCGTGGGCACGCAGCTATGCATTAATTAGAATTCAACTTCGCAGCATACAGAGTGAATCTGGGGGTAGGGAGCAGGCAGTGGATCTGGAAGGAGTTAGGAAGAGTAGTGGGAGTGAAAATGATCAAAATATATTGTATGAAATTCTCAAGAAATTAATAAAAGTGAAAATTAAAGAAAAATTAATAATTTTGCAATTAGCAAGACTGAAAAATCAAGCCGGGGTGCAGTGGAAATCGAACTTAGTGTTGGGCTTTGTCTTTAGGTGTTGATGAGTGTCTGTGAGTTATGTGTGGATCAGTGACTATAAAGAAAAATCTCATCTTGAGTGAAGACAGATGCTTAGCAAACATGTAGAGTCCACTCGGTGGAGATGAAGCCTGACTCCCCCTGTCATGCAGAGTCAGCTGAGAAGAGCAACTTCCTGCCAGGGTCCACAATGAAAGAGAGAGACACCGTGGTCTTATTTGTGTGTGGGATGTATGATGTGTTGTGAGCCCATACCTGAGCAGAGGTCACAGAAGGATATCAGTGTCCTGCTCTATTTCCAACGTATTTCCTTTAAAATTCTCCCATTTACCCCCAGGACTAGGCTGGTACATGCTGGCAGCCAGAAAACCCTAGCAATCATTGGCTCAGCACCACCCCCAGCACTAGGGCAGGAGGTGTGTGCGGTGATCATGTAAGTTCTGGAGATTTGAACTCAGGTCCTCTTGCTTACCCAGCAGGTGCTCTTCCTCACCGAGCCATCCCCCCAGCCTGAAAAGGGGTAGGGGAGGGATCGTTTTATGTTGGAGAAACCTGGCAGGAACCATCTCAGCTAGGTGATCAAACTCAGCATTAACAGAGGTCTGAGAAAATGCCATGGCCAGGAGGAGCCTAATGAGACAATCTAAGGCCACATAGCAAGCCCAGTGGATCTGGGAACAGGAAAGAACGTTAGTGACTGAACCTGGTGGTATATGCCAGTTCCTCGGGCTGAGGCAGGAAGACCACAGATTCAAAAGTACAGAGAGAATTCAAAGCCAGCCAGGGTATCTGAGCAAGACCCTGCCTCTTAAAAGTAAATGGGCTGGAAATGCAGCTCAGTTGTAGAGGGCTTTCCTAATATGTGTCTGTCCTGGATTCAGTAGCCAATACTGCTCTCCTTATGTAAGAAAGTATCGGGCAACTACTTGAAACAAACAAACTGAATTAATACATGGTGCTAATTACAGAGTTAACGGTAGGTGGGGTCCATGGGAACGTTCGTATGCACAATTTTCTTATTATTCTAAAACTGTTCCAAAAAGTTTTTCTTAAAGGTTTATTTTTCTTTTATGAATGTGCTTTGCTTGCATGTATGCGTGCCCGCCATGTGCATGTCTGGTGTCTGCAGAGGCCACCATGCCCAGCTTGCAAATTATATTTAAAAGATCAGCAAGGAAGAGGGACCAAGTGATGCTGAGCTGTAACAAGGAACTTGAGAGGCCAGGCTAAAGAGGCAGCAAATTCATGGCCACCCTGAGCTGTTTAGTGAGGTCCTGTCTCAACATGCCTAAATAAATAGACAAGAACAAAGACAGATGACTCACTTCTTGATCATTTATGAAAGAAACTGGCGTAGCCAGGGTACGTAAAGCCCGTGGCCCATTATGTTCACTGCCTGAAACTATTTTAGTAGAGATCAGCATGTATTGTTTGATCTTCTAATACAGAATGAGAGCGAAGACCACTCGGGCTGCAGCTGGCAGAGAGGCCTTGTTCCAGTTTCTTCTAATTTGAAGACTTCCTTTTGAAAAAATAATAATAAAGTCCCGTTCCACAGAAGCCATAAGGATGTCAATCTTAGTTCTCATTGGTGGCAGAAGGCGGGGCAGTCCGTCGGGGGAGCCTGCCGATTGGTTAGCTGCGTTAAGGAGCTTGATGTCCATTGGCCGGGTCCCTGGAGCGTGAGTTACGGACCACAGAGGCCCGCGCCGCCGTTCCCATGGCAACCAAGGCTTGGAAGAGCAACTCAGATGGGAGCCACCCCCAGCTCCTTGCGCAGGGGGCAGGGCGGCCTGTAGAGAATATTGGGGCCCCGCGCAGGGGGTGAAGGGACACGCACCGCCACCTGGAGAGCTGGACGAGCCACTCTCAAAGAAAACTTCCTGTAATTCCACCTCCTCCCGATCTCCTCTGTTGGTACCATTGAACCCAGAGCCTGGCACAGACTAGCCCCCAGTACGCTGTTTGAGAAAAAGAGGAAGGAGAGGGTGCCAGTGGAGGAAGGCATGAGACCGGTACCTGCTCTTAATGGAGTCCTAGAGCCAGGGTTATGATAACTTTGGACAATACACACATCCTAAGTGTGGTAGTACACTGAGGAATGGACGATTTACTGAGGGTGTGTGAAAGTCTGAAAGCCACTGCTGTGTGGATCCTGTTTTAACTCTCAGGCTTAGAACTCTGCTGGGAGGTTGGTAGCATTCCTTCCGCTCCTGGCCACTGTAAGCTGCTTTGTCTAGCCTGCCCTCTCCACCGTGATGGACGGAAACTGTGAGCTCCAATAAATTCATTCCTTCCGTTTATGGCAGGAATACTGTCACAGAATGGATGTTAGCTCCAGCAGTGTGCCCTCAAACTTCCAGTAGTGGCCTCTTGTTTCCCACGGAGACGGGCAGCTCAGCTCTGTAGGGATCTAGATGTCAAGGCTACCACCCTGCTCAGGGCCCATCCATTTTTAATACCTACAGTGGTATGTACACACAGCTGGGCTGGATCACTGGGTTTCACTGTTTCTGGAATCTTCCCAGTGCTTATTTTTATTGCTTTTGCCTAATCAGCACTCTTGCTTTCTCTTGATCATCTCTTGTCCTTTCCTTGTCTCTTAAGAGTTTTTTTGTTTTCTTTTGAAGACAGGGTCTCACTGTGCAGTGCTTGCTTGTCCTAGAACTCACTGTGTAGACCAGGCTAGCCTTTGTTTCCTCAAGTGTTGGGATTAAAGGCATGGGCCACTGCACCCGGCCCACTTAAACTATTTTCTATGGGAAATTATCTCTGACCCCAGTCTGATCCAGCTTTCCCTGTTCAACAGGGTCTTCCCTGCTGCATGTGTCTATCAGTTTGTGTAACTAGGTAACTGCTGAATTCCAGATACTTTCAAAGGGGTTTTTAATGAACGTTTAAGGGGACAGAATGGAGGCCTGACTGGAAACCCTGAAACGAAAAATTGTTCTTAGATACAACCTACTAGCTCTGTCATCTCCAGGCCTTGTCGAGGGCCACATCTGCAGCCCGTGGTTGGCCTGAATTCTGCCTGTACCTCAGGCATGATGGGCAAACACTCTGTCCCTGAGCCGACCCCCAGTCCTGCGTGCTGTCTGCTCAGGCGGTGTCTGCTATTGGGTTTCTCTTCTCGAGCCCCCTGGTCTTTCTTCTTTGTGAGCGTGGGTCTCGGTCAAGACCTTGCCTCATCTAGGGACATTTATTTGCTTCAGAAAGTTCTAGATAGATGGGTATGCTTTGTTTGCCACAGCAAGTATCTTAAGATAGTGGATGTGACTTGTGAGCTGACGGCTGGGTTACCTGTATCCATATCCACCATAGACCTATCTGCTGGATGGCAGCTCAGTAGAGCGCCACGCTGGGCCTGTTTGCAGCAGAGACCGGCACTAGTCCGGCAGCCTCCCAGAGGAATTGCAGCTCCAGGGCTGCGCTCCAAAGGGGAGAGGAAGCTGGGGGAGGTTTTGTGTGTTCCGCCTGCAGAAGGCCCTGTCGAGCATGCCGAGGGGGATGGGCAGGGAAGCAGTTTCTTCCTCGGGGTTCCAACGGGTGGGGGAGGGGCGTCGAGCGAAGCCTCCTTCAAACACTGGCTCCTGGGCACACAGCCTGCTGGGAGGAAGGGGGTTGGGAGCGAGCTGAAAGCCCGCTTTCTCTTGAAGGCCACAAGCACAGTCAAAGGGAGAAGATGGGGGAAGAGGAAGAAGGGGAGGGAGTGGCTCCGGAGGGGTGAGTCTGAAGGCTTTTCGACCCCAGGAAAGGGGCTGAGTTGGTTAAGGACAATTTCCTCCTAGGTCCCAGCTTCAGATCTGTTCCCCCAAATCCTCCTGTCGCCAACTGTGAGAGTCTGTAGCGGGGAACTTTACCTTGCAACCGTCAGACCTTCAGAACACTTCAAAGTTGAAAACCCTTCACGGGGCAGCAAAGCACTGGATCCAGGGATCTGGCCCCTTTCTCTCCCTCTTTTTCTCATGCAAGCGCACGCGCGCGCTACACACACACACACACTCCCATAATCTCAGCAAACTCGGGAGATCTAGCCAGGACTCAAGAGTTCCAGGTCAGCTATAAGGTTGTCTTAGAAAACAAAATTTGGCCAGGCAGTGGTGGCTCACACCTTTAATCCCAGCACTCAGAGGCAGAGATAGGCGGATTTCTGTGAGGCTAGCCACACAGATAGTTCCAGGATAGGCTCCAAAGCTACAGAGAAACCCTGTCTCAAAAAACCATACCAAAACAAAAAAACTTGCCAGGCATGGTGGCCTACGTCCTTAATCCCAGCACTCAGGAGGCAGAGGCAGGTAGAGCTCTGAGTTCAAGACCAGCCTGGTCTATACAGCAAATTCCAGGACAGCCAGGGCTACACAGAGGAAACCCTGCCTCAAAAAACAAACAAAACAATAAAACAACCTAAAACAACCAAACTCCCCAAACCTGAAAAGCTCACACAGAATAGTCCTTGCAGTGAGCTGAGCAACCACAATGCACTGGGCTTCAATAATGGCAAACTCCAGAAGGCCTGCAGGGAAGGAGGGTATGCAACTTCATCTAACACTTCGGGGGGGAAAAATACACGGTTAGTAATACGAAAGATAAATATTTATTCAGAACAAATCTGAACAATTGGTTTTACATTCTAAGCCGCAAGGAAATAGCAAAACAGCAAAGAGAAGACAAAAACTGAAGAAAGCAGTTACTGTCTTTCACTTCGACTGGAGAACACTGAGTGGACCCAGGCCCTCTGTCTTGGCCAGTTTCCCCATGAACACTTCGAGTTTATATCACACTCATGATTCCGGGTTAAAAACTTTCTCCTGAGTGGCAGAGGTCCAAGGTTACGGATGCAGGATGGGCTCTCTGGCTTCACTGGGGTCCTAGCAGCTGAGGCAGAGGTACAAGTGTAAACGTCTGGCAAGTTTCTTTCTGAGGGGAACCATTTCTCACTGAGGACAGTGGCAGGGGAAGGCGCTGGAACATGTAAGACGTGGTCCTCCAAGGACTGATGCATGCTCGCTGGCCCTTTTCCTAGCTTCCTAGTACTACGGAGTGGCAAGACAAGCTTTCCCTTTCTGCTCTTTCAGGTCATGGCTTCTCAGCTTCTTGCTGGCACCACCCTGGACGGAGCAGACTTCCTTGGCCCACCAGTGTCGAGGAGACTGTTGTCTAGTGTGAGAGGTAGTGGGGATGAGCACCGGGCTGGGGGTCAGGGACTCTTACTCTGGACTATCTGAGGCACCACACAGCTGTATACTTTGACCCAGTCATTTAACGTCTCTGGGTTCATTTCATCTGCTGGAAAATCAAGGGTTTAGTTTTAAAACACCTTTCAGGGAGGCGGAGGTGAGAGGATCATTGTAAATTTGAAGCCAGCCTGGCCTACCAATGCAGCCAGTTCCAAGCCAGTCAGGGCTACACATTGAGACCCCATCTCACATCAAAGCACAAAACAAAACCAACCTCCCCTAAAGAAAATCCAACGAAAACCACCGCTTGGGTTTTTCCCAGCAGGAATGCTTGGGCTCCACGCTCCTGCAGAAATCGGCTTCTGAGCCACCACAAGGAGCTGTCACAAAGTAGACACGCTTTTATGCTAGGAGAGGCCCTTGGCCACCATTCCGAGCTTACTCAGATTACACGTTTATAGCAACACTGTTTTCACAAATTCTTGTATCACAGAAGCAGCAAACGAAAAGAACCCAGCGGAGAGCTGTGGAAGGTAGGCACTCTTAACTGAAGCCAGACGAGACCTTTTCGAGTCTTGGTGGAGTGCCTACCCCGCGTTGGGCCCTGTACGGAGTGGGGATGGGGGCGTTGAGGCATAGAGATGAGCAAGGCGGCCCAAAGGGCAAAAATCTTCTAAGGAGGCAATGTATGAGGAGGGAGGTAGTAAAAAGTTCAAAGGGGTCCAGGTGTTGGCGAAAGTACCAAAACAAATGCAAAACGGGAGAAAAAAGGTGGTGGGATGGGGGCAGGAGACGTATCTGCACGCGCTACAGTTCCAAATAGTCCTTATTGGTAAAATTCGCCGTTTCAAACAGGCTGAAAAGGAGCACACGTGGTTTTAAAAAGGCATAGAGAGAATGTCTCTTTCAGGCTTTAAAAATACTTCCTTCCAAAACGATAAAATGAAAGAAAAGGTCTTAAAAAAAAAGTTTTGGCACTTAAGAAGGGTAAGCTGGCTGTGTGTTCGCCCCGGCGGGCAGACGCGCGTTCAGTGCCCCGCCACGCCGGTGAGCTGAGCTGCCACGGAATTGTGAACGGCTTTGGGACACTGGGCAAAGGCGTGTCCTCTTTTGCCACAGAGGTTGCACACGATGACTTTCCGGCAGTAAGGGCTCAGGTGGCCCTCTTCCCCACACCGGAAACACCTGTCTTGCGTGCAGGTGCCGCTCATGTGGGTCCGGGAACCACATTTAAAGCACGTCTTGGGCTGCCCCTTGTACCAGCTGTAGCCCCTCTCCGCTCCCAAGAAGAAGGCCCCGGGCAGATGCCTCACTCCGCCCTCCCCCTGGCGCAGCTCGACCTCGCACTTGTACTCCCCGGTCCAGATCCCAAACCTGTCGGTCACTTTCACCGGCACGGCCAGCACGTCGCAGTGGCGCTTGAGCCAGGTCACGATGTCCTCCACGTCCACGGTCTCGTTCCGGAAGAGGATGAAGAGGGTCTTCAAGCTGGACCTGCTCCGCCCCAGCACCACGAAGTTCTCCCAGCAGTCCTCCAGCTCCCGCTTTTCCTCATAGACGCGGAGAAACAGGGCCAGCTTGTCCGCGGATCGGAAGCTCACGTCGAACTCGCGGCTGCCGGGGATCTGGATGACCGCGTAGATGTCGTCGGGGTCCATGCCGATGGAGCGCAGGATGAGCGCGCCCACCACGAAATCCCGGGTCGGACAGGCACTCTCGTCTCCCTGGAAACAGATGCGCACGAGGAAGCGGCCCTTACCCGGGCCGGCGGCCGGAGGCTCGTCCGGTAGCGGTCGCTCAGTGGCGTCTTCGGTCGCCCCGGGCCTGGCGGGGGTCGCCATGGCCGCCGCCACCTCGGTCTTCTTCCTTCGACTCGCGTCTCCCGTGCCCTTCTTCCTGCAGGCGTCTGCCGCCTCGCCCGCAGGGTCTCGACGGCGGCCCTTTGGGTCCCCGCGGCTGGCGGGTGGGAAGTCGCCGGGGTTAGGGGCGGCCGGGCCCGCTGGGCTGCAGAGCCCGCCACTCGCACCGCTGCCCGCATCGTCGCGCCGCCGCGGCTCGCGGAAGTCGCCCTTCTTCTCCGCCAGGTTCTTAACTACCTGCGCCCAGCCCATCTTCTCGCGGACGCCCTCGGCTTCCTCGGCGCGGGCCGTGGACCGCGCGGGCAGCGGGAGCTGCAGCCGGCCCCGCTGTAGATCCTCCTCCGCTCCGCCGCCGGTGGCCATGTTACCTCTTTCCCAGCATCCCCCACTCGCTCCCGCGGCCCGAGATGCCCATGGCGCGCGCCTGCTCGGGATCAGGGCAGCGGGCGGCCGGCTGCGTAGGCGGCTCCCCGCCCCGCTCTGAAATCCGACGCTTCAGGCTTCCGCCCTCCTGGAAGTCGGCTGTGCCCGAACCTCGTGCTGGCCGGAGACAGCCCTGGCCCCCGCCAGCAACCTCTCCGCCCGCACCCGCCCTACCCTGGAGGCTGGGCCCGCGGCCTCGCTCTCGAGGTTTTGGCGTTTCGCAAGCAGGCCTCGATTGCATTCCAGGAGCACAGCTTTCCGTCCAGAGACCGGGCGGAGTTCACTGTGACCTCGCTCGTCCTTAGAGTGCCTTCTCTGTTAAAAAGCAAAAGAAATGGCGGCCCCCAGAGCACAGCACAATACAATATTATTTTTTTCACCAGTTTTAGGTTATGCACACTTTCAAGTATACAGAAAAGTTGAAATATTTTAGTGACGACTTTACCATTAACTTTTTGATATTTCTTAATTAAAGGGTTCACTCAGCATCAGGCGGCTTACAGCTGACTGTAATACCAACTTTTATGGGATCCGTGCACGAACACATATATACATGAAATTAAAAATAGAAATATATTTGTATGGTGGCACACACTTTTAATTCCAGCACTCAAAAAGTAAGAGTCAGGCAAATCTCTTGAGTTCCAGGCCCCCAGAGCTTCGTAATACTACTTTTAAGTGTGTGTGCAGCCATACTGAATTTCTACAGCACCCGTATCCATTCGCTGGTGTTTATTTTATTCTAGTCCATTTGCAAGTACTGTGCATTACTTGTATTTTTCCAAACTTATATGGGCTGGGCACGATGGTGCATGTCTGTCTGTATTGAGAGGTAGAGGCAAGTTCCGCTAGATCTACCTAGTGAGGGCTGGGTCAGTCTTCACAAGGGAAACACAACCAGACCTTGTCACAAAACAGGAGGATGAGAAGGCATGGTAGATGGGTCAAGACCATTGCTGCCACACCTGCCCTGGTTCCATCCCTGGGACCTATGTGGTGGGAGGAAAGCACTGACTCCCTTGAAGCTGCCTCACCTCCCAGGGGTGAGGCAGGGGACAAGCACGCACACAAAGACATGCTAAGAATCGAAAGGAAACAACCCAGGTTGCTTGCTAGGCTGCGGTGTTGCAAAGCACACACCTGGAGATCGGTGTTGGGTCCCTGGAACCTACTTGAAGGCAAAGAAATAACTACAAACTTGTCTCCTGACTTGGTATGCCATTTGAGTGCACACATGCACAATAATAAGCAATTAAAAACCATACAAAACCCTGCTCATGTGGGCAGTAACCATATGTAAAGTTTTTAAGTGCTCCATAGTGTAATAAGCACACTCTAGGCTTTTCACATAGAATCATCCTCAATAAAACCAATGCTGTAACCTCGTGTGTAGTTTATTTTCTTTATTTTTTGTCTTTTTCTTTGTTGTTGTTGTTGGTTTTTTTTTTTTTTTAAATTTGTGTGTCCCCCCCCCCCCCCCCGAGATAGGGTTTCTCTGTGTAGTCCTGGCCATCCTGGAACTCACTTTGTAGATCAGGCTGGCCTTGAACTCAGAGATTATCCTGTCTCTGCCTCCCGAGTGCTGGGATTAAAGGCATGTGACACCACCACCTGGCTAAAAATTTTTTTAAAGTTATTTTATGTGTATGCATGTGCACTACATGTATATAGGTGGTCGTGGAGACAAGAAGTGGGCAGCAGATCCCCTGGAAATGTACTTATATAGGTGGCTGTGAGCCACCATGTGAGTGCTGGAAGTCAAACCCGGGTCCTCTGGAAGAACAGCCATCCTCTTAATCACTGAGCCATCTTTCCGGCTCCAGGACAGTATTCCGCAAAGGGTTTTTATAGTTCAGGATTCAGCCCTTTATAGAGGGGAAGTCAAAGTAGCAGAATCTTGGAGCAGCCTATCACAGGGCATCCACACCTTCAGACAGAAGATAGAGATGCATTCTTTTGTTCAGCTGTCTCCTGTCTAACAGTTTAGGACCCAGCCAGGGAATAGAGCTGCTCACCCTGGGTGGGCTTTCCTCAATTACCTAATCGAGGTAATTCCCTACAGACATACCCAGAGGCCAGGCCAGTCTCAATTATCCCAGAGCTCATTAAATTGACAATTGAGTTTAACCACCCACCAAGAGAAACACTGGGATCCCCAGGTGGTGTGGTGATTTAGGCCTTTAATCCCAGCACTCAGGAGGCAGAGGCAGAGGAATCTCTGAGTTAGAGGCCAGCTTGGTTTACGGATTGAGTTCAAGAGCAGTCAGGGCGACACAGAGAAACCCTGTCTCAAAAAACAAAGAAACTAAAAACTAAGAAAAGAAAAGCTGTGATCAGGTAAGTTGGACACACTCAGATGAAAGGTACTGGGAAAGAGAAGTGATGCGCGCGCACGTGCGTGCGTGTGTGTGTGTGTGTGTGTGTGTGTGTGTGTGTGTGTGTGTGTCTGCTGGGGGGTGGCCTCAGGCTGTAAATATCCTGGAGGGAGGACTGAGGCCAGCGTGAGGGGTCGCCACTCCCCCAATCCTTACCCTGGGGAAGGCTTTGCCTTCACGGGTCTGAGGCGTGGGGTCCCAGACCTGACTGTGCTCATGGCAGCACATATTCATTTGGGCGCGTCCTCTGCTCCCCACAATACAGAAATGTCTGTAGTCTTTTTGTGTGTTTTCATTTCTGTGATGCTAGGGGTTGAAGCCAGGGCAGCTACACCCCAGCTCTCTGCAGTGCTTTTTAAAATGTATTAATTACTTTCGGACTTTTTCTGATACACAATCCATGAAAATCAGGGTGACCTCAAATTCACTATATAGGGCAATGAATTTCTAATCCTCTTTCCATGTTTTGGGATTATGGGCATATTCATCATGCCTGGCTATTTATTTTGATTTTTTTTTTTCCAAGATAGGGGTTTCTCTGTGTAGCTTTGGCTGTCCTGGAACTTGATCTGTAGAATCGGCTGGCCTTGAACTCATAGAGATCCTTTTGTCTCTGTGCCCCCCCCCCCCCCAAGTGCATGTGCCACCACTGCTGGGCTATTTTCATTTTTTGAGGCTGGCCTGAAACTCCATTCTCTTGCCTTGACTTTCTTTTTCAAAGACATTTATTTTCATGTATATAGGTGTTTTGTCTTAGTGTATATATTTTATCATGTACATACCTATTACTTCTAGGGATCAGAAGAGGGTATAGGATCCTCTGGAGTTACAGACTGTAATTAGCCACTAGGTGGATGATGGGAATCAAACCCAGGTCCTTTCCAAGAGGCATGGAGCCATCTCTCTTGTTTCCTGTATCAGTTTTCTTTAATTTTTTCTTTCTTTCTTTAATTAGTTTATTTATTTTAGAGACTAGAATCTTATGTAGTCATGAAGCTTGGCTCTGCAGATGATGACCTTGAACTTCTTGATCCTCCTGCCATCTACAGAGTGCTGAGGTTACAGGTGAGTGCCACCATGCCCTGCTAGCACCTATGGTTTTTAGAGGGCAGAAAAAGGAGCTTTGTCGTAATTCTATAGTAACATGTTGCTATTGAAGTTTTGGAGATTTTAAAGTCATTTGCTTTCTCAGTTGTTTATAAATGGCAATGTTCTTATGATTGCTCTTTTTGGTTGTCAGCTTGAAATTAACTAAAATTTAAAAAATGGAGGGCACAATAATGAGTTTTTTTTTTTTCTTTCTTAATTTGAAGTAGGAAGATCCCTCCCTTAATCTAGGCCACATCTTCTGCTGGCAGCCTATATAAAGACATGGAAGAAGGAAGCTTTTGCTCTTTGCCTGCCTGCTCTGGCCTTGCTGACATTAGAGCCTACTTCTTCGGGATTCCAGTATCTACTGAAGACCAGCTGAGACATCGAGCCCATGGACGCAGCAACTTCTAGATTCATAGCCAACCTTTATTGCATTGTTGGATCAGTTGGACCATAGCCTGGAAGTGATTCTAGTGAGTCCCCATATTATATATATATATATATATATATATAGGATATTATATATATATCCTATAAATTCTCCTAGAGAGCCCTAATATAGTTGTCTTAACTATATGTTCTATTTAGCAAGCCCAGTGTGTGTAGAGAACTGAAGTAGGGCAAAGATGGGGGTTGGCACTATAGTTTAGGGTCTTGAATATGTGTGAATGTATGTGTATGGTTTGAGTGTTAAGTGATCCAGTTTAGATGTCTTTTGAAGGTACTTCAGACATGATCTCTTGCTTTTTGTTGTTTGTTTGTTTGTTTGTTTTGTCTTTGAGACAGAGTGTCACAAAGTTCAGGTTAGCTTCAAATTCTATGTAGTCAAAGATGTCCTTGAACTGTGAATTCTGCCTCTACATCCTGAGTGTTGGGATTATAAATGTGAGCTACCATTCCGGGTTTTGCTGATGGGTTTGCTGTGGGATAAGAGAAGTGATTACTTTCATTGTTCTATTATTAGATAAAACTTGGGAGTCAGATTTTGGGGTACATATCTGACAGATCTACAGAGTGATGGAAAAATGATCAGCTGACCCTGCCTCTCCGTGATTCCCAGATCAAAAAGGCCCTCACATCTTTCTAAGCCCCTCCCTATTTCTTCCTGTGTCTCTCTATCCTAATCTGGGTCCATCAAAAAGTCTGCAGTTAGTTCTTGGCTGCTAATCACTAACTCTATCCCCTGATTCAAGGTCAATGTCATTGGCAGTCTCGGGGTTCAGAGTGGGTTCAGAATACCCACAAGAAATAAGAGAGAAGCCAAGGATGCCATCGAGAAAGAAGATGCAGAGCTCAGAAAAAATGTTCCTGGGGAGAGCACAGGTTACATAGATGCCTTTTAGACACCTTTTAGACACCCAAGCCGCGACATTAACCTGGCAGTTGGGTGCATGCAGCTGGGATTCCGTGGGGGAGGCCTGAGCTGGAGAGAAAGCCAGGAGACTGAAGGTTAACCTTGGTTGCTAGCTTGATGGGATTTAGAATTACCATGGAAACAGACTTCTGTGAGGATTTCCTACATGAGGTTAATTGAAGTGGGAAGAGAGCCCTAAATGTAGGCGGCACCATCCCATGGGGTGGAGGATCCTGGACTGAATATAAGAGAAAAAGCAGACTGAGCAGTTTGCCTCAGCTCTCCCCTTCCTCATAGTAGGACCTGCTGCCTTGCCATGCTGCCTTGATTGTCCTGCAGCAGAAAGACAAGGCATAGAGAGAGCTAATGGGTAAGAGTGGATACAGAGAAGGGGAGGGCCTGACCAGAGCCTTGGGACACCCTAATAATGACAGAAGAAGAAGAGCCAACGAAGGAGATTGAGAAGGAAGCAGAAAGCTGTTCAAAAGAATAGCTTCCTTAAATCCAGGTAGTGATGGCACACACCTTTAATCCCAGCACTCCCGAGACAGAGGTAGGAGGATCTCTGTGAGTTTGAGGCCAGCTTGGTCTACAGAGAGAGTTCTAGGATAGCCAAGACTACACAAAGAAACCCCATCTTCAAAAACAAAAACAAAAACAAAACAAAACAGCAACAACAAAGTAGCTTCCTTGCCAATGACTTAAGTAAACGCTTCAAGGCAGGAGGAGATTTGCTGTGTCCTGTGCTGGAAGAAAGCCCAATCAGGTGATGCCGATAAGTGACTAAGGGATTTAATAAAGGGAAGCGGATAAGGGCAGTCTTAGGGGCAAGTAGAGCCAGAGCCTTACTGAAGTGGGGGAGGAAGGGGAAAACTGCAGGCAGACCTCTCTGAGTGACACCAAAGTGGGAGGAGGGACAGTGGGGAAGTGGTCACTTTTTGCACAGAAGAAATGCAGATCTGTTGACTATGCAGTGGGAAGGCTTCAAAGGAGAGGGAAGAAACATAGGAGAAATGCGGGAGGGGACTGAGACATATAGGGAGAGCCTAGATCAGTTGGGCATGGTGGCATTTGCCTTTAATCCAATACTTGGGAGGCAGAGGCAGGAGGATTACTGTTAGTTCCAGGCCAGCCAAAGCCACACAGAAAAACCCTATCTTGAGAAACCAAGCCTCCCGCCAAAAAGCTTAGTTCCCCCCAATTTATCCTTTCATAGTCTCACACATGCATACAATGTTCTGAGATCATTTGCACTCCCCAGTATCCCCTTCAACTCCTCCTCGTCCCCCCCATCCCCCCTCCCAACTTCACGTCCTCCTCCTCTTTCTTCCTTCACAACCCTCTGAGTTCAGTGTGTGCTATCTGCACACACGGGTGTGGGCCAGGTGGCCTACCAGGGGCTACCCCTAAAGAAAACTGACTCTCACTCCCCTAGCAGCCATCAACTGTCAATAGCTCCTCTGCTAAAGAAAGGAGCTCATAAACTCTTTCCCGCCCACGCTGGAAAGTGGGCTGGCTTGATTTCAGGCTGGTTCAATATCTTTGAGAAAATGGGAGCACATGAGATTTGGAGAGGAAGTGTTGGAACTGGACTTGGGTGGCGATTGACCCATGGATGCAGAAGTCTCTCTCTCTCTCTCTCTCTCTCTCTCTCTCTCTCTCTCTCTCTCTCTCTCTCTCTCCTCCTCTCCTTCCCTCTCCTTCTCTCCCTTCCCCCCTCCCCTTCCCCCCTCTCCTTTCCTGCCCTCCCCTCCCCTCCCCCCCCTGTGTGTGTTTGGGGAGCAGGAATGTTATGTTTCCTAATCTCCACGATATTCTTGATGAAATAGGAAGCAAAGTCAGTAGTGAGGACGAGGAAGCAAGTTTGATGAAAGTTTGATGTTGATGGAGGACAAAAAGGGAAAGAACCAGGTTTGGAAGTACCGCCGTGGTATTTTTTGTCTGGTGAGATTAGTCTCCCTCGACTCTCCGTAGTTGCGTTTCCTTGGAGACCAGACGTTAGTGAAAGCGGCTGGTCTCCTTGGGAACCATCCTGAGACAAGAGGCAGAGGCTTCACTGGCTTCTGGAGACGGTCTGTGCCTGGAGGATCAGGACTCTCCTCTTTTTCCCCAATGGCACAGAAGTAAGCAGAGAGCTTGGCGGGGTGGCGGAGCACGCATGCGTGGGCTTTATCCGCAGCCTTCGCTCTCCAGGCTCCAGCTTGCTGCTGTGCTTGGTAAAGCAGGGTTAGAGAATCCCTCTTGGGCTGGGGATGATGGAACTCCCTCCCCTCCTCCCCCGACTCTTTCCAGACACATCCACTCTAGGACCCACTCCACAGGGCACAAGTTGCAAGTACTGGTGAGTCCGGGAAAGGATGGGTGCCCTGATGTGCGTGGAGGTCTGGGTAACCCTGTGCTCCACCTGCCCTCAACTCCCATGGTCGTGAGCATGATAGAGTCTGGGCCTGAATGTGAAGCCCAGCAGCGCCCTTGTAGCAAGCCTCTGAACTTCACTTAAGGCTGTCACTCATTACCGGATCAGAACACGGGAAGGGGGACGGGGGCTGTCAATCAAGCTGCTCACTCACTGATCTCATCGCTGCTCCTGTTGCTAGAGGGTAGGTCTTGGGTATTTTCCATGCTTTCTGTTTCTTCAGGTTCTTAGCACCTCATGGCCTACATGTTCTTGGTGAGTCCTGGCTTCCTGCTAAAACAAAAGTGCTGGCTAACACTCACGGAACCACTGCAGGTCTTGCAAAGACTTCTCAAACTCAACTCAAGAATGTAGGCTGTGTTATTAAGTTCACTTTACAGATAAGAAAATCGAGGCTTAGCACTCAGGTCTCTTGCTCTGGGATGCAGGTCACCTGAAAAGGGCAAGCTGGAGGTGAACCCACAGACCCTGGAACTGTATTATATGTAGTGCATTGTGTTCCCTAACAGTGGTCAGAGAAGACCCTGGAGTCATCTCCCCTACCTCCCATCCGACATGCCAAAAGCCACAGCAAAACCAAAATGAAGACTCTGAGTAGAATCCAGACAGGTAGGCAGAGGCTCTTGGGAGCTATTGTGGGTGTTGGGGACAAGCTAAAGTGGCTCCTTTTTGGCCCTTGACACCATTCATACTACGGTAGGCTAACAGATGTGACAAACAGCCTTCAATCTTCAGATACTGATGCGGAAGTTCATTCCTCAGGAATGCATTTGTGCATTTGCAGTGGTGTGGGGAGGAGCTGGTCTGTTCCATACAGTGATTCAGGGATCGAAGCTCTTTTAACCTCATAGATCTAATGTTTGGTAAACCCTTGAGGACCTCTACTGGCAGAGAGGGAAGAGAGAGCAAGAACAAGGGGACTCAGACCTGAAGTGACAACGTATACCATTTGTACTCCTTCCGAGAACTGCCACTCTCATCATGTGACCTTGTCCGACAGTTTGGGGAGCTGGGAAATGTCTGGCTCTATGTTCAGGAGGGGCACAAGTCATGTGGGGAATTAATAGATTCCATCACAGCATCGTTAACCTTCCCAGGGAAATTCTGAGGTCTTGGCTCAGGCAAATGTGGGTTTGCGTCTTGGCAATGCTATTTACTCACTTGGAGGAGTATTTCATCTTTCTGAGCCTTGACTCAGAAACTGTGAAAAAGAATCATGTGAGCTAGGCATGGTGGTGCACACAGCCTACAGCATCTGGAGGCTGGGGCAGTAGATCGGGAGTTCAAGGGTAGCCTGAACTGTAAAGAGCAGCCCTTCTGTTGTGTAGCCGTTTCCACCTAATACACGCACCATCCCCATCCCATGGAGAGAGAAGTAAAGGAAAGTTACAGGGCCCAGGAAGTAAAGGAAAAGTTACAGGGTCCAGGAAGTAAAGGAAAGTTACGGGGCCCAGGAAGTAAAGTTACAGGATTCAGGAAGTAAAGGAAAGTTACAGGGCCCAGGAAATTCCTTAAACAAGAGTTGCAAGGCCCTTCCTCTAGAATTTATGACCAGTCCCACCTGCCCAGAGAGCTATGGCAGAGCTCCTTGTTCCCAGTAGGGAGCTCCAGGAACACCACAGTTTTCATGAATTTTCACCCTTGCTTGGATGGGCTTTGGGGATGCAGCTGCCTGTGAGCCATCTGTGCCATGTATGGTTGTAAGCCATCCCTAACTCACGCTCCTTCAGGCCGCCCAGCAAACACTGGCTCCAGTGACTAGACTCAGGGAGAATAATGTGTCTGGTTTGTTTTTGGTGTCCTGTCCAAACGTTAACACCTCCCCAAGAAAAGCCGTACTGCATCCTCTCTCCACTCCAGCACCTCTTTAAATTATGTCTGTATTTGAGACAAGGACTGTCTCAGTATGTAGAACAAGGTGGCCTTTACACTCATAGAAATCCTCCTTCCTTGGACACCAAGGCCAGTCTAAAGAACAGGTATTTTGGAACATTCTTGTTTAAAGAGGTACTGGGGAGATGAGTGAGTGAAGTGTTTGCTATGAGGTGTGAGGACCTGAGTTCACATCACCAGCACGCGTGTGAAGATGGGCCTGGCCTCACAGGTCTAAAACCGTTGTGCTGGACTACAAGCCATCGCTTTGATTTTTTAAAAATTACTGTTGTTTATTAAAAAATATATACATATATAACAATTTCTCAGAATAAATTAAAAATATGGTGTGTATATTTAGAAACAGTTGGTTGGCCAACCTAGGCCTTGTGGCACTGGCCTGTAGTCCTAACTACATAAGAGTCTGAAGGACTGTAGTCAGTTAAAGGTTTGGCAGGGCAGCTTAGCAAGACTCAGTCTTAAAACACAAAGCAAAGAGAAGGGAGCTGGAGAGATGGCTCAGTGGTTAAGAACATTTGCTGCTCTTCCAGAGGGCCTGGGTTTGGCTCCCACACCCACGTGGACAACTTACAACCACTTACTTGTAACTCCAGTTCCAAGGGATCTGACACTGTTTTCTGGCCTTCATGACACACATGTAATACACAAACAGACAATCAGACACACACACATACACACACACACACACACAAATAACAAACACGAATAAAAGCTAACTAAAAATAAAAACATAAAGTGAAAGAAAATGAAATGCAAATCCGTACAATTTTTTTTAAAGATTTATTTATTTAGTATGTATACAACATTCCTTCCATGTATGCTTGCATGCTAGAAGAGGGCGCCAGATCTCATTATAGATGACTGTGAGCCACCATGTGGTTGCTGGGAATTGAACTCAGGACCTCTGGAAGAACAGTCAGTGCTCTTAACCTCTGAGCCATCTCTCCAGCCCCCCGTACAACTTTTTTAAAAAGGCAAGAGAACAATCTCTGGGGCCTAGGATTGTGGGTAGAATTTTTTAGAAGTTGCACCAACAGTTCGGTCCAGGAAAGAAAAATAGTTATAATGGAGCTTCTCAAAATAAACAAAATTGGGCTAGCAAGATGGCTCAGCCAGTTAAGGTACTTGCCAGGAAGCCTGATGACCCGAGAGTTCAATCCCAGGCCCCATGTGGTGGAAGGAGAGAAGGGCTTCCAGAAGGCCGTCCCCTGACTTCTGCACATGTGTTGTGGTAGCTTTTGTGAAGTGTCACCCATGCTGGGGTGGGTTTGAGTGACCCACACTCCTGTAAGCCCGTGTCCACATTCCTGTAAGTGTCTCCAATAAACTTACTGGTTCCCTAAGCTAGACTTGGGTGAGATCATTCTTCTCGTTTGTCATCAGTGCCCTATGTGGGGTGGACAGATGTTTCTTCATATCCCCCTGTGAAAAGTCATACAACCTCCAATGCTGGTGAAGAAGAGCTGGGTCATGCACATTGCTGGTGGTTTGTAGGAAGATGTAGCACTCTGAAAAGATGTGTGCGAATGTATAAGCACATGTGTGGGCAGGTGCAACACCTGTGTACACATGTGGAAGTCAGAAGTAGGTGCTGAGTGTCCTCCATCACACCTACCTACTCCTCTGAAGGAGGTTCTCTCCCTGAGCCTGGGGATTTAGTTTTCTTGACGAGGCTGGAAGTCAGCAGGCCCCAGTGATCTATCTGCTTGTCTCTGTGGCTGGCTAGCTAGACTGCATTGGTGAGCTCTGGGTTCAGGCGAGAGGCTGTACCTTAATATAATAAGGTGGAGAGCTAATAAGAAAGATAATTTGACATCAACCCCTGCCTTCACATGCATGCTCACACACATGCACTTGCGTACACATCTGTCCCAAAATACGCAAACACACATGGGCATACAAAAAAGAATCACAACATGGTACAAACAAAAAAGTATTAATTCTGTATATCTTAACACCAGACTTCTACATGTGGGTAGTCTTAGGTTCTTTTAAAGTAGTTCAGTTTAGCACATACCTGTGATCCCTTCTGCTGCAGCCAGCGCAGCCTGCATAGCCAAAACTGGTGGGGGGTGCCGGGATTGAGACACGGAGGCTTCTTTTCAGGTGGAAGAACAACAACCTTTATTTTGCCCAGCAACCTTTTATACCTCTACTCCTTCTGTGGAGACCCACTGGCCAGAAAGAAGACAAACATCCTTGTCAATTACAGACAAGTTCGGCTGTCAGTTGGGGAGTGAGGGCTGCTGGATCACAACAGATTCTGCAGAGGCAGGAGGATTAGGAGAAAGCTGCTTATGACTTAGTATAGTTCTCAAGTGAACAGTTAGTGTGGAATAGGGATGTCGGTGGAGACTGAGACTGCAGACAAGCAGCCGAGTGGTGGTTCCATGTTGGTACAGAATTGTCTGATAGGAAGCAGAGTGTTGTGTCTCCCTGCCCATTTCATACCTTCTCCCTCCCTCCTTTGCTCTGCAGCCCAAGCTGTCATCCTCCTGCCTCCACCTCCTGAGTGCTGTGAGTATAGGCTGGAACCACCATGCCCAGTTGGTGCAGTACTAAGGATTTAAATTCAGGGCTTTGTGCATGCTGGGCCAGCACTGCTCCAGCTGGGCTGTATACCCAGCAGGGATCCTAGCATCTGCTCTCAGAGAGCCTTTATTCTGACAAGAGTTGCAGACATGGCCGGGTGGAGTTCTGCGTAGTTGCTGTGATCACTAGAAATAATAGTTCAGCCAGCCCTGAAGATGTGACAGGTACTATGTTAAGCACCTTAGGGCACAGTGATTTCTCATCCAACCTTCATGACCCACCTATGAGGCAGGCATGACTATTCCCATCTTATAGGGGCACTGAGGGGCCAGAAACCACATGGCCTTCTGGGTGAGAGAGCTGCTTACCCTTCCCACTCAACTGACCTTCCTACCAGCCAGTGGGGAGAACAGGGATTTGGGTCTATCAGACACGCTGTCCCCCACTTGCTGCCCCTTTCTGTGTCTGGGGCTGCAAGAACACAGAGAGAGTGTAACATGAGGGCCGGCTTGTTGGGGTTTCTGTCCCGCCCAGTACCCCACAGCCGAAAAGTCCCAAAGAAAATCTCACATAGTCTACATTAGGTTATAAACTGATTGGCCCATTAGGTCAGGCTACTTATTAGCTCTTATAACTTATGTTACCCCATTATCCTTATCTACGTTAGCCACATGGCTCAGTACCTTTTCCAGCAGGGCAACTTACATCTTTCCTCTCCTGTGGTCTGGGCAGGAGTGGCGGAGGGAGCTTCTTCCTCCCTAGCCTTATCCTACTCTCATTGCCCCGCCTCTACTTCCTGTCTGGTTGACCCGCCTATACTTCCTGCCTGGCCAATCAGCAGTTTATTAAAATACATGATTGACAGAATACAGACAATTCTCCCACACCAAGAGGGTAGGTTCTTTATTTTATTTTATTGTCTTTTGGAGATAGGGTCTCTCTATGTAGTCCTGGCTGGCCTCTAACTCACAAGAGATCCTCCCGTCTTTGCCTCCCAAATGTTAAAGGCATGCAGCACCATGTCTAACTGTGGTGGGGATGATGGTGGTGGTAGGTCTCAATTTTCGTTCCGGTTGACAGTGGGCTTGGCCTGGTTTACCTTAATGTTTCCAGTAAGTTCACCTTCCAGGGAATAGACTGAACCTGAAGGAAAGTGAAGTTTATAATCTGTGGGAGAGGGGTCCTGTCCTTGGCCATCCCTCTGCCATACCCCTGCCACTGCATTATCCTGGGCTTTCCCCTCCTATATATAGCAAAGCCCAGAGTAGGGGTTTCTTTGTGGGCAGCAGTTTCATTCCTTTGTGTCACGCACATGGTAAATCTGTAAAGGAGTGGGCCAGGGGCTGGGCTCAGCCGATGGCACTCTCTGGGACCTGGGCCCAGCCTGTGTGCTCCCTCATCCTCTCTCTCCCCGTTCCCATCTGTCCTCAGCAGTGCTGTCCCAGAGCTCCGGAGAGATGGCAAACCGAGCAAAGAATCCGCGAGGGCTGCGGAGAAGGGAGCAAGGGCACCATGGGAAGATGCAGGCCAAGCTCCGGCTGATGCGGGTAAGAGAGGCCCAGAGACTGCGGCAACACTGGTCAATTTCCTCCACTCAGCGAGCCCATGGGCACACTTAACTATTCTTATTTTGCAGATGGGGAAAGAAATGGCTTGTACCAGGTTACATAGCCAGAAAACAGTGACGTGGGGGCCCAAACAGTTAAGACTGGGATGTTGGGCTTAGACTGAAAGAACTAGACCAGTTCTCTGTATTAGAAATGTAATCAGGCCAGCCGGTGGTGGCGCACGCCTTTAATCCTAGCACTCAGGAGGCAGAGACAGGCGGATCTCTGTGAGTTTGAGGCCAGCCTGGTCTACAAGAGCTAGTTCCAGAACAGGCTCCAGAAGCTACAGAGAAACCCTGTCTCGAAACAAACAAACAAACAAACAAAAAACCCCAAAACAACAACAACAACAACAACAACAAAACAAAACAAAAGTAATCAGTGGCTCCTCATACTGAGCCCTGCCCATTTGGGGGCGGTGCTTGGAAAGGCTTATATATATATTAAAAAAAAAAACAAAACGTTCACATCAGCTACTACCCTTATAGCTAACTCATCCACCCCTTCCCCCAGGCCAAGTCTCGTTGGGTAACCCAGGCTGGTCTTGAACTCACAATTCTCCTGCCTCAGCTTCAGAGTGCTGGGTTACAGGTGTGCGTTACCACGGCCACCTCTGTTATACATTGTTTTATGGCTTTTGTAATCACTTGAACCATATTTTAAAGTTTTTTTTTTTGAAAGACTAGTCTCATGAAGCCTAGCTTGCTAGCTTGCCTTAACTCACTATGTAGCAGAGGGCGACCTTGAACATGGTGAGTTCCAGGCTAGGGAGGGTTAAATTGTGAGACTCTGACTCAAAAAATAAAAGTAAAAATATGTGGTTTCCCTGTCAGCCGTCCTTTTGCCAGATGGTTTCCAGGGTTGATCATTCATTGGAAGGTCTGTTTCTGATCTTTTTATCCTCACTGTAGAAGAGTTTGTGTGTTTTTGTGTGATACAGGATGTGGATATGAATAGTGACGTGGCCCCTCAGCAGTTCTTCATGCTGTGTCTTTTGTAAACATTCATTCATTCAGTCATTCATTCAGTCATTCATTCATTCAGTCAGTCAGTAGGTACTGATTAAACACCTGCTGTGAACCAGGCCCTGTCCTGAGCTTGGAGAGTCACCAGGGCCGGACTCTGACCTTGGGGACAGGTGATTATAAACACATATATAAAACATGAAGTAATAAGCCAGAGGACATGGTAGTTCATGCCTGTAAGCCCAGAATTTGGGAGACTGAGGCAGGAGGACTGCCCAGTCTGCATAGTAAGTGCAAGGCCGCCTTGGACTAAAGAATGAGAACCTGTCTCTAAGAACAAAGACAAAAATGGCACTAACAAGTACAGTGACGATATAGGTATGAGGAAGCCAAGCTGAAGGGCCCCAGGAGAAGTGCCAGAGGCCGTTTTAGATGGGGTGGTCAGGGAGTGAAGAGTAGAGGTAGACAGTCGGGGGAGGGCATGTTTACAGCTTGTTAGAGAGGGCCTGGTGAAGGGCACTGTTCCAGATGTTAGGGACACCTGGTGAAGGGCACTGTTCCAGGTGTTAGAGACGCCTGGTGAAGGGCACTGCTCCAGGTGTTAGAGAGGGCCTGGTGAAGGGCACTGCTACAGGTGTTAGAGACTCCTGGTAAAGGACACTGTTCCAGGTGTTACAGAGGGCCTGGTGAAGGGCACTGTTCCAGGTGTTAGAGACACCTGGTGAAGGGCACTGTTCCAGGTGTTAGAGACACCTGGTAAAGGGCACTGCTCCAGGTGTTAGAGAGGGCCTGGTGAAGGGCACTGCTACAGGTGTTAGAGACTCCTGGTAAAGGACACTGTTCCAGGTGTTACAGAGGGCCTGGTGAAGGGCACTGTTCCAGGTGTTAGAGACACCTGGTGAAGGGCACTGCTCCAGGTGTTAGAGAGGGCCTGGTGAAGGGCACTGCTATAGGTGTTAGAGACGCCTGGTAAAGGGCACTGTTCCAGGTGTTAGAGAGGGCCTGGTGAAGGGCACTGTTCCAGGTGTTAGGGACGCCTGGTGAAGGGCACTGTTCCAGTTGTTGGAGACGCCTGGTGAAGGGCACTGTTCCAGATGTTAGGGACGCCTGGTGAAGGGCACTGTTCCAGGTGTTGGAGACACCTGGTGAAGGGCACTGTTCCAGTTGTTGGAGACACCTGGTGAAGGGCACTGCTCCAGATGTTAGGGACACCTGGTGAAGGGCAGTGTAACAGGTGTTGGAGACGCCTGGTGAAGGGCACTGTTCCAGGTGTTGAAGACGCCTGGTGAAGGGCACTGCTCCAGATGTTAGGGACACCTGGTGAAGGGCAGTGTAACAGGTGTTGGAGACGCCTGGTGAAGGGCACTGTTCCAGGTGTTGGAGACGCCTGGTGAAGGGCACTGTTCCAGTTGTTGGAGACACCTGGTGAAGGGCACTGCTCCAGATGTTAGGGACACCTGGTGAAGGGCAGTGTAACAGGTGTTGGAGATGCCTGGTGAAGGGCACTGTTCCAGGTGTTAGGGACACCTGGTGAAGGGCACTGCTCCAGGTTTTGGAGATGCCTGGTGAAGGGCACTGCTCCAGGTGTTGGAGACACAGCTCTGTACAGGGTACTAATGTAGGGCTTGAACTTCACTTGAGAAATGGACTAATGAATTAACCCTGAAGAAGAGACACCTTCTTAGTTTATCCAGGGCTCCACACACTGTCCTTGCTCTAGTGATAGTGTAGACACAGTCTGCTCTTCTGTCGTGACTTGCTGCTGGAAGGAGGATCAGCAAGACCATAAAGAAGGCCCTTGTGTGGGATAGGGTCCTAGACGGAGTAGGTTCGGAGTGGAGATTGTACTTGTGTGATTACATATTGAGGTCAAGGTCATACAGGAGACACTACCCCCCCCCCCCCCATATTAGATCTGCGGTTGGACAAATAAATTTCTAGAGCAGAGATAATAAAGTCCCATTTCTCAGAGTCACTGGGAGAGTAGGGGGTGTCAATGTGTATCCCCAGATTTTCATTTCACCAGCAATTTGAGCTCTCTTCTTAGGGACTTGAGAGTGGCTTTTAAAAAGCAAAAACAAAACCAAACTCAAGGCTGTATTTCTGTATTTTGGGGTCTGGGGATGTGGGAGCAAAAGCGGAGTGGTTAGCAGCCATGGACAACAGCTCTGCTGCGTGTGACCTTGGGTAAACTCTGGAATCTGAACTTGTATAACGTGAGACTAATTAGTTCATGTTTGGCCAAGTAGTCCTCCTGTGTCAGCCTGTGTTGGCATGACAGGCCTGTGCCACCATGCATTGGGCTCCTTGCAGCACAGAACCCACTGACTCCTTGAGGTAGGAGAGTGGAAAGACACTTTGAGACTCTGAAGTTTGGCTTCTCAGTCTCAACACTCTCAATTCCGGGCGGGCTGTGTGACAGTGTCATTTAACCCCCCTAAGTCCCCACTTGTGAGCTGGAGGATGAACCAGTTCTGTGTGTCATGTGTAGAGCAGGTCACAGCGCTTGCCTGTCCTCGTGTCCCGTGGGCCAGTTGTTGTTAATATTATTTGTTATTAACTGCTAACATTATTGCCGTCAGGTACCGCTGGGTGTAACCTTGGGCAATCACTTACCCTTCAGACTCCCTTTCCACGGGGGCGTTGTAGGATAAGAGAAGATAGGAAAATGTGGGTGTTCTCACTTCACCCATCCCTGCATCTAGTCCAAACTTAGCCTGTCATCTCTGCCATCTTCTTACCCAACTGGGCCATTGTCATGTTCATTCTTTCTAGTTTTCATGGATTTGAAGAGGTCTTTAGTAATAGGGCGTGTCCTTATCGACTGATGTTTGTTAATTAGATGGTGATGGGCCACCAACTGTAAGACGAATTCTCATTTCAGAGATGTGATAGTGGGTATGTGTGTATGTGTGTTCCTTAGTGGGTGAAAAGGTAACAGTGTCTCCTTTTCCAAGTGCTCTGACCTGCAAGGGATGGGGGAAACCAACTGGGAACATTTACTACAAGAGGCCTGGAGCAGGAGGGTCTTTAGCGTGCACCCCCGCCCAAGTTAGGGCATGTGTTACAGCTTCTTTCCTCCCCGCCCTTGCCCTACATCCACAGTCGATGCTTCGAAATCAGCGGACCTCACTCCAGGAACTCTACAGCCACGAGAGCTTCCTCAGCAAGCTCAACCAGGAGCTAATCAAGTCCATCCAGGACATGGAAGACAGCATGGCCATGAGCGTGCGCGCAATGCTGCAGCAGCAGGGCATTCTCGGGGTGAGCCACCTCCTCCCCTCTGCGTGCCTCCTCCTCGTGCAGACGCGCCCTCTGCTGGCTACTCCCGACCCCTGTCTGAGAAATGCAGTGCCTCCCTTCGTCCCCACTTACCAGCCAGGAGACTTTGGGCTAACCTTGTATCTTGGAGCTTGGTGGAGTGGATCACAGTAACACCCACCGCAAAAGGGAGGTTGTGGCTATCACACCTGGCATTTGTGCAGTAGAAAGTTATTTGGTGCTGCCACTACCACCACCACTGCCGTTAAAGTGTCCACAGTGAGACACCAAGTGCTCTATGTACAATCATAGAGCATACCTCCCAGCAGCCCGACAGACTGTTTGTTTCAGGCTATTGTCCTCATATTCTTGTCCTTATTTTTAGATAAAGAAATGGAAAGCACAAGGCTAGGGGAGTGGACTTGCTCCAGGTCATCTGGATAGCAAGAATCAGGGCAAGAATTTGAACCCAGGCAGTCTTACCCCAGATCTGTGCTGTCCTTGCCCTGCTCTCTTTCTTTTTAGGGAGTCTGCTGTTATCTTGCCGGGGGAGTAACATTGTACTATCTGGAGCCTACCCTGCTATTAGGAAACCCAGTGGTGGCTTGTAGGGTCCGTGGGGAGCCGACAAAGCATCCTCCTGATGCTGGGGAGAGGGCAGCAAGGTCCCAGGGACGGAAGATCTGGGCTAGGGAACAGTCAGAGAGTGGATGACTGCAGTTGGCCCGGAGCTGACCTGGTGTCTGGAGATACAGAGAAATGTTCAGATGCTGGGGGTGGATTAATCTCTCAGGCTGCGTGAGGTAGGAAGGAAGGTACGAGGGTGGGGAGCTTCCATAGGAGTAAGGTCAGGGGTCAGCAGGGCTGGCTTCTGTTGTAGCCTTTTCTTCCTATTTTGCAGATGGTCTTCTTTTTACCATGTCCTCAAGCCTTTTCTCTGTGTGTGTGGAGTGTGCTGTCTTGTGGGGATACACCGGTCTTCTCTGATGAGGGCCTGTCCTTGTGACCTCAGCCACTCTTATTTACTTCCCTAAGGGTCCTATCTCCAAAAGCAGTTACCCCTAAGAAGTTTTGGTAGACACAGTCCAGTTGTAACAGAGACCAAAGCCACACAGTCCTTCAGCCCAAGCAAACTTCTTGTTCACACACACACACACACACACACACACACACACACTCACATGCATGCACGCACCCACACGCGTGCATATGCACACATACACGCATGCACACATGCACTCCTTTGCATGTGGAGGCCATTAGGTGGTGGTGTTCCTTAGACACTGCCCATCATCTTTATTGAGACGGGGTCTCTCCCTGAAACCTGAGGCTTACGTATTGGACTAGGCTGACTGGCTAGCATTCCTCTGGGATCTGCCTGTTTGAATACTTCCAGTACTGGGATTTATACACCCACAACATCACACCTGTGGGTATTGGGGTTTGAACATCCCTCTAGCCCCTTAGACCATCCTGGTTACACCTATGGGCCTTGGGGAGCTTAGCACTGTGTATGTGCTGTACAGGAGTTGAGGAGACTTGGGGAGCCCCAAGGGTATCTCTGTTTCGGACATTGGTGTGTCAGAAAGACTTCCTGGGGAAAGCCATACTTGAGCTGAAGTCTGCAGAGGTGTGAACTTGTAGAGATTGAACGGACCGATGAGTGTTGCAGGCAGAGGAAACAGGGGCCTCAGATATGGGTTGAGAGGGAGCGAAGGGGAGCTTAAGGAGCTACAGTTGCTATGGGTGACTGCACAGCAAGGTGTGAGTGAGGGATGGGGGAAAGACGAGTTCACCCCAGGCCAGATTGTGCAGGCTTTTTTCAGCCATGGCAAGGAGTTCATTGAGGATTGGAGTGGGAGGTAGTGGCTCTCCGGCCTCTCAGAGGCAGGAGTGGGGCTGTGGAAGTGTGCTGTGGCCACAGCCCACTGTGAGCTGGAGAGCCAGCAGAGGCTGGTGGTCAGCTGCCCTCACCCCTCCTGTAGAATGTCATCGACGTCTTGGAGTACTCAAACAAGAAGCGTGTGCAGCAGCTGAGGTCCGAGCTCCAGGAGTGGGAAGAAGAGCAGGAGGGCAAAACAAACAGTAAGGGGTGGCCCCCTGTCCCCTGCCTCATCCAGGAGAGCAGAACAAACAGTAAGGGGTGGCCCCCTGTCCCCTGCCTCATCCAGGAGAGCAGAACAAACAGTAAGGGGTGGCCCCCTGTCCCCTGCCTCATCCAGGAGCTTCTGGGGGAGGGCAGCTCCTTACCAGGCCTGTACTGCCTTCTAGGGGAGCATGCTGCTGAGGGCTAGAGCGAATATCTTACAAAGCGAGAAGCGTGCTCAGTGTTTCCAGACCTGGGTGGTTGAGTATCAGTGGCTGCACACCCGCTGTACCCTCCTGGGATTCAGTGGCTTTTCTCATACCGTACCTGCCAAGGAGGAGACTGAAGCTGGCAGAGAGGAAGCCCCTGCTGTCGGACATGTGGCTAGGAGTTGGAATCCAGGCTGAGCCTGGCTAAGCCTCCTTCAAGGACCCTCTGGGAGGCAATGGCTGGGACCCAGGCCTGGCTTCCATTGCTCTGGAACTGTGATTTTTTTGCCCCTCCCTGGGAGGCTAGATGCCGAGGAGGTGTGTGTTGGGGGCTTGTGCCAGGCAGTCTGAGACACTGGGGATCCCCTCTGTGGAGGAAGGCAAGATAGTGTTATCTTTCATTCATTTACTCTGTATAGCTCAGGCTGACTTGGAACTCACTTAGTAGCCCAGGCTGGCCTTGAATTCTCAGCAGTCCTCCCACCTTAGCCTCTCTGGTGCTGGGATTATAGGTGTGAACCATCGTGGCTGCTAGATTTTTGTCTTAATCCTGCTAAGGATCATGTCTTGGACATCAGTGTCTGCCTGTCTCTCTGGTCTTGCTTCCTCGGGGGCATGTATCTGAGAATGCTGAGATCCAGTTAGGGATAGTCTTGATGGGAACCACTTAGCAGTCAGCAAAGCTGGACTGTCTAGGAATCTTGTACTTTTCCATTTCTCCTTTCTGGGGTCTGAGACCCTAACAGCTTCAGCTTCTACCACCTCCTACCTCGTGTGGGCACACCTCAGCCCAGATCCCAGTTCACTGGCCAAGGACAGCTGAGTTTCCAAGGTCTCCTGGAAAGCTCTCTAAAGGAAGACCCAGACATCTACTCTTCCCTTCCCCGTGTTGTTCCTCCCCAGACCTGCAGCGGGAGGTAGAGCAGCTGAATGCTGAGATCCTGAAGGCCCAGGAGGAGGTGAGCTTCCTGAGCACCTACATGGATCACGAGTATCCCGTCAGGTCAGTCCAGATCGCCAATCATATACGCCTGGTGCAGCAAGCAAAGAACAGCCAGCAGGTAAGGGAGCCCCTGGTCCCCATATCTAGACCGCATGGAAGGTGAGGGTGGTGGTCAAACCCCTTCTGCTGACCCCCAGGACGAGCTGGACAACCTTAAGGAGATGCGTGACATGGTCCTGGGGTGCTTCTCAGACATGATTCAGGAGAAGAAGAAGAAAATCCTGAGGTCTCTGATGGTGGTGAGTAGCTGGGTGCTGTGGCGGGTCTCCAGGCCCTCCTAGCTTCCCCATCCTCTGCCTCTGGTGTCCTTGTCAGTCACCTATGTGTTCCTGCCTCTGTCCCCAGAAAACCCAGAAACCCTATGAGGAGGTACTTACGCTGAAGACGCAAGATAGCCAGCACCTGCGGAGGTGCACGGTCTGGTTCAGAGAGGTGAGGGCACCAGGAGGGCCGTGGTATCTGTGAGGGACCTGCAGGTGGGCCTTGGCTTGCACAGACCTGGTCCTCAGGAGGGGCCCTGCTCTGGTTTGGCCTTCTTCTTTGACTGCACCATTGCTGCCACTCAGCGTTCCTCTCAATGGGGATTTGTGCTGGCCTGGACCTTGCCTCGCTGGCCACCTTTGCAGGCCGTGACCCATTAGCTTCTTCACATGTCCCCTGCTCTACACTCGCTGTTTCCCTTCACCCTCTGGGCCTTGCTCAGAGTTAGGGGATGAGGCCCCGCCCTTTCCGAGTGAGTGTCCAGTTTTTAAGTCGAGATCCCCTTCTTCTCATATTGTGTGTCCCACTCTTTGTCACCCACCTCCATTCTTCACCGTCCCCTCACGTCACTTGAAAGGCCATTCCTGTTCCCAGTCAGGGAGGTGGTCTCTCTGAAATCCAGCACACCGTAGTCACAAGGCCCATACCATACCGTCTTCCCAGACACCTTCCTTTCCTGATATTGTCCCTTTTCCCCAGGCTCGGACTTCACACGCTTCCTTTCTGTGTCTCTCCCCTCAGTTTATTGAGCAACTGAAGAAAGAGATATCCATACTAACTGCGGAGGTGGAGAAAGTGTACGCAGAAATCTGGAATCCCCGAGAGGTCGTTTTTAAGGATGTTCTACTGCAGAGACCCAAGTATGTAGTCTAGGCTGCCATGCTTGGTTGGGCAGGCCCATTGCTAGGGGAGACAATCCGGGTAGGTGGCATGGAGGGGAGGAACCCTGGGTGTGCCTCCACTCTGCCTCTAACCTAGACACGGCTTTCTCTGCCCATCTCTGGTGTAACTGACCCAGATGGTTGGTTCCAGGAAAGACACCGGGACAAGGGTGGAAGGATACCTTTCCTGTTTGGAAGGCTTCTGTGCCCCAACAAGAGTGTTTCTTCTTCCAAAATTAACCTTCGGCCTGCTTTCCCTGGGATTAGACTCTATTGTGGGGCCGGATGGTAGCGGGACCAGGCTAGACCTCTTCATGATGCTACCTCAGGACCTTGTGTCGTGGCCAAGCCCAGTATTTGCAAATTACATAATTTCCCCCTTCTGTCTCCTTTCTCTTCCCAGGCCTCTCTTTGTGTCCTACCCCTGTCTATCTCCTACTTGGTGTTTTGAGACTGAGTCTCACTTTGTAGCTTAGGCTGGCTTCAAATATGATTCTCCTGCTCAAGCCTCCCAAATGCTGGGGTTACCACGTGTTTAAAGAATTTTTTTCTGGGAGGGGATGTCAAGCAACATCTGCCTTCTAAGGTTCCAATGACAAACCAAAGTTTGATTCCACCAAAGTTCCTTCTGAGAAACTAATGAGTTTGTTGGGCTTATTTACAGAGTCTGGGTCACGAGGGTCGCTTTCAGCATGGGTGATGGCTTCCCATAACTGTGTGGGTGGAACCCCCCCTACTATTCTTTCTCAGTCTATAAACTCTAGCCTCTCTCTGAGACCCTGAAGCCACATGTTTGGTTAGGAAGAGCAGTTAGAAGCTCAGCTAAGGGCTCCATGACCCTCCCGGCTACCTTCTTCTGTGAGGGAATGCCATTAGTCAACAGATTGAGCCGTGACGATGTTTTGCAATATGAAGATGGTGGCAGCTTGGCTTAGAGGACAGTCCTGTGCCATACCGTGCCTAGGTGTTGTTGCTGGTTGACTTTCTCTGTCACGCATTTTCCATCTCCCTTCTTCCTTCTGCTTCGAGTAACCCTTGGCTTTACCCCCACAGAGTTGAGATGGGGGATAAGACATTAGGAGACAGTGAGCTCTGAGCGTGGAACTGCTGAGAGCTCCAGCCTGGAGGAACTGGTCCCTTGGGACAGTCAAGGAAGGACTCCCTGAGGATGTGCCATTGACATGAGTTTCTGCTCCCCTCTGATCTTGGTCCTTTTTAGGGGTACATTAGTCCTTAACAACTTAGTTTTCTTCCCACTTTTGACCTGTGTGTGTACATGCACCCCCCCACCCCTGTACATATGTGCGTGCATGTGCAGGTGGCTACAGATTGAGTTTGGGGATGCCGTCTCCCTAGTAACTAGCAGTGTTGTAATGAAACTGGAGGTGTGTTCCCTTTGTCCCTGACCCTGGTGTCTCTGTTGACCCCTCACAGTCCTTTTCTTTGCTTCCTGCCAGGTGCACCCCAGACATGGCTGTTGAACTCAACATTACTGCGCGAGAACCACTCCCCTTCTAGATGGCGATGCCTGGCCACCCCTTTTCCCCACTCTCCACCCAGCCCAGGGGTTTTGGCTGGTTTACTTGTAAAATGGTGTCTCCATTATGAATCTGACCCACAATCCCTCTTCCACCCCTCTCCCTTGCTGCTTGAACCAGGCAGGAATTCCCAGTCCTTGCTGCCAATAAAGCTGGGTTTGTGTTTGCTTGGTGCTGGTGTGTGGGGCCCCACCCAGGCTTTGCTGGACATGCCACAGCAATGGTCTCTGCCTTAAGATCAGGGTTAGGCTGCTGTTCTGATGGCATCTGGGAGGGATGCTGGAGTGCGGCCTTCCCTCATCTCCATGGTTCCCTCCTGGTCCAGCTGGAGCTCAGCTTCCCTTCCAGTTGGGGCCCAGAGCAGCTGGGGTCAGCACCAAGGTAGAAGAGAGACTCCTTGAGATTTATTCACGTGGGGCCTTCTGGGTCCACAGTGCTGATGGCCATCTCTCTTCTGGCCTAGCCTTGCTCCTCCCCGAAATGCATAGGGCTATGGCTTGAACTCAGGCTAGGTGCAGAGCTAGTCACAGAAGTACATGGCAGGCCCTTACCTGTTGAGAGCCAAACCCTCAAAGAAAGCCTCCTCCAGCTCCAAGTGACCGCACAAATGTCACAGCTGCAGGCTTCTTGGCTCAATTTGGAACTACTCCAAAGGACTGTTGTTTCCCTCTCTCACTCTGCAGCAGCCCCCCCCCCCCACGAACCCTTCTGCCCCTGCCCTAACCACACACACACACACAGCAGTGACAGACGTTTGTCCCAGATGAAGCCTGTGGAGACAGGCTTGTGAAGTTGGGCTCATCTGCCAGATATGTTACTCCTGTAACCTCTTAGGCAGACAGGGCTGTATTGCCTCACTTTACCCAGTGCTTGGGATGGCACTCAGGTGCCACACGCATGAAGCAAATGTGCCCTCCTGAGCTATGGCCACAGCTTTTTTTTTTTTTTTTTTTTTTTCTTTTTGGTGACGGTGACCAAACTCATGCTAAACCGTCTACCACCGAATTGCGACCCCAGCCCCAGATAAGTAAAACCCTCCAAAGGAAACTCAGGGTGGCTGCTTTGCTTTTTTGTGTGTGTCCATGAGACTCTCATCTGGACACTGTTTTCCAGCTGCAGGAGATGGGTGAGGCTTTGAAAGGAAGCAACTTTGATGGATCCTGGGGTGCAGAAGCCACAGTTTAAATAAACATGCAGTGGTCTAGCCTACCAGGGGCTCTGTTTCTGAGGGGCAGTGGGGCCGTAGGACTGTTGCACCCATACACTCCTTTTGACTGACTGTGTCTGTTGGCCATTATAAGCGGTGGGGCAAAGCCCGGTGATCTCTACTCACTGCTGAGTGATCTGACAGCTATCGGTGCCCCTGAGTGTCCCCCGTGAGAGGCAAAAGATCCTCTGAGAGAAGAGGGCTTGTATCAGGGGCTCAAAGGTCAGGGTTTCTTAGAGGGTCCCGAGAGCTGCTGTCTTGTGCGGCTTTAGAAGGACAATGTTATCTTAGGTGAAGTCCTATGGGCATCACAGGTGAGAGAGTGCAGGTTCTCAGTCTAAGTCACTAGTATTCGGTGGGACACGGCGCAGGGACTGATTTTCTGGATAGTCTTGAGGTGTGGAGCCTGGCTAGAGGAAGAGGCCCATGGACACAAATGTGTTAGCTGGGCATATGGGTGAGCTGCTCCTTTGGGGATTTTCAGCGCTGTATCCAAGCTTGCTGGGAGATGTGTAGACTTACTAGTGGGGTAGCAGGATCCCAGTTGACGGAGTTGGCTCTACACTGTGCTGACCCAATGAACCTGATGTCAGGGTGAAGATGAGCCCCACCATCTTGGGGTTTGGATGGGGAGTGTCTCATGTCGGCACTAGGAACTCCGAGAGTGCTCATAAAGCTGGCCGTGGGAAACGGGCGTGCGATGACATTTCCATGGTCTTGGCCGTGGTGGTGGAGTTCCTTCTTTGCTCACCACTGTAGGGTACGGAGAAAGGGGACAGGGGCACTGGGAGATAGCACTGGCTCAGGGGTGTCATCTGGGGTGTCACTCCTCTGTGGATGAGGGGCTGGGGCTATCGTATTTGAGGATGTCTCTCGTGCCTGTGGCCCTGACGCTTGTTCACCACTGACTCCATCTTATTGCTGGGCAGGTACATTCACTTTCACCTTCTAGGGAGGTTCACTGTTCTCAGCTGTGTGGTGGCTCCTGTCCTATGGAATTCCTGCAAAGCTTCTGAGGTTCAGACAGTTCCAATCATGAAGCTTTCTCCATTCCCCGGCCCTGTCTTACTTTCCCAGCTGCTGCGATGGAATCCCCCATCCAAAGCTGCCTAAGGGAGTTGGTGCTCATTTGAGCTCATGGTCCCAGGGTATGGTTCCCCATGGCAGGGATCACAGCAGCAGGAACTTGAGGCATTGGCCGCATCAGCCCACAGTTGGGAAGCAGAATGGTGCATGCTTGTGCTCAGCTCACTTTCTCTTCTCTGCAGTTCAGGAGCTCAGCCTAGGGAATGGTGCCGCTCACTTCTAGGGTGGTGTTGCAGGGTATTTGATCACACTGTGGACCCTGAGATTGAGTTAATTAAAAATAAACCAGAGGTCAGGAGGCAGAGCCAGTGGCTAGTTGACAGGAAGTAGCCATAGAGGGTAAAGAGGGAATTGGAAGACAGAAAGGCACAGGAAGTGGTAGGGAGGGACTTTGAGTGTGGCAATCATTTTTGGTTTGGTAAAGCAGAAGGACACCATGTCTGTCTTAGTTTGTGTTTCTATTGCTGTGAAGAGACACCATGACCACAACAACTTTTTTATTTTATCTTATTTTTTGAGACAGGGTTTCTCTATGTAGCTTTGGAGCTTGTCCTGGCACTTGCTCTGTAAACCAGATTGGCCTTGGACTCACAGAGATCTGCCTGCCTCTGCCTCCCAAGTGCTGGGATTAAAGACATGTGCCACCGCTGTCCGGCTAAAGTAAAACATTTAATTGGCATAGCTTGCTTACAGTTTCAGAGGTTCGGCCCATTATCATCACGATGGGAAACATGGCAGCATGCAGGCAGACATGGTGCTGGATTAGTAGTTGTGAATCCTACACCTTGTAGGCAGCAGGAAGTCCACTGAGACAGTAGATAGTATCCTGAGCATAGGATACTTCAACCCCCCCCCCCCCCTGCCAACAGTGACACACTTCTCCAACAAGGCCTTATTCACTCGAACAAAGACACACTTCCTATGAGATTATAGGGGCCAGTTACATTCAAACTACCACATTCTACTCCCTGAACCCCATAAGCTCGTAAAATTATCATAGTGCAAAATGCATTTAGCCCAACTTCCAAAGTCCCTATAGTCTATCACAGTCCTAACAATGTTTTAAAGTTTAAAGTTCAAAGTCTCTTCTGAGATTCATGCAATCTCTTAACTGTAAGCATCTGTAAAAATCAAAATAAAAAGGCATATAAACTTCCAACATAGAATGGCACAGGTTGTACATTCCCATTCCAAAATGCAGGGAAGGGAGCATGTTGAGGAAGTACTGGACCTAAACAAGACAGGAAGCCATCTGGGCAAACTCCAAACTCTGCATCTCCCCGTCTGAGGTCAAGACACTTTTCAGATCAACTCCTTTCAGCTTTGTTGACTGTAACACACTTCTCCCCCTTGGGTTGGTTCCACTCCCTGTAGGCAGCTCTCTTTGGCAGGTATCCCATGACTCTGGCGTCTCCAACATCTTGGGTTCTCCAAGGGAATCCAGGCTTCAACTTCATAGTTTCCCACAATGGCCTCTCTGAGCCTCCATTCAGGGACACCCCCGACACATGCCTGGTCTCATCAGCTTTCCTTAACAGCAGAGGCAAATTCCATAGGCCCTTTCTTCTATCCTCAACTCCAGGACCATGTGACTGATGTTGCCAAGTTCTGCTGCTTACTGGGGCTGGAACATGGTCTCCTCATTCAATTACATCTTCTCTAACTTTCTGTTTTTGATGGTTTCCTTCACTGCCTAAGCTTGACTGTCCTCGAATTTGCTCTGTAGACCAGGCCTGCCTCAAACTCAGAGCTCCACCAGCCTCTGCCTTCAGAATAAAGGTGTGCACCACCACACCCTGCTCTAAGCTTTTCTTTAATTCCTTTTTAATAGTTGGAAATTTCACTGTGTGGGATCTTGCCCTGAGGTCCCACTCCCTTTTCTCAATTTCTTAATCCATTTATCTCCTTGAACACAGGATTTAGCTCCATTCCATTTCCTGGTGCTCTTTTTCTCCTCAAAGTTTACATTTTGTAGTTTGCCCTGCTCAACTTGCTCTTTTCATTATAAATCTTCATTAGAGTTAGCACTAATAACCACATGACAGAGTGTATAGTAGGCTGTTTTGAGATTTCTTTTGTCAATGGAATTAATCCAAAGCTCTTCACTCTAGTCTCAGTCAGACTCTTTGGATAAGGCCAAAGGCAGCCACTTTCTTCACCAAAACTTAAGAATGATCTCTAGGCAACATACTAGAATTCTTCTCTGAAACATCTTGAGTGAACTCCTGTAGTTCAAATAACTCATAGCACCACTGTCTTCCATGTTCCTATTAGATGGCTCAGTGGTTAAGAGCACTGCCTGTTTTTCCAAAGATCCTAAGTTCAATTCCCAGCAACCACATGGTGTCTCACAACCATCTGTAATGTGATCTGGTACCCTTTTCTGACCTGCAGTTATATGTGCAGGCAGAACCCTGTATATATAATAAATACATATTAAAATAAAAAGCGTTCTGCTTTTCAAACCCAAAGTACCAAAGTCTATATTTCTCCAAACTAAAACGTGCACACACCACACACTCCCAGAGGATTATGACTTGGCACACCTCAGGCACTAGATGACTAGGCATTAAGTTTTTGTTCTTTTTAAAATTAGCATGCATTATCCAGAGCAAAGAGTGTCACCAGTACATTTCACACATGCATGTCATATCCATGCCTGTTACCCTCCCTTGTCCCCTTTTTCCATTTCTCCTTTTAGGATTTCAGCTATGAGAGAGACACATGTAGTTGATGTCTTTCCGAGCCTTACTTTTTTCACGGAAGGGTTCTCTCCCCTTTGTTTTTCTTAATCTTTGTATGATCTCATTCATCTTTATGGTGGAGCAATAGCCATGTGTCTATCTATATACAATCCATTACAAAATGAGTGTAGGTCCAGGCATGGTGGTGCACACCTTTAATCCCAGCACTCTGGAGGCAGAGACAGGGGGATCTCTGTGAGTTTGATCTTCCTGGTCTACATATGGAGTCCTAGGACAGCCAGGGCTGCATACAGAGACCCTGTTCAAAGCAACAAGTTAATGTATAGTATTTGTACAAAGTGGTAGGTTTCCATATGACTTTGTTTCTTTTTCCCAGGACCAGGCTGGCTGGGAACTGGTGATCCTCCTGCCTCAGCTTCCAGAGTGCTGGGATTGCAGCTGTGTTACCTGCCATGCCTGCCAGGGTCCCTCCTTTCCTCCTTTCTCCTCCTTGTCCCTCTTCCCTCCCCCCTCCTACTCCCGCTATAGCTCCTCCTCTTCTCTCCCAGGCCCACGTTTCCCATTCAGCACACCAGATATTATTTATTTTTAGCAGAACGGTTTGGAAAGCCTCTCTGGGGTCAATGAGGTGGACAAATTGGGAGTTTGGATTGAATTACTCCTCCTTCTTCCTCTTCTTTCTTCTTCTTCTTCCTTCTCCCCCCCCATTTTTGTGCTCTTTTAAGACAGGGTTTCTCTGTGTAACAGTCCTGGCTGCCCCTGGAACTCACTCTGTAGGGCGGACTGGCTTTGAACCCACAGAAATTCTCCTGCCTCTGCCTCCTGAGTGCTGGGATTAAAGGCGTGCGCCACTACTGCCCGACCCAGAAGTTCCCCTTATGAGGCCAATCTCTGTGGACCTTGTGAAATAAAGTGTGATCCTCCACCTGAACCTCATGTGTCTGGGACACGGACAGGAATTGGGAGCACCTTGTGAGTGCCTGAGCCGCCTTTCCAAAAGCCTTAACCAGTAAGCCTTCTTCGTGTTGTGGTGATACCGGGTTCCGCCGGCAGATGGCGATAAAGTCCGATCAAACTCAAATAGGGGCAGGTTTATGGAGGGACTGGATGAAGGCTCTCACTAGGAGCACAAAGTGACTCCTATTGCTCTTGCATGGTCCCTGCTAGCGAGCTGGCCTCGGTTCTGCTCTCTGGGCCTGCCTTCCTCCCGCCATCCAAGCGCGGTCTGTCTTAATTGCCCTGCTTCACACCCTGTTCCTGAGGACTTCAACTAAAATAAGAAATTAATATACAGACAGTGGGTTTCATTATGAGATTTCCATACTTTTTTATTTTTTGCAGTGCAGGGAACTGAACTCAAAGTTTTCCATACACCAGGTAAGCATTCACCAGTTGAGTGACACCCCCAGTCCCATATTGTTTTTGCTCTCCTCCTGCCCTCCCTCACTCCTTGCCCCCACTGCTCCTGTGGGTCCCCTTCTTTCGTTCAGCTAGCCTTCTCTCTGCTTCTTTCAGTCCAGGGTAGTGTGTTGGCTTAAATACTACCTTCCGTCTGTCCACACCTTATCCTCCCTCTTTCCTTTTTGTTTTTTGTTCAGGTGGAAGCTCCACCTCAGTCCTTCTCCCCTTTCTCTCTCTCTCTCTCTCTCTCTCTCTCTCTCTCTCTCTCTCTCCAAACCCTCTCAGCAAAGCTGCCAAAAGGGAGCTCCTCCCCAACAGAATCTCAAGACCACGCCTACAATGTATTTAAGCTGCCCCCTCTAGAGAAAGGCCATGTGGTTTTCTGGTCTGTTCTCCATCTCCTCTCTGGCGGCTGAAAAATCATCTGGGGGCATTTTATTCATTAAACCTGGACTTTTAATCCTTAATTTGGCTTGATTTGGTTTACTGTCAGTGGGGAGGCTTAATATCAGGGTACAGAAACCTTCATTTTTTTTTTCAGACAGGTTCTTCCTTAGTGGCCCAGACTGACCTTTGCTCTTGATCCTTCAGCCTCCTCTTCCTCACAGGCAGGTGCCATCAAACCAGCTCCTCTATTTTCTTCATGTATTTCACATTAAATTGTAGAATCCAAGCCGGGTGGTGGCGCACGCCTTTAATTCCAGCACTCAGGAGGCAGAGGCAAGCGGATCTCTGTGAGTTCGAGGCCAGCCTCATCTACAAGAGCTAGTTCCAGGACAGGCTCCAAACTTACAAAAAAAAAAAAAAAAGCAAAAACCAACAACAACAAAAAACCTGTCTCAACAAATAAACAAACAAAAAACAAGAAAAAAAGGAAAAAGAAAAAAGAAATTTTATGTAGAATAGATAGAGATACAAAAGAAATACAGAGACATAGGATAGTATCGGGAGGGCAACTCAGTGAATACTGAATAATGGATCTGCCCATGTTAATTTTCCATATGTTTATATACCCCAATCCAAAGGGAGGGATGAAGGCAAAAGGCTGCTTTAACATGATGCAAAGAACAACCAGAATAGTTACTTGCTTCAATACTTGAGACACCAAGCCATGATTTCCTGAGTAAAGCAATTCTGAAGTTTTGGATATGCAGCGAATACACCTTAGACCAAGTATCCTGTAGGCAGCCACTCCCTATGTCAAAACTCCTATTTTAAAATGAAGAAGCAGCAATAGGCTTGAATTCTCTGATCTTTGGTCACGGTGGAGTGGATCCACCTCTATGGGTCGTCTTAATGTCCAAAATACCAAGTCACCACAAACCTAGGTCAGGGTATCTGGTTTGTAGTCACACCTGCTGCCAACAACTTTGAAAGAGCAAAAAATAAGCTCAAGCTCTCTGACCTCAAGGTGGAACAGGACTCACATTTGTGGGCCCCTCAATTCTGATGAAAACATTCCCCTGAATTGAACTCCCATCAAGCACCTGGTCGAGGAAGCCATGCAGAAAATGGCTGGGCCCATGAACAGAGAGGCCCAATGGCATCATTGCTCTTTAGGGAAACACAGTTAAAACAATGATATATTGTTGTGCACTTTATAAATGACTAAGACAAGCAAACAAAAATATAGATTCTACCAGACTCTGTGGAGCATGTGAGGAAAGTTGGTTCTTACAATGGCTGGTGGGGCTGAGTGGTCCTGCCGTCCTGTGGATACCCTTGTAGTATCTTCCTGAGTAGAACACACCCATATCATATGTCCCAGCATACACCTGTGCATGCCTCCCAGAGGAATGAAAGCTGGTGTTCTCACAGAAGCCTGTCAATATTCATAACAGCTCCATGTGTAATGGTCCGCATCTGGAAACGTCTTCGAGGGCTTTAGAAGTGGCTAAACTGCCATATGACAGAGTGTCACTTAGCCTAACAAGAAGAAACAAGCTGGGCTTGGTAAGGCGTATCTTGTGAGGCTGAGGCAGAAGTTGAGGCCTAAACCAGGCGGTGGTGGCACATGCCTTTAATCCCATCACTTAGGAGGCAGAGGCAGGGGAATCTTTGTGAGTTTGAGGCTAGCCTGGTCTACTTAGTGAGTTCCAGGACAGGCTCCAAAGCTACACAGAGAAACCCTGTTTCGAAAAACAACAACAAAGAGTTGAGGCCTAGCCTAGTCTACATAGATGTTGTGTCAACAAGCAAAGCAAATGAAAGAAGACACCAAAGAAGAGGAGCTGAGAATTTGGGGAGATGGCTGAGTTGGTGATGCACTTCTGTGAAAAACACCTGCTTGTCTCAGTTGGTAAAGAGCTGGGTCCTGGGCACTGGGAGACAGGAGGATCTCAGAATCTGCTGCTCAAACAGACTAGCCAGTTGTTGAAGTTCAGGTTCAATGGGAGACCCTGTCACAAAAAAAAAAGGTGATGATGGAGGAAGACACTCGGCTTCCACATACATAAGAACACACACACACACACACACACACACACACACACACACACACACACCTATGCCACACACAGAAAAGAACAGGAAGAAGAAATGAACTATTGGCAAGCACAGCTCCAGCTCAGAGGGACCATGTGCCGGCATCATGCTGACTGAGAAAGGTCTTAGAAGGTGGCCTGCTATGAGCCTGGTGAATGAGTGCCTGTCAGGAACTGGAGAACACTGGAGGTGTGGCTTTATTTTTTTTTAAAGATTTATTTATTATATATGTTGAAATTACCTGGTGCGAGTGAGAAGGAAGCATGAAACACGCAACAAACACACTTAGGAGTTTATTAGAGGAGATGTGTACACACCTGGGAATCGGTGTGCAGAAAGAACTGAAGATGGTGTGTCCAGCTTTTAAAGGCTGCCTAGCGCATGTGCACAGGGGGATGACGTAGCTATGTCTTACGCAGATAACAGAGCTCACGCATGTGCGCAAGGGCTTACAGAGCTGTGTCATACGTAGGTGATACAACCATGCCGCACGTGGGTCATGCAGGGCCTTTTAAGGTCCCTGGGGCAGCTAGGTATTTTTGCCCAAAGGCTTGTCCACACATACGTGGCCCTGGAACCTGGAAGTGCCAGCCATGCTGGTTGGCTAAAATCATAACATATGTAGTGTTTTTTTAAAGTTATGTATACAGTATTCTATCTGCATGCGTCCCTGCAGACCAGAAGAAGGCACCAGATATCATTATAGACAGTTATGAGCCACCGTGTGAGTGCTGCGAATTGAACGCAGGACCTCTGGAAGAGCAGCCAGTGCTCTTAGCCATCTTTCCAGCCTCTGGCTTTATTAATTTGCTGTTTTGAGGTGTGGGGAGCCTTGAACACACAATGAGCTCCATCCCCTGTGTGGTGTTTGGAAAACCCCTGGGAGGGCTCCCTTCTGATCATCCGGTGGTCCTGTTGACTGTGGTGGTGAATGGTGAAGCCACATGCCGAGCTGCCTGAGGTGGGAGGATGAGGTCGGGTAGACTGAGGGCTCTGGATCTGGTTGCTGATCTGGTGACTTGTGCTTTGCCATTGTCAAAGTCCTCATCCTCCTGATTTGGGGTTGGTACATAAGATGTCTGTGACACCATTGGGAGGTCGAGGAGGCCTTTCTAAAGATAAAATTAGAAAAAGAAAATATGTTGAAACACTTTGGTCAGAAGAAAATCAATATGGGATAAATGAAAAATCATGTTTTCTTCTAGACTGTCTTATAGTTTCCAAGAGTTTGTTTTAGGCTGGTGAGATGGCTTAGCTGTAAAAGTGCCTGCCATGCAAACCCTATGACCAGAGATGTATCCCTGGAGCCTATGGTGGAAGGAGGGATGCCTTCTGATCTGCTGCTGCAGCATGCGCACACTCATGCACACGCCGCTTATCACCATCATCATCACTATCATCACCATCATCACCATCACCATCATCATCATCATCACCACCATCACCACCATCATCACCATCATCATCATCACTATCATCACCATCATCATCATCACCACCACCATCATCATCATCATCATCACCATCATCATCATCATCACCATCATCATCACCATCATCATCACCATCATCATCATCACCATCATCATCACCATCATCATCATCACCATCATCATCATCATCACCATCATCATCATCACCATCATCATCACCATCACCATCATCATCACCATCATCATCACCATCTCATCACCATCACCATCACCATTATCATCATCCATCATCCCTACTCCAAACTCAGGAGACAGTAAAACTTCACCCTTACAAATGTTCATCTGGGCAGTAAGACCCTACGTGTTGAAGCTGGATCGATGCTGCTTTCCTTCCCTGAGCTGCAGGAAATAACTGACTACAGAAACTAACAGCTCAGTGAAGGACAAGATCATGTTTCAGAAGCTAATGGACACACCCACAGAGTCATCTGACCGTCTCCTGTGCGTGAAACCTAGAGATGGGACATGGCAGCCAGAGTCCTCATTAGGTCTGAACTTGGTTTTTGGATTAATTTGGGCAAACTTTTCTGAAGATGACAGTGTCTTTTTTTTAATTATTATTTTATCACAGCTCACATGTGACCAGGCATGGTGGCTCTTATCTGTATTTCTAACTCTCTGGAGGGGAAGGCAAGAAGATCAGGCCAGCCTGGGCTGTGTAGCAAGACCTTGTTACAGCCAGACAGGCAGACAGACACAGATGGTTCTGTTTCTTCTGAGATGATTCTGGCAGCCAGTAATATTTATTGTGCACATCTAATTCATCTGAGGTAATAAAAAAGTTTTGTCTGTCTGTCTCTGAGACAGGCGTAAAGATACACTGCCCCATCCAGCTCCGTACTAGGTCTTAAAGAAAAAAATTAAAAATTTATTTTAATTAAAAATTTATGTGTGGGGCTAGAGAGATGGCTCAGTGATTAAGAGCACTGACTGTTCTTCCATGGGTTCTAGGTTCAATCCCAGCACCTACCTGGCAGCTCACATCCATCTGTAGCTCTAGTTCCAGACGATCCGATGCTTTCTTCTGGCCACCAAAGGTACCAGGCACATATGTGGTACACAGACATTCATGAAGACAAAACACCCATACACATAATACATTTTTTAAAAAATATCCAGCACATACATAAAATTGTATGTACGAATGTTTGCCTGCATGTATGTATGTGTGCCTTGTGCATGTCTGGTGCTGAGGAAGCCAGAGAGGGCAATGGATCTCCTGGAACTGGAGTTGCAGAGAGTTGGTAGCTATCATGTGGGTGCTGGGAATTGAACCTGGGTCCTATGCAAGAGCAACAAGTGCTCTTAGCCAATGAGCCATCTCTCCAGCCTTCAGGACCTTTTCTTTCTTTTTTTTTTTAAAAGTCAATTCCACATTTTTTGATTAATTTTTCCATTTACACTTAGGCTGATTCTATATCTTGGCTATTGTGAATAATGCATGTTGTTTTTTATTTTTTTAATTTAAAATATTTCTTTCTTTTTTTGTGACAGGGTTTCTCTGTATAGTCCTAGCCCTGACTATCCTGACTATCCTGGAACTCACTCTGTAGACTAGGGTGGCTGGCTTCGAACTCACAGAGATCCACCTGCCTCCACCTCCTGAATGCTGGGATTAAAGGTGTGCACTGTCACCACCTGCCTGGTTTTTATTTTTATTGAGGCTACATACATTTCCCCATCTCTGCCAAGTAACCCTTCTTAAGTTGATTCTTTTGTTCTTTGAAGATTTATTTTTATTTTTCACTAATGTGTGTGTATATGTATATGTGTGTGTGCTTATTGTGTGTCTATTTGTATGTGCATATATATATGGATGCATATGCATCTGTATGTGTTTGTGTGAATATGTGTATGTGCATGCAAGTGCAAGTGGTGAAGGAGACAGGAAGAAGGCGTGGTATTCCTTGGGGCTGGAGTCGGAGGCAGTTGTGAGATGCCCGATGTGATTGCTGAAAATCAAACTCCGGACCTCTGGGAGGGCAACAAGTGCTCTTACTGGTTGAGTTATCTCTCCAGCGCCTCCTGTGTTCTTTTAATTTGACCCCGTATACTTTTCTTAAATATAGCGAAGTATTTCACGTCTATCTTGTATATTTGCTTCAGGCCAAGAAATCGTACCTTCCACGAGACTTTGGGAAATTGGTGTTGAGGTTACAGTCGCATGACTGTTACAATCAGTGCTTCTGGCCGCTCCATATCTCTAGGCCTGTTCACTGGACAGGGATGAAAAATGTTCGAAGATGAAGTGTTGCTAGGTGCGGGATGGTGCCTCAGTACTCCAGAGAGTACTCCTGAGGCAGGAGGATCAATGCGAGTTCGAGACCACTCTGGAATACATAGTGATGTCCAGGCCAGCCTGGGCTATATATAGCATGAGACTGCCTCAAAGAGCCCCGCCCCCAGTGATGAGCTCAAATTGGGGTTGGAGAATTCTGACTTACCCGTATGCGGCTTTTCTCCGCCTGTGTTGTGTGACTCACGGGAGTAGTTTGTGGCGCTGTCTTCAGGCTGTTCTACAAACAGGCTGCTCCAGAGCTCCCTTCCAAGCCCTTGGAAGGAGTTTCCACGTGTGTGGGCGCAGCTAGTGCCCCATCTGACTTACCATCTTCATCTCATCGCGTTTCGGTTCTGTTTTTTTTGGAAGTGACTCTTATTATATAGCTCCTGCTGCTCTCAAACCCACGGTCCTCCTACTCTGGCCTCTTGAGTGTTAGGATTAAAAATGTGCCTCACTACGCTAGGCTAATTAGGGTTCTTTAATCTTTAGGGGTTGCTTTTTAAAAATTTTGATATATATATGTATATATATATGTATATATATATATATTTGAAATTGTTTATATGTGTGTATGTCTGGGGGAGGTGTGAGCATGTATGTGTAGGTGTCTGAGGAGGTCAGAGGTATCAAATCTTTTGGAGCCGGAGTTCCTGGCAGTTGTGAGCTGCCTGACATCCATACTGGGACCTGAACCTGGGTCTTCTGCAAGAGAAGTGTGCACTCTTAACCACTCAGCCACCTCTCTAGCCCCTACTTTTTGAATTTTAGCATTTTTGTATTAGGTACAAATATTGAAGTGGTTCCCAAATAGAACTTTCAAATTTGAGCAACACAGGAGTGGCCTCAGTTCACACCTGTCCCGTATCTCCCTACGGACGTCCATTTGAAAATTTCCACTCTTTAAAGCAGGTGTGTCCCATGGCTTCTCCTTCCAATCGCTCGGCTCTCAGTAATGGGAGATTCTGGGTTACTCAAGGTCACCGCAGGTAGGAACAGGAGAAGCCAGAGGCAAGGACATCACGCCTGAGGAACGAGGACATGCCAGCGGGCAGAAGCAGTGGGCAGATGGGACAGAGTCACTGAGTCACTGGCTAAAGCACCAGTCATTATTGAATTTCAAGTGTGATTAACCAGGAAGAAGCAGGCACTTCCACGTTAGGGCGAGTCAATTTGGACAGAACAGTTAGCCGTGACATCCACCGTCTGAGCACTCACAGAGTAGCTCGAAGCCTGGTTCAGCCTATCTTTGCAGCGCTGGGATTAAATCCAGGCTTTAACATGCCAGGCAAGTGCTTTCCCTCTGAGCTGCACCCCAGCCCTGACATGAGAAGTATCCCGGCGAGCCCTTCTTCACTTAGACGAGGGTTATCTCAGTTGGACACATCCCAGGATAGCCTCTGCTGACTATTTGGCTTGACCAGTTTATGATATTTTCCCCGTAGCCATGTCTGTGACTCTGTAGACTTATTTACCGGTTGCACTTTGTTAAGGATGCCACCAGGATGTCTGTGACTCGCTGGTTTGTGGTGCAGTCTAGGGAGTCAGTCTACCTATCCTTTTCTCTTTCCTCCTGTGTTATCTGGTTGGGGCACTGCAGCTGCCATCTGGAGGCAGAGCGGTTGTGACATGCAGGAAGTCTTCCCAAGTTAGGCTTGTTAAAATTCTGGGTGAGCAAGAAGGTTCACTAGGTTGCTGAGGCTCCTCCCCTCCCCAGAGAGTCCATGTGTCATTATGTCAGAGGAAAATGGGTGTCTAGGGTGACACTTCTCTTTGATGTAGCTCCCTGTGAGTGGACCATGATCCTGTAAATGGCTCCAATAAGCTCATTGTTTCATCAAGCTGGACCAGATGGAACCTTCCATTGCTCTGATGATGCCTTCCCTATTGGGAGCTAGGAGACATTTCTCTACTCAAGAGCCATGCAATACCCTGCTAAAGCAGAGAGAACCCTTTTCAGGACTGCTGACCCTCCTTCCTGTTGCCTGGCGTGAGAGACTCAGCAGGGAGCAGCACTGAGTCTACGATCTATTTATTTAATACTAATATATATATATACATATATATATAAAACATGTGTCTAGATATAATACATATGCACACATATATGTTTTATATATATGTATAACATGTGTGTGTGTGTGTGTGTGTGTGTGTACTGTGTGCAGATGCCCACAGAGGTCAGAGGAGGACACTCATTCCCTGGAACCAGAGGACTCTTTGTTCTGAACTGCCTGACATGGCTGCTGAGCACAATACTCAGGTCCTCTAGAAGGACAGAAAGTGCTCTTAACCTCTGACCATATCTCCAGCTTCCATCTCTACTCCTGCTTGCATTTAAATCCTGCTGTGCAGTCGCAGCTGCTCTTGGACTTGTGGCAGTGTTCCTGCTCCCGTCTCCCTGGTGCTGGGGCTACGGGCATGCGCCACTGTGCCTGCCTCTAATTTCACTTCTCCTACTCTTAAAACTTCCCCTTTAAGTTCAGTTTATTTGTTATTAATGTGAGCTTAGGACTGTGTGTGAGGTGCACAACAGTGTGCGTGAGGCCAGAAGACAGAGTTTGGGAGCTGCTTCTCTCTACTGTGGATTGAGGGGACTGACCTGAGGCGGTAAGCCTTGCGTGACCAGTGCCTTACCCTCTGAGCCATCTTGTCAGATTCCATTTCTACATTTTTTTTTTTTTGGAGAAAGGGGAAAGAGGCAAATTGTGATATTAAGTTAAATAAAGCTAGACAGTGGTGGCACACACCTTCAATCCCAGAACTTGGGAGACAGAAGCAGGCAAATCTCTGTGAGTTCGAGGCCAGCCTGGTACATAGAATAAGTTCTAGAACAGCCAGTACTACACAGAGAAACCCTGTCTTGAAAAACAAAACAAAACAAGACAACATGGGGAAACATGGGTTGGTGCAGTGGGTCCAGGCACTTGCTGCAAAGGCTGGAGATGGGGTTTTAGGAAGGGACCCCTTAAAGGCTGACGAGAATGGACTCCACAGTGTGGTCCTCTTACCTCCCTTCATGCATCCTGGCAATGCACCCTGGCAATGCACCTGCATCCCCGCACCAGGCATACACGTGCACAATAACAATTAACAAAGTTTTAAAAACAGAAAGAATGGCTGAACGTATTAAAAAAAAAAAAAGACCAAGTTTCAGCTGTGTTTCCTGTTAGAGACTTGCTTCACCTGACTTTAAAGATTGAAAGGGAAGGGATGGGAAGAAATATAACCTTACCAATGGGAGTTGAAAGGGAGCAGGGCTTGGTGTATACCAGACACATAGGAACTTTGGGAGGATTTCGTGAACAGAATTCCATCATGCGGAAAGAGCAGCAGAGATGGGCAGGTCACGCCATGGAGATCCAGGAAGCAGAGATGGGAACACTGCCATACAAGATCACCGTGTGCGTGCGTGCGTGCGTGTGTGTGTGTGTGCGTGTGTGTGCGTGTGTGTGTGTGTGTGTATACGGACCTTTTTCTTTATTGTATGCCTCCTTGGTTTGGGTGTGAGTGTAGTACTGGCTTCATAAAGTGGAGTTGGCAGCGTTCTTCCCCTTTCTGTCTCACGGGGTAGTGTGATGGCGTTGCTGTTAGCTCTTTAAAGCTCTGGTCGGACTCAGCAGGGCACCCTCCAGGGCCCAGGATTTGGTTGCTTGAAATGGTTTTTCTTGCTATTTCAGTTCAATTCCATGGTTTATTATAATCCCAGTCACACTATTTATATCTTCTTAATTTAACTTGGGTAGGTCACATGTGTCCAGAACTTTATGAATTTCTTTTAGGTTTTCCAATTTACTAGGTTATAGGTTTTCAAAGTATGCCCCTGTGGTAGTTTGAATGTGATTGGCCCCCATAATCTCATAGGGTGTGGCTTTGTTGGAGGAAGTGTGTCACAGTGGGGTCAGGCTTTGCTGTTTCCTATGCTCAGGATACCACCAGTATCTCTATTGACTTTCTGTTGCCTACAAAATGTAGGACTTTCAGTTACTCCAGCACCATGTGTGCCTACAGGTTACCATGCTCCCTATCATGATATTAATGGACTGAACCCCTTAAAGTGAGTCACCCCAGTTAAATTTTTTTATAAGAGTTGCTGTGGTCATGGTATCTCTTCACAGCAATAGAAACTCTAAGATGGACCCCCAATCAATTCCCTATCTCCCCAGCTGTCTGTATGCTTAAGTCACTCAGTAACTGTGTTGAGATCAGTTTTTGCCCTTCTATCTGGTAGTATATATTTTTTGAAATTTAGTACACCATTGTTTGATATATGCTGAGAACTGTAGTATCTCTAAAAGATCATTTTATTTTTAGTCATGTGTGTATATGTGTGTATCTGTGTTTGAGCATGCGCACCACATGTATACAGGTGCCCTTGGAAGCCAGGATTTGAAGCAGGTTGTGAGCTACCTGACATGGGTACTGGGAAGCAAACCCTGGTCCTCTGCAAGAGCAAGACATGCTCTTAACCTCTGAGCCCTCTCTCCAGCCCCTAGAACTGTAACACCTTCCTGCTAGAATGTTCCTTTTATCAATATGTAAGTGACCTTATCTTTCCTAATTTGGGTTTGAAGTCTATTTTGTTAGCAATCAGAATTCATTCTCTCTCTCTCTCTCTCTCTCTCTCTCTCTCTCTCTCTCTCTCTCCTCTCTCTCTTTTTTGTTTTTTCAAGACAGGGTTTCTCTGTAGCTTTGGAGCCTGTCCTGGAATGAGCTCTTGTAGACCAGGCTGGCCTCGAACTCACAGAGATCCACCTGCTTCTGCCTCCTGAGTGCTGGGATTAAATGCGTGTGCCACCACCGCATGGCAGCAGTCAGAATTCTATGCCTTCTTGCTGTCTGTTTCTGTCAGTTTGGATTATCTTTTTCCTCTTTCTACCCTTAGGTCCTCAGATGCCCCCTCCCCCCTTCTCTCTCTGGAATAAGGCCAATGGAAATATGAACCTATCTGTAGTGTTACCTAGAACTCAGGAGCTGTGTGTGAAATGATGAAATGAAATGATATCTGCGTCATCTTTTCTGCAGCACAGCTGTTGGGAATCTGAGCTGGTGGTGTTTCTCTGATGAGGGCTGTGTGAGAAATAAATCCATCATCTATTGCATATTAGTTTTTGTTCCCCTCTGTACTGGGGATCGAACCCCGGGCCTTGCATGTATGTGAGGCAAGTGCTATCCACTGCGCTGTATCTCCAGCTCCAGAAGCTGACTAAAGAGTGCCTTGCGGGAGGACTTTGGCACAGCTCCTCTGTGATGGATTTATACATGCAGCAGAATGGGGCCCACCTCTCTTCTAGTCTGTGACGATCTGTCCTCTTCATATGCATTCTGAATTCTGCAACCGGACTTCAAAGACAGAATTCCTACTTCTGGGGATCAGCACTGTCTCTCACAAAGTTAGTATGTTTTGATAGGCGACATAGAAGCCCCAAAACATAAATTTCAAGGAAAAAGACAGAGAAAGGTTCTACTCTGCAAACCAAGCACAGGAATGAGTGAGGATTCTCTGCATATCTTTCCATAAAATCCTTGTTTGTTCTTAAGAGAGAGAAGTCGGGCAGTGGCAGCGCACGCCTGTGTGTGACCCCAGCACTCAGAAGCAGAGGCAGGCAGACATCTGAGTTAAGTCAAGGCCAGCCTGGTCTACAGAACTACTTCCAGGACAGCCAAGGCTACACAGAGAAACCCTGTCGTGGAAAAAAAAAAGAAACCAAACCAAACCAAACCAAAAAAACTAAGAGAAAGAGAGAGAGAGAGAGAGAGAGAGAGAGAGAGAGAGAGGTGAAAGTTGGTGGGGGGCAGGAGTAGAGAAGGAGAAAAAACTGCGAAGACTTGGTGGGGGGATTGTGAAAGAATATGATAAACATTCTGTTCAAGATTCTCAAAGAATAAACAAACAAAATCCCTCTGAGGCTTTCCCTTTCAAACACTGGGCCTCTGAGAGACGCGTCTACTAACCTTCCTCAAGCCCCAATCTTGGAAAAACCTGTCTCCTCCACTTCAATAGTCAATTTTAATGGCCCACTTGACACATATAAATCACCTCAGAAAGTTGTCTCAATGAGTCAATGTCTAGAGCAGATTGGCCCGCGGTCCTGTCTCTGGGAGACTGTCTTGGCTATGTTACCTGACTTGGGAGGGCTGCAGTGGCAGCAGCATTCCCTGGTTTTGGGATCTGTGGTGTGGAAGAGCAGAGCTATTGAGCGCCACAGCATGCAAACACCGTTCCTTTCTCCCTCTCCCTTGACTTGGGTAAGGTTGCCTGCTTCCAAGTTCCTGCCTTGACTTTCCCACAGTCACGAACTGTAACTCCAGTTGGAAGCCCTCAAGCCTCCTTCTCCTTGAAGTGGCGTGGCGTTGTGGTTCAGTATTTTATTAAAACAACAGAATGGAACAAGAACACCCGTTCACTTCTGTCTTCTGTTTTTTTTTTTTCCTTTTTTTTTCTTGTTTGTTTTTGGTGGAAAACATGGGTGGCAGAGCCCCCACCTCTGATAGCAACCTCACCAGGGTGTGTATGTGTCAAACTTACCCAGTAGTCCTAGTAAGACACAGGTGGATGTTTTCTATCAATGATACTGCAATAAAGCTTTTCGAAGCCTGGGACTGAGGACCATACTGCTGTCACGTGGACAAAATAAGGCCGTGTAGTCTGAGACTGCTGAATTCTGGTGTCTACTAAAACACTGGCATCTCCACTAACGAATGAATAAATTGATGGCAATATATGGATATGTGATTTGTTTTGGACCGCACAACTGAGAAATGTCAGAGTCATTTTCATCCTGGTCCCGTACTGATCTGATATTGTTTCAGGCTGTTACGCTAAGAAGTTCTTCAGATGAACTCTACCAGCTTCTGTCTGTGTTCTGGCTGCACAGGGGCCCTTCCCCCAAAATTCACGACAAGAAGAAATAGGTCTTAGGCTTTCCTTCCATCGTCACAGGAAAAGGCCTTCAAATGAGAACCCCACAAGGAGGCCTGACACTCAGCACTTTCTGAGCCGGGGCTTGCTCTCTCCTGGTATCTAAACTCAAAACCCAATGCCTCTCTAACACTGTCCTCTGGGGGACCCCTGTAAGAATGATACCATTACACAGACTGGAAGAAACCTAACAGTGTTTATTACCCATCTGTGGGCAGAACAGTTATGCCATATTTTAATGCCTGTGGAGGTAGAGAGGAGTCTGACACCCTAGGACAAAGACCCACCTCCCTTTTCGTCAGCTTCCCTGCTGCCATGGGGGTGCTGGCCATGTCTAAGGTGGTCCAGGTTGGGACTGAGAGCCAGCATTGGTAGAATCCCTGATTGATTCCACGCTCCTCTTGGTGGAAACAATACCACCCAAGCCACGTCTACTTGGCATGGGGGTGACAAGCTTCATAAGGAAGCCTTTTGGGGCAATGGCAGAGTAGATACTGAGCAAAGGGTTGACATCTCCAGTTTGGGGGAGTGTGACTAAGGCCTGTTTCCTTCGCAATTCTTCTCTGGCCTTCTTCTCGCTCTTCAGCATCTCCACGATGTCGTCGTCAGGGATGTGGGGAATTTCGTGTCGCAGGTAGCTTTTAATCAACTTAGTCACTTTGGAACCAATGCAGCATTTTTTGGATTTGCAGCTCTGTATCTCGGTTTCCTCGGCGAGGCAGCTGTCTTTGCATTTCCCAAAGCCCATTATACATTTTTTCATGACCACAAATTCTGCATGGTGGAGAGAGAGAAACCAGTGGGTCAAGGCTAATCATTAGAGATGATGTTCGGACTGCTGGTGGAAGAGTCTTTATCCAAAAGGCAGGTGTGGTTGCATGTGTGGGAAGGCAGAGCTAGACAAGACTGGGGGTTCACTGGCTAGCCAGCCTAACCTGATTGGTGAGCCTATCTTAAAAATCAGGTTGTGGTGGCGCACGCCTTTAATTCCAGGGAGGTAGAGGCAGGAGGATCTCTGTGAGCTTGAGGCCAGCCTGGTCTGTATAGAGAGTTGCAGGCCAGCCAGGGCTACACAGAAAATCCTGTCTCAAAGCAACAAAAACAAGGTGAATGGTACCTGAAGAAAGACACCTGAGGTTGTCTCACAGTCTACACACACATACACACACACACACACACACACACACACTCACCAAGGCGTGTGAGGAAGGAAAGATATGAAGCCCAAGTACTTGATTTCAGAATATTCCTTCTCCTCTCCCTCTCTCCTCCCTTCCTTCCTTCTTTTCTTTCTGTTTGGTGGTACTGGGCTTTGAACCCAGGGCTTTGGGGGCAATCACTCTCCCCCTGAGCTACACCTCCAGCCACAAGACAGCATTTTTGATTTCCAATCCTGCATCATCCACACCAGCAGAGCCTCCTACCCTCCTCTATAATCCTATAAAACGCCAACGTCAGTAGAACCTGACATGCAGCTGATGCAAGAAAGACTCATGATTATTAGTCTAACATACACTGACTGTGTACATTAGTGAATTCAGTGTGCAATTTCAGCATATGCATTCAAAGTGTGCTGGTTAAAGCAAGTCTGCCTTTGTCCACGCCTGGGTAGTCAATAGTGTATTCAGGTTAACTATTTCTTTCTTTTTTCTTTTTTTTCCTTTTTTTTGAGACAGGGTTTCTCTGTAGCTTTGGAACCTGTCCTGGAACTAGTTCTTGTAGACCAGGCTGGCCTCAAATTCACAGAGATCTGCCTGCTTCTGCCTCACGAGTGCTGGGATTAAAGGTGTGCACCACCACCACCTGGCAGACTATTTCTTTTAACTTCCACATGAGACAGCATGTAGTATTCTTCTCTCTGTGTGGTCACAGAGAAGAATAAAATGATAATTTGCAAGATAATAAGTGGAATGGGGGACTTACATTAGTTGAGATAAACCAAGAAAGAATTTGAAACAGAATTAACAGGATTTTCAGAAGCGTTGTCTTCTTCGAAGTCCATGGCCTGTTACCTTCCTGTCAGTCACTGGACCTATGGTTCCTGGGACATGGCACTTTGTCACTTCCAGTATCTGGATACTTTGTCCTTCAGAGATCTTATTTGTTACTGTGGCCTCCACTTGTCTCTATCAAGATCACTCACATATGATTTCTAGCTCAGTTCCCCACGGAGTTTAGTAATTTACCTTCATCTGTTGAATGTCCCATCCCAATGTCTGACTGTTTTCCCTCAATTAAGAAATCTTTTCTGGGCTGGAGAGATGGAACAGAGGTTAAGAGCACTGACTGCTCTTCCTGAGGTCCTAAGTTCAATTCCCAGCAACCATATGGTAGCTCACAACCATCTATAATGAGGTTTGGTGCCCTTTTCTGGCATGCAGGCATACATGCAGGCAGAATGTTGTTTACATAATAAATAAATCTTTAAAAAAGAGAAATCTTTTCTTTCTCTATTACCCACCTTACCAATTTTATGTAAATTAGAATGTGATTTATTTAGCATCAGATGATTTCCAAAGATTGTAGTGCCCGTGACAACCTGCATAAGATTAGGTCTGTCAACAACTTGCTGAGGGAGAGAGGTGCACGAGACCATGCCCCTCCCTGAGACTCTTTAGGTAGTGAAGGATGGTTGGGGAAAGAGAGGAATTTTCTTCTACAGTGCAGCCACTGATAAGTTGCCCATGCTTCTATAGATAGCCCATTGTCCATGCTTCTGAAAGCAAACCTAATAAAACTCACTGGGTCACACACACAAAAAAGGCATGAAGTTAGGAAAGGAACTATTTGGGAGCAGAGAGGAGTATGGGTCAGCAGGAGTGGGAGGGGGCAAGAGAGAGTGGGAACGAATTTGATAAAATACATCCCATACATATGACGGTATGACGACATAATGGGATCCAAGTATTACACACAATTAATGTATGTCAATAAAACATAATTTCAAAGCCTGTTTTCACATATGTATTTGTTATTCTCATACATCTTCACATTGTCTCACAAGGAGTGCAAAGCAGAAACATTTTAGAACTAGAAGCAGCCACACTGATTTTTTCTATTGCGCCCACGTCACTTTTGAAGCTCGAGGTGTTTAAGTGACTTTACCTAAGGGGACGCAGACTTACCTATGTTCCCAACACAAAATCATTACAGAATCTTCAGCTCTTATTTTCTTTGATTTATTATGATTACTCCAAGTAGCTTGATGGTTCTTGTTCACAGAAATAAGCCCCCATCTTATCTTTTTCCTTCCTTTTCAAGAACAGCAGCCATGCCCTGTCCTGTCCTGTGCTATAATGTATCCCCAGACACTCTTATGGTAGTTGGAGGGTTTCCAGGAAGACAGAGACAGAGAGAAATAAGGCTCTGCTGGAAGAGCTGATATGGAGACGTAGACCTGCTTACTAAATTCTAAAGAGGTTGTTTTGAACGCAGAAGCAAGGATTTCATCCTGTGCGCAGAGGTGCATTGCCAATGGAACCTCTGCATTAGGAGATGGCTTTAGCTGGGGTTGAAGAGGAAGCTCAGTGGGTAAATCATGTGCTGTGTAAGCAGGAGGTCCCAAGCTCTGATTCCTGAGGTCCATGAGAGGTCTGATGCAGTAGTGCAGGCCTCTGCAAGCCCAGTGTTCCCACAGTGCAACAGAAGGTGAAGACAGGAGACTTCCCATAAGCCCATGGGCCAGCTAGCTTGGCGTACACAGAGACAAACCGAAAGAGCCTGCCTCAGATGAGAAGGGAAGGAATGACACCTGATGACCTCTGAACTCTGCACTCTGTGCCTGTGTTCTCTCTTACACACATCACACTGTATCCTCTCTCTCTCTTTCTCTCTCTCTCTCTCTCTCTCTCTCTCTCTCTCTTTCACACACACACACACACACACACACACAGATTTTAAAAATATACAAGATAGTTAACTCAGAAATAGAGCTCACCTGAAGGTGCTTTGGGCTGCGTTGTTACAAGGAGACATGCAATACACAGAACAGGAAGGCTGTACTGAATGTCAGACGAGCAATACCCTACTCTCCTTGTAACCCCCCTGGCATCTCCATCAGACACAGTCTAGGGGCTGGGTCAGCTCTCCAGCCATCTTTTTTGAGAATGTCATCTTTCAGCATCTTTTTCGGGGTCCTAGCACCATGGGCAGCCCTGTCCCACTTCTTCATATCAACCCCAGGGCCCACATTACCTGATTTCACCTGGTACTGTAGCATGAGGCTGGCTACGAGAGGTAAAAGGAACTTCATGGCTGGGTGGTAGGAAAGACGCCTTGGGTCTGGGTGGTTGTTCTTGAGCTCCGGCCTTTATTGGCCTCCTCATGGCCTTGGGCCAAGGGCAGTGAAGTGCAGCTAAAACAGGTCTGTGTGTTGCTCAGGGGAGTCAGTTTTCTCTGATTCTGTTTGATAAGTTTGTCAGCAAATTTCTGTGTGTTGCTACTCCTGTTTGTTGTCTTGCGGGGAACACAATGCATCTAGGACAAGAAAGAAAGGCTGCCCTTTGTATTTCTTGTTCTTTTATTAGAAAGAGTTTGTTTTTATTTTTAAGCATATGTATATGTGCGTCTGTGAGCGGGTACGAGCATGCCGGTGCTGCATCCTCAGAGGCCAGAGAGAACATTGGATCCCCTAGGGCTGGAGTTAAAAGTGGGTTGAGTCTTGGGTGTGAGGAACAGAACTCCGGTTCTCTGCAACACAGGACGAGCTCATAACCACTGAGACGTCTCTCCAGCCCCACACTTCCTGTTATTAGCACCGGAGCAGCGTAAGTGTAAGCTCCAGTCAAGGCAAGCAGGCTAGAGAGGAGACGGACCCACAGAATAGGTACTTCAGAGAGGGAGCTCTGGTTTTCCAAGGCTAGGCCTGCGGACTGTTTGATTCCCCGTGTGCTGACTTGAGATGAACATCAGGTCTTCTCCTGAAGCTCGAGACAGCCCCAAACAGAAACGCGGAAGGACACAACCACTCTCTGTGAGAAGGCCAGGAGTTAAGTACTAGGTGATCAGTGTGGTTAATATTATCCATTACCCCTTGGCTGAGCATGGTATAGACAGCAATAAATGTGAATTATTGACTTTGTAGATTTGACTGTATCTTCCACATTTAAAAGGAGTCCAATATGACTATTGGCAAGATCCAATTTCCCCGCTCTCAATCTCATAACTCAGTTACTTCTGCTTCACAATATTTACCCCAAAGTTCATTTCTTCTACAAAAGGTATGTGATTAGGGCTGGAGAGATGGCTCAGAGATTAAAAATGAATACTGCTCTTCCAGAGGACCTGGGTTCAGTTCCCGGCTCACACCTGTCTGTAAGTCCAGCTCCAGGGCATCCAACACCTTCTTCTGGCCTCTGAGGGCATCAGGCATACATGTGGTACACATATATACATGGAAGCAAGACATCTATACACATAAAATAAATAAATCTTAGAAAAAATCACGCGATTAATTTTTTTCTGGCATTTATTTATTTATTTGTTTATTTTTAAGACATGGTTTCTCTTGTGCAACCCCAGCTGTCCTGGAACTGGCTTTGTAGACCAGGCTGGCTTCGACATCCCAGAGATCTACCTGTCCTGTTATCTGTGTGCCTTCCAAGTCTAGGATTAAAGGTATGCGCCACTACCGCTCAGTTTTTTCTGGTATTTATAAAACCCAGAAAAAGGAAGGTAGCTAGTAAGCCTGGTACAGAGGTCTCCATGTTACAGATTAGGGAATGGAAACAAGGAATATACTAGCTTTCCTTGGGGCCCGAGGACTGTAGGAATAAACCCCAGCTCAGGCTCACCTGTGCTGTGTGTTCCTGACTGAGAGTTGTTCTCTGAGATGAGCTGACCACTTTCTCCTTTCTTTCGCTTATGGTGATGCTCCTGACTCAATCTATGCCTCGAACAGATCCTCAGTTGTCCACGTGAATGTTGTTCAGGGACTGAAGGCAGCATGACGTCATGAGCTGAGTGTTCAGTGCAAGCATGTCTGAAATCCCGGAGCTTGGTAGGCTTGTCTGTGGGCAAGGCATCTCCCCGCTTCTTATTTTTTAAAGAGAAAATTGTGGCTGTAACAGGAGTCACAGCTGATGCATTGCTTGTTTGGCGAGTCTGACTAATACAGACAAGGCAAACAGAATGAAGAGCAGCTAGCAGAGGACTGAGGGAAGGGGAAAGCCGTTTTAGCCATGATGTCGATTCAAAGGGCACCTTGAGAAGTTTTGTTTTTCTCACTATGCAGATGATCAGTTTGGCCATCCGTAGCATGGGAGCACTCTGACACGTTAAAGCAACGCAAATCAGAAAATTGTCGACAACCACGGTTATGCTTGAGCAACAAATAATTTACTTTATTTTGTAAAACTGGTACTCAGCTCAGCCATGTCCTGATTAGCTTCGGCTAATATTTTTGCTATAATACTAGTAGTTCTGCCAAGGTTACAGGCCATTTTTGAAATCTCTTTGTAGTCCAGTAATCACTCCTGGGCCTGGTAATAAAAAAGCCATTGTGGTGGCTATGGTTACAGGATACAGCAGGTGCTCAAAATTGTCACAGTTTTCAGTGGGAACTCTCCTAATTTTATCGATCAACTGCCAAGATTTACTGAGCAAAATGGTGTAATACAGCCCATCACACACAGCCTTTATAACCTGCAGGAAGGGCAGTGTAAGTATTATTCTCACATAAAAATGTCCATCCAAGGACAGTTGTTACCAAGGGACGGACATAATTAGAAATGGAGTTACAATAAGGAGGGACAGAAGTGCATCTGAAGCATAAACAATGTCATAAAAAAAGCATCGTTGGCAGGAATATCAGGGGAAGCCCTATGAATATGGGTGTGGGTGCACTATATTTTGTCCTGTTATCTGTGTATAACTTATATGAGTAACTTATATACCATGTACATTTCTTTTTTAAAAGCCCAGGAATAGATGGGTCTCCTCTGATACAAAAAAGTTCTTCTCGTTGACTGCCGTGTGCCAAATAAAGCCAGAGGTCATTTTCTAAACTATTAGCAAGAGATAGTGCTAGATTATGTACAATAATATTAACTTTAATAAGCAATACACTAGATAATTCCTTTATTTATCCTCATACAACTATACTTTCCAGTACCAGAGCTTTCTAAGAGTACTTAATTATTCTAAAACCTGTATTATAGCATTTGGGATCATCAGTTAGATTAGTCTAACCAAAATATCCTCCATTCACATGGTGAAATATTTGTCTACTATCTTTTGTTCAGACAAAAGCTTTAGATTCTGCACTAACAAGCTGAGAATTAGCATGGGATTATTATCTCATGATAATTCTCATTATCATGAGAATTATGATATAGTCAATAAACATAACAGCATCATTTTGGGGTCAGTAGTTGTGATTTGAATAGGAACGGCCTCCATAGGCTCATATATTTGAATGTTTGGGCATCAGGGAATGGTACTATTTGAAAGGGTTAGAAAGATTAAGAGGTGTGGTCTTGTTGGAGGAAGTCTCTCTCTCTCTCTCTCTCTCTCTCTCTCTCTCTCTCTGCCTATGGATCAGGATGTAGCTCTCAGCTACTGCTCCAGCATCTGCCTGCATGCCGCCATGCTTCCTGCTGTGGTGATAATGGACTAACCCTCTGAAACTGTGAGCAAGCCCCCAGTTAAATGCTTTCTCTGATAATAGTTGCTTTGGTCACGGTGCCTCTTCGAGTGACTAAGGCAATAGTATTGTGTTTTTGTTGTCTCCCCAAGATCTCAGTTTGATGAGTTAAAGTCTTGATGTCTTCCTAAGTTATTTTCTTGGGACATCTCCTCTTGATGGGTTGGTGGTCTATCTATGGACATTTTGTTTATCTGATAGTCTCAGGGATGTTGCACTGGTTGGGATCATTGGAGTAAGAGTCATCTGGGGCTTTGTTTATTTTCTGGAAAGACACAAGCGTAACTTTTCCCTGATATTAGAAGAACATTTGGCCCTTTCCAATTAATTTCTAGATTTTTCCATTTAACATATATTTTAGACTGTGTCTCCTTTAGGGAAAATGTTTTTGGACAACAGAAGAAGCATTATCCTTTAAAGTGAAAAAAATTTAAAATAAACTTGGCTACATGTAGGATTTAGGTGGGTGTATACATCCACATTTTATTTAAAAAAAATTCTGTTTAAGTATTTGATGGAGCCATTCAACAATAGCTTGACCCCACGAATTGTAAGGAATTCCAGTAACATGATTAATATCCCACCAATTGCAAAATACCTTAAAGTGTTTGCTAGTGTAAACAGGACTGTTGTTAGTTTCTAGTTGTATAAAATCCTAGGAAGGAGAGGTATAAAACATTATTCATGACATCTGAGGTGGTTTTGTCCTTGTGAGAAGAAGCAACAATCATATTAGAAAAAGTATAAATTGTTATAGGAATATATTTTAAGCTTCCAAGTTCTGAAATATGAATAATATCTATCTGCCAAATGGTGTTAGATTTTAACCTTTGATTAACTCTGCCAGCAGAGGGCAGTGGGGTGAAAAACAAGGATAGCCCCAGCGATTTGTCCTGCCTGTTCACGGTGTAAGAGAATAGTACTTGTAAGGATTTTGCATTTTGATGAAGAAGTCCCTGAGATTTTTGAGTGCATGAAAACAAAAAGGATTAGGGACAAGGAGGAGGCCAGCACGTTGGCTTGGGCATCACAGGTGCTAACAGACCAGGCTAATGAGAATGGTGACGAACATGAGCTATGGAAATGGTTGAGTTTGTTGTTAGATAGACGTCTGAAGGGAGAGAAATCACCGTGAAAGGACACTAGTGGGGGGCTTGGGTTTAAGTCTTGCAGTTTCTAAAAGAGAAACAGTTTGAGAACAATATGCAGAGTTGGCTAAAACATTCAATGGCTGAGAAACATCTAATAAGAGCTGATTGGTTATGCAAGTCCAGACTGTTGAACTGCACAACCTGGTGTGGACACAGTATTTTTGTCGTGGAGATCTTATTTGTATATAAGATCTAAGCTCCTTGTCCCCTTGAAGAGCCATTTGTGAAAGCATTAAAAGCAATCTCCATCAGATTTTTAGATGCAATTTCAGGTAATACCATGAGGTATCTTCAAATAATCTTAGAAAGGGATATTAAGGATAATGATTATCTACAGATCCTGAATAACATGCTAATGCTACCTGCCTATTATTATCAGTGTGGATCAGATAATCAACCTGCCTTTTCTTTAATGATACTATGGTGTCTGTAGTTACTACAACTTACAATGATTTCAGGAAGTTCCTTAAGACACGCCCTTCCATCACTGACTATAATTGCTTATAAATAAGGAGCTATGGATTGTTGTAGAGGTTTATGACACGCATAAGTTTCTATAATTCCATTTTCTTGTTGATATCTAATTCCAGCAGGTGAGGAGGGGGAAGGAAGGATGGAGTAATTGATAAGAAAGTAAAGGATCAATCCTCCAAGCCACAGCCTCAGTAGCAGCATTCTATGAGAAACTAATGAGTTGCTCTGCTTCAGGTGAGTCTCCAGAAAGTAAATTAAAGAGCAGGGATACATCTTTAGTAGGAATAGGCAGATAAGGATGTATCCAACTGGCACGACCCCGTTTTTTGTAAGTAATTGAATGTATTGTTTGGGAAGGTCTAAGCAGAGAGGATGATGGCTAATTAGTTGTTGTGTAATTATATGCCGTAAGAATTATAAGGAGATTGCTTTTGTATTTTATCCAGAGATATGTTTAAATTTTTTTTTTTAGTTTATTTACCACAGAAGTTAAGCACTCATTTACGTACTGATTAGACCAGCAGTAGAGAAGAATACCGTTCATATAATGAATGACCAATACCTTGGGAAATTTGATGAGCAGCAACTTTATGGACATCATATTGACGTATCGTGGGGATTATTTTTCATCCCTCGTGATAAAATTTTCCACTGATATTGGGTCATTTGCTGTTGATTGTTTAAAGTAGAAACAGAGATTGCAAAGCCTTCCTTATCATCAGGATGTAGAATAGAGGAAAAAGTGCCGGTGACCACGTCAGAGGATCAGCCGTGACACTTGAGTTCAGGAGTGTGGCCCATCAGGAGGCAAAGCACGGATGGGTGAATCTCGGCTAGGCAAGGCCAGGAGGGCTTTGGCTCCAGAATGTCTCTTGCTACTGCTATGCCTTACATGTTTGCCACGGCCCCTTTTCTCTGGTATTTGACATGGTGTGGATGAGTGTGGGGGAAATCCCCACTGCCTTTAATATAGTGTGATTTCCTCATGGAAATGTCCCCTGCTACTGGGCGTTTTGACCTGTGGATTATTATGAAGATGATTTCCTCTTAAGCTGTACTGTTTAATTGAAGTAATGATTTTATGCACTGATAGTGTTAATTTAAATAGAATTTTGATGATTAAGGGTTTCTAACAAATATAGTAAGGGATTATGATAGAGGTTAGTTTAGTGGGAAATTAGTACAGGTACAGGTAGGATACAGTGTTGCTAATACCCCCGATAAAGCAAGGGCTGCAGAGGGTAGACAATGGGACCAAGGGAATGTCACACAGCTATGACTTAGGAGTTTCTCTTGAGGAGTCGCATAGATTGTGACTTAAGCTAGTGATTCAGTAAAACAGTGGAGTCCCAGGAGTTAGTGCAAGTTCTTTTTGATATTGGGAATTGTGTTCATGGGTTTCAGTGTACATCATAGCTAAAACAAAGCTTTCAATAATGACTTCATGTAACTGAAAAACAAAGAATTGGATGGACTCTAAAATATGAAAAGTGAAACAAGTAACCTGTTTTCCTGGCAATTATAGAAACTTATGTAAACAGTTATGGCTGAAAGGCTCCCGGTCTATGAGAAGTCTAACAGATAAGTGTTTAACTGTATGTGGTTTGGGGGAATAATTTTGTTTTTCACCTGTAATATATAAAATGTTTAATCATGTAAGGGAAATGGAAAACATGTCATTTTTTACTTGTATTCATTGTAATCATTCTCTTAAAAAGTAGAATGTAACTGTATTGTAATTTTAATATTGCTTGAAAGATCTTGCTGGGCTATATAAACTATAAGGGCAGAAACAAAGATTCAGTAGTGAGAAGGGAGACATCAGGAAAGACAAAGAAGGGAAACATCAGGGCGGAAGAGCAGAACAAAAAGAACAACAGAAAGAAGAATAAAAAGGAGAAGCTTTTATCTCTCAGAAAAAGTCTGTGTGGTTTCCTCGCCGCCTCTGCATCCCGTTCCCAGTCTCCCTGACCTGCAGAAGGCTGGTCCTTTTGCAAAGAGAAAAAAAGAAAAACAGCCATCTTCTAAGTCAAATATAGTATCGTGATGTCCTTGAGGAATCGTAGGTGGAGCAGGGACCCCTGGCTAGAGGTCCTCCATTGGTTCACAGTGGCATTTATGCCCTTGAGATCATGTAACAATCCAAGTCTATTATTTGTCTTTTTATGGATTACAAAAACAGGGAGTTCCAAGGACTTACTGAAGGTTCTGTGTGTCCTAGTTGCAGGTATTTCTGTACTAGAAGTTGGGCCTGTTTTAATTTTTCCTCATGAAGGGGCCATTGATCAATCCATCCTGGGTCATCAGAGACCTGTGGTTGTTTTTAACAGTGTATGGCTGGCCCTCGATCAGTGACCCCAATAAGGGAGGTTGTACTCTCTTATAATTATCGGATGATTCATTAGTTGCAAGGGCAAGTACTGCCTGCACTTGTTGTAATATAGCTCTTCCCCACAGATTATATCAAAGTCCTGAGACAATATAAGGCTGAGCATTGCCAAAAGAACAATCTTTGTTAATCCAATTTAAGACATTAGTGCTTTGGAAAGAACTGTGTTGGCCTCCAGCACCTTGCAGAAATGGGCCTCCAGACACTGGCCAGTGTGGGGCCATCTCTGTTGACTAATAACTGAATGATCTGCACCAGTTCCTAGAAGGATTCTCAGGGAATACTTCTTAATGTATAAGGTCAATAGGACGTCCATCCTCTAATAAGAGTCTTGTCCATAAAGTTACAGGATTTAATCCCTTTGCATCAGGTCCTGTTGCTCCCCCTGAATGACTGAATACTACTTTTGAGCCTGGTTCATTGTTTTTGGTTGTCTGGGTTGATTTCTCTCTTTGTTCTGAGGCTGCTGGATGTTGTCCCTGGGGAGTTTAAAGGCTTACTATCCATGTCAAATGTGGATTGACATTCCTTAACACAAAACTTTTCATTTTTACATCATGGGCAAAGGCAAGGGGCCAAGTTATAAGATTTTTTTTTTTTGCACCAGTTTTTCCCAGTGTCCTTTTATTCCCACAACCAAAGCAAAGTCCTTCCTGGGAAGTGTTTGGAATAGCCGCTGCAGTGACTGCTGCCACTGAGATGAGCTGCCAATGTGCTGAGTGTCCATTACCTGGTTAGAGAAATCTCCATGCCTTACTGGGGCCATAGCAGCTCCACACGCCCTCCGGGAGCCCCACCAACCTCGAGCTGCCTGATCAGGGTATCTGCAGCTTCCCCATGAGCTACTTTCTGGTGTACCACTCTCTTAATGTGAGCAAGAAACTCAGGCATGGCTACCGGGCCTGTTTCAAAGTGGCCAGAGAATCCACAGCTTCAGCATGGTCCGGAGTAGTTCTCCAGGCTTGCAGTGCACAGAGGCACCGTTGGTCAAAATACCGGCTAACCCATCTGAGCTAGAGTGCCACTAATTCTCTTACTTCCTGAGCATGTCTCAGTTAATCTGGACATTGTTGCTACAGTGTAGCCCTCCCTGTTCCTCAGATTTGTCACCATATTTTGCTTTCCATGTCTGGCATTGTCCTGGGGCTAAGGAAGCTTTACATACTTGCTTATAGTCCTATGGAGTAATAATTAGATTTCCCCATACTGCATCAATAAATGGAACATACATGCCATTGGCAGCAATAGATTTTCTGAATCCTTTAAGAACTCAAAAGTAAACGGGTGATGTTGATGTCCACGGGCTTTGAGGATGTAAAAAAATCACAGGTATCACAAGAACTGATGTGGTGAGGGGCTCGGTCCGGTCGTTGTTGAGTATACCCTTCATCTTCTATAAGAAGTCTCTGAAAGTGAGGCAGTATAGACTGAATGTCCAAGTTGTATTGGCGAGAATGAATATTTATGGTACATAGATATAAATTTGGTGTGTTTGAAAGGGGAGATAATGTGTCTAAATCAGTGTCCCCAAATGTAAGGGGCAGTGACTCCCTTCTGAGATGTGTTTGGGGGATCCTCCTCAGAGAGCACCTCCTATTGTGGTCCTCTTGAAGAGGGCTCAGGCAATTCATTGCTGCAGTCCAGACTGCAAAACAATTGTCAGGGATTTTATCCCCCTTTCCACGGGCTCTGATTTATACCAGCGCTTTCGCATTTCCAGTTGTCAACGGCCATGGCTCCTTGTTGGACTGGATTTTACAGTCGCATGTACAAAGCCGCAGAATTATTACCCTGCCGGTTCTGTTCTCCTGGATCTTAACAGACATCTCAGTAACCGTATAAGATGCTTTGCCTCAAAGGACTGAGAAGACTCCATGGCCTTTTTCTCTTTCACAGTTGTGACTCCTGGGGCGAGAGGACTGAACTCCCACCTTCTGCTTCTATTTAAAGAAAAAAAAAATCTATCCTCTTCAAGGGCTGAGCCCCACTTTGGGCACCAGCAGCAGAGAGAAGAGCTGTGTGAGCCAAGAAAGCAGTTTGACGCCACAGGACTCAGTCGCCAGAGTCGTAAGCGGTACAGCTGTGAGGGGAAAGGTATCCTGGCAGTCGGGACCCAACGAATATCGCAAAGTCACCGCAGCACAACAAACCTCACACAGCAGGAAGGTGGCTGCCTCTGCTCGGGAGAGGAGCAGCAGAGAACCGAGGCGAAGTAGGCTTTATATAGGGTTTATTGGGTTGGAATTTTCTGGGGTGGCCAGGGATTGGCGGCATTTTGTGACCTGACCTTGGGTTTTTTACTCTACAGGGCAGGCCTTGGCCACCTGAGTCTGGAGGGGCTGGATACGGCTGTTCTGGTCACTGAGTGGTCTGTGGGTGGAGTCTGGTGGTTGGCGGTCCTCTGGGTGGGGCCTGGCCACTGGCATGCCTTGAGGGGTTTAGAAGGCTTGCCTCAAACTTCGGGAGTCTGACCCCTAGTGGTTTATTTTAGGTTTCCTGAAGCACTGCCCAGCCTGGTGAAAACTGTTCTTGTGATGATTAATTCAGTCCCACGTGCACAGCAAAGAATGCCTGAATTTCTTTGAGAAACAAAGTAAGTTAAATGCAGATCAGTGTAACTACATCCAAACTCTTGTAAAGCACACGAGGCACCTTCCATAAGGATAGAAGGCGCACGCCTTTAACCCCAGCACTTGTGAGGCAGAGCAAGTTTCAAGACAGACAGGACTGTTAAAGAGAGAAACCTTGTCTTGAAAAGTCAGAAAGAAAAGAAAAAGAAAAAAAGATAGATATAGTGGTATATTGTTTTGTGTTTTAATAAATAAAGCTTGCCTGACGACTATAGGGTAAAGAACCATACGAGTCAGCCATACAGGCCAGGGAGTGGTGGCACACACCTTTAATGCCGGGCTATGGCTGGGCGGAGAGAGGAATATAAAGGGAAAGAGACGGGAACTCAGTGGAGTGTGGAGTCTGAGGCTGGTGGAGAGCATTGCAGGATCGCCCCTTTGTTTGTCTGAGCCTTGGTAGAAGTAGGATCTCTCTAGTGGTTGGCGGCTTTGCTTTTCTGATCTTCAGCTTGAACCCCAGTATCTGTCTGTGGGTTTTTATTACTTGTGTTACACACAGCTTCTATAGATTGATTGAGAAAAACAGGTTTATGAGAAGGGTCTGGAAGAGGGTCCAGTGCTGGAAAATCTCTAGCCACATAGATTGCACAAATGTCACTAGGCTAGAAAGCACATCTGTTCCAGCCGTGTGGGTGGAAACAGGTCTTGCATTTCTCCTCTTGAAGGAACAACACCGTGTGTGTAACATCCCAGGTTCCCCTGTGCATCTCTGGGAACACAACAACTTCTGGGCCCCATACCAGGTCAGTGAGAGACCTTATCTAAGAAAATAAGGTGGGTGGTCTCTGAGGCTGACCTTTGGATCATCACGTGCTGTACACAGGTGAACACACATCGTCACAGGCACATGCACACATGTGCACACACGTGCACAGACACACATGTCTCTGCCTCCTCAGTGCTGTGGTTAAAGACACATACCACCACCCTGGGCTATTCTCATAGACATTACTAAGTGAAATAATAACATTTCAAAGCTTGGTGTTTGGTGATGTGGAGCCCAGCCTTCAGTTAGGAATGCGCATGACAACTTTGACTCTAGGGAGGTGCTGGCCACTTCACTGCCACGGAGCCAAAGTTAACTTTGTGAAAAGACAAAGGCTTTTCCAAACATCTTTGGTGTCCTTTTCCCTCCCGGCTCCTTCTGTACAGACCTTCCTCCCTCTTCCCTAAAGCTAAGAAAAGGTGCCCTCAGGTAGAATGCCAAACCCTTTTATCTCAGTACTGGAGGGTGGAGACAGGAGGACCAGAAACTCAGGACCACAGGTACACGGTGATTTCAAGGCCAGCCTAGGTTACTTAGCATCCTGTTTCAAATACAACAACTACAAAATAAATAAATAAATAAGTAAAGAAAGAAAAGAAGAAAGAAAGAAAGAAAGAAAGAAAGAAAGGAACTAGTAAAGAAAGAAAGATGGAAGCAAAGCAGTAACAAGAAATTGAAGTTGGCAAGGATGTGGAGAAAAGCCCCCTCTGCCATCCCACCACATTGCTGGTGGTGCAGTCGCTTTGGAAACAATATGGAGACTTCTGGAAAAAAATGAAACAGTGTTGCCCCGGATCACTACAGCAGTGCCCAGAGGACATAAAGGAGTAGTTCAAGAGCCACCTGCATGCCTCTGTCTATTGCTGCCCTATTCATAATACACAAAAGTGGCAGGCAAAGCTTCATTCATTAATTTTGTGAGGCAGACTCTCACTACGTAGCCCTGGCTGACCTAGCACTTGCTGTGTTGACCAGGAAAGCTGAGAATTCACAGAGATCTGCCTTCCTCTGCCTCCCATCGTTAGGACCAAAGGCGTGCATCACCACACCCAGCTTAAAACTTAAAATTTTAAAATTTAATTTTATATGTACGTGTGTGTGCAGGAGCCCACAGAACGCAGGGACTCAGAAAAGGTATGTGTCCCCTGAAATGGAGTTACAGATGGTTGGGAGCAACCAGGTGGGTGCAGGGAACTGAACCAAGGTCTTCTGCAAGAAGTTACTGTTCTTAACTACCAGCCCCTTTAAAAATATTTTTTAATGCTGGGTGGTGGTGGTGCATGCCTTTAATCCCAGCAATCAGGAGTCAGAGGCAGGCGGATCTCTGTGAGTTGGAGGCCAGCCTGGTCTACAAGAGCTAGTTCTAGGACAGGCTCCAAAGCTACAGAGAAACCCTGTCTCGAAAAACAAAACAAAACAAAATTAAAAAACCAATTTTTAAAAAAGATTTAATTTAATATCATTTTATGTGCATTGATGCTTGTCTGCATTCATGTCTATGTGAGGGTGTTGGATCCCCTGGAGTTGCAGACAGTTGTCAGCTGCCATGTGGGTCCTGGGAATTGAATTAGGGTCCTCTGGAAGAGCAGTGTTCTTAACTGCTGAGCTGCCTCTCCAGCCCTAAAATTTCATTTATTTATTTATAAAATATTTATTTATTTATTATGTATACAACATTCTGCCTCCATGTATGCCTGCAGGCCAGAAGAGGGCGCAAGATTTCATTACAGATGGTTGTGAGCCACCATGTGGTTGCTGGATATTGAACTCAGGACCTTTGGAAGAGCAGCCAGTGCTCTTAACCACTGAGCCATCTCTCCAGCCCCAAATTTTATTTTTTTTAAAGATAGACAATCACTACCGCCATCAGTAATAAGCAATATTAGTGCATTAACATTATTTTTTTTAAAAAATTACATTTATTTATTTATTTGTGTGTGTGTGTGTGTGAGAGAGAGAGAGAGAGAGAGAGAGAGAGAGAGAGAGAGAATGCAAATTGTGGAGCTTCTTTGAGGTCAGATAAAGAACAATCAATAAAAACTCAGGGACAGAAATTGAGTTTCAACCTGAAGGTCAGAAAAGCAAAACAGCCAACCACTGGCTCTTACTTCTACCTCAGTCTGGAATGACGATCCTGCCTCCAGGAATCTCAGAATGAGACTGAGAGCTGTCTCCTCCTGTCTTATAATCCTCTCCAGTTCTGGGGTTAAGGGCACACACAACTATCGCCTGGTTTCTACGGCAAGCTAGCGTGGCTACTGGGATTAAAGGTGTGTGCCATTGCTGCCTGGTCTGTAAGGTTGGCCAGTGTGGCTGTTTTATTTTTCTGATCTTCAGGCAAGCTTTATTTATTAAACTACACGTGAAAAGCCACTACAGTCAGAGAGCGGCTTGTGGGAATCAGTTCTCTCCCTCCCCTAGGTAAATTCTGGGGATTGAGCTCAGGGCATCAGGCGTGGCAGGGAGCACCTTTACCCACTGAGCCATCTCGCCAGCCCACATTAAAGTTTTAAAGATGAATTCATTTTGTGTTTGATTTATGCACACTTGAGAATGCACACAGCGGGGAGTTTGTGAGGTCACAGGGTGTCAGATCCCCCGGAACTGGAGTTACAGGAGGCTGTGAGCTGCCTGGGACCTCTGTAAGAGCTTCGTATCCTTTTAACTACTGAGCCCTCTCCAGCCCTGAGACAACACCGTACAACCCGCTCTCCTTTCTTCTCTGTTTTGTCTCCATTTATTAATTTCCCTTGATATTTTTAGTGTTTATTCTTTTTTATTGTTAATTTTAATCTGCTCTGTTTTACCTCAGACATACATTCTTATCTTAAGTAAAGTATATGTAAAGTATTTGTGTTCATGTTTGCTGCCAAACAATTATTCCCGAATAAGCCTACAGCATGTGTCGAACTGTGATAGATAGGTGTTAGTGTCAGAATAATTCTTTTGTTTGTTTGTTTTTGTTTTATTTTGAGACAGGGTTTCTCTGTGTAGCCCTGTCCTGTCCTGCGGTTTCTCTGTGTAGCCCTGTCCTGTCCTGCGGTTTCTCTGTGTAGCCCTGTCCTGTCCTGCGGTTTCTCTGTGTAGCCCTGTCCTGTCCTGCAGTTTCTCTGTGTAGCCCTGTCCTGTCCTGCGGTTTCTCTGTGTAGCACTGGCTGTCCTGGAACTCATTCTGTAGACCAGGCTGGCCACAAATTCCTCTCTCTGCTCCTGAGTGCTGGAATTAAAGATGTGCACCACCACCACCCAGTTTGAATAAGGCTAGAATAATTTCTAAGTTCTTAAGTAATAATGACTCAATATTTAAAAAATATTCAGCTATCTAGAATATAATATTTTCCTCATCTTCCTTTTTTTTTTTTTTTGATAGGGTCTCATATGCAAACCTTCCCTCTTCCCTGGCTGTACTGTAGACCAGGCTGGCCTTGAATTTAAAGAGGAGATCTGCTTGCCTCTGCCTCCCAAGTGTTGTGATTAAAGGCATGTGCCACCATGCCCAGTATCTATTATTATTATTATTATTATTATTATTAATATTATTTGTTTTTTTCCAAGACAGGGTTTCTCTGTGTAACAATCCTAGCTGTCCTGGAACTCACTCTGTAGACTAGGCTGGCCTCAAACTCACAGAAATCCACCTGCCTCTGCCTCCCGAATGCTGGAATTAAAGGCATGCACCACCACCACCCAGTTCTTCCATTATCTTTAAAATTTATTATTTTTTATAGTTACTTAAATATGTTATTCATACACATATGACACACGGGGGAAATTTTAACATCTTATAATTAGCTATTTTCATTTTACCTTCCACCTTTATTGATTAATTTTGTTATTTTGCAATCTCATATATGTGCATAATGTGTTTTGAGACCTGTCTCCCCATCTTCTGTCTCCCACCCACTGCCAACACCCCATCTCTTGATTATTCCTTTCCAAGACTCATGATTTTTGGTTTCATTGCATGTTTAGTTTAACCAGGGCTGCCTGTGTGGGCACTGTAGTGGCACTACCCACGGAGGCCTGTTGGGTCATCTTCAAGGTAATGGCTCAATCTTTCCCTGACTCTGTCAGCAAAATAGGACCTTAATATTCCTGCTGAAATGTTTTAGGGCAGCTATAAATGTGACATTCCATTTCAGTGAAAGCTAGTCATTACTTTTGAAAACTGCTATCTATATTTTTCATTGCTAGTAATGAGACCGGGGCCTCATACATTCCAAGTAAGTGCTCTATGCCACCCTGAAAAGTAAGAATGGCTTTGAATATTGACAACAATGTCATCACAACCAGCAAATGTTTTCCTAAACAGAATATGTTTGTAATTATTTGAGTACCTCATACAGTGTGTTGTAAATATACCCATCCTGAAATGTCTCCCAGCTTTATCCCCACTTCCCTACCCACCCAACTTTGTGCACTTAAATTTTTTAAATGTATTTTTAACTTTAAAAATATATTTGTTGTTTTGAATTAAAAAATTTAGATTCATTTTATATTGCGCATGAGTGTCTTACCTTCATGTATGGATCTATACCATGTGCGTGCCTGATGCCACAGAGATCTAAAGAGGGCATCAGATCCCCTGGACCAGATGGTTGTGAGCTATGGACGCAACCAAACCCAGGTTCTCTGCAAGAGCAGCAAGTGCTCTTAACCACCAAGACGTTTCTCCAGCACCTCATTTTTTTTTAAAAATAAACCAAGCTGGGTGGTGGTGGCAGTGCATGCCACCCGGCACTTGGGAGGCAGAGGCAGGAGGATCTCTGTGAGTTCAAGGCCAGCCTGGTCTACAGAGGGAGTTCCGGGACAGCTAGGGCTGTTACACAGAAACCCTGTCCTGAAAAATGAAAATAAATAAATTAATAATAATAATAAATGAATGAATGAATAAAATCAACTTATTTGTGCTGCCTTGCTGCTCTCGTGTGTGGATCTGTTCCCTGTAGTGTGGTCACCTGGCTAGGAGTCACACCTTAGAGAAAGCTGACTTTTCCTCTCTCAGTTCCCAGCAGCTCCTGAGCAAGGGGAGGAACCTTGTGCCCACCTCCATTCTTCACCCTGCAGTTTCTTTTTGGTTTGAGCTTGTGCAGGTCTTACGCATGCTCTAACCTCTGTGAGTTTATATATGCAGCTGCCCTGATGGATCTGGAAGAGACTGATCCTTTGTCGTCCTTCTGGTGCTAACGATTTTTCTGCCCCCTCTTCTGAGAGGATCTCTGAGTTTGGGGAGGAAATGGTATAACGAGAATGGCACCATTTAGCTCCTAGAGACCCCACAGTCTCTCAGTCTCTGCATGTTGACCAGTTGTGACTCTCTGTATTACTCTCCATCTTTTGCAAGACGCTTTCCTGACGAGGGTGGAGATGCACTAGTCTGTGGGGATAGCAACAAGCCACTGGAGTCAGTTTGACACTAGGCTCCTTTGGCAGAATACCACTGCCGGGTCTCCTACAGCTTATGGCCTGTCTAGTCACAGGTTATTGGTTCCAATAATGATGCCAGGTATGGGCTTTATATTGTGATGTGGACCTTAAATCCAATCAGAAGATTTTTTTGGTCATTCACATAGCATTTGGAGGAGGCCTGTGTTGCCAGGCTGGCCACTATTACAGCTCACAGGAGTCCCAGCTGGGCAAGACTGGTGATGACCTCTCCTCTCCGGGAGCGTGCATAGCATCACCCGGCACTCTATCAACAGGGAGAACGCTTCGAGGTCAGGACTCACCTGATTTGTCCATGTTCTGACTCAAGTTTATGGTTTTCAGAAACAGAGTCTTTCTGTCAAATTCTAGCATTGGTGATCATCTGTAGTATTTGGGGTTCTATGGAGCCTCATTGGCCAACAACTCCAGAAGAGGTAACCTGTTCCTGGCACTGGGGTTTTTGTTTGCTTGTCTGTACACGTAGCAGGGGCCCTGCCTCCATATAGGGTAACATATATTTCTTAATGGCATTCCAAAGTTGGTTCACTCTTTCAAATATCCATAATTGTTCCAAACTTAATTCATTCCGACAGACCCATTCCAGGACCAGCAAACATGGAGCTTTCTCTTAACACAGCACATGCTTGGTGAGAGTTCGGCTCGGGTTGTAGTTGGTACTTCACACGGCATCAATGTATATGCAAATAAATCGGGATTGTTCATATAAAGTGAAACCAGTTATAGTCTTTTGTTTCTTCTCATCTTATTTTAGAGACAGAGTCTCCCTATGTAGTCCTGGCTGGCCTGGAACATTCTATGCAGATGTCTTAGTGTTTCTGTTGCTGTGAAGAACACCATGACCCAAGCACCTCTTCTAAAGGAAAACATTTAATTGGGTGGCTTACAGTTTTAGGGGTTCAGTCCATTATCATCATGGTGGGACGTGGTGGTGTGCAGGCAGACATGGTGCTGGAGAAGGAGCTGAGAGTGGAGAAGGAGCTACCTTTGATCAGCAGGCAACAGGAAATAATCTGAGGCACTGGTTGTGGCTTAAGCATACGTGAGACCTTAAATCCTGCCTCCACAGTGACACATTTCCTCCAATAAGATCATAGCTATTCCAACAAAGCCACACCTCCCATAATGCTTATGGGGCCCAATTATATTCAAATTACCACAGTACACCAGGCTGGCCTTGAACTCAGAGAGTCACCCGCCTCTACCTCCTGAGTGTTGGAATTAAAATCATGGCTACTATATCCAGCATCTCAATAAATATGGAATTTACTAATTAGCTAGACTGCCTGGCCAGTGAGTTGCTAGGAGCCTCCTGTGGAGGCTAGAATAGGCTGAGGGATTCCTGGGAACTAGAGTTATGGGTGGTTGTGAGCAAACTCATGTCAGCTGGGTCTTCAGCAAGAGCATTAAGTGCTCTTAACTTCTGAACCATCTCTCCAGCCCCTATGAGAACACTCTTTGAGGTTGAGGTCTCTGGATGTTTAAGAACCACAGAGAACAGTTGATTTATATCATTTCTGTGGAGTTATGCAATATTGAAAGTCTGGATGCCTGGGCAGCTAGGAAAAAGAATTGACCACTAGGTGGTACTTTAAACCCAAAGTTGGGCATTTCAATATAAGATAATGACAGCTGGGCTTGGCACCCAAAGGTTTCACGCAGGAGAAAGGGAGCTTTATGGGGACGGTCGGATTACTAGACGGAGAGTCATCTGGGAAAAGTAGTGTTTGCTGCTTCTTGGTCTGATAATAGAAAAGGAATAGATTAAGAATATAATTTTGGCTAATTCTTACATCTATGCTTCCTGAACTATGAAAATTTATTCCTCTTAAGACTGTGGTCCTCGACCTTCCTAGTGCTGCGACCCTTTAATACAGTTCCTCATGCTGTGGTGCCCCCCAGCCATAACATTATTTTCATTGCTACTTCATAATTTTGCTATGTTACGAGCCATAATGTAAATATCTGTGTTTTATGATGGCCTTCGGTGACCCCTGCGGAAAGAAAGGGTCCTTCAACCTCCAAAGGGGTCGTGACCCACCACTCTATGACATTTGAAAAGTTATTTGTAATATTTTGTCTAAAATACTCTTTCCTTTCTTCCTTTCCTTCCTTCCTCCCTTTCTTTAAGACAGGATCTCATTATGTAGCCCTGACAGGTCTGGAATTCAAGAACTCACTTTGAAGACCAGGCTGGCCTCAAACTCATAGACGTCTACCTTCGTCTGCCTCCTGAGTGCTGGGATTGAAGGTGTGTGCCACCAAATCCAGTATGGGCTGGTATGTTGCTGAGTTTTTACTTAAACACGTAAATATCTTCTAAAAATAACTTATCAAATAAAACCGAGGATATTTTGGTAGGAAAAATATAATCACTTTTCTAAACATTTGAAAGTGCACCCAGAGTCTTTCCTCAAAGAACCAAGTTTTCATCTTTGGAAACTGACTGTAAGTTATTAGACATACCTCTGGCCTCTCTGTGGCAGTCTACCCAAGGAATAGATGCATTGGGCTTAGATTTAAAAATCTGGATACATCTCTCTGCAGCTTGCATCTAGGGAGATGGTTTAGCCAGTCCAATGCCGGCTACACAAGCATAGTACCTGAGTGTGGGTCTCCAGCACCCGTACTTGCATGGTGGGCTTGGCAGTACATGCCTGTGACCCTAACTCTGGGGCTGGAGACAGGAGGCTCGCTGGAGATCTCTGACCAGCCAGCCTGATCAGTGAGCTCCATGATCAAGGAAAGACCATGTCTTAAAAAATAGACACTGACATCGTCCTCTGGTTCTCTCTCTCTCTATCTCTCTCTCTCTCCTGTGTGTGTGTGTGTGTGTGTGTGTGTGCAACTAAGCCATCAGAGTTTGAGTTTCCAGGCTTGAAGTTATCAAGTGTGCTTTTGAATTAAGTCTCATCAGTGTAGAAGTTGAAGCTAGATTCAGATCACATGCTCTGGTCACATTCTGGATCCCTTTGTGTGTGTGACCAATACGGCTCTGGTCACATTCTGGATCCCTTTGTGTGTGTGACCAATACGGCTCTGGTCACATTCTGGATCCCTTTGTGTGTGTGACCAATACGGCTCTGGTCACATTCTGGATCCCTTTGTGTGTGTGACCATTACGGCTCTGGTCACATTCTGGATCCCTTTGTGTGTGTGACCAATACGGCTCTGGTCACATTCTGGATCCCTTTGTGTGTGTGACCAATACAGCTCTGGTCACATTCTGGATCCCTTTGTGTGTGTGACCAATACGGCTCTGGTCACATTCTGGATCCCTTTGTGTGTGTGACCAATACGGCTCTGGTCACATTCTGGATCCCTTTGTGTGTGTGACCAATACGGCTCTGGTCACATTTTGGATCCCTTTGTGTGTGTGACCAATACAGCTCTGGTCACATTCTGGATCCCTTTGTGTGTGTGACCAATACGGCTCTGGTCACATTCTGGATCCCTTTGTGTGTGTGACCATTACGGCTCTGGTCACGCTTTGGATCCCTTTGTGTGTGTGACCAATACGGCTCTGGCTTTCTATCACTGTCACATGCCCCTATGCTTAGCAACACAGAGTAACATAAATTTAGATAATTTCTGTAGATAGTTTAGATTCATAGTTCTGAAGTCCAAAATGGGTCTCATTTGACTAAAAACAAGGTGGTGGGAAGGCTGTGTTCCTTCTGCAGGCTCTGATGGAGAACTCCTTGGTTTTCTGGTTTTCAGGGGATTGAACTCTTTGGCTGACTTTCCCTTTATCCATCTTGAAAGCCGACTGTGTAGCACCATCAGATTTCTCCCTGACGCTGACTCCCCCATCTCCCCTACCATGTTTAGAGGGTCCTTGTATCACACTGGACTCCAGGATAAGGTAGGAGAACCTCATTTACGATCTTCTAATCACCATCGTCAGTTCTATTCACAGCACTGAATTTCCCATGTAGGCCATCTTCATAGTTTCTGAAGATGCATGGTGGACATCACGGGGAGCTCTTATTTCATCCGTGGCAGATTTTATTAGCATGCTGTGTTAGTGAAGGTTCTCTAGAGTAACAGAACTTACATGATGAATCTCTCTATATATAGAAGGGGATTTATTAGAGTGAGTAACAGTCAGTGGTCCAGCTAATCCAACCATGGCTCCCCATGAATTCAGTAATTGTCCATTACACAAGGTTGGATGTCTCAGCTGGTCCCCAGTGTACACTGGAATCCAGAAGAAGCTGGTTCTAATGCCAGTGAAGAATAGACTTGCCATTGAGAGCAAGAGCAAACGAATATCCTCAACTTTCCCAGTCTTCTTGTGTGAGGATTAGCCCTCCCATTCTTCCAAATTTAGCTTGTAGAATCCAGAGAAGCTTTGTCAGAAATGAAACACATTTAAAATCTATTTGTAAGGAAGGCATCGAAACGATTTGTGTGTCTGTGGATGCTGGTGGGAGTAAATCTGTTGACGGGGGATTTAAGAAAAAGAAAAAACACGAAAAAACTGGCCACATCTGTAAAGCAAGATTTCGTTCTCTTTCCCAGCCTACTCAAGAGGAACCCGGCTACTTAGCTGTGAAGAGCTTTGCAAATGAGGAGGCTGTGTGCTCCTTGTACCCAATCCAGATGGCAATTTGACAGCGCAGGAACTTGAAAGAACTAGCCAGGTGGATGGCCAGACTTGGGGTGAGTGCCTGAAGCAGGTGATCAGTGTTATTCTTAAGGTCTAATAATGTCACCAGGAGGAAACTAGGAATAGAAATGGTCTCAGCACGGCTGCTTCCTAAACAATGCAAGGTGGTTGTTGAGCTGAGGGCGTGGCCAAAACAGTTTATGAATTAAAGCATTGTTTCGTTGGCTATCTTGCCTCCAGTCTCCCATGGATTCTAATCTAATGCCATGTGTTATTTTGGATTTTTTTTTTTTTTTTGGTGAGTGAGAAGCAATGATAACCACAAAGCAGGGATGGCCCATCCAAACCAGGGAATATGGTCAACCAACGTTGAGCCAAGTGGGCTGACAGCCAGGAGGAGCAAGCTCAGCAAGGGGCTCACATCCTGAGGAAAAGGGAGTGGGTGGGAGAGGATGGAACATTATGTGACTGTGGACTCCGAATTTGGGGATGTAGGTGGGGTTGAGCTTGGGCTCCCTCTCTGTTCATGCGAGTTAAAACCGAAGCGTGGCATGCTGGCGGTGCTCTGAGCGGTGCTGCATTGCAGGACACCCCGCTGTCTCTGGAGGGTCTGTAAACATGAAGCTACCTCAGGTTCTCGTTATTCTGCTGTTTGTGGTACTGACAGGTAACTTGTCCAAATGCACCCCGAAGTAGGGGATGCTAGTGCTGGTGGTGACGGGGCGGGGTGGTTAGGACAGCTGATAGCTGGCCAGCCTCATCAGTAGTGCCTTTGGTGCCTGGGAGACAGAGAGCAAGCAGTGAGGTAAGAGGCAACCTTGCAGAAGGTACCAATCAGCTCATCATCTGGTATCAAAGTTAGGATGCTCAGCAGTTTTTGCCCGAGAACTTTGGCCACCCCCATTTTCACCCAAATTCATTTTTAACCTGGGCTGCATCAGTGAAGTGAACAGTTCACAAGCGAAAGCCTTTCTTCATCATTAAGTAGCTAATTAACCGAGAGAATTATTTCTTTTGAACCTTATTTTTTCTCTTTTGGCAAGTGAGTGTAACATCTGTAGCTCAGATGCAAAGATGCAAAGCCTCTTATTGGCGGAAGGAAGTCCGGCACCTAGGATTCTCTTCTGCCTTGCTTGCAAAGAGCCGCATTGTGTTTTCATGGCCCTCAAAATACAGTCCTCTCGTCTTCAAGAATGTTGCTCATTATGAAGTTTGAGAACAGGGAGAACACGTCTTTGCTGTCCACATTTATTCTGCAGGTTGATCTGATTTGGACAGAGAGGGAAATGAAGGCTTAGACAGAGACGTTGGGACCTACGTGCATGAGTAGGAGAGAGTCGGGATCTCCAGGGGGAAAGGTATCCATCAAACTGTGTGCTCACTAGCTAAGACATTTATCTGAGTTGAAGAAGAAAGTGAGACAGAGAACAGTCAGGTTCTGGAGAATTTGTCAGGGATGAGCAGAAGGGGTTCTCAGGAGCAACTGTGGCTAAAAACTAATGAGATCTTGGCAAGGATGATGCCTGCAGCCTACAAGTGTGAAACACAAAAGGCCTGCCTGTGATGCTGTGTGTGTGAGAGTCTGTGACGCCGCATGTCTGAATCCATTGTGTGTCTGTAATGTTGCAAGTATGGGTCTACACACATGAGTGCAGTGCCCACGGGGGCATGAGATGGTGTCAGATCTTTTAGAACTAGAATGTTAGGAAGTTATGAGCTGCCCAGTGCTGGGAACCCAACACGGGAGCTCTGCAGGATGAGCAGGGAGCCAGCTCCTAATGTCCCTTGAATGCCCTAAATTTGGGGGTTCTGAGTTTCCTTGTATTAGCATAAGGTTTCCTTTTGGGACAGAGGAGATGCTGACAGAGGGTGGTTGTCTGTTACCCCTGTGAGTGTGAGATCCAGCTGCACCTCTGCTTTCCCTCAGAAACTAACCCTGCTCAATGTCGTTTCCTGTGTTCAGATGGTGCAAAACCCAAAAGATGCTTTAACAATGTAGCAGGCTCCTGCAGGAAGAAATGCAAAATGGGGGAGATAGCAGAGGTGGGATGCCTGCATGCCAAATACTGTTGCGTCAATGAAAGGGAAAACAAAAAGCAGAAAATCCTCCACCAGCAGCCGGTCCAACCCAAGGAGAAGTCAAACGAAATCCAAGACTATGTAATCCTGCCCACCATCACCTACTTCACCATCACTATCTGAATGGACCGTTTGTCCTCCACGGCTCTGTGGAACCCTGCGGGCTGCCGCAGCCGCTTTCCTCCTGTGAACGTGGTTCCCCACATAATAAAGTTTGACACGCTTGCCTGTATCCACTCCTTTTCTGGATAACGTGAATGTGAATGCATAGCTGCTGTACTGCTCGTGTTTTGCCTCGGAAATGGGGACACCAAGGCCAAATGAACCCTGGGAGAGGTGGCAGGTAGTCTCTGCACTTTCTACCCAAGATGGCATTTCTCAAATTTCAGGTATTTCTCTTCTTTTTTTGTTTTTAAAAAAATCAAAGACAATTTTGGGTATTTTAGTGTGTGCTTGTGCATGCATACTTGGGTAAGCTTCGCGACATGCGTGTATCATGGTGGTGAGTGTGTGGAGGTCAGAGGACGATTTTTAGGGAGTCGGTTCTCTTCTTCCACTTTGTGGGACCCAGGGATTGAACTCACATCATCAGACTTGGCAGTAAGCACCTCCTTTGCCTGCCGCGCCATCTCATCCACTCCCTCATACTCTCCAGTGAAATTTCTCATGTCTCTAAGAAGCTATGAGGATACAACATGGCTTTTGCTAACAACTAAGAGTTTCTTGAAGTGTGGAAAGATAACTGAGCATTTTCCTAACATGTACCGGAACAGCTTTGATGAGCAGAGAGATAGCTGGCAAGAGGCTTAGGATGCAATCTCGCCCCCTTTTACGTGCGTTGCTCTCTCTCTCTCTCTCTCTCTCTCTCTCTCTCTCTCTCTCTTACAAATTTATTTATTATGTGTACAGTGTTCTGCCTGCATGTCAGAAGAGGTCACCAGATCTCGTTACAGATGGTTGTGAGCCACCATGTGGATGCTGGGAATTGAACTCAGAATCTTGAAAGAGCAGCCAGTGCTCTTAACCTCCGAGCCATCTCTCCACGCTCCTCACCATCTCCTCTCTTACTAGCAATTAGAATGTCTAGATGGCTCGATTTTTAAACAAAGAACCTCTCAGGATGTCTGAAAGCATTGAGTGATCTGTTTAATACCGCAGCTTTTAAGGTCTTATAGGTGTGCTGCACTTAAGAAGTTGTCACGAGCAGAATGAAAGGACTGAAGCTCAAGATAATGGGAAAGGCTCTCCTGATGAACAAAACAGAAACGTCTGTGTGGACACGGTGGGGGCTGCTTTCCTTACAGTGCTGGTCGGCCATAAATAACCCTTTGTCGTGGGTCTGGAAATTGAGTGTAGAGCCTCAGACACGTGTGCTGAGCTACAGCCCCAGTCCTCTTAAAATATTTTTGTTTTTTAACTATGTGTGTGTGAGTGTGTATATGTGTATGTATATGTGTGTATTTGTATGTGTGTGTATATGTGAGTGTGTGTATGTGTGTGAGTGTATATGTGTGTGTATATGTGAGTGTGTGTATGTGTGTGCGTGTGTGTGGTGTGGGTCTGTACACATGAGTGCAGTACCCACGGAGGCATGAGACGGTGTCAGATCTTTTAGAACTAGAATGTTAGGAAGTTGTGAGCTGCCCAGTGCTGGGAACCCAACTTGGGGGCTCTGCAGGATGAGCAGGGAGCCAGCTCCTAATGTCCGTGCTCTTAATGGCGGAATCATCTCTTCAGCACCCTCTTCCATCAGCTGTTTGTTTTTTAACTGGAAATGTAAACGTCTGAGACAGAGACTCACTACGTTATTTGGGCTGGCCTTGAACTCACTGTTGACCAAGGGGCTTAGACACTCTAGCTCAGGACACTAGAGGGCGCCACCTATTACTGCTCCCACTTAGCTGTTGCTTTCCCTCACTGCTGTCAAATGCTAAAGGGTAAGGGAGCCCTCAAAGATCAGCCTGAAAAGAGCTCCTCAGCCACTCAGGCTTCTATCTAGAGTTAAAGAACCCCCAGCAGCTGTCTGGTAACAGAAGAAAAAAGCAAGGAAAAAGGTGGGCAGGGTGTTTTAGAGTCCCCACCATCCTTCCCCATCCTCAGGCAGCGTAGAAAACAGAGAATCTCTGTTTGGAGGAGGTAGGAGAAAAGGGTGTAGACTCAGATCCCAGATCACATGCGTTTCAGTAAAACCCAGTGCTTTACAGACTCTCCAAGACCCTGGACTCCTCTCTAGAAGCTATGGACTGCACCACAAGACCTGGCTCTGCAGCTGGTGGGATGTTGGGGTCTCAAGCTCCAGGCCTGTCCAAGGGAACACAGTATCTGGTCCTCTGAGGCTCTAGAACTGTCCACTCCACCTCCCACAAGTACTCAGTTTGGTTAAAACAGGAGTCAAAAGATTTGGCAAAAATCTTTATTCGAGTCTGAAAGGCATCTCAGAAGTTAAGAAACTGTGGGTCTTGTCATCTCAGCATATTGGAATAGGCGGCAAAGAGAGCTGAATTTGGGTTTATGTGGTGCTGTTGTGGGTGGAGATACTCCTCACTTCTGGATCATTATCTTCGGGAAGAGTAAACCCACAGGCCTGAGTTTGGGGAGAGGAGTTGTTGCCGGATATTTGTTTCCACTGTGTGAAGATGTGTCACTGTGATTGGTTTAATAAAAAGCTGAATGGCCACTAGCTAGGCAGGGGAGGTTAGGCAGGACTTCCAGGCAGAGAGAGGGACTCAGGGGGATGAATCGAGATGTGTGGAATTTGCCAGCAAGATGTGAAGGGAAGCAGATATATATTACGGAGGAGCCATGTGGCAGGACGTAGATTAATATAAATGGGCCAATTTAAGTTATAAGAGTTAGTTGTAAACAAATTTAAGGTAAGGCCAAGCATTCGTAATTAATAAAAGTCTCGGTGTCATTTGGGAGCTGGTGGTCCCCAAAAGAATGTCAAATGACAATTGACGACCAATGTGGGGCACATACAGGGGGCCCACTGCTTGCGGTGTACAGGTCTGGGGCTCCTTTAAGAGGCCCTGCTACACAGCTGAACCCTTGAATGGTACACTACTGGATAGAATGGGAGACTAGACAGAAACTCCTGCCACAGCACAGGCCCAACAGCTTCCCAGAGCAAGGAGGGTAAATCTGGTGCCCATGGACCCGAAGTGGGCAGAGTCAGTCGCCAGTGCCTTGGGCTGAGCAGAGCTGCTCAGTGGGTAGCCTAGTAGTTTAAGGTTTGGCTCAGGCATTCAAAGAAATGCTGCAAACAGGCAAAAAATAATAAAGTAAAATCTTTAAAGAAAGAGTAAAGTAATATAAGAAGAATAAGCCACACAAGAACGGGAAATACACAGGGCATCTGGATCCTGTATGGTTCTTTGTTGACTCTGAATTTTTAAAATGCTAATGAACAAAAAACAGCAGCTGCTGAGAGACATTGGATTGTTGAAAGAAAACGACTGATTTACACCAGCCTATGTATTTTAAGGATGGTTTAACTTCAGAGTGGAAGTCAGGAAATGTGTTGTGTTGGGGGAGAGGTTACGCCTTTCTCTCCACAGTAAACAAGATGCTATGAATTCCTCTTAAATTAATAAAGACCAGATTTGATCATGGGAGACCTCCTGAAAATCTTGGCCGCATACATGAAGAAAGAAATTAAGAAAGATTACAGGACAGGTAATGTATATGCTGATCCCTCTACATGGGGCAGCTCTGAGACTGGACGAGACATGGTAAATCTTGTTGGCTACAGAGTCCACATGGATTATTATTACATGCCGTCCTTTCATATGACGTGGATAGAGGTTTATATTACAGTTTGGTTAAACAGTCCAAAGGAACTTATAAAGTTGACAGATCCTTTCACCTCAAACACAGAAGAAAAAACTCATCTTTAGCTGACTTGTGCACACTGCACATTCCATACTTGTGTTAATGCAGATATGTATGTTACCATGAAAGTCTGTGGGCTTTCAGAGCAAAAGGACCAGACACCACGGAAGACAAGTAGCCCAGATGGTCCAGCCTCATAGACTGCTGCAGCCAGACTCTAGATAAGCCTGCACTTTCCCATCATTCTAAGACTGATTTTACTATGTTGATTTTATGTTTTGCTACTTTTCTGGAAACATTTATCAGATCTTAGATGTCTGATTGTGGTGGTTTGAATAGGAATGGCCCCCATTAGGTTCATACATTTGAATGTTTAGTCACCAGGCAGGGGCACTATGTGAAAGATTAGAAAGGTTAGGAGTTGTGGACATGTTGGAGGAAGTGTGTCACTGGGAGTAAGCCCGGAGATTTCAAAAGCCCAATGCCAGCCCCAGGTTCTCTCTCTCTCCTCTCTTTCTACTTCTCTTTCTCTCTCTGCTTACAGATCAGGATGTAGCTGCCATGTTCCCTGCTATAATGATAATGGACTAAACCTTTGAAACTGTAAGCAAGTCCCTAATTAAATGTTTTCTTTTAGAAGAGTTGCCATGCCCATGGTTTCTCTTTATAGCAATAGAACAATGACTAAGATACTATATTTAGGGTTTTATTTTGTTTTGTTTTGTTTTTGCTTTTGTTTTTGTATTTTGTTTTTGAGACAGGGTTTCTCTGTAATTTTGGAGCCTGTCCTGGAACTAGCTCTTGTAGACCAGACTGGCCTCAAACTCACAGAGATCTGCCTGCTTCTGCTTCCTGAGTGCTGGGATTAAAGGTGTGCACCATCACTGCCTGGCTATATATATATAGTATTTTAAGTACAGACTTACGTTGTCTACAAATCCAGATAATTTGACTTCTTCCTTTCCTATTTGTGTCCTTTTTTTAAAATACTCAAAATTATTCATTTTGCTTTATGTGTGAGTTTTTTTGCCTGCATTTATGTATGTGTACCATGTGTGTGTTTGGTGCCTGTAGTGGTCAGAAGATGGTAACAAATCTCCTGGAACTGGAGTTGTCGATGGTTGTGAACCATGTGAGTGCAGGGGCTCAGACCCAAGACCTCTGCTAACTGCTGAGACATCTCCTCCAGCACCCCCTACGCAGTATTTATTTATTTATTTATTTTTTGCCTTATTGCTTTGGTTAAGGCTTCAAACACTATATTGAGTAAGAGTGAAGACAGTGGACACCTGTATCTAACTTCAGATTTTAGTGGTAATGTTCTCAGTTCAGTTCCACTTTGTATAGTGTTGCCTATAGTACTGCTGTGTGTAGCCTGTATTATGTTGAGGCTTGTTCTTTCTATTGCTAGTTTCCTCTGGGGTTATATCGCAGCAGTGAAGGCAGTTTGCTGCTTACGTTCAAGCATGGTGTGAGGAAGGATGAGGTGTGAGGCAAGAAGACAGGAGGCTATATTAGTACTTAGCTTAGAGTCCCTGCCCACATTCAAAATGTTCATGGGTCTGAGGTATTTTTGAGGCAGTGATCCAGTTAATTACTGAGGAGAAAGCACATCAAGTGCCCTCAAGAGCCTTTAAGAGACCATCTGGCTATCCGAAGAGAGCCCGTGGCCCTCACCTCTCACACTCTTCTGCATGGTAATGCATTTCCCTTCAGGTGAAGCAGGGCTAATCATCACACATACCCACGAAAGGCAGCCATGGTCCAGCAGGCAGGGCCCTCAGGAAATGTTCTTGCTAACCCTCATCCAGGAATGAGCAACTTACCTTAACTAAGTCCCTGCAATGTGCTTAACATAACATACCACTCTTGCAAATGCAATATATGTAATATAATACACCCTCAATGGAGTACATGCGTTTTCTATTCTTCATCTTCAAAAACACATGCTCACTTGACCTTAGTCTAAAAGTGAACTTTTAATGGGACAGAACTGACCTTAGAGATGTATGACCCCAAAGATCATACGCTTTCCTTTCCTTCTGCCCTTCTCTGCCGACGTGACCCGTTTCCATCGGCCCACCCTGCTTTGTTCGTTTGTGAGTTCTACCTGCAAAGACAGCCATGGGTGTAGGAGGAAATGCTGACTCCCTGTTGTGCCATAGACCGTAGCTATGTCTTTAGAAGGACAGAAACCTGTTTCCCAGGGGAAGAGCTACAACAAGTGAAGGTAAGGTTCCAATAACTCTCCGCATCCTTGGGGCCATCAAGAAGTCCCTTTACTTCATCAATAAGACTTAATACAGGGTCTTTGGGCCTGAAGGTACGGCACTGTGGGTAGGAGGACATGCGGCAGGTGATGAATAATTTGGGTTGTCACCCTAACTGCACCTGTACTCAATTAAAACTCAAGACACTTCCTGCTCTCTATCCAGCGATCGCCAAGGGAGGAAGAGTAGACTGGGATGCTCCGAGTCAAGCTCTATTGGAGGGACAGAGCACTCGGGAAACCCTGCTACTTCCCGTGAGTGTCTTGCCCAGTCTTCAGACCACACCAAAGTCTTCGAGATCTCTTCCTTCCTGCCTAAGCCGAAAGCTAAAATTCAGGGGTTCCAAGGGCAGACTATGATTATGGATAACACTGTGATGTAGGCAGCTGAGTCTGTCTCAGGTTTGCTCTTCTGAGAAGTGAGACTACTGGGCCAGGACCTGAGTTGGCTGGGGAAGTCCAACATTAAGATGCTCACCGAGGGACTCTTCAGGGTGATTTTTTTTTCTAAAACTTATTTTATATCTATGGGTGTTTGGCTTGCGCTCACGTGTGTGTGTCACATTTGTGCCTGGTTCCCCAGAGGCCGGAAGAGAAAGAGGCAGAGCCCCTGGAACTGGACTCATAGAAGGTTGTGAGCTGCCATGTGGGTGCTGGGAATTGAACCCCAGTTCTTTGCGAGAGCAATGCAGAGGCTTCTCTCCAGCCCCCGCTGGGGACTTACTTTCTTCCTTCCTTCCTTCCTTCCTTCTTTCCTTCCTTCCTTCCTTCCTTCCTCTCTCTCTCTCTCTCTTTCTCTTTCTCTCTCTCTTTCTCTCTCTCTCTCTCTCTCCCTCCCTCCCTCCCTCCCTCCCTCCCTCCCTCCCTCCCTCCCTCCCTCTCTCTCTCTCTCTTTCTTTCTTTCTTTCTTTCTTTCTTTTTTCTCATTTCCAGTCATTTAAAAAATATGTAGGTGGTTGGGTCTGGTAGCACATGCCTGTAATACCAGCATTTGGATGGTTAAGGTAGAAAAATCCCAAGTTTGAGGCCAGCCAGGTCTATGTAGTGAGATCCTATTTCAAACACAGAAAATATTGCCTTTTATTCATAGAAAATCGCTTCTGCAGGAAGCCTTCCATCAGCCAACCCCTGTTAATACCAGCACCCTCGTGAGCTGGAGTGGGTCAGGACTGCCTGTGAGGCCCAGGGTCTGTGCAGCCGCTCCATAGTCATGTCTTCCGTCCACATAAGCTCTGCACTCTTGTTCAGGGGCCTACTGAAGGTCTGTGTCTGATGTTTAGGAAGACAAGCTTCTACTACTCAGTTCTGAATGGAGAGGAACTAAACCCTCGTGTGCCCCGCCTCTTTTTAATTTGGATTCCCAACCCTGGAACCGCCACAGTGAGGAGACAAGGTGTCTTGGCAAACCTGCCTGAAAGCAGGCACCGTGGGAAAGGGGTGTAAAGAGGAGACCAACACTGGCTTCGGCCTCTTTTGCTTTAATCAACAAGGGGTATTAGATCAAGAGACAGAGGCAGTAGCGTTCAAGGAGCAGCAGCAGTGGAGCCCTTTGAGGAAGCTGCTGCCGGCGCTGCTGGGGTCACCGTCCCCGCTCCCGCTCCCGACCCCGTCCCCGCTCCCGCTCCCGACCGCGTCCCAGCCCCCGGTACTGTCGGAAGTCCAGACCCCGGTACTGTCGGAGTTCCAGTCCCCGGTCCCACCCCCGCCCCAGGTCCCGCCCCCGGTGCCGCCCACGCCTCCGACGGCGTGCTTGCTTCCTCTGTGGTGGCCCCACCACAGCCAGCAACTTTGAGGCTCAGAACACAGCAGTGTTTTCCTTTGGGGCACATCCCGGTAGCAGGCTTCGTCGGCAGCTCTCCATTCCTGCACGCCTTCCTGCAGTTGCCCAGTTTGTTCGCGCACTTTCTCACATACCAGCTGCCTGCAGAGAGGAGAGCGAGCCATCAGGCCTGGGTATTGAGCCGGCCTAGGTAAAGTCTGGGCAGGGCTTGGTGGTCAGCACCTTTAAGCCTAATACTCAGAGGCAAAGACCAAGATAAGCGGATCTCTGAGTTACAGGCTAGCCTGGACTACATAAGTGAGTCCCAGGACAGTGTGGGCTGTGTAGAGAGACCCTCTCAAAAACCACATCAGCAGCACCCATCTTCTGAGCACTGTGTCTTCCAGGTTCTTTCTAGTTGCTGTTCTACTTTTCTTAATCATGTAAACTTTCCCTGAAGAGTAAATTAGATTAATTTTATGTGCACATATGTGGAAGGGCCTGTCATTTCTAGAAGCAGAATTCCGCACTCAAAATGCCCATTACACAGCATTTCATATGGAAAAATATAGAAAATATTTTTATATATAAAAAAATCTGCGACCTGAAATGCAACAAAAACATAAATAAACACCCCAATAGAAACAATGACACATTCAAAAAAGGGAATACACGAACCATTGCAGGCATTTCTCTCATCATTGCCAAAATACACATCCAGGGCTTTTATTGGTGACTGCTGAGATTTGCAAAGTCCTTCCATATTTCTGAGGTCCTACAAGTGACAGACTGTGACTCTAGACTTGTTTTACATATTGCCTTGTTAAAAGTGGATACTTAAGGGGGCTGGAGAGGTGGCTCGGCACTGCTCTTGCAGAGGACCGGGTTCAGTTTCCAGTACCCACACAGCTGCTGACAACTGTCTGTAACTCCAGTTCCAGGAGATCTGATGCCCTCTTCTGGCCTCTGTGGGTACTGCACCCTGGAGGTCTCACCCCCACCCCCAGCCACAAGCAAGCAAACTCTCATAAGCACCAAATTAAAAAAATCTTTAAAATGTAGAAATTTTTGGAAATATAGGTATAAAATTCTCTTACATATCTATATACCAAGCTCTATTGCTATCTCTTTCTGTGTATGCCTCTATGATATTAAGCTATACGTACATTCTATAATTTTGTTATTGTTGTTTTGAGACATTTCACTATGCAGCTCAGGTAGCCTGGAATTTTTGCCTCAGTCTCCTGAGTAACCATCATGCCTAGTGGTGAATTCCTCATGTGTATTAGGGAGACGCCCCTCAGGTGCTGCCTGTGTATGTGTCCACATTACACATAACGGTGACTTACCTGATCACGTGTTAGAATGTAAATGGATCCTAAGGAGAGTCTGTGATTAACCCCTGCCTCAATTTCTGTCTAAGAACTTGGCGAGAGAGAGAAGGAGGCAGCAAAGCAACAAGAAAGTGAAGAAGAAAACTAGCCACAGACTGAGACCAGAGTCACAGACGGAAGGGTGTGGTGTGGTGGACAGTCAGAGGCTGGAGCAGTCTTTGCTACAGCATGTACCACTGACACCTCTTGTCCGCTGTCCAGCCTCCATCGAGGACTGGAGCAGCGTTCTGCGAAAGAAAACTTTGCTCCTTAAGTAAAAGTTTAAGGGGGAAATGAACACATTGCAAGGTATTTAAACAATATAAATAGAAAATGTGTTCTATAATACTCGTAAGAAATCTGCAGTAGAAGAATAAACACAAATCCAGATGAAAGTAATTAGCAATAGATATGCCAGACAATGCAAGAGCAAGGAAACCCTTGGATGGATCAATAGAACTTCTACTGTTTGCCTATAGGATCAGAGACGTTCCTAGTGATACTTCAGTAAGGTTGTGTGGTGTTACTTACAATGCTCGCACATAAATGTGTATAATTGTGTGTCAGTCAGGAGTAAAATACAGCTGTGGATCTAGTCCAATGCCGAAAGCCTATCGAGTATCAGTCCCTGAGTGTGGTCCCCAGCTCCGCAAAAGTGAAAAGCCACGGTGGTGCCACACTTTTCAAATTCTAGTGCCCAGGAGTCAGAGGCAGGAGGACCGTGAGCTTGAAGCTATTGGACCACCTAGCAGGACCCGATCTCAAAACATGTTAGTTAATTAATGAAGCAAAGCAAATGTGGTGGTGTGCTCCTGTAATCCCAGAATTTCAGAGGTAGAGGCAAGAAAACCACCAATTCAAAGCCTGCTGGTCTACAGCGCAGGAGCCTGAATCAAAACCAAACCAACCAATTAAAAAGAGGAGGCTTGCCTATGCAGACGGAACAGTCTGACACAGACAGAACAGTCTGATACAGACAGAACAGTGTCTGCTACAGACACCAACTGTTCCCCGTGTCCACATATAGTGCCTCTTTCTCCTCATCCATGTTCCAGTCCTAGAACCAGGAATCAGAACTACAGCATCTGTGAGGCACAGGGCAGTGGTACCACAGGGGCATCTTCGTGGCCAACAAGAGAAGGGAACAGGACTGGCCCCAAGGGAGAGGACGGGGGAGTCCTGAATGCCAGAAGTACCTCTGCCTCTGGAGGCGATGGTCCTGGATTCATTCCCTTCCCCCATCTCTGATCACAGATAATGCTCTACTCTGAGAACCTTGAGGAACTTTGGGACAAACCTCATCTCTCTTCCAGTGAGCTTCCTGCCCCGTAGCTCACTTGACACCAGGGATTCATGTACAGGATCCTGTTCCAGGCTGACTAACATTCGTTACTTTCGCCCCAAGATTTTGCGTTTACCTGTGACCAAATGGGCCAGGAGCATGAGGATCACAAGAGTGGATAATAGGGACTTCATGGCTCCTGTCAGTAGGCAGCAGGTCCGATGGAGTCCAGGACTCTCAGGCAGTATGACTCTGCACACAGATCTTTACTGTCGGCTTAGGAGAAGGCTGGCTCAGCTAGCGGAACAGGAGAATATAGGCTACTGGGTCAACCATGACTTCAGTCTATTGGCCAGCAGCTCTGATTGAGAGAACGCCACCCAGAGCCCTGCACTAGGTATGCCTTCGGGGGAAGAAGGGCGGCTTAGAGGTGTGAGCTCTGCTAGGTACAGGTCGAGTCACAGACGGGAAGAATTGCAGGAAGCATTTATCTGATTCCTTCAAGGCTGGTCACTCGCACCTGTGCTCCTCCAAGCCTCCCGTGCTAGCAGAGGGCCCACGTCCCTGCAGTGTGTGCTGTCTTCTCACCTGTCCGTCTGTCCTCCTGAAGCATGGGGCCTTCTGGGTATTGACGTGTATTGTGCTTCTTCTGCACACACATCCCGTATCACCACCCTATGTATTTATATATGCACATGGCTCTTAACTTTATTCTTCTCAGGGAAGAATCTAAGCTATTGTTTATTAAATTGAGCAAGTTAATACTTTGTTGATAATCTGGGAATTCAGGAAGCCTTTTAAAATAGAAGTTTATTTAAAAATATTTATTTATTTAATGTTTGTGTGTGTGTGTGTGTGTGTGTGTGTGTGTGTGTGAGAGAGAGAGAGAGAGAGAGAGAGAGAGAGAGAGAATATGTATGTGCACCACATGAGTGCAGAAGCCTTCAGAAGTCAGAAGAGGGTGTCAAATGAGCCAACTTATGTGGGTTCTGGGAACTGAACCCAGGTCTTCTGCAATAGCAGCAAGCGCTTTTAACTGCTGAATAAGCTCAACAACCCATTTATTATTATCACTGTTGCTTGTACATGGTGTATGTATGACATGGGGGCCATGGCCCACGTGTAGAGGTCAGAGCACAAGTTTTGGGTATTGGTTCTCTGCTTTGACTCTGGAACCTAGGGTTTGAATGCAGATCACCAGGCCTGTGTGGCTAGTGCTTTTACGTGCTGGGCAAAGTTTTGCAACCCCACAAAAATTATTTATTTATTTATTTATTTATTTATTTATTTATTTTTTTAGAATGAGTGGATCAGTTTAGCAAGTAGTCATTTATGTTCAAAGATGTCTTGAAACTTGCGTGTGTGTCCATCTACAGCTTCCTAAGATGAGGCGTGTCTCTGGCTCAGTTCTAGGTTCTTATTACAAAAGGGTGCAGCAGATTTTTGTCTTTCTAAACATATTTTTGAGAGAAAAAGCAACATTTTGAAACAAGACAGTAATTTTAATTAGTGTGTAAAAGATGTAGATGAGTGTTTATAAAGAAGGGGATTAACTAATATACTTCAAGACACACATCACCACTGTGCCTTGTGCCCAGTCTAAGAAGACTTGTTTTCTCTGAATGGGAGGAGCAGTCACAGGAAATCTTACTTGTGCAGAGAAAAATGCTGCTTGGTTTTTTCGAAGTTTCTTGATGCTTTTTTAGCATATTTTTTAAATTGATTCTTTTGGAATTTCACTTACACACCCCAATCCCACCCACTTCCCAATCCCTTCATATTCACCCTTCACCTTTGTATTGAACCCACAAAGGAAAATTTAAAAAGCAACAAGAATAAAAAATTTAGGTCAAGATCAAAAACACTGATGACAACTTATGCTGAAGAGGATATGGGGTAAAGGGAACACTTCTGCATTGCTGGTGGGAGCGCAAGCTGGTACAGTCACTTTGGATTTCAGTATGGTGATTTCTCAGAAAATTAGGATACAGCCTACCTCAAGACCCAGTAATACCACTTTTGGGTATATGCCCAAAGAATGCTCAATTGTACCACAAGGACATGTGCTCAACTATGTTCATAGTATCTTTGTTTGTCACAGCCAGAACCTGGAAATAACCTAAATGCTCCTTGACCAAAGAATGGATAAGGGAAAATGTGGTGCATTTATACAATGGAGTACTACACAACAGAAAAAAAGACATCTTGAAATTTGTGGACAAATGGATAGATCTAGAAAACATCATATTGAATGAGGTAACCCAGACCCAAAAGACAAATATCATATGTATTCACTCATAAGTGGCTTTTAGACATAAAGCAAAAAACAAAAACAAACAAACAAACAAAAACCAAAACAGCTTACAATTCACAATCCCAGAGAACCTAGAAAATGAAGACCCTAAGAGAGACTTACATGGATCTACTCTACATGGGAAGTAGAAAAAGACAAGATCTCCTGAGTAAATTGGGAACATGGGGACCATGGGAGAGGGTAGAAGGGGAGGGAGAGGAGTGGAGAAAAATATATCGCTCAATAAAAAACAATAAAAAATAATAAAAAATTTAAAAAACATTAAAACAAAAGAAACAAACCAAAAGCAGACAAGCGAACAAGAAACAAGCTCCTCCGTCTTTCCCACCTCTCCATCTCCTCTTCATTTGTCTTAGGAGCTCTGGGAGCTGCAGGGTGTCTCCCAGCAGACTTTTGTCCAAACGGCCTTGTTTGCAAACAGTCATTGTGTAGTGAGTTGTGGGTCAGGTCCAAGGCCTCTGGCTTCTGTACACCATCAATACTGGACCCTCACTGCATCTCTCCTGGGATATCTTGTTGTTGCCCTGAGTCATGGAGAGCCCGTGGCTATGGTTCCACAGGATCAGTCCCTTCACTTGCTGCAGCAGGTCATAGACGGGGTAGATGTCAGGGAGTGCCAACTCAAAGCCCTGGATGTATGCCTGGGTGCTAGCAGGGTTGGGCAGTCAAGGGCTCCTGGGATCACCTCCATAAGGCATGGCATGTAGCTGACTCTCCCAGGGCCAGTGAGGGGCAAGGCTTGCATAGCAGGACCCTGTCTTCAACATGCATGATTCCCCTGGGTCCCTGTAGTAACGCGGGCAATGCACATCAACCCAGATCTCAGCTGCAGCAGGACCACGGACCCAGAAGTGGCCCTCAGCAGTTTGGGCCCAGATATCACGATGGCCCTTTGTGGCAATGCAGGCCACCCAGATTGGCATGGCCCCAGCTGCAGGGTGGCCCTAGGACACCAACATGGCCGAGGTGGTGATACAGACCGTGGACATCTGAATGGCCCCTGATGGCAATAGGGTCCACAGTCATCAACACAGATGCAGAGCGACGGACCAGGCACTCAGATCATCAAAGCCCTTGTGGTATGATTTTTTAAAATTGGATTGATTGATTGATTAATAGGAGTTGGGTGTTAAAGTTCCCCACATTTTTTTTTTTTTGTATTGAAGCCCATCTCCCCATTTAGACCTGGTAACAGATTTGCTTTATAAAATTGGGTACATGCAGACTTACGGTCCTCCTCTGTCTCTTATTGGCTTGATGCTGCGATCGCTAGTGATTTTTGTCTCTGCGTAGTTCTTGTTTCAAAGTCTGTTTTCTTAGATATAAATATAGGCGTTGTTGTTTTCTTCTGGTTTTTCAGTTGCTTGGAATATCATTTTCCATACTTTCGCTTTCAGTTATTTGCGTGTCCTCTGGGCAGGTGAGTTTCTTGAAGGCAGCGCAAGTTTGTTTGTTTATTTCTTTATTTTCTCAATCTGTTTCTTTTGACTGGATACTTTAGCTTGCTTCCATCCAAGGAAAGGACACTTAGACAAGGACTTGTTCTTGTCATCTGTTGATTTTCTTCTATTGTTTTCATGTTCTTTGTTCTTTTCTCTCTTGTTCAACTTTGTGATTTGATTCTTTGTTAATTCTCTGTTTGTCTTTTCATTTATAGGTTTTGGGTAGGGTTTACCTTCCACACGCTCGCACGATGGCGGTATCCCTCCACACGCTCGCACGATGGCGGTATCCCTCCTTTCACTGTCAGAAGTAAGAGTACTTTTAGCTTCATTTGTATGTCTTGTCTGGTCGTCATGAATCTCCAAATTTTGCTTATTTTGGAAGTTTCTTTTAGACACCTTCATTACTGTCACATTCTTTGTTGGCACTTATTTTCTTTCAGGAATTAGAATACATCATTCCATTCTCTTCTAGCCTATACTGTTTTTTCCTCTAATAGAAATCTGTTGTTACTCTAATGAAGATATTCTTAACTACTAATTACTACTTGGTGCATTTGTTTTTATAGATTTAAAACCCTTTTCTGTGTAATGTACATTTGGCTGTTTGACTATAGTAAACTGTGCTCACGGCTATATGGTATTTTTATGAGCCTCTTGCCCAGGTGTAATGATTAGTTTTAATTGTCAATTTGGCATAATCTAGAATCACTTTGGGAGAGAGTTACATCCACCGGATAGGCCTGTGGCCAAGTCTGTAGGAATTGTCTCAGTGAAGTTCATTGATATGGGAAGACTCAGCCCACTGTGGGCAGCACCATTCCCGAGGCAAGATGCCCTGAACTGTGTGAATGGAGAAATTGATCTGACCATTAGTAACCAAGCGAGGGAGCATGTGTACAATGATTTCCCTCTGTTCTTGACTGCGGGAGTGATGTAACTTGCTGTTTGAAGTTTTTGCCTTGGCTTTCTCACAATGACTGGGTGTAGTGCAAAATTGTAAGTCGAGTTAGATCCTGCTCTCCCTCAACTGCTGTTTCCCAGGGTGTTTATCATAGCAACGGAAACGAACCTAGGGCTCATCTCACCTGTCAACCTGCACTCCTGGAGGAGAGGGGATCTAAATTGAGGAACTGCTTCACGAAGGCATGTCTGCGGGGGTATTTTCTTTATGGATACTGATGTAGCAGGCCCAGCACACTACACGCTGTCCAGAGGCCAGTGGGCCTAGCTATGTAAGAAAGGTAGCCCGGAAGCAAGTCAGTGCATGGCATTCTTCCATGGTTTCTACTTCAAGCTCTTGCCTTGAGTTCTTGTCCTGGCTTCTCTTGATAATAGACTATAACCTGTAAGGTGGAATAACCCTTTCCTTCCCAAGTGGCGTTTGGTAGTTTTCTGGTGTTATTTTATTAATCTTTCTACAGCCTTTAGTTCTTTCTCTATCTTCAGGTTTTCCAAATATTTAGATGTTTTCATAAAGACAAAACGTCTGTCTATCTGTATTCCTAAGCAGCTGTGCAGCATGACTCCTGATAGCCACTTCGATTCAGCCAAATGATCGTTATTAGCCTTGCCCTTAAACAACAGCTTCATTTTTGGTGGGGAAACTTCCTTCCTTGGTCCCAGGATTTCTTCTGAGAAAACAGTCCGTTGCTATTCCTCAGCAAGCCCGTTCTGTTAGAGTCGTTTTACACTGGACTTCAGTGAAGCCTCTCTTCCCACCAGGCCTGGCGAAGGCAGTTTTAACACCTGCTTCTTGTAGCAACTGCAGATTCCAGCTAGTGATTTTATCGGACAGCTTGCCTTCTCCTTCTGCTTAGTCCTTCCTGCCATGGTGAATCCTGTCTCTTCCTGGGTGTTCTGACGACTCCACTCACAGACGTCTTCTAGACTTCTGTCTTACCTCACCGAGGCATTTGTTGTTTGTGAATGTTTAGTTGCTCAGTTTGTCACTGTTATCTTGAGGGGCCCGCGGGTAGTGATCACACCAGAAAGACAGACTGGAATCTGCTTGGGTTCTCATTAATCTCTTCAGGGTTCGCATCCCCTGGGCCTGTGGAGACAGTGATTCTGACCCTCCTGTTCCACCCTCTCTCTGCTGAACTTCTCATTCATGTCCTGTATTAGCTTCCCAATTTTCTGAAGCTGTTTTTACTACAAATCTACTAGGCCTCATTGGGCCTTTTTAAAGTAATCATGCGTTGACATTTTTAATCACTTATTTTATACATGGCTATTGCTTTTAGGAATTGGTATGTTTTTTTAAAGCATCCTGTTTCATCCCCACCTCCTATATTTACCACGATTCTTCTTAAAGTTCTTAACCTATTTTCCTCTCGTGAAATAGTTCAAGGTGCCAGTTAGAAAGGTTTTATTGTAGCCAGGTACACACCTGTGATCCTTGCATTTGAGAGACTGAGGCAGGAGGATTGTGAGTTTAAGCGTAGGCTAATCAGTGAGTTCCAAGACCATCTGGGCACACTATGAGCCTATCTCAAAAAAAAACAAAACAAACAACAACAACAACAAAAAAACAAAACCCAAACAAATAAAAGCAATTCCCCCCCCCCAAATACTGTTTCTCCTCACATCTTTTGAAGCAAGTTGGATGTAGTAAAAAGATAAAAATATGAGAAGAAAGTTACTTCTTCTGAACTTAAGCAAGGATGCGATCCTGCATCACGTCTGTACTTCATGATTAGCAGCTGTGTGTGTCATGAAACAGGAAAGCAGAAAGGGCCATGTCCTCTGCAAACTCGGGTTTTATTTTCCGCACGAGGCACAAGCTCGGAGATGTTAAAACATCTTCACTAAGCTGCACATCCTTCAGCATCTCAACCATCAGTGCAGACGGCAGCTTTGCCTCCATTCCACAAAAGAACAAAAGAGCCAAGACAGACTTCAGGGGATTGCCACGTGAGTCTGTATCTCTCTGATCTCCTTCTTTGTAGCCCTGGCTGGTCTCCAACTTGCCATCCTCCGTCCTCAGCCTTCTGAGTGCTGGGATTACGGGCAACTGTCACCATGTCCCCTCCACTCCTTTAAGGATCCTTCTATCAGAGACACCACTAAGACCACTCTGCCTAAATATAACTCCTAATAATCGCACCACACTCTACAGCTGTGTGCTTAGAAGTTTGGAGAAGCATGTTATATATGTTCAGGTCACTGCTCCCAAGCTGTCGTAAGGTACAAATAAGTAGAGATCCCAAGAGTACATTTCCACATCAGGACTTCTCATGTAGCGTGCTGAGCTCTCCGACGAATCCAGCACATTCTGTAGGGCCAACCAACCGTCCCCTTTTCAGAACACTGACATCTCATTGCACCGACAGCCTGCGGGCACATCTCAGGGTTTGAACACTGTCACAGAGGTTCAAGGGCGGAGCTGTGCTCTTGTGCTTCCAGCCGTGGAGACATTCTGGAGATAGCGGAGCTTTGATGACAGGTGGCCGGCATGTCATCAGCACTGCTGTCACCCAGACGCCTCCTACAACGGCCCATCAATTTCTGCTTACGACACCCAGCTGCTTTTTCAGTCTGAAGCTTTAGACAGGGAGCAGTCTAGAGAAAATAACATCACATTCCCAAAAGATAGGTTATGGATGATGCTTGTCATCATTTAGGGGGTTGGTTGTAAATTATTTTTGTTTATGGTAAGAGAAAAAACTAAACAAGGGAGGTTAGATACAAGGATATTTTTCTGAAAAAATATGGGGGATATAAAAATGATAGGATAAAAAGTGTAGATTTTTGAATCTACTTTAATGCAAAAATCAACTATTAATCTCAAAATATTTTACATTGGTATGAATTCTGGTTTATTGATACAAATTTAAAGTTATTTTTGTTATACTGCATGTATGTTTCTACTCTTGTTTTGGGTATTGTGCTTATGCAGCTCTTTTAAAAATGTGATGTATAATTAAGAAATATAGATTAGTAGTTAGTCATCTATAATAATCAAACTTGTAGTCTTATTAGGTGTGCTTTCAAGGTTAAACAAATATATTTAGATTGATAGATGGTCTACAAACACTTCAAAGACCTACAGACTATGGCATTTAAGATGTTTACTAACCTAAGGCTTTTCATGACAGTGAGGCATGCCTGTTCTGGGCAGCACTAACTTACTTCAAAAGAAGATAGCAGGCATAGAGAAACCTCCATATGGAGTTTGCTTTCTTTGTGGCAAAGCCAGCCAGTTGGACAAAAAGCTGGCCTTGCTTTGACTTCTAATAATATGCTGTCTAATCTGGACCAGCAGGATGCAAAGAAAGTGACTGCCAAAATTTGCCAAGATGAGGTAGGTCAGTCCTTCAAAATTCCATTTTTCAGAAATGTCTGTAAGATTGTAGACCAAAGATGGATGCCCCAACATTGGAGAGGAACTTTGTGTGTTCAGGTAGCCAGATGTCTCTGTCATTTAGTAATATTACACCCTTCTGGGGTCTTTGAGAGAGTTAAAGACTAAATAGTTAGACTTACAGTTCTTCTTAGTTCTGATAAGAAAAAAAAATTAGATATAAAACTTTAAACTTATAAAAATAAGATAGGTAATAGAGCATTTTCTCCAAATTTGCCAAATACAAATAGACTGGATATTGTACCTATAATTCTTATTTGATAATTGATTTTGTTGCATATAATTTTTCTATGTTAGAGTTAAAATTTTTCTTTTTAATTAGACAAAAGGGGGGAAATGCTGTGGAATATTTTTTTTTGTATACTGTGAAGATGTGTTGCCTTCATTGGTTTAATAAAGAGCCAACTGGTCAATAGCTAGGCAGGAAGAGTTTAGGCAGGAGAGCCAGACTGAGAGAATGCTGGAAAGAAGAAGGGCAGAGTCGCCAGAAGATGGGGGGTGGGGGTGGAAAAGATGAATATACCATGCTGGAAAAAGTCCCACCATATGGTAGAGCATAGATAAGAAATATGGTTTGATTTAAGATGTAGAGCTAGTGGTAACAAGCCTAAGCTATCGACTGCGTATTTATAATCAATGTTAAGGCTCTGTGTGGTTATTTGGGAGCCATCTGGGAAGAGAGCTGATTGGTGGGACAGAATAGTCTGCCTACAGATGTGACTGGATCATATTTTGCTAATGACTTCGAAGGATCAAATATGGTAAGGCTTTAAAGAAAACTTCTTTGTTGTTCTGTTGCTAGTGATCATAGGGCTTGGCATATTCAGAGTATGCATTCAGCCCAAAATATGTTACCTAATCATTCAGAATTCTTTTTGCAAGGTATAAGTGACTCATGGACCTCTTCATCTGTCTAAACACAAGTGACAAAGTAGAATCCCTAGAGGTTAGACATCTGGGAGAGAAGGGGACTTGTCTCTTCTCTGATGGAGTGAATCCCAGGACATGCACAGAGACACAGAGACACGGTGTCTATAGAAACACCACCAACCTGGACTGAAACTGGCAAGGCTATGAACCCTGAAGGGAAGATGATTGGAATCTTAAAACTTTACAGACAGGCTGGACACATGGCTCATGGGTTAATGATGGTAACTGTTCTTGCAGAGGACATGAGTTCAGTTCCCAGAACCCATGCCAGGCATCTCACAACCATCTGTAATTCCACCTCTAGGCGATCAGGTGCCCTCCTCTGGCCGCTAGTGGTGCACACCTTTAATCCCAGCACTCGGGAGAAAGAGGCAGGCCTGTGAATTCGAGGCCAGCCTGGTCTACAAGAGCTAGTCCCAGGACAGGCTCCAAAGCTACAGAGAAATCCTGTCTTGAAAAACAAAAATAACAAACAAACAAACAACCCCCCCCAAACAAAAACAGAAACCAAAAAACAAAACAGATGCCCTCCTCTGCACTCCTCTGACATCCTTACTTCTGCACACACAAAACCACATGTAAACAGACACACATGCACATCATTCAAAGTAAAAGAAACTTGTAAAAAGTTCACAGGCAGAAAATACAGCAATAAAACTGCTCAACTCTATACACACTAACATTTATGGAAAAGAAAGGATGTGCTTGGCGGTGGTGGCACACACTTTTAATCCCAGCACTCAGGAGGCAGAGGCAGGTGAATCTCTGAGTTCGAGGCCAACCTGATCTTATAGAGTGAGTTCCAGGATGGCTAGGGTTACACAGAGAAACTCTGTTTTGAAAAAGAGAACAGAAAGGGGAAAAATAAATAAAACGAAGAAAATGAATAGAACCTTAGAGTTCAGCTGGAGAAGTTTTAACTGAGCTGAGCCATGTGTAATCTACATTTTATAAGAGAAGAGAAAGAGAACTCAGTAGAAAGAATGGATAAAGAATATATGAAGAGAAGATGACTAGACACTTCACAAATCTTGTAAAAGTGCACTAACCCTCGTATCCACGCTCAGCAAACTCTAACCACAGTAAGTGAAAGAGGGTCACATCAAGCCATGTCACAGGCAGACCACCCAAAGGCTGGAGAGGACTGGAGATTCTTGCCAGTGGCTGAGGAGAAATAGCTTGCTTTATTCTTAAGTAATATTTTGCACTGTACCATTATGCGGTAATTTCATAAATTCTCACATTTAAAACCATCCAGTTAAGTGGATGCCAATTTAGCTTACCAGTAGCCGCAATACTACATCTTCTCCTCCTACACATCTCCTCCTCCCTAGTATTTTCACCGCTTACAATCTTGTATCTCATGCACTCATCAGCATACACCCATCTCTTAAAGCAATACCTCATCTCTGAAAGCAAATAAGGAAAAGAGCAACTACCAGCCTGAGTCACATTAAGCCATTATACTTATTAGGCAACTTTATACGACCTTGAGTTATTCTCTAGGGTCCTCTTCTGTCTGAAGGACACCCTTTAACATTGCTCAGACGGTGGATCGGTTAGTTATGATCTCCTCAGTTTCTCTGCTTTTGGGAACAATGTCATTTTTATTTCATTTTGAAAGCTGCTATTGTCAGATACAAAATTCTTAGTTGATAGAGTTTGCCTTTAAACACACACACACACACACACACACACACACACACTCACACACACACGCGCGCGCCTCTGGCAGGAAACCAACTGTAACCCTGGCCAGCACAGACCAAGTGGTTTCTTTAGCTGCATCAAGCATCTCAGTCTCCATCCTTTGTCCGTTTGATTATAATGGGACTTAGTGTGACTCTTTTGACTTTATTGGATTTATCTATTTTTATGAGGCTATGATATGAGTCCTCTGTGATTCCTCCACTATTAGAGATCACGTGACCTACTAATTCAGAAGAATTTAGTAGGCCATCACGATCACCGGTCTATTAATTAGCTCGACTTAATCACACCCTGTGGTATTAATATATCGAAACAACTGGAAAGGGGTTCAGAGTCCTGGAGCCTGGACTCACTGCCTGACCCTGCAGAGATTAGAAGCTGGACCACCAGACTCCATCTCTGGTACCCCAGGATTCCTCCCTTGGAGCTCCATCAGGATGAGCATCCAGGTCTCATCCACACTCCTGGAGCTGGCAAGGCAGGTGCTGCCGAGGGATGAGGCTTGGTCACCTCAGCTCTGCCCAGGGAGCCCTTTCTACCACTGTTCAAGAAGCCTTTGACGGTAGACAAATTCACACCCTAAGGACGATGGTAGCATCCTGACCCTTCTCTTCCTTCCCTGTGGGGACACTGATGAAGACTGAGACTGAGAGCTGTCTCCTTCCGTCTTAGAATCCTCTCTAGTTCTGGGATCAAGGGCATGCTCCACTACCGCCTGGTTTCTATGGCAAACTAGCGTGGCTACTGAGATTAAAGGTGTGTGTTGTTGCTGCCTGGTCTGTAAAGCTGGCCAGTGTGACTGTTTTATTTTTCTGGTCTTCAGGCAAGCTTTATTTACTAAAATACAAATGAAATGCCACTACAAGCATCTTTATATGAAAAGTTCCTGCTTTCTGAAAACACCGCTCAGACGCCTGAAGATCCCTGTGGAGACCTTCTCCCTCTCTCCGTCACTCACTGCCAGATTTTTCCATCAGTCTCTCGCCATCTTCCCCACTGATGTGCATTAGCTCACACACCTGAAGCTGGGGAATGTGGTAATATCCAGTTCACTTGTACTCGGCTGTTCTGTCACAACCACTCCAAAGGACTTTGGAACTGAAGTGTTATAAGATACGGAACTCCCAGCTCAGTGTTCTCCTGCCTGCCCTGAGCCAATGTATCCAGCTCACCGAGGTCAACTTCTTTGACAGTGGTATCTCTACAGCTGTCTTGAAGGACAGTCTTTATAACGTGGTCAGTCTGAGCCAACTGATGTAGAAGCTGTGCCCTGTCACTAGGGAGCACTATGACATGGGATCGCTTCATGACAGATCTGATCAAAGTTATCTTGAATGCCTGGCTCTACCCAGGGCCATAAGGAGGCGCAAGTGACCCAGTTTAGCTACCTGTATCTACCTTGAAAGTTACCAGTCCTGAGCATGTGACCTGGAGACCAGACTTTGTCTGTGTTGGTAGTGATGGTGGAAGGTTACTCTGGACCCGGAGAAATGAAAAGGAGAGCTGTCTCATTAAGTGGGTGCAGAGCATGTGATTAACATTTCTTGGTGTGTGTGTGTGTGTGTGTGTGTGTGTGTGTGTGCGTGTATTAATATGATATAGGAAGCTCAGGTTACGGGGACAGGGTTAGCATGGAAAGTAAGGGGACCATGGGGACACGTGAGTTGTGAAGGCAAATAAAATTCTGAATCTCTAAAAGAAGCCTCTGGCAGGACTGGTTAACGACAGACTTTCCTCTGTGTAGTTTTGTGGTTTGAGTGAGAGCGGCCCCCATAGGCTCACATATGGGAATGTTTGATTCCCAGTTGGTGAACTGTGAAGGAAGGATTAGGAGGCGTGGCCTTGTTGGAGGTGTGTCATGGGGTTGGGGAGGGTCAAAAAGACCACATCAGGCCCAGTCTTGCTCTCCCTACCCCCGTCTTGCGGGTCAGATGTAAACTCTCAGCTACTGCTCCAGCACCATGCCTGCCGCCTGCTCCCACAGTGCCCACCGCGATGATCTGAACCTGCAAGCAAATGCCCAATTTAATGCCTTCCTTTGTCAGCTGCCTTGGTCATGATGTCTTCTCACAGCAGAGAACAGCAACTGAGACACATTGCACAGAGCATAAAGACGAGGACCCAAGCCCTGTATTTCTTTGTTTTTGTTTGTTTCATAGACTCTCATGTCAGGCTGGTCTTGAACTCCTGATCCTCCTGCCTCTATATCCTGAATGGTAGGACTACTGACATGTGCCACCATACTTATCTGGGAAGCCATATGTCTGTGGACCATATTCCTTATTTCTCACAACCTGGGGATGGACGTCTGTACACAGAAACCTTCACTAGACATCCTGAAGCCCCTCTCCTGGCCTCCAGGCCTGACTTCACCTAAGAATTTTATTTTATCTGTCCATTTATGAGCTCTGCCTATTGTCTTAAAGGAGGGCCTGAAGCTAGTTAGCCACTGTTAGCCATTACACTCCTGTTATCTTTATAATTATGCAGTGATAAAGCAAATCTGAAAAGTAAAAGAAAGCACCCCATAACCATACAATTATAATTTGTCAGTTAGAATATTGATAAAATATTTTTTAATATCTGCTAAAGGCCAGTATTTGTCCATATTGTACCTGATCACTCATTTTAGTTTTCTGATAGGCACACACATGTTTTGGGTGGATGTTGTCTTCACTGCTCAGGTTGTTTGAAACTTTTGGATGCAAAAAAAAAAAATCTCACATTCAAGGAAAAAAAAGTCATGGAAGGAAGCTCTTCATCTTGGGTGGCTAAAGGAAACTTCAGGGTTGTCCTAAAAGGACCTATGCCTCACCTCTTCCTAACTTTGCTAATCAGCCTCTGTATGATTTGAATCCTCATCGAGAAATAAATTTTCACTCCCAGGGCTAAGGGTTTTTCTATAGATTACTTGATGAGGAGACAAATAAGGAAAAGAAACCTGGTGGTCAGGAGAGGTCTCTAAAAGTAACCTGTACTGATGTTCCTAAGGGCTAACCTGTACTGATGTTCCTAAGGGCTAACCTGTGCTGATTTTCCTAAGGGTTAACCTGTACTGATGTTCCAAAGGGCTAACCTGTACTGATGTTCCAAAGGGCTAACCTGTATTGACTTTCCTAAGGACTAAGCTGTACTATTTCTGTCTTACTTATGAAGCTAGATATGGTCTATCATGTCCTCAATTAAATGTGAAGGAGAATGATGTTTGTAGGCATGTAGAAATACCAAAATTTGGGTCAAAGTTTTTACCTGTAAGTACTGTTAGGATGAGTATTCTATCAAGAAAGGAAAATAAATATAGGGGGCAGAGTGAGAAACAATGTTAGTGCAGTTGTGAACAGAGATAGAGGAGCGATTAGATCTCGTGCAGTTGGGGGAGGGGAAGATTAGACGGAGAGAAAACGACACCGCCATTCATCTAAGAGAGAAAAGGAGTGATTAAATGCTTTACTCATAAATATGCAAATAGCTGTATCCTCTGATATGAAAGAAGCCTTCTAAGGCTAAAAATCAGGAGGAATGAGGGACTGGAGAGAAGGCTCAGTGGTTAGGAGCACCTGCTGCTCTTGCACAAGACTTGAGTTCAGTTCCCAGCACCCATGTGGGCAGCTCACACCTCCTAGAACCTGATGGCCTCGTCTAGTGACTGAGGACATTCCACACACACTTGGCATGCAGATGGACATTTAAACAAATCCAAGGGACTCCTGGAGAGTAACTGAGTATGGCGTTTATGACTAGGTGGGGTGTAAAGGACACGAAGCAAGGCCAAGACCCAGTCTTTGATGAGGTAGTGAATGGTACCCTTGTAAAACTGACCCCAGTCAGAAGGGATATTATTTAAAAAGGGGGGGGCTGGAGAATTGGCTCAGTGGGTGAAGTAGTTGGCTCATAGGAAGTGAGTTTGTATTTCTGGAAGCCCCAGAAAGCCAGATGTGGCTTCTGCACCTGTAATCCGGTGCTGCTCTAGTGAGACAGCAGGAAGAGACAGGAGCGTCTCTAGATGCTCACAGGCCAGGCCGTCGGAGGTGCCTGACAGAAGAACCCAAGAGATTCTGTCTGAAACAAGGTTGAAGGCAAGGATCAGCACCTGGAGTCCTCTGGCCTCCACATGTACGCATACACTGTAAAGACAAACATTAAATAAAGAAAAGAAAAAACTGCTAGTGAGAACGTGGAGGAAAACACAGCCTTCCACAGAGTTTTGGGGATGGGAAGTTGTATGGCTCGGACACAGAACAGTATGGAGTTCCTCAAAAACCTACAAGTAGACTCCGCTTTTGTGCATACAGCCAAAAGAAGTGCCATGAGCACGAATCGAGATCCCTGCATGCCCATGTTTATTCCCGTGTTGTTGGCAGCAGACCGCACACGGAGTGGGAGGCCACTGGGGAGGCCCAGGGAGGCTGGCAAATGGATATTCAAACACAGTTACGCAGAAGCGGTATGTCCCAGCACTCCACAGGCCAGTGTGTTGATTATAAGCATGGCAACCTAGTTTGTATTTTATTAATAATTAAGACAAGGGCTCAAGTTTTCCAAACAGAAGCAATCATAAGTAGGATGAGCTATGAAAGACCCTGATTTTATCAGCACGAACTGTATTTGTGTCCTGAGATATCACACTGTGTCTCAGGCGCAATGATGTGTTGCACCAACATTTAAAGACACACGTGAAAAGATGGACATGTTAACTCCCCTGGTTTACATTCCATATTATCCATCATACACATGTAAAGAATCATTATATGATAGTTCGTGAATATGTACAATTAAAATAATAGCGAAACCCATGGATACCCCAGTGCTCACTTGAGAATGAAACTAGCCCATATATTTTAATAAATCAAAAGAACATAGGTAAGGAATGTGAGCCTGCTAAAGAGAATTCTCATATCTCAGAAACATTTGACTTGTGTCCTGGCTATGGAACTTACGAGCATACCCATTGTTATCTGATTTCTGATATAAACCAAGATGGATTGCAAGAGTTCCTGGTCATTATTCTGGGCAGTGTTTATACCACAGACACAAATGGAGACAAGTTACTGAAGTGTAGTATCAGACACAGAGAGTGGGTGGTCCAGGTCCTAAGCCTAGGGTGTATTCGCGGCAGCAGAAGTGACAAACGAGGAAGAGAGCATCTTCGCGGTAGTTGCGGCAGCAGAAGTGACAAACGAGGAAGAGAGCATCTTCGCGGTAGTTGCCTGGTCTTTGAGTGTGCTCACAGTAACAGTGGTCTTGGGATATGTTGGCTTCATAGGAGTAATGGTAGGATTTCCCGTGGTTTCTTCAGATTCATTTCCTTTAAAATTTACTCCATCATCAAATGTGGTGTTCAGCGAGACAGAAAAGGAGTTCGGCAGTGTTACATTCTCTGGGAAGGTCAAGGAAGGTTGGGGCCGTGGATGTTTTTCTTTCATCAGTGCTATGGGAATACAGCACGAAGCTTTGTTCCTGCACAGAAGGATGTACCTTTCGTCATCCAGACAGCGGATTCTGCAGTGCCCTAAATTGTTCTTCCAGCATTTTGGTTGAGACCAGCCAGCTGCGGGGAACACAAAGCAAGTAAAAAAATTTAATTTTAGTGTAAGCATAACTTTCATTCAATCAAAAACTTACCTCTGCCCTAAAAGCCATTGAGAGAGACAGACAAGAAGGCACAAAACCTATTAAAATTGTGATGTACACCCTCAAAACGATACAGGGGAAGCTAGGCGTGGTGGTACATGCTTGAAAGGTGGTGGTGGTGGGGGGGGAGAGGTCACATTTGGAACTGTTATGTAAACCGAGACTCTTTTTGTTTGGTTGTTTTTTTTTTAAAAGATTTGTTTATTCATTATCTACCCAGTAGATACCTGCCTGTACACCTGCAAGGCAGAAGAGGGCATTATATCTCATCATAGACAGCTATGATGCCACCATGTGGTTGGTGAGAATTGAACTCAGAAGAGCAGCCAGTGCTCTTAACCTCTGAACCATCTCCCCAGCCCCTTGGTTTGGCTTTTTAAAGACAGAGTTTCTCTGTATAGTCCTGGCTGTTTTGGAACTCACTCTGTAGACCAGGCTGGCCTTGAACTCAGAGATCCACCTCTCAATTGCTGGGATCAAAGGTATGAGCCACCTAGACTCTTAAGGAGGGTGGAAGTGAGCATGAAAGGTTCTCAGGAGGCCAGGATTGCTCTGGAAAAGAAGCAATGATGCTTGGTCTGTGTGGAAGAAGCTACTGGGCACACGTAAGAGGTTTCAGGCATGGCGACGGGTCTGAGGAACGCTGTACTAAGTCTGGAGTTCATAAGGCAGCAGAGAGCATGAGGTAGCGGTGTCAGACCCATAGGCCTTTTACAGATTAACTGTTCTTAGTTTGTTCAGAACACAAGGAACAGTCTCTGGCCTCAGTCTGCTCTAGGTTAGTCAGTTCTGGGAGCCTCGGTGGCGGACAGGGGAGAGCGGGATTCCACAGATGTGCTCAAAGCTCCTTGAGGGCAGCCTCTTAGTAAAAAGGTGGTTTGGATGCAGGGTCAGAGAAACAACACATGGAGAGATCAAAAAGAACTGCTGGCTTCTGAACCGTGAAAGCGGATGGAGACACACGCTATTCACAGAACAAAGAACAGCCGAAGAGACAAAATGGTAGGCCAAAAGTGGGCCAAGTATTTGCTTTGGGGACCAGGATAGGGTAAACCTAAGGGGTCAAGAAGGCAGTAGGGTCTCCGAAGAGAGGTTTCAGCTGAAGATATGAATGTCAGAGTCAATGCAGATTGCTAATTGGAGTCATATGAGAGAAAGAGTTCCTGCTGAGTTTCCGTGTCAAGAGAACAGAGAGAGGCTGGGTCTGTAACTCACTTAGCTGAGAGCTGTCAATCAGTCCCCACTACTGCTCACAACTGGGCACGGTGCTGAACATTTGCAATCCTGGCGTTTTGGAGGCGGAGACAGGAGGATTGGGAATTCATCCTTGGCTAGGCATTGATTTAGTGAAATTTTATAAATCCTTGAAAACACAGTTTTAAAAGAATATTTGAGTGGGAGATTGCTAATGGCGTCAGGAAATTGGTGAGGAGGTGCACATTTTCATACAAATGATAAGGAAACTGAGGGAGAGCAAAGAGAAAAAAAATTTCAAAACATCCCATGCTTTTGACTATGAGGTCACAGTCAGACATGAGTATGGTTACTAATCATTTACCTCACTTGATACATCAATATATGATTCAGATATTAGAGCACAGGTGGAGCCATTTATAGATGTGAAAAGCACCAAAATCTAGACGTTCTGACCGTGCACATTTACCATATGTACTAGAGCATTCATGAAATTGGTAATAGTGATATTCTGAAGGGAGAGACTGAACTAGAGGTTTTGGCCTGAAAAGCATGTTTGTTTGTTTGTTGTTTGTTTGTTTCCCTTATGTTATCATATTGTTTTTTGAGGCATAAATCAATGGCAGTATTAGTATTTGATAAAACATTTATTTCAAAAGTATCATTATTAAAAAGAGGGGATATGTACTCTTGGTGAAGACATAGTTCCTTGGCTTCAGAAAGAAGGGCTAGGAGATGGTCCAAAGGCTCCTGAGATGAACATTTACAGTGATAAAATGAATTCTGTCTTTTTACTTATTCTCTCTTTAAGGCTTCAGTTAGAGTCAAACAGTCTTCAAAGTTCTGAGCCCCTGCTGTGGTCCTTGGGGTATCTGTGTAAACTACAAAACAAATCACAACAGAGTCTGCATTCTGGCCTAGGACAAGGGATAATGCCTTGTGTATGAGAAGATGAGAAATGGTTTGCAAAGAGAAAGGGATATGTAGGGTGACTGAGCACCCCAGAAAACACACAGCTTACCAAACGGGAAATATCGTGAGTGTGTGTGATGAAGCAGTAACCAGGCAACTTGAAGAAGTAAAAGGAATTACCCACATTGATGTACTGGACAAATACTGAGGGTACAGGGCTTGTGTGTTGGAAGTCTACAAGTTTAGGGGAGATAATTAGTACCAGTGTGGCTGCAGTGAGCTGAGCAAGAGCCACACTAGAAATAAGAAGGTCTTAGGGCCAGATTGTAAAAAGCCAGTTGGATATTGCTGTGCTTTCATAATGTACATGATTGATCAATGCAAGCAGCTCACACGCTTGGCCATCTTGACTAGAGATGATGGAGGTAAGACTAGGAAAGGGACGCAGCGGGAAGATGGGCATGACATAAGGGAGAGACAGGGTAAAGACCTGAGTCAGAATGCCCCTGAGTGGAGCTGGTGAGAGCGGCTGAATTCTGGGTGGAATGTGCAGGTACCTGTAACTGACTTCCTGAAAGATGTGAGTGACCCAGAAACAGAAATATTAAAGATAATTCCAAGAATTTAGGTGAATCAATGAAATGATGTTAACTGTAAGGACTCTACACGGCAGTGGATTTCCCTTTAGAAGAGCAATGGTTATTTTCCCAGAGCTTGGGTGTGTTATGTTCTCAGAATGCATGACCATTACCCTCAATAGCGCAAACTCCAAACATAGAGAATCTGAATGACACTTCAAAGCCTGAGGCAGCAGCCTCTGGGGGACAGCTTGGCTTGGGAAAAATGTGCTTCATTGACCATCAAATGTTCTATCACCTAAAATCACAGAAAGAAGCTTAGGGAGATTAAATTTCAGGACAGAACCTAAAAGGGCAAGCAAAAATAAAGGCTATAGATCCAACTTCAAGAACAAAAGGCTAGGCAGAGACAATGTATAGAAAACATTTTTAAAGATAATAAACTATATTTGAAATTTGACTCATCCTTATGCAACAAGATAAATGGAAATCAAATTCCAACAGCCAACATCAAATTAAATAGAGAGAAACTCAAAGCAATTTCACTAGAAAAAGGAACAATACAAGGTTGCCTACTCTCTCCATATCTATTCAATGTAGTACTCAAAGTTCTAGCTAGAGCAATAAGACAACAAGAGGAGATAAGGGGATAGAAATTGGAAAGAAGTCAAACTATTGCTATTCACAGATGATATGATAGTATACATAAGTAACCCCCAAAATTATGCCTGGGAACTCCTACAGCTGATAAACACCTTCAGTAATGTAGTGGATACAGGATCAACTAAAAAGCAGTAGCTCTCCTATATACAAATGGTAAATGGGACAAGAAAGAAATCAGAGAAACATCACCCTTTATAAGAGCCACAATATAAAATATCTTGGGGTAACTCTAACCAAACAAATGAAAGACAATAACTTTAAGTTTCTAAAGAAAGAAATTGAAGAAGATATCAGAAAAGGGAAAGATCTCCCATGCTCATGGACAGTAGGATCAACATAATAAAAATGGCAATCTTACCAAAAGCAATCTACAGATTCAATACAATCCCCATCAATATCCCAACACAATTCTTCACAGACCTTACAATACTCAACTTCATATGGAAAAACAAAAAACCCAGAATAGCTAAAACAATACTGTACAATAAAGGAACTTCTGGAGGCATCACCACCTCTGACTTCAAACTCTGCTATAGAGCTCTAGTAATAAAAACAGCTTGGTATTGGTGTAAAAACAGACATGTGGACCAATGGAATCGAATCGAAGATCCTGACACTAATGCACACAACTATAACACCTGATTTTTGACAAAGAAGCCAAAACGGCACAATGGAAAAAGGAAAACATCTTCAACAAATGGTACTGGAGTAACTGGATGTCAACATGTAGAAGATTGCCAATAGATTCACATCTATCGCCATGCACAAAACTCAATCTGAGTGGATCAAGTACCTCAACATAAATCCAGTTGCATTGAACCTGATAGAAGAGGAAGTGGGAAGTATCCTTGAGCGCACTGGCACAGGAGACCACTTCCTAAATAGAACCCCAGTAGCACAGACACTGAGAGCAACAATCAATAATTGGAACCTCCTGAAACAGAAAAGCTTCTGTAAAGCAAAGGACACGGTCAACAAGACAAATGACAGCCTACAGAATGGGAAAAGATCTTTAACCCCACATCAGACAGAGAGCTGATCTCCAAAATATATAAAGAACTCAAGAAACTAGACATCAAAATACTAAATAATCCAATTTAAAAATGGGGCACAGACCTAAACAGACAACTCTCAACAGAAGAATCTAAAATGGCTGAAAAACACTTAAGGAATGCTCAACAGCCTTAGTTATCAGGGAAATGCAAAACAGAATGACTCTGAGATACCGTCTTACACCTGTAAGAATGGCTAACATCAAAAACACTGAAGACAGCTTATGCTGGAGAGTATGTGGATAGGGGAACACTCCTCCATTGCTGGTAGGAGTGCAAACTTGTACAGCCACTTTGGAAATGAGTGTGGTGGTTTCTCAGAAAATTGGGAACCAATCTACCTCAAGACCCAGTGATACCACTTTTGGGTATCTACCCAAAAAGTGCTCAATCATACCACAAGGACACTTGTTCAACAATGTTCATAGCAGCATTATTTGTAATAGCCAGAACCTGAAAACAGCCTAGATATCCTTCAACTGAAGAATGGATAAAGAAAACGTGGTACATTTATACAATGGAGTATTACTTAGCTGTAAAAAACAATGACATCAAATATTCTAATATAATCTGTCATTTTCAAATGTGAAGTGATCATACATTAAGCACATAGGAAATATTTTTATGTTGAATGATATAGCTATTTAAGAAAGCTTATATTTACTACTGTGTATTTAAAACATAAGTTTGCCATGGAACAATAATTTGGACAAATAATTTACACTGCATTTATTTAGTGAAATGTTATAGTATCATTAAGAACATTTTCAAAAAACATTTGGTAAAGGAAAATAGTAATGACATCATAGGAAGTCTGTAAGTGGGCTTCACATCTGTTGAAATGATAACAAAATCAAAGGAGAATAATGGGAAAGATGTTTACTTTTGCTTCCAACGGTTTCAGGTGTTTCTGTATTTTTGATCATGATTTCATAGTCAGAATCAAGCATAGACATGAGGCCTTTGGCTCGCTTGCTACATCCACAGTAAGATGAAATAGCGCAGATCAAGCCATTTCATTCATGGGGGTGAAAAAAAATCATCTTTGTAAGCAAATGGCTACACCTCCAGATTAATGAGTCTGTTTCCTTCGTCCGTGGAAGCTCTTAAAAAAACTGATAGGCAGGAGTTCAGAAATCTAGTGGAATGTATATTTCGACACCCAACCAGAGCCCCTGAATTCACACCCTAGGAGACAGCATTGCACTTAGCAGGTTATAGATCTTAATAGAAAACACACAGGTAAGTGGCTGGGAAGCTAACATACAGCTGGGGGTGACAAAAAGAAGCCTTTGAGGGGTCTCTCTCTCTACCTCTCTGTCTCTGTCTCCATCCCCTCCTTCTTTATCCTCCCCGCTTCCTGCTCTCTAAAGATAAAAGTACACATTAGTTAGAAAGTTTCCCCTGGAGAATTGCTGGTGTTAAAGAGCTGTGATCCAGCTGTAGTGAAGCAATTAAACAAAGGGAAGAAATCCCACTTCCTCCAAAGTTTATGGATCAATTAAATATAGTGAAGCAGGCTCTGTATCAATAGGAAGTCTTATCTGGTGGCACATGCCTGCCATCCCAAGGCTAGGGAGGCTGGCACAGAGAGACTGCAAGCTGGAAGTCAGCTTTGCTAACATTCGAGATCTTGTCTCTTACAAAGCCCCTAAGGCGCATTGCTCGTCCATTTGCAGAACAAGCCGCATGGTTCATTTACAGATGAATTTTTAAGAGGCTACAAGGGACAAGCATGAAATAGATTCACGCATACTAGAGCATTCAGGAAATTAGTGGCACTGATTGATCCCGAAGGGGAAGACTGAAGTGGGGTTTCTAGGTTGGAGAGTTTCGTTAGCTTAGACTAATTATGTTGATATTTTATGTATAAACCAGTGGCAAACATTTCTTAATGAAAACCAAAAGTACCAGCGTTTTTTGTTTTTTGTTTTTGTTTTTGTTTTTTTAAAGCAGGAGAAGTGCTTCACATTGACCTGAAATCAGAAGCTCCTCATCAGCCACAGGTTCCCCCACCACATCTTTGTCCTTTTATGGATCACAAACTTAATGTGTCTTGCACAAGACAGCTCTGCAGGATATACAGGCCAGGCTTGTGTACTGCATCTAAGACCATGAAGTGAGCATCTCCCCCTGATGGTGGTCTCAGGACTAAGAGTTTAGAAGGGAGAGATGGTTCCCACTTGTAGGACACAGCCACGGAACAGCTGCAGAAGTGGAGGAAGGTCAAGCTGGCAGGGAATGGCTGTACAGAAAGATCTCCAGGCAGCTGAGACCGTGGAGCAGATTCTTGCCTTCTGGAGACTCATCTCGGAGGACTCCCAGATGTTTGGATGCTCATGATAGAAGAATCTCAGAGAGTAGGGACAAGGGCTGCCAGAAGAAGAAAAGACCCTTTCTCCTGCTCTTCCCCGATCCAAGGTTCTCCCTGCATGATGCTCCCCACCCCCAAGGAACCAGGACAGGGGCTGTAGGCTGTGTAACTACTCACCCTGACTCCATCACCCTCATTTAATAAGGTCCATTACCTTTAGTCACCCGAGTTAGCAACCCACAGAGAATGAAGACCAGCGTTGGGAAAATCATGGCTCCTGAGAGAGAACGCTCTATGTCCTGAGGAGCCCAGAACGCTTTATCCAGCAAGGGATCTAGGCTGTCACCTTTATGGGCATCATGGGTGATGAACCGGAGAAGGAAGAATGCCATGCCACCCCGGCTGTCAGACCATTCATTTGCATGACACACTCGTGCCCGGCATGGAGATTATTAAAGGAAAATGAAGCCCGATGAGACAGGATATAATCCTGTGTGGCTTGATGGAAAGAACTCCCAAGAGGAAGTTTCCTGTAAACCTAGATGGGGTCAGTTTCATTTCTGTCCATGTGCAGCTTCCTGTACATATCCAACAAGAGTAGAAAGGCTCGTGAAGGTACCGCTGCGGCAGACCAGTGGGTCACGGTATGTAGGACACGGTGGGCTTTTTCTTTGGCTGTTAGCCCTAGTATGAACCCTGTGAAATAGGGAGATGCTTAAAAACCAAACAAGCAAGCAAACGAACAAAAACCTTTTATGTCCCAACTCCATGGATTATTAAATAGAAGGGATCAGGAACTGGAGTCAAAATAGAAAAGCAGGTTTTATTGAGAGTATCTTTTCTTCATTTCACATCCCCCATTGATTCAAAGAAATAACACTGAAACAGTACACTGGGAGAGAAGAAGTGGTTTTTATTTTATCTTTGTTTTCTTGAGACAGGGTCTCTTTACATGGCCCTGACTGACCTGGAACTTACTCTGTAGACCAGGCTGGCCTTGAACTCACAGAGATTTGCCTGCCTCTAACATGAAAGACCTGCACCACCGTGTCTGGTTCTTTTTTGTTTGTTCGTTTATTTTGTTTTGTTTTGTGAAGAAACATTTTTAAAAACTCAAATCCAAAATTTTACCTTAGGAAATTAGAAAAAGAAGAGAAAATTAAACCTACAATGAGTAGAAGAAATGAACTATCAAGAGACAGAGAGCAGATTCCACAATGCTGACACTCATAAAGATGAGCCACTAAGACCAAAGGCAGCTCCCTGGAAGATACAATGAATGAACTTCTACGAACTGGAAGGGAGATTGTAGTTACCAACCCATGTCAATAAGAAGACAGTAACTGCATGTGATAATACACCTCCAATTTTTATTAATATATGAAATAAACCAAGTCCTTGAAAGACAAACAACCTGACAGTGAACTAGGTCCCCAAACAATCCTGAACCTGACTCAAAAGTAGATTAACAGTTTCCAATCTTCCATGAAAGTCATAAGCAAGTCCAGATAGCTTTAGTCAAGCAGTCAAGCCTCTGATCTAAATAGGCAGTTTTCCAAAGAAGATACATGAATGTTTGATAAAGGTAAAGGGATGTTCAGCTTACTAGCAATGGAATGAATGTAAAATAGAACTGTAAGATGCATCACCAGGAGAAAGTGGCTTACTAAGAAGACAGGTCACTGCAGGGGCTGGAGAGATGACTCAGTGGTTAAGAACACTCACCGGCTGATCTTCTAGAGGACCCAGGTTCGATTCCCAGCAAAGATATGCAAAACAACTAGAATAAAGTCAACAAAATAATGTCAAAATGTCCTTATTTGTCAATTATAAACTTAAATGTAAATAGACTAAATTCTCCAATTAAAAAAATAAAAACAGATCAGACAAAAGAATAAAGAAACACAATCCAACCACAAGCTGCCTTCCAGAAACTCACCTCACCAATATACGTGTGTCCAAATGAGCAGAAAGTCAGAAGATGGTACTCTAAGCAAATGAAAACTTAAAGTCAGCAGGAGTAGCTATACTTATATCTAATAAAAAGAATTCTGGGACACACACACACACACACACACACACACACACACCGTCAGAAGAAACAAGGCCAGCAGGTAATGACTGAAGGAACAATTCAACAAATGATACAATTCTTACAATTATCTGTGTACCTAATGAAGGACATTCAGTTCTATAAAACAGACCCAAAGGTAAAGAAAGATAAGTTTCAGTGCAATAACAGTGAGAGATTTCAACACTCCACTCTCACTAGTGGGCACAGTAAGCAGAGACCAATGTAGAGGCTGGAGAAGTGAGGTGTGTTGGAGACCAGATGGACAGAATGGTCATCGCAGAACTACCCATTGTGCACAGACATGGAACTTCTAGAATATGCCACACTTTAAGCTACAAAACAAATATTCAAAAATTAAAAATTAAAAGATAGTCTATATATTTTCTTACCACAATGAGATAAAACTAGAAGTCAATAATGTCATGAGGGGAGTATAATTTTTTTTTAAGAAAAAGTGTTTCACTCTGTAACCCTGACTGACATGGAACTCACTATGTAGACAAGCCTGGCTTCAAACTCACAGAAATCAGCCTGCCTCTGCCTCCTGAGCTAAGATTAAAGATGGAACACACCTTTGAATGAACTTAAAGGAAAACTAAAGACTACGAGGAATTGTTTTCTGATGTGGGATGTCCTTCTGAATGTGTGTTGCTTTATTGGTTAGTAAATAAAACTGTTTTGGCCAATGACTTAGCAGAGTAAAGCCAGGGGGGGAATCCAAACAGAGATATGTAGAGAGAGTAGGTGGAGTCAAGGAGATGCCATGTAGCTGCCAAAGGAGAAAAATGTAGCTGCCGGAAACTTCCTGGTAAACCACAGCCTTGTGGTGATACACAGATGAATAGAAATGGGTTAATTTAAGACATAAGAGATAGGTAGAAATAAACCTAAGCTATTGGCCAAACAGTGTTGTAATTAATATAGTTTCTGTATGATTATTCAGGTCTGGGTGGTTGGGAAATGAGTGAGCAGTCTCTGTTTATCCCCTCTTCCAAAAAGTTTGTCCTCAGGGTTAGGGAACATCTATTAGGGGTTGGTTATAACTTATATAGGGTTGGGGTTGAAAATTAAGTAGGCTGAGGGATCTCTTTAAGAAAAAGCATGGGGGATTGGATAGGAAAATAGGTAGATTAGTGAGTAATAGTGAGAATACTTGTGAGCTATTATTTATAGACAATTTATATTGGTATAGATTCTTGTATATTGATATAAATTCAAATTATATTTTCTATATTGAATATACTTCTATTTCTGTTTACAATATTTATGCACCTATAAAAAGTCATTTTGTCATGTTGTATGCATGCATGTTTCTACCTCTGCTTAAGACATTTTGTATATTGACACAATTTTAGGATATATTTATCATATTGCAACATACATTTCTACCTCTGATCAAGATACTTATACATCATTTATATTTTGAGGTCATTGTCCTCATTTGCTCCACATTGGTTTAAAGATTAATGTTTTAATATGAAGTTTTAGTCTTTAAGCTATATAGATATTAAGAATTATAAGTCAATAATCATCCATGTTTGCCATAAATATAGTTAGACTAATCAGGTTCTTTAGATATATAGAGATTATATTTCACATAGATAGGTAATCTTCAACCACTTCAAAGAACTGTAGAATATGGCATTTAGATAATTTAGGATTCTGTTGATGTGAAACATGATTACTCCTGGCAGCAACAATCTGTTCCCAAGAAAATGTTGGGCACCAACCGAAGACACTCCACTTGGAGCTTGTTTTCTTCTGGGCAAAACTGGTCTTTGGGCAAAGAACTACCCCCACCTCAACCACTGACAAAATGCATGGTGTCCAGACTGCACAAGCAGGATACAAGCAAAAAGATCTGTATCTTTGCCAAGACAGGGTAAGATGGTTTTTTAAATTTTTCCTGCCTCTGAAAATGGACTGTCAGTTACTCTAGGCCTTAACCAAAGTTGGTTGCCACAACATTACAAGTGATACTTTGGGTGATTGCTCAAGTAGCCAGTTGTCCCTGGCTACTTGTAAAAACTGCTTGATTACACTCCCTGTTTACTCAAGTAATACTATCTCCCTTCTCATGTCTTCAATGGGGTTGAAGACTAGATAGTTGTAGTTACTTTCCTCTTATGACTTTGCTAAGACATTTCTAATATAAGACTTAGACTCCTTGGGATAAAATAACTGTTAAAACATTTAGTATATGTTTCTTGCTTGATGTTGTTCATGCTGGTTATAATTCTAATTTTTATACTTGATATTTGTTCTTATTGTATATAGTTTTGTATTAGGCTTAAACTCTTTTATTTAGATAAGAGGGGGAGGTGTTGTGGGAACTCCTTCAACCAATAGCCTTTAAGATACTGGCCCACTTCAGGTGTGGTCTCATGTACTATATATGCAGATGTGAAGTGTGCTAGGCCCTCTTGGCTGCTGGATTCAGTTCCAGTTCCCAGTGCACACATAGGACTGCAGATTGCTACCCTTTCTGTTTATCCCCAATAAATAACCCTTTGTTATACTCCATTCTGGGCTAGTGTGGAAATCTTTCATACTGCAACAGTTTTCAAACTATGTATACAGTAAAGAGTTTATGTCTAATGACAAAAAGGGGGGCTCTGGAAATTAAACAATCAAAATCAGCTTATATAGACAATGGGCATAAGACAATGATAGACATTTAGTCAAGGAGATTATAAATGACAAATACTTGAAAGATGTCCAACATCATTAGCCAGTGAAGAAGTACAATTTGAGCCAGGTGGTGGTGGCACATGCCTTTAATCCCAGCACTTGGGAGGCAGCGGCAGGCAGATCTCTGTGAGTTTGAAGCCAGCCTGGTCTACAAGAGTTGGTTCTAGGACAGGCTTCAAAGCTACAGAGAAACCCTGTCTTGAAAAACAAAAAACAAACAAAAAAAAAAGAGTATAGTGTGAGACCAGGAAGACACAATATTCTAGAATGAAAACAGTGTGAAATGCAGCTGGGTGGATCGCTGCATTCGGGAGCTCAAGGCACAAGGATGGAGTTTGAGGCCAGCTGGGGTTACGCCATGAGTTGAAGGCCAGCCTGAGCTACTACAGCGTGATGCTGCCTCAAAAAGCAAAAAAGTGAGAATACTTCCATCCTAGAAAATACGACATAAATGTTTCATACTGTGGACTATCACTCAGCAATGAAAGGAACAAAGCCCAAATAAAAAAAAGTCAGAAGGCCACAGACTAAGATTCCACACACTCAGCATTCTCAAAATTTCAAAAGATGGAAACCCAGTCAGTTTCTAGAGATCATAGATAGTGAGGTGGAGGTTTGAGTGACCGGAAAGGATCTTAGTACCGCGTGTCCCCAAGAAAGTCAGCCGCCCTCCCTGAGCTCCAGTCTCCAGTTCCATAGAATGATCATTAGCAGTTTTTCCTCACAAACCTTGTTTGGCTTTCATCTTATGAGCTCTTTGCCAGGCCATCTACAGCCTGATGTTTCCCCAGCGATCGCCCCCTTTTGCCAACCTGAACGACGTTGTGTAAAATAGCACCAGATCTGGGCTCTGATTTGTCCTCCTGTGAGAATTAAATATGCTTTTCTTTGCCACCTACAAATGACGCTGCCAGCGACACCAGCACACACCAGGGGCATGTCATCCAGCCCAGATATGTTTCAGGTGGAGAAAATGAAGTCAGATTTGAAATATCACTTAGAAGTAACCCTGGCCCCATATCTCAGTCGGAACAAATCCCACAAGGCTGTGTAAGGTCTGATGCAAGTGGCCCTGCCATTTCTGGGATTTCAGCCTTGAGCTTTCCTGCCTTGGGGCTCGGCCCTCTCTGTTCTCTCTGCCTGGAAGACTCTATATTTAGGTGAGTCAAGTCCCCTGGACATTCAGGTTTCATTTAATGTCACTTCCTCATAGATTTCTTTCTCAACTACTCTGCCTAAAGTATCTACACATGCCACATCTCACACACACACACACACACACACACACACACACATTCACACCATGTCACACCACACACATATCACAGATACATGCACAGCATGCCATACGAACACCTCACACATACATTCATACCACATTACTATATTATTACACAACACACACACACATGTGCGCACACACACACACACACACACACACACACGAGCTGTCACCCAGCTTGTTTCTTCCTTGCTCACCCTTTGACTCTGCACATGATCTGCGGTATATGAATAAAGGTCATACATTGTTTGTTCTCCATCTTCTTCCTCCTGCTTTTTATTTATTTGAGTACAGGCTCTTACGTAGCCCAGGCTGGCCTTGAACTCACTCCACAATTGAGGATGACCTTGAACTTCTGATCCTCCTGCCTTCACCTACCTCCCCTGTCCTGGAATGGAGATGAAGGTTGGGCTCCTGCCAGGCCAGCTCTGCCAACTGAGCCCCATCTACACCCCACCTGCCTGCCCAGTCAATGCTTTCTAAAAGAAATCCTTTTATTTGTTTGACAATTTCAACACGTAAACAGGGTACCTTGATTCTACCCACCCCAGCACTCCTTTCCACACACACCCTGCACCCCAACATGACCTCGACCTCTCCCCTTCTATTGCTGTTTATTACTGCTGACCCTATGAGTCCAGTCGGTGCTGATGTTGGAATACTGCCCAAGTTTAACAGCATCAGCTCCGCACGTGCTAGACATAGAGATGACACTAGTCTGCCCCTGCAGGGCTCTCAGGCTCACAGCTGTCCTCGAGGCCACCAGTGTGTGGGACTGTGAGCTAGAAAAACTCAGCTCCACCTGTGGCAAACATGGGGCAGAACCAGGCAGGAGAGCGGCAGGGAAGACTTCTTGGGGGCCAGATCTGCACTGTCCACAAAGCAGCAGGCTCGCTGGCCCCTTGCCAGAGGGATTCCAGAGCTGACCCTGCACACTGCATGAGCTGCTTTCAGTGGTGACCTGCAGAAGGCAGTCCGGGTGGTGCAACTCTCTGCCAGCCTCGGATTTATTGCCCGTGACTAGGCCCTACCTCGGTCATTAAAACCAAAAGCAGTCGGAATTTTCCCAGCACGTTCAGCATGCTGCCGACTCGCTCCTCAGCCCTCTCAGGACACATTAAGCTCTGGTTTCTGACTTTAGCTGTCCTTGTGGTCCTGGCTCATACTTCCCCAGGTAACTAAGCGGTGGTGAGAAGGGGAAAGGGAGTACCACGCTACCCTTTGGGAAAGCAGGAGTTGCTGGGGTCTGCGGAGAGAGAGCCATACTGTGCCTGGTCTTTGGTATTGGATCTAGCTTGGCGGTAGAGTTGCTTGGGGAACGTGTGAGGCTCTGAGTTCACCTTCCAGAGCTGGGAGGAAGGAGGGGAGGGAGGAAGGAAAGAAAAAGGAGAAGAAGGGGTGCTAGGAGGGAGGAAAGAGAGAAGGGAAGGAACAGAGGAGAGAGGTAGAAGAGGTGAGAAGTAAGGCAGTAGAGAAAAGGGTATAAGGGAGGAGGTAACAGAGGAAGGTAGGAGGCAACAGGAAGCAGGAGAAGAGACGGGGAGGGTGGAGGGTGCCAAGGAGGCCCGGATGTGCTTTCCTGTGGGCTGCCTGTGGCCACAGTGATGCTTCTTTTTAGGGATGCTGGGGAATGCAAGCACAGAAAAACCAAGTGCCTCGAGGTAGCGCCCTCCCCACCCCCTACAGCGCACCTTAGTGCCTCTGTACCCAGTATCCCCTGTCTGAACCCAGTCTCTCACTTCAGTCTCCTCCACTGGTACCATGCCTTACAGTAGGTAGTATATTTACTGCACCTCTCTCTTGAAGCAAGCAGAGGAGGCATCTTGTTCTTAGAATACGTCGTGGGAAATGTGTGGGTGGACATTGGTGCATCGTGGGCTAAAGACATGAAGCTGTCGTTAGTGTAGGAGAGTCTGGATTTCAGACTGAACGTGCATAGCAGCCATCGATCATCAGATGTCTTCCTTAGTCACGCTCCACGCAATAAGAGGATGATCATTAATTATTATTTGGGATAGTGTCTCACTGTATGGCCCTGATTGTCCTGGAATTCACTTTCATTGAAACTCAGAGATCCACCTGTCGCTGCCCTCCACGTTCTGAGACTTAAAGACGTGCCCACCATGCCTGGTACCACCTTAGTTTTTGAGACAGCACCCTCTCTAAACCTGGAACTCGCAGATTGGCTAGATTGGCTGGCCGGTAACCCCAGAGATCTACCTGGTCCCACTGCCCCAGTGATGGGGTTACAGATGTGTGCTGCTGTGCCCAACTTTTATGTGGGAACTGACAGCCCAGACTGACATTCTCATACTTAGGTAGCAAGTACTTCGCCCCCTGAGCCAGATCCCCACCCCAGCTTCATCACTTGCTGTTGGGTCAACCTTGCAAGGTGAAGGTCTTTGCCAATCATTTGTTGTTGCTCTAGAGAAAGGGGGAAGAAGAAAAAAATCTATTCTTGGTTGGCACTGATTGCAAACCGGGCTAAATTCCAGAGAGAACAATTGAGACAGAGGAGGGAGCTGCGGCTATGAGGCATTTCAGAGAGCGTCAGTGCAGGGGCTCATGGGATGCTGATGTGGAAAGGGAAGTTGAGATGAACTTGATTTTCCGGTTTGAGTGTCCTGATGAGAGAGGACACCAGCTTACCTCCCAGGAGAGAACTTTGGGGGAAGACAAGGAGAGAGAATTTGTAATTTACATTGGGGTCTCAATACCCCCCCGGAACCCACCGTTCTCACGGGCCTGCCGACATCCTCAGGATATACGGGTGTGTCCTCCTCACATAGTTCAGAATTCCTCTCTGCTCTCTTTGACAGACGGATGGCTGAAAAAGTGCTTTTATGGAAGGGGCAAATGCAGACATGAATGCAGGTCAAGTGAGACGAGGAAAGAGAGATGTGGGGACTTCACTGTTTGCTGTGTCCAAATATCAAAGTCGAAACTATTTCAATTGCCCCCAGCCAAAGAATGGGCAAAGAACGGTACAAAGAATGGTACATATCATGTCAGACTCCCAGCTTGAGGGCAGGCTAAGCCTCCTTACCAATTGTGGCTTCCACTCATCTCTGAAATGGAAGTACATTGGGATTGTTCGGGTGGGCCCTGATGCTGTCTGATTAGTGTTCTCATGAGAGGAGGTTCAGACCTAATTGTTTGCAAATCATTATGACACACAGGACAGTTTTGCTAAGACCCAGGAAGACCCTGGTCATCGGCCAGCCAAGGAGAGATGCCAAAGAGATCCAGCTCTACTGATATTCACACTTTGGACTTTGTCCTCAGAATTGTGAGAAAATAAAACTTTTGTTGTTCAAGTCACCCAGTTGGTGGTACTTTTTAATGATCAATCAAACGAATGCAAACACACTATGACAGTCATGTCCTAAATGTTGCCCTGAAGTCCAAATCTGAAAGTTTTAATTTTGCTTTTAAAAATTTCAAAGTGGGGCTGGGGAGATGGCTCGGTTGGTGAAGTGCTTGGTGTATACGCCTGAGGGCCTGCATTTGACCCTCAGTGCTCACTTAGGAAAGCTGGGTGCTTTCAGTCCTGGTGTTGGGGAGCAGGATGGGAGACTCACTGACTGGCCAGCCTTTCCCATGTGTTGAGTTCCAGACTCGTGGAGGACTTTGACTCCAAAAGGAATTAGAAGGTGGCTTGTACCAGGCTTTTCATTTTGAGCCATCAGCCAGCTCCCAAATCATAACATGGAGACTTCTTACAAGTTATGACTGCTTGGCCTGGTGCAGGCTCCATTCTGGATAGTTCTTTCACCTTAAATTATCCTGTTTCTCTTTATCTTTGCCTTGGGCTTCTTACTGTTTCTTTCTTCTGTGGATCTTATTTCTACTGTCTCTATGGCTGTCTGTCTGTCTGGTAGCCTCCGGCTTTTGGCCCCAGGCATGCATGTCTCCCTCATTCTCCTTCTCCTCCCTCCCTCTCCTCCTCCTCTTCTCCTTCTCCTCTTATCAATTCTCCTCCTCCTCCTCCTCCTCTCTCTCAAGCCTAGATCCCTCCTCTTATTTATTTTCTCAACCTGCCAACCCTGTCAATCCCTCCCCTGCCTAGCTATTGACCATTCAGCCTTTTATTAGACCAATCAGGTGCCTTAGGCAGGCAAGGGGAAGCAAATGCACCACATCTTTTCATAATTAAGCAAATGCCGCAGAAACAAATGAAACACACCTTTACATTGTTAAAGTACTTTCCACAGCAGTGGCTGGCACCTAATCAACAGCACTGCTCTGATCTGGTTTGCCTTCTGCTGCTACAGTATTGTCAGCACCACCACTAAGAGCAACTTGTGGGGAAAGATTGTCTTTGGTTTGCAGATTCCAGAACACTGTTACGAGAAGCAGGACTCGAGGCGAAGAAACCCTGGATGGATGATGCTTGCTTCCAGGCTCACTTTTAGATCCCTGGGTCTTGAGTTTAACTGTGTCAGCACCCATCCCTAAATCTGAACACTACACCCCAGAAAACCACCTTACAGTTTCATTTACAAACAGAAAAGAAAGGGGAAATAAGCCAGACCCGGGAGATGGCTCCGTGGGTACAGCACTTGCCATTTAAGCATGAAGACCTGAGTTCAGATCCCCTATATTCATATAAAAGCTGGGTATGGCGGCACATGTCTGTCACCCAGCATCGGGAAGATGGAGATAGGTGGCTCCCTGGGGCTGGCTGGTCAGCCTAACTGAAACAGCAAGCTCACGGTTCAGTGAGAGGCCTAGTCTCTAAACTAAGGTGGGGGATGAGGGAAGGGTGAGGGGTTACTTATGGGAGCATGAACCACTCAAAGGCAGCTGCATCACCAGACGCCCACCCAAATGGGCGAAAGTTCACAAAACCTGGAACTCTGGAGCTCTCTGTGTTGCCAGTTAGGGCTCTTGGGTCAGGTTCCTTTTCTCCACTGATTGAAGAATGAAAAAGTAGGAAATAAATAATTGTCCTGGAGAGGTAACAAGTCTAAAAGCAGGAGTGTACACACATACACACACACACACACACACACACACACACACCTCACAAGTGAGGAGGGGATACAGCAGCTGAGCTCTGTTTCTTTGTGGCGGGCTGGGGGTTGGAAGTGTTTCTGGTGGCCTGAGATTGTCCTCCTCCCCTCATTTTGGATCAGTTAATTTGAACAAAGGAGAAGATGGTTGGTCCATACTCCTGTCCAGGGCCTGCCTGGGACATGTCTGGGCAGGTCAGCTGCAAGGGTGCCCACCATATTAGGGGAAGTGTCAAGGAACTCTGCCAATATTTGTCCTGGGTGAAGAAGAAGCAGGAAGTGTGCCATATTGTTTATGGATGGTGTCTTTTCCTATCTGCCTGCCTACCAGGGTACTATCTGGCCCTCATATTCTCTCATTTACTTAACTCACAGGAAAATTGACAAGTCAGAGTGTCTCTTCAACCTCTTTACTGCTTATGTAACCTTGTGGGGGTGTCTTGTGAATCTGGTACATTTCAGGGACTTCCTGAGACTTTTGAGTTGTTCACTACCTGAGTCTTAAGCCTTCTTTTTAAACTTTTCAAGGGGCTTCCTTCAAGGATGTTTCACCTTGGCAAAACTGCCACGAAAGTAGGTATAATGCAAAACATATGTCCTGACACTTCATTTGGCAATTCCAGGGTGTAGGTGGAGATGTTACCGGAAGCACAGATTCATGAGAAAGACTTAGTTACTTGGTCAACGAGAAGACGCAAGAAGTGGAAACTAACTATCTTACCTCTTTCTTGGTCAGTTTGCCTCATCTGCATTCACCCTCCCACCAACACTTCATGGGCAGCTACGGTGAATCTAATTCCCCACAGTGTAAGACCTCCCTAGATGCTCCACAGACCTTCTGCAGCTCCCATTCCAGCGGATGAGCACAGTGCAGGTGTCCACCCGGCCTCCTCGAAAGAGTGGCATAGCTGGAAGGTGGAGGAGTGAAGGTCATATCTACGATGGTCAGACATAACCCATGGGTGAATGGCCAAAGCCTTGGGAAACAATAGGGCTGGGGAATCTGGAGACACACAAAATCCATTTAACTTGGTTCAGTTAAGTGACCAGCGTGATAAAGCACAGTGTAGTAAGGAGCATAGTTGACAGATGGACTCTGACTCAGTGACATAGCCAACTCAGTATGGTACATCCTTTAAGTTTTGTACCCATGAAAGTTCTGTCTTTTGAATGTGCCTACAATATATCTAAAGCCAACATGTTTTCATCATCCAAAAAAAAAGTAGATATGAAGTTTTGGTGATTTGAATAAATTAAAATTGAAAAAAAAGAAAGAGAATCATTAGTCACTACCATTCTGAGGCCACTCCTTCATAATCACCTCTTAGTTCAGTGAACCACAGTCCAAAGCTCCCTCGTGCCCTACACACACTCAGCTTAAAATGATGACAGAAGACAAAACAGCAAGAGTTCTATTTAAAGGGGGGAGGAAGCAAAGACACAGAGCTTCAGAAACCCCAGTGGGTGGGTGTGGTGAGGCCTTCTCCGTGAAGATGGACAAGACCATGCAGAAAGCATGGTTTGCCAGGGAAAATCCCGTGTCTTCTCTATTTCCTATGGTCACAGTATGAAGTTCCACTTTGGGTTCCTCTTTCCTACATCAGAGCTTGGGGAGCAAATCTCCCGCCAAGAGGACACAGCCGTGAAAGCCCCCTGACTGACATTTTGAAAGGCAGTGACATTCGAAGCTGCCCATCCTACCAGGTGAGAATAGAGTGGGCTCATTCAGAAAAACTCCCTCCTATCTCTTGGTTTGCCTAACTCTTCAAAACGAATTTCTGTGATGACTCCGGGTTTCTGAGAAGTTAGTCCCCACTTCTACAAAGCTTTTGAACAGCTTCGTGAAAGGGAACGCCAGAGGTTCACATGGCTATTAGTGTCCCTGGGAGATATGCCCACAACACGATTGGAATGATGTCACTAATCAAGGGCTTCCTCATTAGCTGAGAAGTTTGAGGCTGAATGGTGAGTTCACCTAATTATTCAAATGAAAATTTCATTATTAAATTGAGACGAGTTTGGAAGTGGGAGCTACCGTCATTGTGATGGCTGTGGCATGACTTGGTGTGAGCCGCCAAGAGAGTGGCTTCTGTGTCCCTGGACAGAGAAACAGGACCAGTATGGACCGCGGATGAGGAAAGGCCATGTGTGGCTCTGGAAATCACTTGGGAGCATTCTGTGTCTGAGATGGAAGAGAAACCTAAGAAGATACAGTGAAATGCAGTCCGATGTCTGGCTTTGGAGCATGGACACCCACTCTGGGTTGAATATGTGAACCTAGGATCGGAATGGGACTCTGGCTGTGCAGTCAATGACTATGAGATACAGAGCTGCCCAAGACTTCCTAGCTCCTGAGCTGTAATGGAAGGGATGAACCTGCAGACTCTGTCATTTTCTTTGTCTAAGATGGAAGAAATTAGAGCAGTGGGGTGCTGAGTTTTAAATGGAGAACTCTATAACCACATTTTTGTCCCTAAATACTGCACAGGAACACATCTCACCTATTGTGCTGAATCCAGGATCAATAGCTTCCAAATATTAAATATTTTTCTCTACTTTTAAATTCTTTATTATGTGCCCAAATTTCTTTGTTCTGCCTTGAAACCTGGCTTCTGCCAAGTGCTACCTTTTGGTGTGACAAATGATCTTAATATCATTTCAAGGACCAAAATATCCTTTTCTTTTCCCACTAGGCTCCTAAGCCCTTTTATGTATCCTAAGATGAAGGTCAACCAAGTAGCGTAGAGTGGCACACACCTGTAATCCCAGCATTTGGTTGACTGAGGCAGGGACATTGAGAAGTTGGGGCCAGTCTGGACTAGACTGTCATTAAAAAAAAAGAAAGAAGAGAAAATCGAAGGGATGGTTTGAATAGGAACGACCCCCATAGGATCATATATTTGAATGCTTGGTTAGGGAGTTGACACCATTAGGTGGAGTCTTGTTTGAGGAAGTATCACTGGGGAAAGGTTTGGAGGTTTTAAAAGCTCTGCCAAGTCCAGTGTTACTCTCTCTTCCTACTCCTTGCAGATCCAGATGTAAAACTCTCAGCTACCTCTCCAGCACTATGTCTGCCTGCATGTGCCATGCTTCCCAGCACGGTTACAAGGACTAAACCTCTGAACTGCAAGCTAGCCCCAATTAAATGTTTTTGCTTATAAGAGCTGCTGTGGTCATGCATCTTGCCACAGCAATGGAAGCCCCAACAAAGACAGAGGAAAGATAGGAAGATTTAAAAAGCTTGTGCTCGTTGGTCATCTAGTGGTTTCTTTTGACCCACAGATGTAGCGAGGGAGCCAGCAGATCCGTTGCATCTGGCACAAGTCTTAGAGTAACAGTACTTAGGCTTTAAAGCAACCTCTTGCTTAAAGTCAGTGATAGCCCTGGCCAGTGACGGCCATGAACATTGAGAGACACGCATGAGAAGGAGTGTGTGTTTTTTACGGGAGAGCATTACAGATCATGGGAGAAATTACAACAGGAAGGGATGATGCTTGATTCAAACTTGAGAGTAGCTTGAAGCATTTGCAGTGGGCAAACCGGACTCCTTCACAGAGTTAGGGACTGGAAATTTACGTAGGAAATTTGAGGCAGCATTTTCTGTTCTTTGGGCAGGTTAAGTATTGGATCTCGTATTTCTCACAGGAATTTCTGCATACGCCATGGTAAAGTTCACATGGGATCCAAGGCCTCTTGCTGATGCGGAATCCGAACAGGCCACCTGGGGAAAACATAGCCATGTTTAGTTTCTGCGCAGTGGCGATGCTAGAGGTAGAAATCGTTACTGGAATGAAACAGTCCCTTCAAGCTCAGGCCCCAGAATCAAAACATCTGGAGTCAGACCTGAGCTCTGTCCTTTTCTAGCTCCATGCTTACATGGCTTCCTTCAAGCCTCTTGTCCTCAACTGTGTCATCTTTACAACGGAAGAACCAACAGGACCAAGTCCCTAAGAGTTTTGTGATGATAAAATTATCACACATGGAACATTCACAAAATCAGAAAGCATTTAATAAGTAATTAAAAGTTACTTTATCATATAAGTATATAAATTATAAATATCATATAAATTACTCATGTAGTTAAATCACTTATTGCAATTAAATACATGGCACCATTAACACAAACATTTTTCCTAAAACCCTGGATCCATGCCCTGTCACCATGGGTACACACTGGACATGTTCTGTGTGCCTCTAGTGATCCAGAAACAAACACATATGTTTGGATTGATGGGCATGCATCACTTGATGCTGTGAGACAGGCACGAACATGTTCCCCACATGTCTCTGTACATGTCCCCGAGAGAAACAGGTGCAGTGTGTGCATGAGCCACACCCTGGTGACAGACTCGTGCGTCCTACGGATTTTACTCAGGGGGCCACATTCACACATGTGCTGAGTGAATGCAGCTGTTCTCACTACATGAACCTCTTCCACACACGCGCTCCATGTGGCTAAAGCCTGTCATCCATATGTCATACATACCGGTCATCCAGCAGTGTGCACAGCATTCAGGCTCCTTGACTGAAAACCCCAAATTTCCTGGCACACAGTTCGCATTTTCTAAGTACTATTCACTAATTGGCTCTTACAACAGAGGAGATGTGAGAGAGAAAAATAAAAAACAATATAAGCACTCACTGGTGTTGAAGCGTTTATCTAATTATTCTTTATCAATAAAAAAAATTGGGAGTCAGATATGGGGTAAGAATCAGAATGATCAGAGAAGCCACCAGTGACTCCCTCCCGCTTCCATTCCTCAGTCCCAAAATGATTGAGATTCCCTCAGCCCTGCCTTACTACTTCCTGTCTCCTATCTGCCCTTGTCTGTCAAACCTCTATGGTTAATTTTGATCAGCTAGTGGCTAGCTCTGCCCTCCAACTCAAAGCAAAGACTATTGTCACTCAAAGATTATGAAATGGGAGGAGACAGCTCTCAGTCTCATTCTGAGATTCCTGGAGGCAGGATCGCCATTCCGGACTGAGGTCAAGGTAAGAGTCAGTGACTGATTGTTTTGCTTTTCTGACCTTCAGATTGAACCCCAATTTCTGTCTCTGAGTTTTTATTAAATGTGCTTCAGAGAACCCTCATAAAAACTTACTGTGACTCCCCACCCCCACCATTTGATGAAGACACAGAGGTTCAAGATGAACTATATGTATTCAGATGTCTGTAGCTTGTTCTTGCCCACATAAGGGCTAAATTGGGGGTGGGGAGGAGGCTGCGGGTGTGTGTAAATTAGAGAATCGCTCGCAGGAGTCTGGGTCTCAGGGATTGAAAACAGGTTGTTTCGGGTCTCCGTGGCGTCAAGCCCGTGCTCACTGCTCTTGGACTGAAAACAGGTTGTTTCGGAGCTCCGTGGCGTCAAGCCCGTGCTCACTGCTCTTGGACTGAAAGCAGGTTGTTTCGGAGCTCCGTGGCGTCAAGCCCGTGCTCACTGCTCCCCAGTTCACACTCCCCCTCTTTGCAAAGGTTCCACAAGTAGCATCCATCTGTATCACATGTGTGGGGATGAGGCTTCAACCGTCAGTCTGACAGGCCTAGCTTAACATTCAAGACCCTGTCTAGCCTTTTACCTTTTTTTCCCACCTTACGCACAGGCCAGGTACCCAGGTGGGACCATGATGAAGTCTCCAGTTCATAAATAAAAATGGGCCAGCTACATGGCTTAGTGAGTAAAGGGGCTTGCCGCCAAGCCTGATGACTTGTTTTCTATCCCTGAGATCGGCAGACCCCTGCAAGTTGCCCTCCAACTTCCACACACGCGTGGCGGCTCACATGCCACACTCCCATGCACAAAATAAATGAACGAATAAAACCAATTCATTGTTAGCATTGATGAAAGTGAGACAACGACAGTCTGGTGTGATTTATTTCATAGAAAAGAGGAGGGCTTTGACTTAAAAAAAAAAAACAAGGAGTAAATTGTTTTACAAGTTGAGTTGAATGTGGAAATTGGAATATTTCCAAAGAGGAAATAATAAGAGAAAACTTGGCTCGGGGGGCTGGCATCCTGCAGACCCTGGGCTCTGGTGCATGTGTGAAGATCCTTGCACATGAGATGCCAAGTCACCTAACCTGATGGCTAGCGAGAGCGAAGGGGGAAATGGCTCCCGGGCACGTTGCCACAAGTTGTCCCCTGACTTCCACATGGCATGTACATGAGCACACACATAAATAAGCAAGTGTGATGATCAATGCTTTGCAAGGTCCTGTACCGTAAGGGAAATCACCAGCAAACTGGGAAGGCAAGAATTTCTGTCTCCCGTAAATCTGTCTCCCCGGAGGTGTCGGGAGCCAGACCAATCCGGGGCTCTCCTGGAGGCCCTGGTGAAAGCTCAAAGGGTCTGAGTGCTTGCCCAGGGGAGAACATGGCAAGGTCTGGGTTGGGGCTGGAGTCAGGGCCTCCAAGGAATTAAGGTCTTGGTTCCTGGGAACCACTTTCCCCACTGAAGGGCTGTGGTTATCAGTGCTAAGTCAGTTATGTCTGAGGGATCCCGTGTTCTCTTTGCCAACATTGCTTGATTTAGTTTTCTGCTGACCTTGGTCCTTTTCTCCCTGAAAACAGGATATAAGTGGCTGTACTTCTTAGTAAACTTGCTTGGCATAAGACAGCTTATGAAGACCTCCCGACCCAGCTTTCCCATCTTCGTCTCATCTCCTGGCCCTCCTGCTTAAGAGCCTGTCACTGAAGAATGACCTGCTGGTCCAGGTCGCAGAAGGGTGGCTGGGGACATAGAGACTGAGGACTAGAGATCAGATAAGCTGTTTTATTTTAGTCTCTGCTCTTCACCATCCCAGGAGGATTCAGCCTACAGTGGCTCAAAAAGTAAGTAATTTTTGCAATAAAGGCTTACTATAGACACCGACAGCCTCTCGCTCCTGCTCTTTCTAACCCCACGCTGTCCTGCATCACCACCGACGCTCCTGTGCTGCCACATTCAAGTTCCCTTTGGTGATCTCCCTACCTCTAACTAAAGCCACAGGAGCTGTTTGGGGGCTCAGCCTTGCCTCTGAGCTACTGTACAGTGTGCCTCAACTCTCTAACCCTAGTCTCCCCAGGAAGAGATGGGGAAGGGGAGATTTGCACCAGAAAGCTAATGAGGTCTCACTGCTTGGGGATTACACACACGCCTCTAGCATAGCTGATTCACTATGCCCTTAGCTGAAGCCAGAGCAGGGGCAGCTCCTGTCTGAAATGAGAGTCTAACCCTAGTTCAGCCACAGTCACTGCCAGCTGAAATGTTTCAGGAGCAAAATAAATAGTCATGAATCAAAAAGCAAGCGATACAGGCTGACTGCTGTTGCAGGGGACATTGGGTTTGGTTCTCATCACCCATATCAGGAGGCTCGTGGCTGCCTGCAACCAGCGGATCGGACACCCTCTTCTGGCCTTCATGGGCACCAACACACGTGTGTTACACACATATACACATCCATAAAAAGAAAATAAAATGTTCAGAAGAACAACAGAAGATGTGTTCTGGACCCTTACTTTTTAAAAAATGATTTTACTTTTAGTGTGTTTATATGTGTGAGTTTGAGCATGTATGGACAAGAACCTGCAGAGTCCAGAAGAGGGCATCTGATCCCGTGGAGCTAGAGTTACAGGTGGTTATGAGTTACCTAATATGGGTGCTGGGAACGGAACTTCGGTGTTCTGCAAGAGCAGTAAATGCTCTTAACCGCTGAGCCATCTTTCAGTGTTGCTTTGACCCCTTTCTAACAAACTCCACATTGACCCCAAATCAATATAACACATCATTTCTCAACAACCTGTGTGGCAAGACATGGCTGTCCCCATCTCCTTCCCAAGGTTCTTCCTGGCCTCATAAGTCGGCCATCAGTCATGCATACTTTCCTTCATCCATTCAACAAATGTTTGTTCAAGCTACAACAATCCATCCTCAGCTCAGTGCCGGGAATTCATAGTTAAAGGCGGTCTTGGCATCAAACAATTCAATTTGATACGCATGTTTGGTGCAAGAAAAGGAAAAGATGACTTTGATTGTCTTGGCGGAAAGGGTGGTTAGGGACAGCTTCTGCTCACAAATCCTGCCTGGTGACAGACATAAAGCCATGAGAAGCGGCACCGTGTGCGGCTTTTCAGGCATGGCGTGCTGTCTTCACGTGTCATTTCTCACACGCACACCTGTATTTTCCACCACTGTTCCACACGAGCTTTACTGCACAGAGAACAGGGGTCCTCTGTCAGGTGGGTAAAAGAAGAGGAGAAGTAACTTGGGAGGAGAAATAAAGAAGAAACAATAGGTGAACGGGGAGAAGAAAATGCTAAGGCAGGACAGCAACTCTAGATACAGGGACTCGGAAGTCACTCAGAATGAGGGAACCACCCATGTTTTCCACAGTGCCAGGTCAAAAACTGTGCCCAGTGTCTCTGCATGTGTCAGAACTTGACAAGAGACACGTCAAAAACATCCCCTTTCCTGGGTGTGGTGGCATACACCTTTAATCCCGGTGCTCCAGAGTCAGACAGATCTCGAGGCCAGCCTGGTCTACAAAGCAGGTTCCAGCCGAAGCTGTTACACAGAGAACCCCTGTCTGGTGTCATTTGTTCTCAGTGCCTAGAGTTATGCACTGTTCTTTAGTGTGACTAAAACCCACACTCAAAAATCTTCCTCCACTTTGGAAAATAATAGATATTTTCTCCCAACTTATTCTTCCCATTTATTTTTAAAGCCACTTGGCTGGGGGCATTATTGTTCCACAATAGACCACACATATTTAACAATACATCTTGAGTTTGGAGATAAATACAAACCTATGAAACTATCACCACTCTCTATCACCACCCAAGATTTCCTCCAATAGCCTTATTTAATATTATTTTTGTTTATAAACTCGTTCTTATGCAGAGATCTTCTCTAAGCCATCTTTTATTTTATTTTGTTTTGTTTTGAGAAAGCGTCTTTCTCTGACTGTCCTGGAACTCACAGTATAGATGAGGCTGACTCAGACTCACAGAGCTATGCTTGCCTCTGTCTCCCCCATGCAGGGATTAGGGATGAGCAGTGCCACTGCTCCAGGTCCCTATGCCACTTTAAAAATAGAGTGTGTGGTGTAAATACTTTCTGTCGCTTGGGCAGTTACTGTATAAGAGGATAACCTCTTTGGTGAACGGTGTTGGGAAAACTGTGTATCTACACACAAAAGAATGAAGTTAGACCCTTATGCCTCCGACAAAACTCAACTCAAAATGGACCTAGGAATTGAAACTGTAAGTCTCCCAAAATACCACCTAGGACAAAAGAGTCTTGATAGTGGCCTTGGCAACAGTTTATTTGCATTGATCTCAAAAGCACAGGCATAACAACAAAACTAGAAATCGATGGCACCTCAACCTAAATCCTGTGCAGTAAGGAGAATTACCAGCGCATGGAAACACAGTCACCAACAGTATATTTGTGAATCTGCAGCTCTCCTCATCAGTAACAGCTACAGTCCTGCTTTGATGAATTCGGGGTTTTATTGAAGCTCAAGGATCACCCCCCAATGTAGGCTAATCCAGATAAATATACCTGGCCTTGGTGAGATACCCATTAACAAATAATGTCAATCAAACTCTTCCCATCTGATAACCAGTCAAGTCTTGCTTACAAAATCAAACATGAACACGCTCAGTAAAAGTCATCCAAGCCCCCATTCACAGCATCATCTGGCAGAGTTGAACCACAGACCCTTCTCTACCCCAGTTCCTGGTTTCACTAATCTCCCAGCTCCATTCAGCAGCAAACAGCGCTCGCTCTCCAGATGACATCAGAACGTCAGCCACGCCTGAGTCCACAGCAGAATTGCTTGTCTCATGCTCGGCCAGACTCACTTTTTCAATCCCCCTCTATGGTCTTACAATCCCTGCCCCAACTCCCAACTCTCTTTGCCATGTGCAACTTGTCCTTTCTCCTCCCAACCTTCCACACCTTTACCAAGACTCGGGTTCCCATCCCAGCTACAGCACTCTCTGGTGCCCTTCATGCTTCCCAGGAACACAGGCCAACAACCTTAAGTCTGCCGTGAGAGAGAATGAAGGGGGTTATTCACAGAGCTGGTCCTGTGTCATCTGCAACCTACCTGTGATACTGACCTACGATACATGACTTTTCAGAGGTCACTGAGACACCAGTTGTACATGTGAGACTCCCAGAACCTGAGGGAGACCTGAGTTACCTGTCGTCTTGTCAGCCAGGATCAGCAGGATGACCACGGTCGTGAAGTGCGGCTTTGTGACGGACATGCTCAAGAGCCTGGAGGGCTGTGTTGTGTGTGACTGGGTGGGAATCACTGCAGCATAGCAGGGCCCTGCCTCTGTCAGCTTTGGAAATGGGCCAGGCTAGGGGCAGTGACCTGAAAGAGATGGTTAAAAGCTGAGGTTGGCCAAGCAGAAAGATGCCATGCCTCAGGAGTCCCAGCTCGGGGTGCTGTGTGAGGGCTGGAGATAGCTCAGCAACGCTCCCAGCAAAGCAGGCCGCCTCACAGTAAGAAGCAAAGACGAAGTTTAGCCAGTTGACACCTTGTGTGGGACAGATGACAATGAATGAGTCACTTACTCAACGAGAAAAGTAATAGTGTTAAAAGCAATCTCCAGACATGGGTCTTGCCTAGAAATGTCTCTGTTAGAAAGAAATGAACTAATAGCATCATAAAAATGCAAGAAGGTTTGGGATTCCTTTCATGAATGCTCAGTCGTTGTCAATCTCAGCTCAGTAACCCTGGTCGGAGAGACTGGAGAAATGGCTCAGTGGTTACGAGCGCTGACTGCTCTTCCAGGGGACCCACATAGTGGCTTACAACCATTGGTAACTCCAGGGGATCCTCTGGCCTCCTTAGGCACCAGGCACACACATGGTTCACAGATATACATGCAGGTAAGGTACCCATACAACATCAAATAAATCATACCAAAGCAATATTTGAAAACAAATAAACAAAAAACCTCCAAACAACAACAAGAACAAGAACAAAAATCTGGATGGAGCACAGGACAAAGGACCCGAACAGACATGTTACCAAAGAAGTATACAAATGGCCAGTGAGCACCTAAGAAGATGCTCTTGGGTTGGGAGGATGGTCCATGGGTGAAATGCTTGCTGTGAAAGTGTGGGGACCTGAGTTCAGATTCCTGCACCGACATGAAAAGTTGGCTATGGCAGCCTATTCGATTCCAAACTACAATGAGCCATCATATCAGACTTCTGAGGACGCATGCTCTTTCAAAACAAGAGTAACTAATGTCACGAGTGGACCCAGTCAGGGCCTTTCACACCGCTGGTAGGAACAGGAAGTGGTTGCAGGGACTGTGGAAGACAGTGCACAGAGTGGTAATTACTCAGAGTCACATCCCAAGCTTCTCTCCCAGGGATATCCCCAAAGAACAGATGTTTCAAAGCCCGTGTTCACAGTGGTGTCATCCACAGCAGCCAGACCTGTCACTCAGCGCTGGCTGGAGGGGGTTTACAAGGTGTTGTGTGGGTGTGCAGTGGAATACCCATCAGCCTGTTCTGACACAAGCTCTGACATCACCGAGCCTCAGAGACACAAGCCTTCAGCAAGTGAAAGAATTCAGTCACAGACGTGCAGGGGTAGCACACCGAGATACCTAGAGTCTCACAGATATATAGAGATGGAAACTGGGAAGCCAGTGTTCAATGGGTCAGAGCACTTAAAACCAAGCTGCTGGTAGCAGCTCCTGAGCAGGTAGGGTCTTGCTGTGTCCGAAGACGCTGGGCCTGGGTCTATTGTATCTGCTAGCTCATTTCTCCTCCTGTTATCAAACTAATACTTAAAAGTTGGACACATTTGTGAATTATGATCTTTCAACATGGGCTTTTCTATACATGGGACAATGCTCAAACCAAGGTGAATCTTTGTCTTTCAACATTTATCATTTCTTTACACTAAAAATATTTGAGATCCTTTTTTCCCTCTCCCAAGTAAACACGACCTCTCCAGGAGTGACCCCGTGGAATTTGCGTGAGAGACACACAGGGGAATATGAAGCTTTTTACGCAACTATAGGCATCAGAGGTTCTAGAGGCTCACGTCTTCACAGGAATGAAATAAGCAAGAAGCCAAAACCACATGCTATGTGGGTGCTCAGCTTGGCTACCCATCGTAAAGTGAATATTGATATAGATGGTGACGTGGATTTGGGGGACTAGTTTGTCACAAGCCAAGTCTGGAAAAATGGAGACTTTCTAACATCAATAAGAAAGAAAATACCCAAGGGAATGACCTGCCGGTTTAAGGTCACGATTGCCATTTCCCCAGCAGGCGTATTACCAGCTGTGGCAGAACTCCCCAAGTGAGCTTGACTATCTAGATGAACGGCAAACAAAAGACTGCTAGGGTTTGGACTAGGGAAACGGAGTCCTGTGTCATCAGCCCAGGGACTCTGATTCAGAGTTTCAGAAATACGAAGCTCATGGGGCTGGAGGGCTGGTTCAGTGGTTAGGAAAGCATATGGTACTCGCAGAGGGCTGGAGTGTGGCTCCCAGCGTCCATGTCAGGTGACTTACAGTTGCCTTAATTCCAGCTTCAGGGGAGCTGTTGCCTTCTTCTGGCCTCTGACGGTGTTGCGCTCACATGTGCACAAATCCACATACAATACACATAATTAAAAACAAATCTTTTTTAAGAAGAAACATAGACGAAATTGGAAAAGTGGCCCCATCATGGGGTAAATCACTGAAATTATCCCTGCACTTCAGTTTAATGCTTGGATGGATTTTTTTTTTTTTTTTGCTTCATGAATCTGAAAGAGCGTGTGTGTTTGGGGGTTGCATGTATGTGTTGTACGTGTTGCAGTGCACATGTGTGAATGGACGCCCATGCACATGTGTGCATGTGGGAGCAAGCACTTAATGTCAGGTGTCCTTCTCAACCGCTCTCCACTTCATGTATTGAGGTGAGGTCTCTCACTTGGACTTGGGCACCAACTTGGTTAGTCAGCTTGATCTGGTTATCCCCTGTCCTTGCCTCTCTCAAGCTAGAACTGCAGGTGGCTGCACATCCTCCTGATGTTTACAAGGCTATTGGGGATCCGAACTCGGTTCTCACACTTGTGCCACAAGTTCTTTATCCACTGAACCATCTCCCCAGCCCCGCTGGATGGCTTTCTCCCACTGTCAAACCAACAGTATCACTTAAGAGGAGTGAAAATCTTGGAATCTCAACATATCTACCCTAAGACTCTAATAATTCAGGGCACAATGCAAATAGAAAAATAAATATTGGCAGGCTTGAAGGCATTAGGGCCAGATTACTCCCGCACCATTCCTAACCCCTCCCCCCTCCCCCCTCCCACCAGAACCATTGACTTGTAAAACCAAGAATAGCAGCAGCAAAACTCTCACTGGCTAGTGGATGGGATCCGATTCTTATCACTGGTTATGGGAAGAGACTCGATGTCCTGAACTTCTCTGAAGGTTGTTAATTGATAACTATCTAAACCCGGTTTCAGGAATCTAAACATAAAGTTCCTACCTAGCCCCAGGTTTTATGTGTCTTTGCTCACTCTCAAGCGTGCCAATCCAAGTGTCCCTGTCAATCACCCAAACAGCAAAATGCTCCTCCAGAAAGCTGTCTATTCTATAGACTTTAGAGATAGTACAGAACTACCTAAAAATGGAGGTTAGCTCAATGGTTTCTCTGGCCACTGTCAGCTCTTACTCTCCTTGCTCCCATTAGCCGTTGCTCTCCAGCACCCCTCAGGTGACCTCATGTCCTGTAATAAACTGTATCCACTTTCCACTCTACACTCCGTGTGCCTCATTGGCATTATTTTAGTAACAATCTCAAGGGCTCAGGAGCTGAGGGAAGCAGAATGAGAGGCCAGCAGCACTGTGGGACTTCTCTAGGCTAAGTCAGGGAATCCCCGGGGACAGGGCCTCCTGGGACCTAGAGAGAAACGAGCGTTCTTCCCCCTTAAAGTTTAGTTAGCATCGGAAGGTAAGGAGCACCGTCTGGCGCCCGTGTGCTGGAGGGTTGCTTTATGTTATGTCACGTTCTCAAACGAGGGCGATCTCGGTCTTAGAGAATTACATCCGTCACACCTAGCCCATATGTACTACAAGGAAGGAGACACAAGACTTATGGGTTCCAGAGATTTTAGAAGTCACCCTATAAGCAGGTCGTTGATTGATCAGGGACAGCCCCAAGTGGGGTAGAAACAGGATTTATAAGCATAAAAATCATAAACATTGTTGCCAAGTTACAGTTGCAATTTTGACTAATCAGAAATCAAAGAGTAGGGACTTTCCTTGTGTGTTCCGTCATTGTCAGCTGACATACAATGCAAGCTTTTCAGTCCAACCAATCAGATTCATTTGTCCTCTCTGTTGTTGGGAACAGCCGTAATGTTTCTAAAGAACTGAAGATGAATAACAGCTATTTCTATGGCTTCGGGAGGAGGTTGATCAGCTATTGGAAAGTTCTCAACTCCCCTAGGACTTGGAAACAGGAACTTTATCTCACCCTGCAGGGAAAATGGAGTCTGATGTCAAAATGGCGGAACTCAGGTCAAGGGCTTTTGCCTGCTCCCTTCCCATCACATCAATCTTTGAAATTCTTGCACAGTAGGAATGGTAAATGGGACTTTGTTTCTACAGTAAATCAAAGAGTTCAACAAAATCCCACAAACATCAGTGACGTTCGGTGGCTTCCTGTCTCCAGCGTTTTTAATGAGGGGGTGAATGACTCTTATCCTAAACAACCATTTGACTAAGTTGAATCAAGCCACTGTCTTATTGCTAATTCTATGAAAAACTAAGATTGACTCTCTTTAGCAAGCATAGTGTTCCCCTTAGCGAAGCCTATCACTCGATTCAGGCAGAAAGGAAAACCTTCGTTATTCCATGGGCTCATCACACCATCGTGTGGCCACATGGTGGAATAACACTCCTGAGGACGCGTCTGGTTGATAGAAAAGAAAACAGCATCGTTTTCCAGCAGGAGGCAGGAGGAGTTAGACTTTGAGAGCAGCCTGGACTATACAGCAAGGTCCTGACTCAAAAACACAAACAAAAGAAAAAGTCAAGTGTTTCAATCCTACAGAATTTTGTTCTGATTATGAAATCTTTTCACCTGTCTGTAATATTCAGACCCGAGTCTGCAGTTAATATTTAAAGACAACAGAGCATTTCATATCTTTCCCACAGACAGAAATAAGTATTGCTTGAATACTAAATAATACATGAAATCATCTAACATGGGGTTTAAGAATGTACCAGTTGGAAGGAATTGTTAATTAACCAAACTGAGTATAATTATACTCAGAAAAGATCCCACGAGGCTCTGACTGTTAATCTTTCGTAGCTCTGCAGTCTCTCAGTTCAACAAAAACTGAAAACAGACACGGAGAAAAGGAAAATGACCTAGGCCCAAGCAGTAGGACTGGTTTCTACAAAAAGCCATTATAACATTTTAAAGTGGATTTGGTGATGGAAAAACGGCTTGCTGGTGAAGTGCTTTCTGATCAAGTGTGAGGACCTGAGTTCAATCCCCATCTCCCACATAAAGGCCAAGTGTGCCTGCAGTCCCAGTGCTGGGAAGGCTGAGCCAGGAGGATCCCCGGGACTCGCTGACCAGCCGGTCCAGATGAACGACCAACACCAGGTTCTGTGAGAGACCCTGCCTCAAATACTAGAGAAGAAAGAGAGCAGAAGACACCCAACATTGTCCTCTTGTCTATATACATAAGTGCATGTGTGCCTATACAGTACATGCATGCACATACCAACACACAAGCACACACGTATTTATCCTGTTTAAAGTCTAGTAATTAGTTTTTACACTCCTGGGAGAATTAACTGAGATAAATCTCCTGTCACAACTACTAAGCCAGTCTATTGTATTTGCACATAGTTGGTTTTTCTATCACAGAAAACCATTACAGAAGGCTCAGCTTAGGGCCATGGCTAGGACAGTGGGATAGCGGGGAAGATTATATACAGTTTTGGAAAGAATCCAAACCAGGGCCATCACTGCAAATCCTTAAACAAAGACTGGAAAAGGGGTTGTTCTCCCAGAGGACCAGAGTTCAATTCCTAGGACCTGAACCTCCAGTTTTTCTTCTGGCCTCTAAGGGAACTTACAGATGTGTACATATATTCACACATGTACATTTAAAAAACATTTTTAGGGTGTTAGAATAACTTAACCCATAAATCCTTCCCTCAAATCAAATCTACGTTTTTTTCTCCAGATGTACTGAGACATGCCATTAGTCAGGAGGCAAAGGCAGGTGGGTTTGAGAGTTTGAGACTAGCCTGGTCTCCAAACAAGTTCCAGGACAGTTGTGGCTACACAAAACAAAACAAAATCATATCTCGTTTTTCTCATGCATGTGTGTGCATGTGTGTGCATGCGTGTGTGCATGTGTGTGCATGTGTGTGTGCTAAAACGTTGTGACTTTGTTGCTGCTCCCTCCCATTTTTTGCAATGCTGGGAATTAGATTAAGTCCTCGTGCATGCTAGACAAGTGCTATATAACCAAACTCTACTGTTATTGTTTTATATAACTGTTAGTCACAATTTATTTATTTATTTATTTTTTAAAAACTTTATTTAACTTTATTTCATGCGCATTGGTATAATGATGTCAGATTCTCTTGAACTGGAGCTACAGACAGCTGCGAGCTGCCATGTGGGTGCTGGGAATTGAACCCGGGTCCTCTGGAGGAGCAGTCAGTGCTCTTAACCACTGAGCCATCTCACCAGCCCCTGTTAGTCACAATTTAAAACAGCTAATTGACATAGTACTTTTACTGACAACTTTTAAAAATAACTGTCTTATTGAAATATATAAACTATACTTAGTAAAATGCACCAGTAGGAAGTATGCAGTCTGGGAATTACCCAGATGAAGCTGGGTCACCACACATAGTGACTGTGAACACACCTGTGGAGTCTCCACTCGGGTTGAGAAACAGAAGTATTTGAGAACCTTGACTTTGTCCTTGCCTTGTAACTAAATACAGTCTTTTCTCAGTTAGCCATTCTATGTTCACGGCTAACCTCAGGGGGGTTTCCTGCTCCTGGCTCTCTGGCTCAAGATGCTTTTAGGACTCACATTGTAATTGCCAAACTCCCTTTATGAAGCTATGATTACCCTGATACCCAAATTACAGAAAGACATTACTAAGAAAGAGAATTACAGACCAGTCTCACTCATGAACATTGATGCAAAAATACTAAATAAAATACTGACAAATCAAATCCAAGAACACATCAGAACCATCATCCACCATGATCAAGTAGGCTTCATCCCAGAGATGCAGGGATGGTTCAACATATGAAAATCAGTCAACGTTATCCACCTTATAAACAAGCTGAAAATAAAAGTCACATAATCATCTCATTAGATGCCGAAAAAGTTTTCGACAAAATACAACATCCCTTCATGATAAAGGTCTTGGAGAGAGCAGGGATACAAGGAATATAATAAAAAAATAATAAACATAATAAAGGCAATATACAGCAAGCCAACAGCCAACACCAAACTAAATGGAGAGAAATTCACAGCAATCCCACTGAAATCAGGAACAAGACAAGGTTGTCCACTCTCTCCGTATCTATTCAATATAGTTCTTGAGGTCCTAGCTAGAGCAATAAGACACCAAAAGGAGATCAAGGCGATACAAATAGGAAAAGAAGTCAAACTCTCACTATTTGCAGATTATACGATAGTTTACATAAGTGACCCCAAAAATTCTACCAAGGAACTTCTACAACTCATAAACACTTTCAGCAAAGTAGCAGGATACAAGATTAACTAAAAAAAAAAAACTAATAATCAGTAGCCCTTTGGTACACAGATGATAATGAGCTGAGAAAGAGATCAGAGAAGCATCATCTTTCACAATAGCCGCAAATAGCATAAAATATCTCAGGATAGCTCTAATCAAACAAGTGGAAGACTTGTATGAAAAGAACTTTAAATCTTTGAAGAAAGAAATTGAAGAAGACACCAGAAAGTGGAAACATCTCCCACGCTCTTGAGTAGGTAGAATTAACATAGTAAAAATGGCAATATTACCAAAAGCAATCTACAGATTCAATGCAATGCCCAGCAAAATCCCAAAAAAATTTCTTCACAGACCTCAAAAGAATGATACTCAACTTTATATGGAAAAACAAAAAACTCAGGATAACCAAAACAATCCTGTACAATAAAAGAACTTCTGGAGGCATCACAATCCCCGACTCCAAACTCTACTACAGAGCTATAGTACTGAAAACAGCCTGGTATTGGCATAAAAACAGACAGGAAGACCAATGGAACCGAATTGAAGACTTGGATATTAATCCACACACCATGAACACCTGATTTTTGACAAAGAAGCAAAAAAAAATCAAATGGAAAAAATAAAGCATATTTAACAAGCGGTGCTGGCATAACTGGATATCAACATGTAGAAGAATGAAAATAGACCCATATCTATCACCATGCACAAAACTCAAGTCCAAATGGATCAAAGACCTCAACATAAAGCCAGCCACACTGAACCTCATAGAAGAGAAAGTGGGAAGTACACTTGAACGCATTGGTACAGGGAACCACTTCCTAAATATAACCCCAGGAGCATAGGCCCTGAGAGAAACAATTCATAAATGGGACCTCCTGAAACTGAAAGGCTTCTCTAAAGCAAAGGACACGGTCATCAAGACAAAATGACAGCCTACAGAATGGAAAAGATCTTCACTAACCCCACATCAGACAGAAGTCTGATTTCCAAAATATACAAAGAACTCAAGAAACTGGACACCAAAAGATCACATAAACCAATAAAAAAAATGGAGTACAGACCTAAACAGAGAACTCTCAACAGAGGAATCTAAAATGGCTGAAAGACACTTAAGGAAATGCTCAACATCCTTAGTCATCAGAGAAATGCAAATTAAAACAACTCTGAGATTCCGTCTTACACCTGTAAGAATGGCCAATATCAACAATACTGATGACAACTTATGCTGGAGAGGTTGTGGGGAAAAGGGAACACTTCTGCATTTCTGGTGAGAGTGCAAGCTGGTACAGCCCTTTTGGATGTCAGCATGAAGATTTCTCAGAGAATTAGGAAACCACCTTCCTCCAGAGCCAGCAATACCACTTTTGGGTATATATCCAAAGGATGCTCAATCGTGCCACAAGGACATGTGCTCAGCTATGTTCATAGCAGCTTTGTCTGTCATAGCTTCTTCACCCTTTGTCTACTGAGGCGTAGAGGTGCATTGCTGGATTTTTCTGGCATGGTACCCTCCTCCCACATTCCATCTCTATCCCAATTGGTGATAGCATATTAACCTCTGGTCAGGTGTGTTTACCTATGGCTTTAGCTAGATTTTAGAGGAGACATGGCCCACTGTCTCTTCTTGTTTTTCTAATCAAATATTTTTATTAATTCTTTGAAAATTTCATACAATGCATTGTGATCACATTCACCATGCATGCTTCTACCCAGTCTTGCTGCCCATCCCAACTTTGTATCTTTAAAAAAAAAAAAAAACAAAAAAAAACCCATCAAGTCTAATCCATGTTGTCTCCATACTCCTGGGTGTGGGCCACCCATTGGTGTGCAGTCAACCTACCGGAGACCACATCCTTAAGAAAACTGACTTGGTTTCCCCCCCCCACCTCACCCCCCGCAGGAGAATCCACCTAATCTCGATAGCTTCTCACTCGGGGACTCCGGAGCCCCTCCCAATCCAGTACTAAAACCTTGATCTACTTGATCTTGCGCAGCAGCCGCACTACTGCGTGCTCGAGTGTGACACTATTGCACGTCAGTTGTCCTCAGCCTCTCTAACCCCTCTCTCTTCCTGGTTCCCGAGGCTTGGGGGTGGTCCTGATATAGTCCCATTTGTGACTGAGACTCCCTGGTCGCTGATTCTCTCTGTTCTGGTCAGTTGCGGCTATGGAGGTACAAATTCTGACCGAGGTTTGATAGTACTCTGTTCAGCAGACCAGTGGTGGTAGGTCCTGCCCTGGGGCCTCTCTGTTTTTATCTGTCTCAGAAATCGCAGGAACACTAACCTCCTACACTCATTTGGGCAGCTTGTGCACTTTCCCCGTGTTCTGGGACAGTTTGTTCAGCCCAGGAATTAGTCGTTCCTTCCAAGTCTGCTAGATCTGAGGTGATCACACAATTCATCTACAGTTTATGTAAGCAGGACATAATAGAGAATAAATGAGTATTATTAATAATTGTGCTAGGGCAATATATATATATATATATATATGAGCAAGAGAGACTATTCTCACCCGAACCAGCCAGAACTCAGTGCTAGTCCTGGACGGGTGTGGCGCTGGATGAGAGCAGAGGCCTCTCCTCTCGGGGCGGGTTGTGTCTCTTCCAGGGTAATGCTTTGTGGATGGCTTCTCTTTGCAGCCTGCTCTTCTCTTACACATATTTACTCATCATAGAGATTGCGGTTCTTTATTTTGGTGGTTATCTAGTTATTTCCAGCTTTCTGTTGTTTTTAACTTTGTCTTCATTCTTCTCTTGGGGAAATGTCAGGAATCTGTCCATTTTACTTACATTTAGAAAGAGTTACAACTCAGGTTTTGTTCCTCCTTTTCTTGGGTGCCTCTAGTTTTGCAGACAACTTTTGTTCAATGGTTTGGTTGTGCTCAAGCCGTATCTAGGCTTAATTACATCTCATTGCTATTTTTCTAATCTAAAATTTAATTCCCGAGTAATTTTTAAACAGTGGTTTAAAAATGCAATGTATATATTAAAATACAGCCAAGGCCAAATGAATGCACCTTTCCCTATTGTCTAGACTTCACCAGCCAGCACATGTTACTTACGTCTTACCAGGCATCTCTTCCGGTGCATACTGGAATGCACTACTGGAATGAAATCTTACTATATAGACTGCTTTAGTGACTGGTTTCATCTTCTTCAGCTTTACAAAGTTTAATGCTCTACAGAGACAGCTGAACCAAGCTCGTGGGAGTTCATGAACTCTAGACCGACAGCTGTGGAGCCTCCATGGGACCGCACTAGGTCCTCTGCATGTGAGAGACAGTTGTGTAGCTTGGTCTGTTTGACGGGCCCCTGGCAGTAGGACCAGGATCTAGCCCTGGTGCATGAGCTAGCTTTTTGGAGCCCATTCCCTATGGTGGGATGGATTCCTTGCCCAACCTTAATGCAGAGGGGAGGAGCTTGGTACTGCCTCAATTTATTCTGCAGACTTTGTTGACTCCCCATGGGAGGCCTTACCCTTTGGGAGGAATGGATAGGGGTGGGTGGATTGGGGGAGAGTGGGGAGCAGGAGGAGGGATGGGAGGGGGAACTGTAGTTGGACTGTAACATGAAATTTGAAAAAGAAAAACCCAAAGTTTGATGCTAACATACATTGCAAAATGTTTCCCACAATCCAGACAACAGCACACTTAAAGACTCATATGGGACCCATTTTCTTCTTTTCCTCTTCCATTTTGGGGGGATGAGACTACTTCAGATTCACCAGCACACTGCAGGCCCACAATCTTGCTTATAGCCCCTATTCTCCGTCTCCAGACTTTGAGAACTTTTTTCATCTTGCAAAGCTGAAACTTTGTGACCCCAACCAGCATCTCCCCACTTCTTTCTCCCCCTCCCTGGCAATTGTGTAGTCTGCTTGACAATAGATTTTACAGAGAGGGGACACCAGGAGGTTTTCGTCTCTGCTCTGCCTGGCTTACTTCACATAGCACGCTGTCTTCTGGGTTTATCTGTGTTGTCACAGATTCAGGCTCTCTTTCTTTTTAATGGATGGATAATCTCGAGTTGATCGTATCTGTTACTCCATGCCACACGCTCCCAGGGTTTTGCTATTGGATCACCTGCAATGGACATGCAGGATGTTTGTTATGTCTTGACCACTATGACGTGAGAGAATAAATGTCTTTTGAAGATACTGGCTGCATTTTCTCTGGGTAAATTCTCAGGACTTGGGCTCCTGAATCATACAATAGCTGTTCTGAGTTTTTCCAAATGCCCTGAAAACTACTCCGTATAAGGGCTGCACCAATTTGCCTTTGTCAAATTGAAAAAAAAAAAAACAAAAACAGCGTAATCATTTTAAAAATGCAGTTGTCCTTTCCAGTTAGGCATAAGCAATCATGGAAAGTTTGGGGGTGAGTTGGTGTATTTTTAACTGATACATAAAAGCACATAGATAGTACATCTCTTAGGGTCCATGAGATGTTCCGATGCTGCGGTGCTCTGTGCAGTATTTAAGCCAGGGGAAACAAATCCATCCATTTTCAAGCAATCACTATCTCTTTGGTGGTGAAAACACTCAGAACGCCGTCTTCTAGCTTTTTGAAATGGAACATATATTTACTGTTAGAGGAGAATGTTGGAAATGAAAAACTGCCCCCCTTTAGCTGTGAGAGTCTTTCTGGAGACTTTCTCAGGCCTGAGAGCCCAGTGTCACGGATGCAGGGGGATGGGTTCAGGAGGACCAGGCACAGGCCTGAGTGCCTGGAGTTACAGATGCAGGGGGACGGGCTCAGGAGGACTGTGTTGACTTTCCCCAGGGCCCCACATGATGGAGGAGGGTTATCTGTCTATTGTGTTATTTTCATTGGTCAATAAAGAGACTGCCTTGGCCCCTTGATAGGACAGAAAATTAGGTAGGCGGAGTAAACAGAACAGAATGCTGGGAAGAGGGCTATGAGGCAGAAGCCATGGAGCCAGCCACCAGGTCAGACATGCTGAATCTTTCCCGGTAAGCCGCACCTCGTGGTGTGATACAGATTAATAGGAATGGGTTAATATCAAGATACTAGAGTTAGTCAGTAACTAACTCTCTAGAGATAATGGGCCAGGCAGTGCTTAAATGAATACAATTGTGTGTTATTATTTCTGGGGCTAAGCTAACCATGCAGGAGCCGGGCAGGATGAAAAGCAGGTCTGCCCGCAGTCCCTCACTACACCCACACATAGAACACACATGGGGATTTAGCTTTATCTTGAACAACATACGTTTTCCTCATTAAGACAGGAATCAAATGATACAGTTGTACCCATATTTTTATAATCATTAAGAGTTTAAATGTGCCCAGCATTGGGCTTAGGTTAGAACTCTCTGGGGTCATTTTGCTTGGTTATTCTTTGTTGTAGGGAGGAGCTGGAAGAGCCAGTGCATCTCTCTGATGTTTCATCTTCCAGACAAGATAAAATATCACAGATACTATCGTGGGACAGCATCTTTTGATTGCCTCAGTGGAGGGAAATGTGGCTTTAAACTCATATTACAGATGAGTGGTGGAGGTCCGTGACTTTAATCCCAGCACTTGGGAGGCAGAGGTGGATCACTGAGTTTGAGGTAGCCTGGTCTACAGAGCAAGTCCTAGGACAGCCAGGGCTACACAGAGAAACCCTGTCTCGAAAAACCAAAACAACAAAAACTTGAAATATAGAAATAAACATGTGATTTTTTTTTAACAATGGAAAACCCAGATGTAGGAGTTTTGGGGTCACTTATGTATACTATCATATCATCTGTAAATAGCGATAGTTTGATTTCTTCCTTTCCAATTTGTATCCCCTTGATCTCCTTTTGTTATCTTATTGCTCTAACTATAACTTTAAGGACTCTATTGAATAGATAGGGAGAGAGTGGACAACCTTGTCTTGTTTCTGATTTTAGAGAAATTGCTTTGAGTTTCTCTCCATTTGATGCTGGCTGTTGACTTGCTGTATATTGTCTTTATTATGTTTAGGTATATTATTGCGTCCCTAATCTTCCCAAGAGCTTTATCATGAAGGGGTGTTGGATTTTGTCAAAGACTTTTTCAACATCTAATAAAATGATCATTTGTTTTTTTCCTTTCAGTTTGTTTATATGATGGAATACAGTGACAGATTTTTGTATGTTGAACCATTCCTGCATCTCTGGGATGAAGCCTACCTGATATTGGTGGATGAACTATACATCAAAATAATAAATAACCCAATTTAAAAATGGGGTACAGATCTAAACAGAGAATTCTCAACAGAAGAATCTCAAATGGCCGGAAAAACATTTAAGGAAATGTTCAATCCTTAGTCACCAGGGAAATGTAAATCAAAACGACTCTGAGATGCCATCTTACACTTGTCAGAATGACTAAGATCAAAAACACTGATGACAACTTATGCTAGAGAGGAAAAGGATAAGGGGAACACCCCCTCCATTGCTGGAGGGAGTGTAAACTTGTACAGCTACTTTGGGAATTAAAATGGTGATTTTTCAGAAAATTGGGAATCAATCTACCTCAAGACCCAGCATTACCACTCTTGGGCATATACCCAAAGAATGCTCAGTCCTATCACAAGGACCCTTGCTCATAGCAGCATTATTTGTAATAGTCAGAACCTGGAAACAACCTAGATGCCCCTCAATAGCAGAAAGGATAAAGAAAATGTGGTACATTTCTACAATGGAGTATTACTCAGTTGTAGAAAAACAATGACATTATGAAATTTGTCAGGCAAATGGACGGAACTAGAAAAAAAAATCATCCTGAGAGTGGTAACCCCGGAAAGGCAACCATGGTACGTACTCTCTCATAAGTGGATATTAGATGTAAAGCAAAGGATAACCAGACTACAGTTCACAACTCCAGAGACATTAGGTAACGAGGAGGACCCTAAGAGGGATGCAGGCATCACCCTGGGAAGGGGAAATAGGTGAAATCTCCTGGGTAAACCCGGGGGGGGGGAGCAGGTTAGGGGAGCGAGGGGATGGGAACATAAGTGAACAAGATGGTCGAGTTGGGGGAGGGGCGGAGTGGGAGAGCAGTAAAAGCGATGTCTTGATAGAAGGAGTCATTTTGGGGTTAGGAGAGCTAACTATCGTCATAGAACCTTCATCCAGTAACTGATGGAAGCAGATGCAGAGAGCCACAGCCAAGCACCGGGCTGAGCTCCAGGGGTCCAGTAGAAGAGAGGGAGGAGGGATTATATGAACAAGAGGGGTCAAGATCACGACGGGGGAAACCCACAGAAAGAGTTGACCCGAGCTCGTGGGAGCTTACGGACTCTAGATCCCTTACCATTTCTGAGAAGTGAATTGGGGATGGGTTAGGGGAACGTGGGGGGAACGTAAGGAGGAGAGGGAGGGGAAACTGATGTTGGTATGTAAAATGAATAATAATAATAAAAAAAAACCGGTCACCTTGACGACGTTCCTCTCTGTGGCCACTAGGTAGCGCTGCATCTCACACTTCAATTTGCAGTAGCAGCTTTGCTTCCTCTCCATACTCTTCCCAACATGCTGCGCTCCACTGAAACCAGCAGAGGTGGAGTTTTGTAGTCTCTTAGAAGGTCAAGGCTGCAGAGTATGCATTGCTGCTGGAGTTATCTCTTCAGCATCCTCACAATACTGTACATATTAAAGATAAGAAAGCACAAACGACGTGGGGGGACAAACTCTTCCACACGGTATAACGCTTGTCAGGATTGAGCCTGAGTTTGATCTTCAGAACCCACATAAGAGCTGGAGAGTACCTATCAGCAAAGTTGTCCGTGGCGTGCGTGCGTACAGGCTAACATTCTCTATCCCTCTCCCTCCCTCCCCCTCTTGCTCTCTCCTCTTCCAGGGAACTCACTGGTAGGGGAGACTAACTTTAAACCTCTGATCTCCCTGCCTCCAGCTGTGGATTACAGGGATGTACCACCAGACCTGATTTTTGTGTTGCTGGCAGTGAAACCTGGGGCTTCATGCAAGATAGACATGCAATCTATCAGCTCAACCTAGTTGGACTTCTTTCTATTCTTTATTGAAAACGTCTTCAGTTGTTCGGAATCCATTGACCCAGCCCACCCCTCCAGAGCCCACCTGCACTTCATCCCCTACTCTCCTTCTTCCACGTTCGAGACTTCCTAAAGTCCTGTCTTCGTCATCCTCATTGCTCCTGTTGCTTTCATAAGCGAATCCGTCCTAGAGATTGGTCTCATAATTAACGTCATGTTGTTTTTCCCTCAGGATGCTCATTTGAGGTGAGAATTTGGAAATTGTGGGTTAAAAGTCAGTATCAGCTACAAAACCAAAACCCGTCTGGTCTATATGTCATGAATGAACCGCACATTGTGTGGCTTCAAAAAGAATATTGTGGAGGGCTGGAGAGATGGCTCAATAGTTAAGAGCACTGGCTGTTCTTGCAGAGGACTTGGTTCGATTCCCAGTACCCACACGGTGGCTGGTAATCATCTGTAACTTCAAACCCAGAAGACCCAGGTATGCACATGGTGCACAGACATACATCCAGGCATAACGCTCATACACATAAAATAGAAATAAATAAACCTTATAAAAAAAATAAAAGAGATGGAGCAGGAGGCTTGTTCTTCCAGTCGGACAATGCACATCTTGGTCACAGTAACTACTCACGGTTTCTTCAGATTATCTACCAGGTCTAAAAGGTCACACCAAGAGGATTCCTTCTTAGACTATGGCATGGTGCGCCTTCTAGAGTCCCCAGAAGGACTGAAGCATCTACTCCATTGGCTGCCACAGCACTCACGGTTTCTAGGAAACGCCCCTCGTGCTAAAAATAAAAAAAATAAAAATAAAAAAATGGCTGCCACTTCTTGTCTGAATGAAACCTGCAGCCAGTGCTTCTCAAAGAATGGGACAAAACTGCCTCCACAATTCAGCTGAGGGAAACCTGGGAGACCCAGATTTGGTCAGGGTCTCAGGGGTACCTGCACAGCGATTAGCCATAAATTGTGAAATGCTTTGTATGTTTGATGAGAGTCATCACGGTTGCTCTGTTGGCCTGTACAAAGCCCGGTACACTGTGGGATATTTCCCTGCTCGCGATGAGGACTTCATAGGTTCAGTGTTTCTTTTTTTTTTTAAAGATGTTTACGGTTTTTATGTGTTTGGGTATTTAGTTTTAACCTATGTCAGTGCATCACATGCACGCCCCATCCCCAGGAGGACAGAAAAGGGTGTCAGATCCCCTGAGAATGGAGCTACAGATGCTGCGGCCACCATGTGGGTGCTGGGAATTGAACCCGGGACCTCCGGAAGAGCAGCCAGTGCTCTTAACTGCTGAGCCATCTCTCCAGCCCCAGACACAACTTTATTTTGGCTCTTCTATCAGTTTTTTTCCTTTATTCACTAAATTTTATCAATAGTTTTAATATCTTTTATGTATACATATACTGTATATAGTTAATCAACTATGAATGAACATCACTTAAGCTTAAAATTATATTTGAAACCAATGCTTTGTCAAACACATTTAAATGTAATTTGATAACTTGATTATCTTTAATTGTTAAAATTGTGAGAACCTGGAGCTGGGCGGTGGTGGGGCACACCTTTAATCCCAGCACTTGGGAGGCAGAGGCAGGTGGATCTCTCTCTGTGAGTCTGAGGCCAGTCTGGTCTACAAGAGCTAGTTCCAGGAATCCACAGGCTCCAAAGCTACAGAGAAACCCTATCTCAAAAAATTAAAAAAAAATCAAAAAAAGATAGAAAAAAAGAAAGAGAAAGGTAATTTGGGTAATAAGATAAAAGTATTTCGGTGAGAATACATAAGTCTTCCAAAGCCTATGAATCTAAGCAGACACTGCAGCTGTTACTTTATCTGTTTCTCTGCATTTACATTGCTTTAAAATTATCAAGGTAGAGCTTGGCCCAATTGTCAAAACACCCAATTCTTCTGAAGATCTTAAATCAGAGACAGATTTTAGAGGATATCTTTAAGTTAACTCTAAAGGACAATGAAATCAAAGTTCATAATAATAATTTGGCAGAGAAAAAAAGGCCACCATAAAAACTGTACCTGGAGCTGGCAAGGTGGCTCACAGATCGGTCTGAAAATCAAGGACTAGTCTTTTGCACAAACTGAAAATTTTGACAAACTGTGTTCCTAAACTTTAATACCTTTCTTTTTTCAGGAAACTTTTAAGAATATCAGTACATGTTTGTCTCTCAGAGGAGTTAGTCTGCCCCAGTTTATAGAATTTACTTCACAGTCTTCTCTCCCAGCCTTTCCTTATATGGGGCTGGGGTGGAGAACCTTGGTGAGGTCCTTCTTGCACCAAAAGGTGAGGCGGGATCTTACCCCATCTTTAGATCCTATGTTGAGCGCCAGTTGCTGGAGTCCAGCTCCAGATAAGGGCAGGGTCTGAGGATGGGTGGATGCAAGAGCAGCAATGCAGAAATCAGACATGTGACACCTCTGAGTTTTGTTTTACCAGAGATGGACAGAGAGGAAGCACATCTCAGTATGGCTTTACCGACTCCGACAACCTGTATCTCACAGGCTTTACCTACACACAAAATCATTTCCTTGTATACTTTAATCACTGATTACAAAGTCTTTTCATGGTACATACTTTTTCTAAAGTCTTCTGTGAATGCATAAGCATATTCAAAGTAAAAGAAGCAATATGAGCAATTAACAAACTTCATGAGAACTAAAATCTAACATGATAAAACCAATTCTTTTAAAAGTATCTTTTTCCTTTAAGCTGGTGTCCTAAAGCCTTGCAGTTACAGAAATGCTAGACAGGATGTCTTTATTTAAATTTGACTAAGTTTATTTATCAGAAGTCATTTCCTACTACCTGTTATAGCAAACTTTTCCTATATTATTCTATTGATCTATTACAATGAATATTTGACCTTTCCATGGAAATCTAATTCCTCAGTCCCTTGTTTAAATTCTTCCTTTTATGTCTGACGTAAGTCCGCCATCCTTTCCCTTGACCTCTGAAATACTGTGTTCTGTTCTTTAGTCCTCCTGCAATCAGAGAAGTCTGATCTGACAAGACTGCCCAGGCAGCCAGCTGAGCCAAATGTTTCTCTTTGTGTCTCTATCATAAACTCCTGTTTCAATCTAGTCTCTAGGTAAAGAAGCATCAAGATTCCTAAATCTTCTTACTTTACCTCCAGGAGGGTACCAAGGCCTGTCATTAATTTTATAATCAAGAATCTTTTCCTGTCTGTGCTAGTTCCGTGTTTCTGAGGCAAAACACAAAAACCTAATGATTCACTCATAGTTCGCCAGCTTCAAAATTTCCCTGAAATTCTCTTCTTTAATGATTTGTGCCAGGTTGTCTGTCTTATGTTTACTAATACCACTTAAACAGTAAATTCTATAGAAGACTCAATTTCTTGTACAGCTAACTCTCCCAGGGAAACACCATAAGCTTTATTCTTATAATATCAGCCTGCATAAGAATTGTTACATTGTCTCAGTTCTAGCCTTCGGTGAGGGGCCCTTAACAGCAAGGAGTCAAAGACACGGGCAAGAGCTGTGCCGCAAATTCCACCAAGGACAGTGGAGGGTCAGTCCAAATTGCCCGAGCACTGGGATCTCTGTCAAGCCATGCCTGTTCATAACAATAACTTATCAGAGAAAAAAGGACACCATAAAACTGCACCCGGAGGTGGCAAGGTGGCTCACGGATGGAATCAGCACTCAGCAGGTACAATGAGGACGGCAGATGCAAGCTCAAGGAGAGCTGGGGCTGCAGAGCAGGAGAAAAAGAGAACAACAAAACTCAAAACAGCAAAGAAACAATGCAGCAGCCTACCTCTACCCAATGGCATAAATACCCAAATTAATAACGTGCGTATAGATGAAATACTGCCTAAGGGTTATGAGAGCCAAGTTCATAAACACCATATACTGAAGTCATGATGCAGTTTACTCAAAAACCTGTTTATGTTTGTATTTATATTCCTATACTCTGATAATTTATTATAACGGACAAAACCCTGTCCAATCTACAAGCCCGCTATGAGAATTCTGGGGATTTACTTCAACCAGTTTGCAAAATGATGAACAATTTAAAAGTCTCTGGCAAAGTAAAAACCTCTTACTTGTGTTTCTCTTTCCCACGAGACAAATTCAAAGAGAACAAATATAGACTTCTTTTAACCCACACTTCATCAAACAATAAAAATAAAAACACTTCCCCTGCTTGGGAGAATTAATAGGAACTCACTATCGCTCTAACGATCTCTCAACCATGCATTCTCACACGGGAGATCGTGATGGCATTTACAGTTACTCATAAACCTAGCGATGGCCCGTCTGTGTTCCTCGTGTCCCCTCAGAGGAACACGGTGAGGTTATTAACTAGTATTAGAGTTTTCTCTCTCATCTGAAATCTCTTTCAAGTAGACGCCATTAAAATGGTTTTGAAGATCTTGGAGATTTCGATCGGGTCGGCACTCATTCGTTATTTATATATCTGCTATTTTACTTCTGAAAGATCATAAAATGTCTTAATTTCTAGCAGAAGGAAGCTCTCCATGAAAGATAAAGTTGAATCATCTTCCCCACCTTTTGTGGTGTCAGGTTAGCCTACCACATCACCTATTCAAAAAAAAAAACACTTTGAGTTTTAAGTATATATTTAAGGATTGGAGACACGCTCTACCATTAGGAGCGCTGGCTGCTCTTGTAGAGTTTGGACTCCCAGCGCCCACATGACGGTTCACAACCATTTGTAACTCCTGCTCCAGGGGACCTGACACTCTCTTCACCAGGCACACTGTGGTACACAGATGTATGCACAAGCAAAACACTTGTGCATACTAAACAAACAAACAAAGTTTTAAAAAGTGTTTATTTTAGTACTGTGATGCTTTGATATAGTAAAGGATTATATGATTTCAAATAATAATGTAATTTCTTCTTCTCTTTTTTTTTCTCGAGACAGGGCTTCTCTGTAGCTTTTGGAGCCTGTCCTGGAACTAGCTCTTGTAGACCAGGCTGACCTTGAGCTCGCAGAGATCCGCCTGTCTCAGCCTCCCGAGTGCTGGGATTAAAGGTGTGCCCCACCACTGGTTGGCAATTTCTTTACTTGCAAAGCACTTTTTCAAGCAGACACCTGACTGCCTCTGAAAACTTAGTTCTTTAATTGACTTACTGTATTTGCATGTTAAAAAGCTTATCTCAACTCAATTGCTTACCTCCTTCCCGGGCAGGAGAATTTTCCTATGAACTTATAACATCAGGAATGTGTTAGTGTGTTGTCTGAGTCAATCAAACCTTTATCCCTTTCTAGTAACCCAGAGACAGTCTGGAAAGGACGTTCTGGGCGCGGAGTTAACATTTCTGTGCAGCTGTCAAAGAGAAAAGGCGTCTGCAATGTCCGGTGCCCAGGCAGTCTCAGGGAGACAGAGACCTGGGTTACACACTCCTCGCGCGTCCTACTTTCTATCTCTCAATTCTCAGGTCTAAACACAGAGAAAGCCTCACAGTCAAACAACAGAAGGAAACATAAACTCAGACAAGTTCAAAATCGCATAGAAACTCCTTTCTGAGACCAAGGAGAACTCCAAGAGGCAGCACCTTAACCTGAGTGTCCTGTGATTCCGAAACTGACCTCCAGGGGGCAGCAGCTCCACACATTGGACGAGGCAGCGCACTTGTGGGTTTTGCTCCCTAACTCTAGACCAAGAAGACTCATTTACCTGGGAGCAGATAAAATCCTACCCCAACCATCACTCAAACCTAGAGGGGTTACTGCAGGAAGAAAAAAAAAATAAAACAAAACAAAACAGGATTCCCTTCCTGCCACTATGATGCTCAAATACAAACACCCCAGAACATACATCAGACCAAAAGCCATCAAACGACAACAGCTACAGCGGTTTAGAATCCCCGGGAACTTCACAGATTCCTGGAGAAATTGCTCTGTTAGTGTTTTCAGATCCCCAGAGGAATTAATCTTGCCCTCTTTTGACGACTTACTGAGCTCAGCTCTGTACTGCTCGCTAGGGTTAGCCTATTGAATGGCATCAGTTGTTAGGTGGTTAGAAGCTATCAAAACTTCATTGGAAAAAAAAAAGGAGGTGTTGTGTTCTCTGCATTCATGGAGAAAGTAAGAAAATACCAATCAATAACCGCTTTTGAACATAATGAAGACAAACCACCCTACTCATGATATTGATGAAGCAGAGTTGTTACTTTAGATGGAACCTTCTAGAATATATGTGAGTCAGGGTAAATGGAAACAGGGAGCAGATTGAAAGGAATTGCTGTCCCAAGCCATCTGAGCATCAGTTTGAGTTCAAATCAAAACAAGTTGAGCATCAAAAAGATCATAGTTGCCTCAGGTATCAATCATTGTGGCCTCTCTCTTCTGCTGGTTAAAATACTTGGCCCTAGACAAAAAGCAACTGGATGAGGAAGTTGAAGGGTTAAAACAACCGGTGGGAGGCTGGGGCTTGGCTCCACTGGCAAATACTTCCAACGCAAGCCTGAGACCCAAGTTCAGATCCGTATCACCCACATAAGAAGCCTGGTGTGACGGTGCACACTTCCAATCCTGGTGCTAGAGAGACTGAGACAGGAGGATTCCCTGAAGCTCACTGGCCAGCCATTCTAGCCGAATCAGTGGGAGACCCTGTGAAGGGCAACAGATGAAGATCTCACCATGAACTATGGCGTCCAAATACATGTGTGCACATGTAGGTGTGTACCGCTCATATACATGCATGCACCTTCTAAATGCCCTATAATCTCCCCCTGCCAATTCATGTGGCTGCTGGGACTCCAACCCAGGTCCTCTGCAAGAGTAGTCAGTGCTCTTAACCACGGAGCCATCTCTGCACCCTCGTTTACTACTGTTTGAAGTTGGCCTGCAAACTGATTGGGTCCATTCTGTGTTTATCTACTTTGTTCTAAATTGATTGCCCCCCCACTGCCCTCCCATGTGTCACCTGCCCCTCTAGGTGGCTCCCTTTCTCCCCATAGTGTCCTCTTCTACTTTGCTGTCACGAGCATTTCCACTACCTCTCATTCCCAACCCTTAAGGTGCTTCCCCCCCCCACTCCCATGATTCCCTTTCTAGTTTCATCTCTCTCTCTCTCTCTCTCTCTCTCTCTCTCTCTCTCTCTCACACACACACACACACACACACACACACACTCACACTGGAGCAGGGGCTGGGTTCCTCAAGTGGTGTATATGTGAGCCTGGTTTGTTTCATTTAACATCATAATTTCCAGTACCACCTGCTTTCCTGTTATGATGTTTTATATTTCCTGTGTATGTTATGATTTAACTTTTCTTTATGGTAGAGTAATTCTCATGTAGCTCTGGGTGGCCTTGAATTCACAATGCACCACTATGCCTGGCTATCATTTGATTTCCTGATCATGGCCATTCTAACTAGGGCCAGGTGGACTCTTAAAGCAGGCTTAATTTGCATTTGTCTGATGGAGCCAATGGAAGTCCACTCAGTATGGATATGGATAAAGAAAGTATCACTTAGCTATTCAAAACTCTAACCAAAATACCTGGCATGAACCCTTAAAGGAAGAAAAGTTTAATCTAATTCACAACTTCAGAGGGCTTGGTCCATGGTTTCTTGCCCTAAGTACTTAGGAAGACCCTCATGATATTGGGCGGTGGGGTAGGAAGGCTCTCACCTGTCGGACAGAAAGCAGAGAGGAAGGGGGATACTGGTACATCACTGGATTCTTCTATATTCTTCTCTTATTACAGCTGGGTCTCCAACCCATGGGATGATGCTGCCCACATTCAGGTTAGGTTTTCCTGTTCAATTAACCTCTCTGGAAATGTCCTTGCAGAGACAAGCCTTACAAATGTGCTAGGTGATTTTTAGATCCATTCATGCTGATGAGATTACCCATCTCCTGTAGCCAGCCACGCCCCCATCCCTGCAGCCCATTAAAATCCCTTCCCATCCCAAAGTCTGTAAAGCTCTTCACTCCCTGGAAATCTGGTACCTGATTCTCAGGTAGAGAGGAGAGGCCGGCCACCAGCAGCCAACACAAATTTATGGTCCACACGAAAGAGCAATTTCCCGCTCCCCCTGAGGTTTAAGGTCACTGTTGCCTCTGCTGATTTCTTAACAGCAACCTCATGAAAGGCCACAGCCAGAAACAACCATCCCAATCACACCTCACCCTGAGCCGCAGACAATGGGAACGATGTGAGTGTCTACTTACAGCCCATTTCTTTCAGTCACTAAGGTATGGGTTATAAGACTACAGTAGAGAGGACAGGAAGACAGCTCGGTGGGGAAGGTGCTTGTGGGGCAAGTGAGGTCCCCAGAACACACACAAAAAGCTAGATGTCATGGCATACGCTTCTAAGTCCAGTTCTGGAGAGGCCCTGGGGTACACTGGCCAGCTAAGATAGCCAAATTGATGATCCCCAGAACAGTGAGATACACTGTCTCAAAAAGCAAGGTGGATAGTAATCCTGAGAAATGACACCCGAAGTTGGCCTCTGGCCACAACACACACACACACACACACACACACACACACACACACACATGCACACACACACACACACACATATGATAAAGAAATAAGCTAAATGGTTAATTAAATTCAACAAAACAGCAGTAGATGCTCAATATGCTTGCTGTGCCCCAGGTATCAGAAGCCTCGGCTTGGTAAGGCATCACACAGGTGAAGGCACACCTGGCTATTCACTCCCCTAACTGAGAGGAGTTCGGCAAAGAGGAGCAATCTCTGGCATCTCTGTACAAGATGGAGGTCCACTTCTGTACTCTGTACAGCTGCTCTTGTGAACTTGTCACCATGATCTGCTAGACAAAGAGCAGTATCTTGGGCCACTTGTGCAAACAACACAATAAGATCCTTATTTGATTAACTGAAGTGGAAGCTAACGCTTATCAGAGAAATTATTGAAACCTGTCACAGAGTGCTTAAGGGTACAAGAACTCTGGGCTCCTGAGATGTCAGACAAGGATGAAGAGCAGAGAAGGAAACCTCTCTGAGAAAGGGAGAGAAATCGTAGAGAGCAGCCGAAACCAGAAAAGAGGGGGGATGATTCATGAAACAAAGGTCCGGGGCTGTTGGGGGGACATGATGCCCTGCAAGGGTCTGGCATTCTCTTTCAAAAGTGTGTGTCACAGAGAGTGTGGCAGTGTCTTAAACCTCTGACGGCAGATGGTATGGGTCTGAATCCTAGCCCTTAGCCCAGGGGATGTAGTGATGGCCATCTGTTCTAGATGCTCAATTCACCCTGATTTGTACCAGAGTGATTATCATATGAGATGAAGAACGAGACCAAAGATGAGGAGGCTGTAGCTCTGTCTCTCTGTCTCTCTAGGATGAGAGCATGTGACCACCCATCTCTGCTTTTCAGCTCAGGATGCAAATTCCAGCATCAACTCACCCATCACAGTGCCTGAACCTGCCTGGTATTTTCAGAAACTATTGTCCTGTGATTATCGGCTCCCCAAAGGATCAGGGAGTGCCGACAAAACCATTCACTCCTACTGTATCCTCGATGAAGCAAGACTAATAGAATAACCAGATGAAAGTTTTGATGTTGGCGCGACAATGACTTTCAAGAAAGTACAGGTAGAGCAGACGAAAGATCTTCTAGAACTCAAAACAGTACAGTCAGTTTAAACTCCCAGTGAGTGGAAGGACAAGGGGTGCTAACAATAACCGAAATGGGAGAGAAGGCTCACAATGGTCAATGAAACTGATTTCCACAACTGAAGAGAAGTGTCAATGTTTAGGTGGAAAGGGTTCACCAAATCCCAGGTGTATCGAAGGAAGAAGCACAGATACAACACAAATTCTTTTTTAATAATTTATTTTTATTTTATGTGCATCGGTGTTTTGCCTGCATGCATGTCTGTGTGAGGCTGTCAGATCTTGGAGTTGTAGATAGGTGTGAATTGCCACATGGGTGCTAGGAATTGAACCCCGGTCCTCTGAAAAAGCAGTCAGTACTCTTAACTGCTGAGCCATCTCTTCCTGTTCCTCCTTTTTTAAAGTCTCCATCCAACATGTTACAATCTCAGGATCTTCCACTCATTTAAACTGAAGAAGTAAAAGGTGTGGTTTTAGTCACTTTCCTGTTGTTGTGGTAAGATACCATAACCAAGGCAGTTTATGGAATGAAGGCTTTGTTTGGGGCTTGTGGTTCCGGGGAGTTCGACTCCATCACTAATATGGCAGGGAAGTGGAGCAGCAGGCAAGCATGGTGGCCAGAGCTGGAAGCTGAGAGGTCACACCTTGCTCCAAAACACAGGGCAGAGAGTGAACTGGGAATGGCATTGTGTGCCCCTCCCCAGTGATGCACTTCCTCTAGCAAGACCACACCTCTGAGGCCCACCCAAGCAGCTCCACCAACTAGGGCCAAGTATTCAAACCCCCTAGACTATGTGGAGAAATTGGTCTCCAGTCAACTGTGATGGAAAATGGCATGCGGAGTATAAAAGGCTGACCTCATGGCATGGAGAGTAGGCTAGTCTCCAGAAATTATGAAGAGCAAAGGCAAGAGGGGCTGGAGAAAGACTGGCCACAGGGGATTCAGCTATGGTTACAGGAAGAACACACTCTGGGCTTCTATTGCCCAACACTATGTAAAAATACATTCATTCATGTCGTTAAAATATTCTTTCATGAGGTACCTATATTGACATCTCTATCCCAAGAAAGATAGCAATAGGACAATTTCTGCCCACAAGGAATCTTCAGCTGTCTCCATGCAATGTCACACATGTTGATACACAATGACACGCCCACACATGCAAGGAAGACTTTCTAGTGTGCATGGCCTCTCTGTGTATACGTCCATGATGTTTTTGAACGTCTCTTCCCTTCTCTACCTTCCCTCCAAGTACTTAAAAAACTGTGTTGAGCAGTGAACAACCACTTACGGCTGTTTGCCAAGAACCAATGCTCTTAATACTTCTCTCTGCATCATTCATCACTCACAGCTCACCTTCTGGACTCCACCCCATGGAAGTAAATAAAACCTGAGTCCAGAGCCCCATCACAGAATGTTCTGGACTCTTGGATGTGTCACATCCTTCTCAAATATCATGAAATACTTGCTCCTGACTCTTATGGTATTTTTTATCCTGTTCCAGTTGTTTCCAGGTAAACAGAACCAAGGAAAAGGATGAGAGAGTTAGGCTGGTGGAGTTGCTGGTAGGATATTTGCTTTCCTTCCATCCATTGTGGGCATGGTTCTCTGGTGTGGCTGAAATCTGCTAGACTACGTGAGCTGAGCAGAATGCTTGGGAGTGTGTCTGGCGAGCATCTCTGGAGCTGTGGGATTGGGCAGAGTGTCTTTTAAGAAAACCCTTTCATATCCAGCTCTTTCCCCTACTACTTTGCTTCAATCAGTGCTCCGATGATCCAGCCAGAGGGCTGTCTTACTTCAGCAATTTTCCCAGTCTTCTCTGACGGTGCGCCCTGAAGCCTTCCTTAGATGCTGGGTTCTATAATTACTTCCCATGAAGTCCCCATTCTGTTCTGGGATGAAAGAGTCCACAGAGCGGTCATGTGGAAGAGAATGTAGACCACACTGCATCTTTTCAGCCACAGACGTCTGATGCTTGGTTAATGATTTACAATACAGTTTCATAAGGAAATGGTCATAGTTTTGGAATTACTGTTTGTACAGACTTGGATGGTTTTTAGAAAAGAGATGATACTCTTCTTCTCATATATGAAAGCCCATTCTTGGTGTGCACATAAATCCACATAAATATGTGTGGGAATGGAGTTCCTTTTGGTAAAAATGTAAGTCCATTGCTTTAAAAATATTTACCTTGGCAAACATACTCAACATTGTAGTTGGCACATGCATATCTGCCTTGATGCTTCTAGAAGTCATATGTTATTCCATCATACAGATTATTGAAAGTGTATACATCTATTCCTTATTGGGGATAAAATTAAGTATTTCCAGATCTTTCATAAAGCGAGCAAAAACTAACAATGAGTTTTTGCAAACTTGGGTGAAATTTTCTAAATAATTTCTAGAGGTGAACTTGCTAGGTCAAGAGTAACTTTATGATTTAAGTTTTTATGAGTACTTTTTCAGAGACTCCTTTGAGACCTACATATCTGGAAGAAGTTATTCCCTTCCTAGTGTTTTAGGTGACCTGAGAAGGTGTTCATCATGCATGTACAATTCTGGAAGTCTGTTATGCTTCCATTCAAAGTCAAATTTTGGTTTTTGTTGGCATTCTGGTGATCCAGCCTGCTGCATTCCAAAGTGTAGTAAACTATTATATTTTTAATCAGCTTTCAAAGCTCAATACAAATTTTATTTCTTTTTGCTTTGTTTTGTTTTTTCTCTCCTTTCCTCTCTCCCTCCTTCTCTCCCCCTCCTTCCTTCCTTCCTTCCTTCCTTCCTTCCTTCCTTCCTTCCTTTCTTTCTTTCTTTCTTTCTTTCTTTCTTTCTATTCCTGAGACAGGGTTTCTCTTTGTAACCCAGACTGGCCTCACAGAGGTCCATCTGCCTCTGCCCCCTAAATACTGGGGGAATAAGCACAAGTTCCTGTATCTGCTAGACCTATACTTAACATACTTATATAGATTTTTCTCTAGCTGCCTCCTTTTACCTATTTTCATCCTAACATTTAAATGACATTTTTTAATTAAAATTATATGTATTTCTTCTTAGATTACAAAAGGCAGTAAATTTGGAGGGAGGTAATTTTTTATTAGTTCCTTGAGGATTTTCATGGCCTGTTTTGATCGTATTCATTCCCCTTCCCCTAACTTCCCAGATCCCCTTTCCCTGCCTACCCAGCTCTGTGCCCTCCTTTTAAAAACAGCACATGGATGTAGCCCAGCAGGCTCATCCCAGGGTCTAAATGCCTCTGCTGTGGCCTCCTGAGTCTGGGATTAGAGGTGCTCACCACCATACCTGCTGAGGTAGTCATAGACGCTACTGCTGGTTAAGTACGGCTTTCCAAGAGGTCAGTTTTCTAAACCCTGTATATCCTTAGCCACAGGGAAACAAAACAGTTCAGGATTTCATCTCATCTTAGAACAGGACAACAGATGTCAACCAGTGCCATAGGGATGTGGGGAGGGGACCATCTACACTGTTGGTGGGAAGATGAGTTGGTGCGATGTTGTAGGGATGCGGGCGAGGGGACCCATGTACACTGTTGGAGGGAAGATGAGTTCATGCTGCCAGTATGAAAATCAATAAGAGGAATCCTCAAAACACTAAAACCCGACCTAGCACATGGCCCAGCTGCACCATTTCTGGATACACACCTGCAGGACTCTAAAGCAGCACGCCAGAGATATCCATACTGGGGTGTTTTAATGCAGTCGCTCAGAACAGCCAGGTTGCAGGATCAGCTTGGATCTCTGTCAGAAGGTAAGTAAAGTGTGGCAGATATACACATGGAGTTTAGTCTACAACTATTACAAGGGATCAAATCACATTGTTTTCCAGAAAATGACTGGAATCTTGTGAAGTCATACACAAAATAGAACAATATCACACGTTTTGTCTCGTGTGTGGGTCTTACAACTTTTTATAATTGCATAAACTAACTGTCTCTATCTGTCAGATGCTATGAAAGCTGAGGGAGACCAAGGGAAGGGAGGAGACTCTAGGGAGAGTGAAAGGAGGGAAGGAACTAAGGAGCCGGAATGAGACTGCTAAACTCAGAGTCCATGATCACTGTGAAAGACGTCTCTAGTGTGAAGCCAGCGCTTTGTGTGGGGGACAGACGTCGATAAGAAACCACTGTGACTCTGAGAAAACTTTGTGGCTGAGGATACAACATTCGGGTGCTGCAAATGGACAATGACATTGGATGTGTTTTCCGATTCATTTATTTCATTTTTCTTAATTAAAATGTGTTTCATTAAAAAGTCCATTTAGGTTCACTTAATAATCAACAGCCAGATTTTAGAAAGAAATTTTTGATTTATTTATTTTATTTTATGTAGATGGTTGTTCTGCCTGAGTGTGTGGATGGAAGGCCAGAAGAGGGCACCAGATCCCCGGGAACTAGAGTTATAGTCAATCATGAGTCACCACGTGGGTGCTGGGAACTAGTGCTTTTAACTGCTCAGTCATCTCTCCAGGGCAGCAACAGACAGGTTTTTGACAGATGGGGTGCTGATAACAACTTCCATGAGATCTGGGGGCACTGGAACCACCCAGGTGTTTCCTGTGAGGTTACCAACAAGCCTTTCACAGACCTGTTGTTGTTTCAACCTTGGGCTCTTTGAAAAGGGTGCCGTCAATTAAGTATTTACTGTTGGGAAGATGGTCTTGCACAGATGCTATAGCATCTTTTTCATTTACAGCACACAGATTCTCCCAGCCCCCATCATCTGTGGAATCATCAGAAGGCCTAATTTGCAAGTCCATTTCTGATTGGCTGAATCCAAACCTCTCTAGGGGTGCTCCCAGCAATCTATGATTTAGCAAGCCTTAAAGTGGGGATCATTGCATGTTTTTCTACAGCTGTGTTTCTGGGGTACCCCATGCTGATTTAATTATATTGCCATCTCATATTTGAAGTCACTTTATCAAGCTATGATTGATACAATGGAGCAGTATGTATTAATATGTGCTAGCAGGTGGATTCAAAGGCGAGTGTAAGATTATCATTGCAGTCTATATATGTCTTGATTACTTACCTATTGTTGAGAAGAGATGCCATGACCTAGGTAACTTATAGACAAAGGAGCTTATTGGGGGCTTACAGTTTCAGAGGGTTGGTCCACAACCATCATGGGGAGAGCATGGCACCAGGCAGGCAGGCAGGCATAGGACTGGAGTTAAAGTTGAGAGGTCACTCATGTTGAGAAAACAGCTATGAAGAGAGATGGCTAACTAGGAATGGCGTGGTCTTTTTAAACCCCAGTGTTACACCTCTTCCAACAGGACCACACCTCCTAGTCCTTCCCAGACAGTTCTATCAACTGGGAACCAAGCATCCAAACATACGAGCCTATGGGGACCATTTTTTTTTCAAACCACCACAGCACCATAAACCCACTTGTCACCTCCAAAGCTTCCTTCTTCCTGAAGCAAAGGTTAGTAATATGCTTCTGACAACAACTGTAGAACCTAGTCAGACAGTGGTAGTACAAATCTTTAATCCCAGCACTCAGGAGACAGAGGCCAGGCTGGTCTACAAAGCTAGTTCCAGGACCAAGGCTACACAAAGAAACTCTGTCTTGAATTTAAAAAAAAATCATAGAGCATGTTGAAGTTAGAATTCTGTATCTGTGAAAATAACTCAGCTGGCACAGAGTGACGGTAGTCTATTGTGCACATAATTTACAGGATCCCACAGCTTCTTACCGAGTAACCCCAGTTCCCACTAGCTAGTGAGCTCCTTTGGCATTGGTGGTAAGACCTTGGAGACTATGGCATAACCCAACCTTTCTTTGCGATGCTTGCATGATCTTCTTTAATGAGTCCGGGGCTGTTGTGGCGATAGCTGAGGCAGTGACCCAGTGGATCTTCTGGATGAGCACCCATAGCTTCGGCTAATGGCCTCTCTCTGCTCTTGTCAGTCTGCAGGTGCCGCAAAGCTTGCTGGGTCATCAGAGGACACTGCAGGAAGTATTGCAGATTTGGGGAGCAGGTGAAGAAGCCATGCATCAACGGGGACTACTGCTGCACTTCAAGCAAGGTGGAGTCTTTGCCACAGCCCCCCGCAAAAACGGTTAGGCAGAATTTCAAGGACTATCACAAAACCATGCCGGTCATGGCCTTTATGGACAATGGTGAAATAGGGTTAAGCTGAAAAGAATTTGGTCCTCTGCAGAGCAGGGAATGCCAGCTCAAGTCTCTCCCATGGGCACATTAAATGTGTGACCTCCTCTCTGCTGTCTTTCTTCTCTGCTCTCTCTCGGGGCTGGTGGCAGGCCTTGAGGTGCCAATGCACGTAACAAACCAGTGCTGAACATTCCAAGAGTTAGATAGAAATAGAAAATTTCCGGCACTCTTCCTCAAACATAAATACCAAATTGTTTCACCCAAGACAAGCCATTTCTTCTGGGCCTCCTTGTTTGTACCCCATATCTGTGGCTCCATGTTCCCCATCTGAGTGTCTGCCTTTCAAGGGGTAATGGGGAAGTCACTAAGGACACTCTTGTGTTACCCTTGTTTTCTAGTTTGATGTGAGAAACTCCTAGGTGTTTGGTTGTTGTTACCCACAACTACCAGGACACAAAGAGTTCTTTACATAACATGGAAAATACCTATAATTAGTCCATCCCATGTATCACTAGATTGTCTTTCACCCTAGACTTCTGTCTTACATCCTGCCCAAGTGAGATGGGCCTGGGAAATCCTTCTGCCCACTTGGCTTAAGAAAAATGAGCTGGGAATGTCTCTGTGACAGAACTCTTACCTGGCCTGTGTGAGACTTTCTATTCAGTCGTGTGTGTGTGTGTGTGTGTGTGTGTGAGAGAGAGAGAGAGAGAGAGAGAGAGAGAGACAGACAGACAGACAGACAGACAGACAGACAGACAGACAGAAAACATGCTGGAAGATAATACAAAATGTCCTTCAGTTTCTTTAATAAATGACACAGGAAAACTGGAGATCGATACAATTAAACATAGACATGAGATCCAGATGATATAGACAGATGCCTAAGAATGAAGTCCGACTGCCTCACCATCCCTCCCAAAGACCAACCCCACACAGCTTAAGCATCAACCTGAAATTACAAAATGACTGCAAGAAAGCATGGTAGAAAGAAACACAGCCCCTAGTCTAAGCCATGATGCTTTAAACTTTCCTCAAAATATCAGGAAACAGAAGCAGAAATAGACAGAGGGGATTACATCAAACTGAGTGCCTCTGTACAGTCAAGACAACATCCGGAAGCCTGAGGTGACAAGCTACAGACTGGGAGAAGGTATTTGCATTGATGTACCAGATAAGAAGGGATCGATTCTCAGACTATAAAAGACTGAACTCTGTATAGAAAGGAAACAATGAATGTGGGTTTTAAACTAGAAAGGGGTCTCAACAGACGTTCTTCTAAAGAACACACACTGGCCAACAGGCATACAAAAAAAAAGATGCTCCAAATCAGCAGAGAAATGAGAGTTAAACTACTCTGAGATGTCACTGCACCTGTTGAAATGACTAATGTCAGAAATAAGACAAATATAAACTCAAAAGAAACCGGGGGGGCTGGCAAATCCTTCACATTGCAGCTGGGAGTCTAAATTAGGATGGCCATTACAGAAAACAGCCAGATAGATGTTGGGGGAGGAGCAAAAAGCAAAACTAAGGGTAAAAATCAAATTACAGAGTGATCCAACAGCCCAACTTCTAAGTATTTATCCAGGGATTTAGAGTCTGTGCACTCCGCTAAGAGCCTGGCTTTTAGAAAACCGCTAAAAGCAAACTTGACTTCCCCTCCCAAACTGGACCAGCAATAACACAAGGTGGGCACTTAGGGTGGGAAAAGAGGAAGTAGCTGGATATCAAGGACATCTCCCCAGAAGATGCCTGAAAAGGAACATCCCAAAGCTAGCAAAAAGTTAGGAGAGAGCAGCTATAGACTTGAGGGAGACAGGCAGGGCTTGAGGAGGGAGTAAACGGTGCTGTGAAATCAGTCACCACACCACCCTCAAATTGCAGAAGAGGATGCTGGAAAGACACAACCATGAAGGATTTAGAAGTGACCGCAGTCATATAGTGACAGGCTGATCATTCAGGCCACATTTTACTAAGATGAGCAGAAGAGGAATGGAGAGGGCTGGAGCTACCCTTTCAAAATCTGTGTACATAAAAAGAGGTGTGGGAGGATGGTGTGTGGGCCAGCATGTAGTCCTTGCCATAGCTGTGTAGTGGCTGGGGGACTTACAGGGATGAAACGACTCAACAATTGCCAAGTTCGATCCCATCCGGTGCTAAAACTGTCTCTGTGGAAACACCATCGCCCCTGCTGATGAATTCTCTAAGCAGCTACTGAGGTGTGGCAGAACAGAAGCCAGTGACTTCAGGAGGGACGTGTCTACCCAAACACCACGCCAGGTGCCTGAATAGATCCAGTGAAACATGAACCAGAACGAAGAACAAAGCCTCAATTTATTCCAGGCTTCACTCTTGTGGGTCTTGATTCCAAAACCCATATGGTGGTTATTGTTTAATTGGGGGCAGGGTGGTAACCAGTAGACTCATACTGGTGGGATGGCTCAGTGGGTAAAGGTGCTTGCTGGCCAGGCTAAGAATCTGAGTTTGATCCCTGGATTCCAAATAAAGATGGAAAGAGAGAATTGACTCCACAAAGTGGACTCGAACCGTCACACGTGCACCAAGACACATGTGCCCACACACCCACCTCTCTCTCCGTCTCTGTCTCTGCTTCATACATACACATGCATACACACAATAATAATAATAATAATAAAGTAAATTAATAAATATTTTAAACTATACAAAAAAGAAAAAAAACAGCAAACTGTAGAATCTGGCCCCACACATATTTTGCAAGGTATACTTAAAGAAATTAGCAGTCTCAGCTCTTCTCACACAGAAGTTGATAGACTTTGTAACCCAGATGGGTAAGCATGCTGAGTTCTGACCCCAGCGTGGTTGGAATGGGTCTAAGAGAATAACCATTAAATTTACATGGCTGACTTTAGGTCCGGAAGTCATGAGGAAAGCTCCCAGGCAAACTGACTGGTTTCTAGACCGCAAAGATTCCAAATTCTCCATTTCATGTGATTCAGCCCACCCGTTGTGTGCCAGGGCCTCGTCTTTCATTAAAGCTTTGGTTTTCCCATGATAAAACTGAGTTGGGGTATTACGCTTACACTAAAGTTCTACAAACCATGGAATTAGGAGTCTCACACTTTGTAGAATGAGCTAGCCCCAAAGTCCCACCAAGCTGCACAATTAAATCTGAAGTCTGGGGGCTGGAGCGGCGGCTCAGCGGTTAGCACTTACAGCTCTTCAAAGAGACCGCAATTCTCAGAACCTGTGTCAGGTGGTCACCCTGCCTGTAATTCCAGCTCCAGACCTGATGCCCTCTTCTGAATTCCTCAGGCACTGCACCCTGTGTACAAACCCAAGCACCCACAAATACAGGTAGTAAATAAAAATTAAAACAAAAATCTTTTTTATTAAATCTGAGTCTGAGTTTTTACAAGGGTGGTCTTCATGATTCTCTGACTACTCTTTCTGGAAGATCTAAGGCCTGAGTGTGCCAGGGTTTTCTGGGGGCTACACTGAATTCAAAACCCTTCTTACTCCATAATCTCTGTGGTCATTTTTTTCTACCACCACCATTGAGGTGGCCAGATTCGGTTTGTACTTGAGGCGTTTTGCTTCTGTAATTCAATCTCGAGCCACCAAGGTCACAGTTGAATTAATTATAATGTCAATGAACTACCCACCTACCACTCTTCCATTGGCAGGAAGTTCAACACCATCTTCAAAACCAAGAGCAACACGAGCCCCGCCTCCACCTCCATAGCCCTGTGGTAAACACAGTGCCACGGTAGAAGTGGCTGTAGGGCTATGGGTCTAGGCTATCTTGAAGGCTAGACCAGTCTTCTGTATCCCAAAGTCATATCTAGATGTCGGGTGCCCCGCGCTCGGCCTCGCCTGCAAGAACCACGCGGGACACAGGATCCTTCTGCAGAAATGGCTTTAATCCTCTTGGGAGCTAGAGCATAAGCCATATGGCGGAGACCCAGATATGATGGAACCCATCCCTTATATAGGAAACAGACCCTGCTTCGGACGTGTCACTCTTGGATTGGTCAATTGTCCATAATCCCAGGTAAATGCCTCGGGAATAGGCGGGGACAGTAATGGAAAAATACCAACACGTGTGCGTTCACCTGGCGGTGAAGCCGGATGTCAGCGCCATCTTGATGATGGAGAATGTGGCTGCGGCCTTCTACAGTCGGGGCCTTTGCAAACAATGCCCAGACCTCCAGTGCCCCCAGGGTGCCCGTGTCAGCAATAACACCCAAAGTTACCATGAGTGCCTTCGACAGGGAGTGTTCTTGGCAACAGCGGGTAACTTTGTATGGCCACCTGTTGGAGTCACACTATACATTGAATTCCTCACCCGTTATTGTAAGCCAACTCTACTATCAAGTGTCTTTCCCCGACGGAGTGTAGGCAAGGTGAGCTCTTCAGTTTCTATATGAACATATGTCTGTTATCTCTGGTTTCCATGAACCTCCGCTGACCATGTGCTTTGTGTATCAGGGGCTTTGTCCAGACACTGAGAAGGAGAGGTCTTTTGGGATGGGGGAGGCATGAAGAAGGGTTTGAGACAGGTTTCTCTGTGTAGCTTTGGCTGTCCTAGGACTTTCTCTGTAGACTGGGCTGGCCCCTAACTCAGAGATCTGCCTACCTCTGCCTCTTAAGCGCTAGAACAAAAGATGTGTGCCACCCACCTGGCTGGAGGAGAGCGCTCTTGAGAGCAGACTTAGACTAGAGTGAGGGCGACGATGGGTAAGGGGCGGGCCACCAAGAGGGCTGGAGATGCTGAGGATAGAGTCCCAGTGTGAGTTCTCCCTCTCCGGACTACTGAACAGCTCAAGGCCTGTGACTTACAGGTTTGGCACATGCTCTCAGGGCCTGTTTCAGATGCTCAGTCCACATAGCAGCCAAGGGGCTGATGTTTTGCTTGGATACGCTTTTACATCTCTCTCTGGCTCAGTGCTCACCCCTCTGCCCCCACTCCAGAAAAACCCAATAAAAATCTTGATCGGATTCACACTGTGCCCAGCGTTCTGGATGCCTGGATCTCCCACCTACTGCTTCCCGAGAACCATGAGGCTTCTGCTGTTGGCTCTTCCTGTCCTTGCTCTTCTACCCCAAGTGATCCCAGGTAACAGAAGCCAGGGAAGTGACCACAGTGAAGGTCTAATGGGCCCTGGCCTCTGGGGGACAGTGGGTGGCGGACAGTGGGCGGCTGCTCTCCTAACACAGCCAGCACCACATTCCTCGCTGAAACAGTGTCTGCAAGGGTGGGATGGAGGTCAGTCAGGCAATCCTCAGGGAAGCCTCCACAGCCAGAGTTCCTCCACGCGCCACGTGTCCACCTAAAGAACAAGGTTAGACTTTCATCCTCCTCCGTTCTCTTCCTGGCCTGTGGAACTCTAGGAAACACCTCCCAAACCCACAGCCTTATGGCATCTTGGTCTTCTCAATGTCTTTCTATTGCTTTCCCAGGAGACCCTTTGTCTTCTCTTGTTCTTCAAAACGTCTGCAGAGCTGTTACGTGGATGGCAGAGCTGGCTTTCTTCTCCCTTGTACCCTGAAAGTCTAGAGCGTGATAACCACTGTTTTTTAAAAGGTTACCCAAAGACACAGCTGGAACCCTGACTCTATCACTCTGGAAAGCTCCTGCACAAATCTCCCAAGGCAGATCTCAGAACTTGGTAAACTCGTTAAAGTGACCTGCAAGTTTGTTTCAAAAAACTAAATATACCATCCCCATGATTATACAACGTTCTTGTTTCATTTCATATTTTGTGACTACCTAGAGTTCTGCCTCATTCCTTACAAATTCAAAAAATTCTATTGTAATAAAAACCATGGCTGGGCATAGTAGTGCTCGCCTTGACTCCCAGCATTAGGGAGGCAGAGTCAGAGGCAGGTGGATCTCTGTGAGTTCCAGACCAGCCTGGTCTACATCACAGTAAGTTCCAGGACAGCCAAAGCTACAGAGTGAGACCTATATCTAAAAACCAACCAACCAAACAAACAAACAAAGAAACAAAACAACAAATAAACAAAACCTAAAATCAAAAAACCATAAATTTATATGAAATCATTTAGAACCTCTTTAGCCACCCATGAGAAGGAGTGTATGATATACTTCCCCGTGTGGGTATATATAAGGGTTTACCTAGGATAGGTTCCTAAAAGAGAAACGGTCATGCTAAAGGTCAGTTGACTTTTTCTTTCACTTCACGAATTCCTCCCTTATAGACCCGTCAGGACCCCACCAGTAGGAGTCGCTGGCTTTCGGAGCCTTGAGTGACTTTCAGCTGCGGCAGAGGACAGAATCAGGGAGAATTCTTTGGGATCTTTAGGAGACCCAGCTGTGTCTGCCCTGCATTCTGATGGGGATGGAAAAGCAGTCCATGGCCCCAGAAACTCGGGCACGCAGTGAGAGAAGGAACTTTGTATGACACACTTTGGGGTGTCTCTAGCCAGACCCTTGAAGGCAAGAGTTGGGACAAGGAAGGAGTATAAAGTCTTCTTTGTCCTGGACACCCCCCTACTTCAGAAATGACAAAAATCAGTCACTGGTGACAGGAGGACCTCCTGAGCCTCTCAAGTACAGGGCGTGAGGCCCATCTTCAGGACCCTTCATCATGATCGCCACCGCACTTGGTGTTATTTCTACAGGTCTGACGGATAAAAGTGTCTCACCCTGTTGTTTCAACCTGTGTGTATTCCCCAGGGGTCAACCCCTGCAAACGGCTTCCTCTCAAGACCTTCAGTCCCCTTGTGAGTTCAGCCTTATTACTTCCCCATCTAACTGACTTCGCAATCACCACAGCTTCCTTGCTGATCTTTGGAAAACTTCAAGGTCAGCCTGCCTCTGGGTCTTTGTATTTGCTGTTCCCCTGCCTGACATGCTCTTCCCCTAATTACACTCCCTCTCTCACATCCTCTCAAGAGAAGTCTCCCCTCTTCCTTGCTAACCACTTATAGCCTACCCCCACCATCTGCTCGTCTTCCTTCCACAATGCATATCTACAGCTAACTGTTAAACATGCTTCTCCTATCATCATATAAAATCTGAACTACCCACGAGAAGGGCATGTCTGATCTGTTTTGTCTTTAGCAGTTGCCAGCTCTTGCATCTTGAGCGGTGTGCCTGGCACACTGTAGGCACTCAGCAAACAACGGTTCAGTGTTTCAGTAGATGCGCAAAGTCAACAGAAGCAGCTTCTCCTCCCTCCAGTAGCCGGCTGCTTAACATGCGTGCCTGATGCAGCATGCAGGCAGGCGTTCTTTACGTATTTGTGATTAAATGCCCTGGTCGGCCCTAGCCACTGGACGTATCGTCTGCAATCTGTCGCCTCTCAGGACATGGACTTTGCCCAAAGTTCAACCACACAGTGTCTCATACGCAGTGTCTGGGATTTTGTAAAAGGCGCCTCCTGATCCTCACACCCAAAAGGATCCTCTGTCATTATTCTCTAACATTTTAACTCTTTTTCCACACTTTGACCTTTAGCTGCCAGATGTGGTAAATAATCCATTTTATTTTCCCCGAAGACTGGGTTAGCTCTCCCGGCTCTCCACAGTATGTGGAATAGTTTACACTGTCTCCCTCCCTTCCGGGGACTCCTTACTGCAGGCATCCGAGTGTGCTATCCTGTCTGCTTGGGCTATTTACTCTTTTGGCAATGGTGTGTGTGTCAAATACCATACCTTTATAGTGAGTCAGGGTCAAGAGGGGCAAATTTCTGTTTCACTTTAAAGAAAAATATAACCTTGGCTGCCAGTGATCATTATTTTTAATTATGAATTTGAGGTGAAATACTTGAGCCTCCCGAAACTCCCACTAGAATTTGAAGGGAATTACACTAAATGTGTGGATTACATTGGGAAATAATGAGTCCTTATAACAATCATGTCATTCCATGGGAGAGAGAGAACATGTCTTCATGGTTAGAGTCTTAACAGAAACCCCAGAGAAGTCGTGTGCAATCTTAATTTAAAAGAAAATGCCTCAGAGCCAGGGCTTGGTGTGTACACTTTTAATCCCAGAACTCAGGAGACAGAGGCGTGGGGGGGGGGGGTCCTCTGTGAATTCGAGGCCAGTCTGGTCTACATAGTGAGTTCCAAGCCAGCCAAGGCTACATATTGAAATTGTGTCCACCACTATCACCAAAATAAATAAATAAATGATAAAAGATAAAGTTATGAAGAGCACCTGCTTCTGTTCGTGCACAGAAACACTGTTAATTCTTGCAAATTCCTACAAATCAAATTAATTACAATTGTTTATTTGTTTTTAAGATATTAGAGCCATGGCTGCTCTACTGTGTAATAATTTTATCTCTATTTCTAATTCTTATGCACTTTTTTCCTCTCCTCTAAATAGTGATGCAGTCCACTGCTATTATTTGGACAGTAGTGATAACAGAGCTTGTTTCGTTTTCCACTTCTCAATAGAAATGGAAGTTTCTCCATCAGATAATACTAGCTCTGGGATTTGATGTACAAACATCACCAAACTGAGGAAAATCCAGCTGGTTGTGATTCACGCTTTAATCCCAGCATTTGGGAAGCAGAGGCAAATGGGAGCTCTGTGAGTTTGAGGCCAGTCTGGTCTACTTAGCAAGTTCTAGGCCAGTCAGAACTGCATAATGAGGCCCTGTCTCAAAAAGAATTAAGAAAAATTTACCTTGTTTTTCTGCATCTAGATAATTAAATGACTACCTCCTTCATTCTACAAAAGTTGTTTCTTTAGTAGATTTCCTAACATTAACATTATTGGCATCTGGGGTTGAATCCTACTTGATGGTGCTATATTAATTTATTTTCAATGAACATTGGTTCATATTTCATTTTAAAAATTTTAAATCTGTATTAAGAAACTAGATTTACACCTTTCTCATTTTAGAACAAAGACGACGCAAGTCTCATAAAATAAGCCACTTAGCTATTCGAGTGCATCTCGCATCTCAGAGTTCTAGAGCCCCAGCCTGAGGATCCCAGGGGAAAGCCTCCTGACTAGTCTAATTCTCGCTAGTCAAATCCTTGCGCCAGTCCACGCTTCCAGCGAATGCTCCTGGTGTAGCTGTGCAGGAATGCATTGCATTATCCCTAAAACCGCAAATATTTGCTATGTGCACGTGAGCGTGGTTTTACAGTGTCTTAATGTGTTTGGAGAAATTAGCCAGCCTAGTGCAAATAACTAAGCCGCCGTCATGAGGTGAAATTTTTAATATAATTGTTCGTGTGTATTTATTTACTTAGTTTTACTGGGGGGAGGAGAAGAGCACATGTGTGTGCGCGCCACGGTGTATTCATGGAGGTCAGAGGAAAAAAAACAAAAAAACGTGGGAACCAGTCAGTCCTCTTCCTCCATGGATGGGGTCTGAGGGCCAAACTCAGGGCCACCAGGCTTAGCAGCAAGGGCTGTGACGTCATCTCAGCAACCCCAGGTGAGTTTCTTGATGTGGGTAGCTTGACACAGGTCTGGGGAGTTTTGTAATGGCTGTCCCCATTGCCTTGTAATCAGCAAGTTTCCTTTCATTGTTGAGTGATAATCGCACTCTGGGGAAAGTGAAACGTGGGCAGAAAACACAGACTACCGAGCTGCGGGGAGGAGCCTAGGGATGCAGTTCTGCCACCGCCCAAAGTAATTTGTGGAATGCCGGATCTACAGTCACGAAGCAACAATAACTTCAAATGACCCGTCTCTCCTTTGATTATTTAGCCTATGGTGGTGAGAAAAAATGCTTGAACGGATTGGGGAGCTGCAGGAAAAACTGCAAAGATGGAGAAATGTTTTGGGACACGTGTAAATATCGCAGAGTCTGCTGCATTCCAGACACTAGGGAGCGCAAGCGAAAGGTCTCCGTCGCTGTCGGTTGGACCACCGGGACCACTGAGGCAACCCCTGAAGACTCTACAGCCTCTGCAGCCTTTACAATGGACTTCGATTTTTAACTCGGAATTTATAAATATACAGGGAAATATTAAAAATACTTAGATGTGAGAGACTGGAGTGGAGACAAAGAACAAACAAGCAAACAAAACAAAAAAACCAGAGAGGTGGCTGGAGAGCTCTATCTCTGGAGTCTATGATAGTTCTTGACGTCTCAGAGGTCACTCGTTTGTGTCCCAAGAGTGACGGACTATGTTGTATATATAAGACATTGAAACACCCATGAGCTACCACCCCCTCCTGATTGTGTAATTCTAAAAAAGAAAAAAACAAAAAACAAAAAACCACTGTGTAAAGCATTCAAATGTTTCCACCAATAAACTCAGAGCCTACTGGGATGGCACTACAAAGCACAATGCCAGCAGGGACTATCTGCTTTCAGAGGTGAGGTCACTCAAGAAACTTCCCATGGAGCAATAAAGAAACTTGAGAACGTTCCAGAGTATTCGCAAGCCATCATGGCTGTAGAAGTACCAACCTTTTCTTAGGAAAGGAGAGAGAGTTTAACTCTTTGAAAAGAGAAGTAACCCCAGAGGACTGCAAGGACCAGCTAAGAGAAAATGAAGCTCCCTAGATAACAGGGGTGGAGTAGGGGAGGCTCTAAACTCAGGAGGAAACAAAGGTAAAAGGGGCATCACAAAGAGCAAGCAACCTTAGCCTTCCTAAGAAGGCAGCAATGGCGGAAGTGCTACCTAGAGGCACACTTCTGGAACTTCCAAACAGGCAATCTAATAGAGGTTGGATCATAGCCAGCTCCCGAAAAGAAGCTATACCAAAGCCAGCTGCATATTGGTGTAGGCCACAGTCAGAGAAGTAGAGAAAGATGTGGCCTTGGGGAGCAACTCTCCTATTGACATTAATTAGAATTAAAGAAAGAGCAACAAGATATCAGTGGAAAGTGAGACATAAAAAGTAAGCATTATGGCCAGCATGGTGGCTCAATGGGTAAAGGGACTTTCACTGCAAGCCTGATGACCCGAGTTCAATCCCTGGGACCCACATGAAGGTGGAAGGAAAGAACCAATTATGCAGAGTTGTCGTCCACTCACTACATGAACATGACAGGACACTCTTACACGGACACACATCATGTTCACACACAATAAGAATGAGTTGTTTAGAAATATAGTTTTTTAAAGCCCTCTAGAATTTTAGGAATTAAAAGGTCTTAACAATCATGGAGAAGGGCACGTATTGTTCAAATTCCTTCTGTAGTAACCACCAAACCCATCCCAGCCTCACAACCTGAGGTCATGACCAGACAGCTTACTCCAAATCCAACAGCTCTGCTTAGAAGTTCGTCCAGGCTTAACTGACTGCGTCCGCAAGACTACACACCTAGCCCATCCCGCCTGTGAGTCCTACATGGCATAGATTGCCATGGCTCATCCCAAATCCTTCCCCCCCTGGTCTCCAAGGCACTCTCCCACCTCCGGTGGCTGCTCAGGCTCCTCTCTGAAAGTCCTTCAGGAACCCGGACCCCTCTCCCACAAGGTTGCTTCCAGGACAGGACAGACATCTCCCCCTGCAAAACCCAATCTCTCTCCAGTGGAGGAAAGACAGGCAAGCAACGGCAAGTGCATGAACTTTAATAAGGAGGTGGAGAGCAGAGAGGGCGTCTCTGGAAGCTTGTGCGTGGTGTTTGCCAGCATTCATGGTATTTTTGGCCAGTGTTTCTCATAAGACCAGTTGGTGTTGTCGTCTACGCCGGCAAGGTTGATCCGCACGTAGGGCTGGAGGCAGCATGTCTGATAAGTTCGGCAGTAGAAGTAGGGCTGCTCATCCTTCTTGCAGAAGGACCTACAGAAGCCTCTGTTACCCATGCATTGGAGGACAGTATTTTTGCCTGGCCGATAAACAAAACAAAAAATAATGATGATAATTAATTTCTGCTCACCTGTGACAAAGGGGAAGTCAGGAGCACAGGAAAGACCTAAAAGGTGACAGCGAGCATCACAGCCAAGAGAGGCAGCATCAGCATCCTTTCTTCCACTTCTCCTGCTACACTCAGCTCAAGGCTCTGGATGTCAGAGTGAGGAAGACAGTACGGAAACAGATGGGGGCGGGGGGACGGAACAGAACAGAGGACCTAGAAGCAAACCTGCACAGCTAGACACACCCAGCTTTGGCAAAGGGGTCCCGAATGTTCGCTGGGAGGAGGAGGCATGTTCAGTAACTGGTGCTGGTGGCCCTGAGTTTGGAGCTGCACAGATGAAGACTACATCTGAATCCCTCAGTCTGCACACAAGTCCTTTCTAAGCAGAACAGGGACCTCGATGTAAAGCTAGAGACCCTAGAAGTGTTAGGAGAAAACACTTGAGGATACAGACCCAGGATTTTCCTCAGTAGGACCCGAACAGCTCAGGAAATAACCCCAAGAACTGACAAATGGGGTTAAATTAAAAATCTCCTGCACAACGAAATAAACTGTCAGCAGAGCGGAGGACCATCTGCATCAGCTCAACCGTGGATGGAGGGCTACGATCTAGAATATATAGAGTGGGGAAAACCAGCTTCTTGGGAGATGGCTCAGTGGTCAAGGGCACTGGCTACTCTTCTAGGGGACCCAGGCTTGATTTCCAGCACCCATATGATGGTTCACAACTATCTGTAACTCCAGTTCCAGGGGGTCCAACACCCTCTTCTGGCCTCCATGGGCACTGGGCATGCATGTGGGCAAAGCACCCCCAAACATAAAATAAAATAAATAAATCTTAAAAAAAAAAAATTTTAAGCACCAAATTTTCAAAGCACCCTCAAGCCCCAAAAAGCAAAACTGTCACTCAATAAATAGGCCAATGAACTTCTGCAGACTGACAGTTATCAAAAGAAGAAACATAAATGACTGAGTCTTTTTGAAAGCATTTAATATCCATAGCTAGCCATCAAGAAAATGTGAGAAAGGGGACCCTCGCCCACTGCTGGTAAGAATGAAACTGGTGCAGCCACTGTGGAAACCAGCTGGAGGTTTCCTGAACAGCGGAAACTAGAGCGATCACGTGACCCAGATATACACCTGGTGTAGACCCAAAGGGTCATGCAGCACCTTCCAGGGCCACCAGACCACTCAGTGCCCCTGAAGGACACAGAGAAGAGTGAATGCCCCTCCTGGCTAGGGTGGCACCAAAGGACACAGACTTTAGAGCTGAAACCTCCAAGCCTGCTATGGCAGTGAGAAGCCACTCCCCGCTCCTGCCTCCATGTCAGAACATAGGCCAGAACCTTATACTACATAAAACGCCCAGGTCTCGATTAAAATCACTCATCAGAATCAGGATAATCATATGCCAAATTAAAAAAAAAAAAGCCAAACCCGTGATCCCTCCGTGTTCAGAGCACTGATGGCTCGTTCCTGCTCATCCTAAACTGCACCCCGCAGAAGCACGTAGCACAGTCTCTCTAGTGTGTACATACGGAAGTCAGATGTCCACCTCGGGTGTTGTCTTCAGACGCTGTCTACCTTGTGTTTTGGGACAGGGTCTCTCAGTGGAACCTGACCTGGGTGGTTTTGGCTGGAATCCTCCTGTCTCTGGCCTCCTGACACTGAGACGACAGACTCAGCCCAGCGTGTTCAGCCTTGTGCGGTCCCGGGGATCCAGACGTGAGCTTGCACAGCAAGCCCTTTGTCCACCGAACCACTTCTCTAACCCACAAACTGGGGTTATTACAGCGCTCTGGTTAAATATGAGCTCAAAGACTGGAGAGATGGCTCAGTGGTTAGATCACTTGCTGCTCCTGCAGAGGACCCAGGTTCAAACCCACAATGCTGCCTTACAATCATCTGTTACTTCCAGGGGATCCAATGCCCTCTTCTGACTTCTGAGGATACTTGCCATGTTTGTGGTGCACAGACACACAAAATAAAATTGAAAAACCTAAAAATAATTTAGCAAAAAAAATGTGGACACTGATAAAGGAAGACACCTGACATGTCAACCTGTGGGTGAGTTCATACACATGCACCATGTTCACACACACACACAAATGCATAGTTACACACAGGCACACATCTTCATTTACCAGGTACACACACACACATACACAAATGCACACTCACACACATACACACATTTGCATTCACCATGTGCACACACAAATGCACACTCATGCAATGCACATATGTGCACTCACCATGTGTACACACACAAATGTGCACTTACACAATGCACACATCTGAATTTGCCATGTGCACCATACAGAAACACACACATATATACATGTGCATTCATCATGTGCACACACACACACACAAATTTGCTTTCACATAAATGCACACTCACACAAATGCACACTCACACACATGCATACATGTGCATTCACCACATGTACACACACAAATGTGCACTCACATACATGTACACATCTGCATTCACCCATGTGCACCACACAGAAACACACACACACGTACATTCACCACGTGCACACACACAAATGCACACTCACACAGGCGCACTTGTGCATTCACCATGTGCACACACAGAAACACATACATCACACATATGCATTCACTATGTGCATGCACACACAAATGTGCACCCACGCATATGCACAACACACATGCATTCACCATGTGCACACAAACACACGCAAACACAAATTCACACATATGCACTCACCATACACACACACACAAATGGACACTCACACACCTGCACATATACGCATTCGCCATATGCATATACACACACACACACAAAGATCAGATCAAAATCTTGGAAAAGAATACAAATAAAAGCCCTTACACCATATGTCTGGATACTTAAAAGTGATGAATCAAGTCAGCAAGAGAAATATGTAAGTAAAATCTATTCTATGTTCTTTAGTAAAGCAACCATCAGGGATGACCCCATTGAGATTCATAATTCTTGGACTCCTCAGAGTTCCTGTAGAAACATGGCAGCCTTAGGGAAGATGCCCACCCTCAACCCAGCGTTCCTCCCCCACATCCTCGGATCTGCATCCACCAAGAAATAGCTCATGAGAACTTGTGGCCGAAGCTTGGCCATGGCCCCTGAAACAGTACGTAGCTGACATTTCTCCCCGTGTCTAGTGGCACATCCCAGAAGGTCCTGTGGCTGAACCTAGGGAACAGACCTCATAGCTTTAGGAAGTAGCCTCAAAGAGTCTTTGGACAGACTGCACCAGGCCCCACTGAGCAAAGTGCAAGCCTGAAGGTAGGGTGGGCATCACTGGCCCCATATTTCATCCCCCAGTGGGGAGGAGCTTAGAGGAAGCCTAAAGGAAAGGCAGGATGGGGGAGGGGGCTGTGTTCCTAGAACATTCTCTTTCTGTATCATAGAACTCCTATCTATCTTGATGGCATGTGTCATGCTTCAAACCCGCCCCCTGTCCTTGGCCTCATCTACAACATAGCTCAGGGGTGAACAACTGTGCTGTGTAAATGAGGCCCCAAGACCAGGATGTGAAGACATCCAGTCCCACAGATTTCCAACAGGATCTTTAAATTCCCCATTTCTAGTCTCACCCATGCTAATCCATCCAAATGGTGTGGACTTCTGTCCCTTGCCATCCCGTGCCAGAGCCAAGGAAGACCAACGGTGCCTACTCTGTAAAGGCCTGCAGAAACTGACAAGATGGCCACAGATGGTGTTTACCAAGCCCTTGGACCCTGCCTATTTAATTCTATTTTTCCTTTTCTTTTTGTTTTGTTTTGAGACAGGGTTTCTCTGTAGAGTTGGTTCCTGCCCTGGAACTCTCTCTGTAGACCAGGCTGGCCTCGAACTCACAGAGATCCCCCTGCCTCTGCCTCCTGAGTGCTGGGATTAAAGGCTTATGCCACCGCCGCCCTGCTCATTGTAACCCTAAGCTAAACGATGTTGTTGTTCAACTTTTCCAAAAGCAAGATGCTGGAGCTCTGGCAGGGTTGTAAACAGGATGCATTAGTGGTAAGAGACAGAGCCGAGATGAATGAGTGAGAGCAAGCTAAAAATGGACAAGCTCACCCTGAGTGGACAAGCTGCAGGTGCTCTCCGTATCTGGAAACTTTCTGATCCCTGGGCTACGAGTCCTTGAGCATTACAAGGTCTTTCCGGGGAAATCCAAAGATTTAGGTTCCACTCAGCCACCTTTGACCTATTCCCTCCCAAGATGAACCAATACTCTAGGCATCTAAGGTCCCTTTAAGGTTGTGATTCCGTCCACCCTGTGCTCCCTCAGTTTATGTCTCCATAGCCACTCCTGGGGCTGGCAGGTGACACCATCTTCAACACTGTGCTTCTCACCCCATTGCCAAGGTCCAGTCCTGATGGCTTCTCTCCACTGCCTCTGAACTCTGTCCTTCCATCTCCCCACCCCAATCCATTATGACTGACAGACACAAAAGTCAGTTCTGTGAGTTTTAATGTGGTGAGTTTTAAAGGATGAGAAGCAACATCCTTTCTACCAATTGTAGGGACGTCTCTTCTTTCTATGGAGTTTTGAGGATGTCGTAGGAGTGGTCCAGCCAAGGACTCCATCAACGGTCATGGTAGGGAGTGTTAGGTAACGCAAAGGGACGCAGCAGCGTTTGCGATTTTGGCAGCGTATGACACTGTCTTCCCCGTCCTTGCACATCACCCGGCAGTGTCCGTCCTTCCAGCACGCATCTTTGGGGCACAGGAACAATTGTTAGGCGTGTGTTAGTATTGCCCAAATGACAGACAAGAAGCAGCAGATGACAGGGGAACAGGGGGGAAAAAGAGACACACAGTTGAGTGAGCAGTGCTGACCCGGGTCCCAGGAAAGGCGAGCAGGCCATGAGAGGGAGAGAAAGCTTTCGGGAAAATTCTTTTTTATTTTTGAGACAGGGTCTCAGCTCCTAGCTGGTCTCAAACACAGAGATTCACCTGCCTCTGCCTCTCATGCTGGGATTAAAGGCATGCACCACCCATCCAGCCAAGGGAAAGCTTTTTTCAAAGTTTCTCCCCATCGATCATCCTGCCCTGCCCCCTCCCCAACTTCCTAGTCCTTTCTCCAGAATTAGTGTGTGTGAATGAGGGTTCCACCTGGAACCTGGGAATGATGGGAAAGGGACAATGTCCATCTAGGCGCTAGTGGACAGAGGAGACTCAATTACATCATAACAGAGCCAGCTCCTCAACAGCGGGTGACAGAAGTCAGCAAACCTCAGCTCTGACCTCAGCCCAGCGTCCAGTCCCCTTGATTCATTCTCATCTACTTAAAACTCAAGTCCCAGTCAGCTTCCTACCTTGCTCAGCTCAATGCTCCCTGAGGCCTCACTCCAGCCCAAACCCAATTCTCATCAAGTCACCAGTCAGCTCCCTGCCACCAAGCTGCACCCGAGCACCCAGCACACCAGATGCCTACCCCACCCTCAGCCCAAGTCCAGTCCAAGGCCAGCAGCAGCTCTACTGAAGCCAAATCTCCCCTCTCCATCTTATTCCAGGCCACCTGGAAATCCAGATCCTCGCCTCCAGCTCATGCTGACTCTCTGTCACCCTAGCCCGAGTGTTCCCACAGCAGGAATTACCCCTAACCAAGTCCCCAACCCGAACCCAATCCTTCACTCCTCATCCATCTCCTAAGTACTCACCAGAATTCTACTCTTGCCCGCAAGGTACCAGACCCTGGCAGCTACTTAGTAAAACAGATTTTGAGAGAGAGAGAGAGAGAGAGAGAGAGAGAGAGAGAGAGAGAGAGAGAGAGAACGCAAAATGCACGACAAGAACTTGGGTTACCCTTTGAAGCTGTGTGAAATGGGAAAAGACTTAAGCGTTGACCCTGTGAGAGTGAAGGAAAGAGAGAAACCCAGAGACAGGACCCCAGACCCTAAAAGAACCCACGTTACCTGACATCACCAGCTCTGTTGCCACAAATATGGCAAGAAGCAGGAGCAACAGCTTCATGGTGGCAGTACCCGGGTGAAGAAGGCAGCTGGACTGCAGGACAGGAGCAGCGTTCCCCGAGGCAAGGAAGAACCTCCTTTTATCAAGGGCCGTGGGCAGTGATGAAAACAGGAGGGGTTTGTCCAAGGTCAGCCAGACCAAAGCACAGTGTGCAGCCAATGTCTCAGCATGGCAAGAGAGTGTGGGAAAGCGACTGGCACCTGTGCCAGACATGACTTTTCTTCAAGGAAGGACGAGAGTGAAGTAAGATGTTTGGACTTTTGAGACCCACAATTAGTTCATTAATTAACAGATGAACATGTGTCAAGAAACATTTAAGTTTTAAGAGTTCTTCAGTAGCTGGCCGGTGGTGGCGCATGCCTTTAATCCTAGCACTCAGGAGGCAGAGTCAGGCGGAGCTCCATAAATTTGAGACCAATCTGGTCAACAAAGTTAGTTCCAGGACAGCCAGAGCTACACAAAGAAACCCTGTCTCAAAATACAAAAAAAAAAAAAAAAAGAAAAAAGAAAAAAAAAAGAGTTTTTCAGTCTTAGCTTTCTTCTCTTCTTTTCCCTCCACCACAGATTTTTGTCTCATGAAATCTTAAACCTTCCCATATGTTCTATACCAAGGCCTCAGGCTGCATTTCCCTCTGCGGGACTCTGAGCTTCCTCAAATGGCTGCTGTCACTGCCTGTTAATGCAGGTGTCTCTCACGGGTGCTAGGCTTTCCAGACATGGCTGCTCTGAAATGGAATCAGTTCTCTTGTGGCCTTCATCGAGTCCTGTGGGATTTTCATTTTTATTGTACATGTTTCATCTTCATTTCTCTCATGGAGCTGCCAGGAACTTGGCTCTAGCTGTGCTCTTCAGAAAGTCACGGGCTGGAAATTCCTCAGTGTGGGGAGATAGTAGAGCCTGTAACAGGTGGGGCCACCTAGAGATGGGCAGAGGGCTCAGTGGGTAAAATATTTGTTGCATAAACATGAAGACTTGAGTTCAGATTTCCAACACTCGTATAAAAGCCAGGCTCAGTGGCACACATCTGTAATACTAGAGCTGGGGAAGCCATAGCAAGTGACCCCAGGGCTGACTGGCCAGCCAGTCTAGGCAAATCAATGACTCCAGGTTCAATAAAAGACTAAGAAAAATAATGTGGAGAGCAATTGAGGAAGACACCTGTCATTGAACACACACACACACACACACACACACACACACACACACACACCAAGGCACGGATTAGTGCAAGGTAATAAGATCACAGGATTTCACAGCTAGAAGATGTGGGGGACTCTGATGTGGGAAATCCTTCTGTATATGTGTTGCTTTTATTGGTTAATAAATAAGAAGCTTCTTGGACCTATATCAGGACAGAATAGAGTTAGCTGGAGAAAACTAAACTGAATGCTGGAAGAAAGCAGGCAGAGTCTGAGATGCTGCAGGAGGAGACAGACTCTGGAGAATCTTACCAGTAAACCACGAGCCTTGTGGTAAAATATAGAATAATAGAAATGGGTTAATTTAAGATGTAAGAGCTATCTAGAAATATACTTAAGCTATTGGCCAAACAGTATTGTAATTAATGCAGTTTCTGTGTGATTATTTTGGGTCTGGGCAATAGGGATGAACAAACAGCCTCTGTCACCAGATTGGCACCCAACGCAGGGCTGACTACATCCACATAAAAACTGAGAGATCTTGGAAAGGAGTTCTAGACACAAAAGAACAGAGTTAAGCAGTTTCTTAGTAGCCACATTTTTTTGGAGGGGGGATGGTCTCTGTTGGCGGTGGGCAGGAGCACCATGACTCCTTTAAGAGAAGGCTTACTGATTCAGCATAAGAAATGGTGATTCTGGCTCTTTCAGGAGGCTGAGCACTTAAATGGGGTTTGTGGGCAGCATGCTGCAAGTTACTTGGTGGCAGCATGAGCCAATTGCTTACCAGAGTTGAGGTGGCGTGTGCAGCTGCCTCCCAGTGATCCCAGAGCTAACAGTGAATTACCTCTGACATGTTGAAAGGCCCAGAGAGGCAGAGTCAGTATCTAGGGCTGAGGCAACCACACTGCTACTTCAAGAGGATGACGGGCATCAAAGAGGCTTCTTATGAAGTTGGCTAGATATTTGGGCAAGAAACTGCTCTTGCCTGAACTTCTTAATGTTATTCTGTATAAACTGGACATGCAGGACCCACAGAGAAATGACTGCTGAACTTGCCTAAAGGTGAGACAATCCTCTGGAGTTCTTGTTTCATGAAAGAGTCTGCTAGACATTCTGCAGGACACAGAAGAAAGTGACTGACAAACTATCACTATAGGCGAAACTCTCTTTGAAATTTCCTGATTTGGGGAAAAGTCTGCCAGATACTATAGGCCTGTAGGATGAAGATGGATACCCCAATGGTACAGAAGAACTTTGGGTGACTGTCCAGGCAGTGAGATGTCTCTGTCAATTTTAGAGTTTTAGAAGTTGCTTACACTGCACTGCTTGCTAACTTAGGTAATATTATATCTTTCTGCAGTCTTTGGTGGAGTTAACAAATTTATAGTTATAGTTTTCTTTAGTTATGATAAAAGACAAAATAGATATAAATATTGTAAACTTAATTCTTGCTTTATACCTGTTTTCATATGTAATTTTATTATGTTAAAGTTAAAAATCTTCTTTTTTATTTAGACAGAAAAGGGGAAATGATGTGGGAAGTCCTACTGTATATGTGTTGCTTTTATTGGTTAATGAATAAAGAAATTGCCTGGGCCTACAGCAGAGCAGAATAGAGCTAGGTGTGGGGAAAACTAAACTGAAGCTGGGAGAAAGTAGGCAGAGTCTGAGATGCCATGTAACTGTCAGAGGAGACAAACACCAATGAACCTTACCAGTAAACCACAAACCTTGTGGTAAAATATATAAAATAATAGAAATGGGTTGATTTAAGATGTGAGAGTGAACTAGAAATACGCTTAAGCTATTGGCCAAACAGTATTGCAAATAATATAGTTTCTGTGTGATTATTTTGGGTCTGGGTGGTGGGGATGAACAAACAGCCTTCATCAAAGGACTATGCTTAGATCCCAAAAAAGTGGGTTGTTATAACAAGAATGAACTTGACCACTGGTCATCTCTGGATTGCTGCTCTGCCATGTGATCTTCACCACTGGGATGTCACCCACCACAAGGCCCTTAGTGAGATGGAACAGATGCGGTTGTCTAATCAAAGAGTTTCTGTCTCCCAAATGGTGGTTCTAATGAATTTGCTTTCCAGAGTTTGATATTTTATAATAGAAACAGAGAACAGATTTTTATGGTTTCTAACCCTAGCATGGGATTTCACCTGTCATATTCAGATATTAATCCAGCTATTTTAATAGGCCTTCCTCCCAAATAACAATTCCAAAACATATACATTGATTTTGTTTTTTCTATTTTTGTGCGCAGTGCAGGTAAGTGCAGAAGTGTCGCAGACAGCAGGGAGCTTGGGTCCTTCTACATATTCTCAGTTTCACCTGCTGGAGCAGTTCCAGTCCCTACCATCGTGGAGTGTGGTGAAGTGTGATGCTATTTCTTTGAAGGAAATCTTCAGAAGTGGCACATGCTGTTTTCAGTCCATCGGCCAGAACCCATTCCCACCAAAGCCAGCTCTGGAATACGCTGAGAATATTTTCCTTTAGTCTGGGCAATAAAAGCTTGTTAAAAGTCAGAGTCTGACTTAATAAAAGGACCAACACTGAGGAGAACTAGGGATATTTAGAACCTGGCTTTATATACAGAATAATATTTAATAAGCATTGGCAAGTCTAATAAATGTAACTATTACTCCACTGAGTAAATGATCATAGAAAATCAATAGCTTGTGTTGGCTGGTGCCATGAGAGTGATCACAGAGCCCTTCCAAGGGCCAAGCAGTTCACTAGATTTGGGGATAGCAGAGTCTGCCTCCTGGTTTGCTATGTTCTTTTTAAATTTTTAAGTTACATTTTGCCTGTGTGCTTGCATGTGTGCTTGTATGTGTGTGTGTGTGTGTGCGCGTGCACATGCATGCACATGTAAGTGTGTGTGCTCAAATGGTACATATTGAGGTCTATCCTGTGTGTGACATATGTGCTGGATGTGGCTGTGTGCGTTTATACTGCCAAGTGATTTGTGTGGAGACACACAGCCGGTGACTGAGTAGGTGTTTGCAAACACCTCTGTTCTCAGACCTTTAGACATGGTGTCCACTACCTTGGTTCCACTATACCCTGTGACTCTGAAATGTGACAGAGGCTTGGGAATTCTCCTACTGAGCTGGAGAAGTGAGACAAAGTTAGGAGGAGCAGATAAAATGTGGGGAGCAGGGGCTGCCACCGGAGGCAAGACCTGGGGCAATAATGGAGGAGGTGAATTTTGGCCAGAGAACAACTTGATAGTGATTGCTGCATTGTGTCTGTGGGAGACAGAATGAGAACAAAGTGCAGGGGCCAACTTTAAAAGTCTCCCACACAGGAACAGCCTGGCCTGGCTGGCTCTGAAGGCCTCCCCACCCTCCGCCCATCCAGTCTGGGCAGCTGTGAGTCCCACGTGGAGGAGAAGAGAGGACGTTGACTGTCAAGGTCCCACAAACGGGCCTGCAACGGACTTTAGCCTGATTTCACGGGCTCCTCTCACCAAAGCCCTTAAGTCAACAACAATGTCAAAGAGATGAGAACGCAACAATTGAAGTCTCTGACAAAGACCCTTCCCCTCTGTGCATGCACATTCTATCTGTCCGAGGTCCTGTGGGGCCTGTGGCCCAGGGGGAGACAACATGGATGGCCAAGGTTTCAGAAACCATGGTGAGAGTATCATGGAAAGGCCAGGATCTGAACCAACCCTCCATCAGCACCTCTCCATGAGAGACACAGATCTCAGAGCAAAGTATTTTGTCTACAAATCTCTCTCTCTCTCTCTCTCTCTCTCTCTCTCTCTCTCTGTGTGTGTGTATGTGTGTGTGTGTGTGTGTGTGTGTGTGTGTGTGTAGTGTTGAAGCCAGGGTCTGGTACATAGTTTACAGGTGTTCTACCAATCTGGCCACACTTCTAGGCCTTTTTTTCTGTAATTCTTCAAAACAGTAGGAGAAACACTAAGAGTAACCCATCACCCTCACCTCTTAGAAAATGCTATATTGATTTTATTTACTTTAACCCAGTAAGATGTTTATTGTTCATTATTATTGGATTCATGCACGTCTGTTCTCAGTTTGATCTCCCAGGACCTCCCCTGTCTAGGAACATGGATCCCAGTCCTTAGCCATGACCGTGGATAGGGAGTCAAGAATGCCTTGAGTGGATGGGTAAAGATGGGATGAAGGCCTGAGTGAATATACATTCCCTATTTGACACAGACTTGGTCAGAGGACCAAGACCTCTGACCCCCAGAAACTTGGAAAGGCAAAGCCTTTCTCTGGTCCAAGCAGAAGTGTTTACAAAATTGACCAGTACATGGAAAGACTTGCAACTGCAGCTTCCTCCTCCTAGAAGTTTACCTTCTGAGACTGCACGCCTACAGAGACCTCCCACCAAGCCTAGCTAAGCCTTCCTCCTGTGCTAAGGGTAATAAATGTGCTGAGATTCCAGGTTGCTGAGGTAATTAATGCCACTCCATCCAAGTGCTCAAGGCCCACCTGCCCCCGGCGATTCTGTACCTGTCTGCTTCTCTGTCCTTTCTCCACGCCCTTGCTGACACTCGTCAGCTTCTAGAACCAAGTCTGCTGGGATGCAGCAACTTTGGTGTTTGTCTCTTTGCTTCTCGGAATCAGGGTATGGCTAAGGCCCTCTGACTGCTCCCTGGGAGGTTCTAAGAGGCTGCAGGATTGCTTGTCCGTGAAGTTCCACCAAAGCACAGGCTGCTCCCTCTCACCACAGCTCCGCCGTCCACAGTCAAACCCACCCCCTCGCTCATCTCAGGGAGTCCCAGCCTCCATGTCTTAACTGGGGTGCTCTAGAAACCAAAGAGAAGGGCAAATATGCAAGCTTGTCTTTTAGATGTGGATTTACTATATTGAGTTACAAAATACAAGGAACCAACTACCTGGCAGCTGAGAGGGTGAGAAGCCAATAGTTGCTTGTCCCACGAGGCTGGGTGACCACTAGTACCAATGGCCTCATGGGTTTCTGGAGAATCACTGGTCTTCAGTCCGTGTTGGAGGCAGAAGAAGCTGGTTCCAATGTCAGCAAAGGAGTCAACAGCAAACGACCTTCCTTCTCCCTTCCCTTTTTCAATCTGGGTTGTTACCAGACCATGCCATCCGCATTTGGAATGGGCCTTCCCCCATCAGTCAAGGGCATCCCCTACAGATGCAGCCACAGTCCACAGGATAACCTGAAGCAGACAATTCCTCTTTGAGAATCCCTGATCAGGCGGTCATGCCTGAGAGGACATCCACCTGAAATGGCTTCCTTGTGCCTAGGTATTCCTAACGAAGAGAGTGGGCAGGCAAGGAGCAGTCTTGGCTGCTCCCGGAACATGTGCACATGCACGCACGCATATACATGCACACATACACGCACCGCACGTACACACACACACATTTTCAGTTTCCCAATTAAAAAAGGAAGGCCACTCAGAACACAAGGTCTGACTTCTCCTTCAGACAGAGCAGGAATGGATGATGTTTTCACTATGCCTACTCAAATAAAACAGAGAAAAATCACAGGCAGATACTACATGACAGTCTTGTAAGGATTTATTTGTGTTTATTTTATATGTGTAAGTGTTTTGCCTGAATGTATGTACGTGCACTGTGTGCTTGCCTGGCACCAGAAGAGGCCAGAAGAGGGTGTCTGAACCCCTGGAGCTGGAGTTCCAGAGGGTTGTGAGCTCATATGTGAATGCTGAGATTGGAATCCAGGACATCAGCAAGAGCAGCGAACACCACTAAGCCATCCTCAGCCCCTCTGTTAAATTCTTAGTTTGTCCCTTTTCCACACTATTTTAAAAAAAACACAGTAAACACACGTTCACAGTATTATTAATACACCCCAATCTTAAGAGCAGGTCATGCCCCTCTCGTGTGCCGTGTGGTGGCATGGGTGAAAGATGCCCTCTTCCCCTCGCCCCTCTCACCCCTTGCCACCTGCAGCACTCGGGAAAGTGGACCCTGATGCTCACCTGGGCAGCGTGGTGGAGCTGACCCAGCTGGCAGAGGCTCAGGTGAGTTGGCCCTGAGGGTAGGAGAGTGGAACAGCTGACCACACCCCCTGCGTCTGCCACTTGGTGGAGAGGGCAAGGGAACGACACCCTACTTCCTTGCCCCTACCACCTGTGGTGAGCGAGGGAGTTGACTCTCCCCCTTACCAGCTGCAGCCCCCACCTGGGCAGCACAGCAGAGCTGACCCTGACAGCCCAGGTGTAGGAGCTAACCCTGAGGGTGTGAACGCAGGAGAACTAGCCTCACCCCTTGCTTATTGCAGGAAGGGGTGAACTAGCTGGGGCAATGCTGGAGAGCTCACCCTGGTGGTGAGGTCAAGGGAGAGCTGGTGGGATGACCAACGTGGCACCTACCCAGGACCAGAACCAGGGTTATGAGTTGGCCTACCCCAACCACCACCCCATCTGTAATTGCTGAAGCATATGAAGGGACTGGTGGAAATCCAAAGCTGCAGGATCTCCACAACACAGGGCAACAACAGGATACCCAAGAGGAGTCCCAGCTAGCACCCAGCAACAATAGTGTAGCAGAAACCAGAGGACTCGAAGCAGACCAGTAACACATTCAGGTGAAGATACAGGGACAAAACCGTTTACTGCGTGACTCACTGTGCCACACCGCAGCTTCCATGGCGAGGTTTTTCCTCTTTGCCATTTTTTTCCTCTTAAATTTTTATTTTATCGGGGAGAGGGGTTGCAAGAGTAGAGGGCAGATGCGAAGGGACGGGGAAATGAATGGGATTGAGAGGCATGATGTGACAGACACAAAGAATGAATAAAAAGAAAGTAAGAAAAAAATACACACCAATCTTGGTCTAAAGACAAGAACACCTTGTCTTTAGTGAGAGAAGCTGCCGCCTAGGGCCGAAGTCGTAGTTCAGAACAGTGCCTAGTGCGTGGAAGGCCAAGGGTCCTGGGTTTCATACCCATCATGGCAAAAGTGGGAGGGTCACCCTTGGCTAGGACTAGGGTGCAATGAGACATGCGGCCAAGGGGTGACATTTTAGAAAGCATTAGTCTGAAAGTTCCCCAAGAGTAATGGTACCCCAGTAGTCAGCCTTTGTTGTTGTGCCCAAGGCATCTATGCCAGGCCTGGCTCGGGCAAAGGGAAACAGTGCTGGTAGCACTGTTTGCTCAGTGGTCATGGCTCCTCTTCAAACTCGGCTTCTGACATTCTTTCCATCTGGGAGTCTCTCTGCCCTCTGTGTGTTTGTGGAAAGAACACTCGTCTCCCACTACAGAAGGTGCTAAAGACTTTGACCTGACTGCCCCACACTTTTAATCCAGCACTCAGGAGGCTGAGGCAGGTGGGTCTTTGTGAGTTCAAGACCAGCCTCCTAGGACAGCCAGGGCCCTGGAAGCTAACCACCACTGCCGCTAACATTCAGAGCTCACCTTCCTGACTCCTCGGCGTCTCTGCTGCTGGTCCCTCTCCTTCCCTAGTGTCCCCCTGGCTTACGTCCCTCATGAGCATAGTTTAGACCCAGTGCCAGAGACACAGACTCCTAACTGCACATCTTCCAATTCATTTTGGACATTTTCAAGCTTTGAAAGTCTAAGGCTCAGATTGCTTACCCAGAATTGAAGTCAAGGCCACCCCCCCACCCCCGTCTTTTGTGTCTGGAGTGGACACAGAGTAATTGTTGGGGCCCCGTGGAAGATGGGAGACAGTGATGCTAACATTTTATCTGGGCGCATTCCGAAGGTTATCACTTCCTTACACTCCCTGGCCCTCTGGCCAGGTCTCCCGTGGCTTCCTATCACTTCAGCCTCCCCATCCGGAGACTTCACTCCTTAATCCTTCCTTTGTCTTGTTCCCCAGAATCAGCCACTGACCTCCTGGGGCAGATAATGCTTCCCTCTTCTAGGGGTCGACTTTTCTAACTCATACCCACAAAAACTGCGCGGCCACTGTAAAAGCAAATAGAAAAAATAGAGAAGCAGACAATCAACTTATATCCAGTTACCTGTAGGCCCAGGACAAAGATGCTGGGGAGGGGAAGGGCTTGAGAGTTCCTGTCCTAAAACAAGTCATCTCACGTGTCTGGTTGTTTTGCGACAATGTCTCAGTAGCCCTGTTGGCCTCAAATTCCTGATCTTCCTGCCTCTACCTCCCAAGGGCTACCACCACATCCAGCAAAACAAGCATTTTAAAATAAGCTCCATAACCTTTGAAAAATACTCAAGAAATGGCTGTTAAATAAACACCAACTAGAGATCGCCTCCAGAGTTCTCTCCCGCGTACAGGCATACAGAGCTGGAATTTCAGCCACTCTCGGGGTTTTCGTTATATGGTCATTCTGGGCTCCTAAGCCTAGTGCAGGGTTGCACTCTGGTCCTCTCATGGTTGGATGTGGCCGCGACACTGCTGTTGCTAGTGAGCTATGTAATCACCAAGGTCAGACCAGGTGGCTGACAGGGGAACTCTCCAGAGCTCGCTCTTCTGCTACAGCGTCAGCACCAAACAGCAAAACTCTTCAGTCAGGAAATTACAGGCAAGACAACATGGAGCCACAACCCCAGCTGAGCTGCAAATTGAAGGACAGAAAAGTCTGCTCAAAAGTTAATTTACATTTATTTCTTTGTTGTTTGTTTATGTGCACGCCTGTGCTAAGTTCGAGCATGAAAGCCAGAGGTCCGCCGTGGGAAGTTGCTTCTTGCCTCCTATCGTGTGGATCCTAGGAATCAAACACAGGTCATCAGGCATGGCAAGCACCCTTGGGTTCAGATGCGGGGACTCTTGCAGATAAACTAAACACATTTTGCTTTATGACATGGTCATGAGGCTTTGACGACCAGAGATGGAATGTTGTGGGTTTGGCTGTCAGGTGGATGAGCAGTATACTTGGGAGGGTTAATTTTGAGAGCCAGCTTTACTGGATTAAGGAAGCATGGGGCATTGAGGAGGAATAATGGATGTGTCTCTGACGGAGTCTCCAGAGAGCCTTAACGGAGGCAGAAAGGCTCATCCTGCATGTGAGTGGCGTCATTCCATGGTGTCCCACACTAAAAAACGAGGCAGTTGCCTCGGGGAGAAGGAAGTGAATATCAACACTCACCTCACACTGCTTGTGGACTTTAGAGGCCCTTTGGCCAGTGATGTCTTCCTCTCCATGACTGACTGTCTCCTAAACCCTTTTTTAACCGAGTTGTGCTAACCCTTTCACAATGCAGGTGTCAGTCATCACCACGCCATTCAGTGTAAGTACTCAAGACTTTACTTGACCTTTCGACCTCATTAACCCTTTAAAGACATGTTACGGAATGGCTGAGATTAAAAGCTTGCGCTGCCCCTAATATGTAGTAGATCCAGCTTTCCTGGCTATATATACGGTCATTTCTACACCACTTCTGTGTGTTTCCATTCCATCGGGCCTGACAAGTAACAGAGATGACAGAACACACAAGGGATTTGAGTTTACACTTCCCTGATGGCTAAAGATGTTGGTCATTTTTTTCATGTAATTATTGGTAATTTTTCTTCTTTTTGAGTTATTATATATTCTGGATACAAATCCTCTGTCAGACATCTCTCCGTTCTGTATTAAAAATGGCAATCAGTCAGATGGTGGTGGTGACACAATGCTCAGGAGGCAGAGGCAGCAGATCTCTGTAAGTTCAAGGCCAGACTGGTCTAAAAAGTGAGTTCCAGGACAGCTAGGGCTATTACACAGAGAAACCCTGTCTTGAACATCGCCTCCCCCAAAAGAAAATGCAATCATTGAAGAAAAATAAAAATCCTGGAGAGGGTGAAAGGGAAACAGAATTCTTAAATCCTGCTTCTGAGAATATAAATTACATTTTCATTGAAATACATATGAAACTACTGCAAACAGTTATAAATAGAGCTGAAAAAAACATCCTAGAGAGCTGGAGAGATGGCTCAGCGGTTAAGAGCACTGCCTGCTCTTCCAAAGGTCCTGAGTTCAATTCCCAGCAACCACATGGTGGCTCACAAGCATCTATAATAAGATCTGGTACCCTCTTCTGGCCTGCAGGCATACTGTACACATAATAAATAAATATTTTAAAAAAATCCTAGTCCTGAGCACAGTCCGAAGGAAGACAGATCAGCAAGTGTTACTGCTTCCTGCGTATCTGTGGTTATCACAGCCCTGCACTCGGTAGCCCAGTCACGAAGACATCGTAGGAATGAATGAAGAGTATGTGGACTGGCCGGGCCTAGTGACTCATACTGGCAATCACCACTCCTTGGAGGCTGAAGCAGGAGGCGTGCCATAAGTTCAAGGCACCTTGAATTGCAGAGTGAGTTCCAGGGTAGCCCGAACTCACTTACAGAGTAAGACCTTATGTCAGAAACCAAATGTAAGGAAGTGGGGGTGGGGCTGTGGACTACATAGAAAATGAAGTGTTTGTCAATCATGAGGATCAAACCATTCCATTTAAAGGAGAATGGGAAGCAGGAGAGATTGTCTTGTTAAGTGAAACAACCCAGGCTTGGGAAGACAAGCATGCTTTCTCTCATGTGTGGAATCTTAAGAAGAAAATAAAAATGACGCAAATATTGAAAAGGGATTATTAGGGAAGTAAAAGGGGTTCGGGGAAAAGTGTAAGAAATAAGCGAGGGTGAACATGATCAAAACATACTGTATGCCAGATGAAAATGTCACAATAAAGTCCACTATCTTGCAAATCAATGTGCACTAATAATATATGTAACAAATTAAGCACCTGGGGGTGTGGATAAGTTACACACAAACAGTATAATACTATATGTGAGAGAATTGGGGGTACACATATTTTGGCATTTTCGGGGATTGCAGAACCATAGACCACAAGGAATGATTATACTTACATCATGTCTAGATTACTTATAATTCCTAATACAGTGTAAATGCCATGTATATAGTTCTTGAATATATCGTTTACAAACAACACAAAAAGGTAGCCTGCACCAGTAAAGTTGACACTTGCTCTGAATATGTTTGCCCCGCAGTTTGTTAGCCCCACAGACACGGAGCTCCTAGGAAAGGTGAACTAACCGCACAGATGCACCCTTTACCACATGCCTTCTGCTGACGTCTGGCTACGCACACAAAGACGCAAACACGGAAGTCACACAGTGCTGCTTTAATGAAGCTCGGGAAACAGCCGAGGTCAGACTCCGGGTGGGTCCACCTTCATTTTTGTCACCTCGGGCTTTACAGGGCTAATCCAAATCCTGGGACAGCTGTGGCACCTTCTGGGACTTCACACAGCACATTTTGCCACTCCAGCACAAGATGTAGAACTTTTCGTGCTTGGTGCATTCTTCGCGGCAGGCACCTTGTGATTTCCAGCACCTTTCAGGGTTCCCTAGTCCAGGGTGAAAACAAGGACACCTGAATCAGACTCACGGTTCCAGGTAGAGAGCAGAGAGAAGGCATGGAAGGAGCTGTCACCTCTAGGGGTTTAGGAAGGTCATACCATCCATACCATCTCATTTTCTCTGTGGGCACTGCATCCCAATCTCAGCCTTCATAAACGCTCCCTTGGGAGTGTAGTGGATGGCAAGAGTTAACAGCACAGTGTCTTATGAGACTAACACGAACATCAAAATCTATACCCTGGACTTGAAATCTGTCTGTCTCCCAAATCAGCTGGTAGACCCTGAGATGGTGGCTTCCTTCTTAAGAATCTGTTCCCTCTTTTCTTCAAGAAAATGGAGATGCCTCTGCTGTAGTGTAGAGGGGGTAGCTCTGTTGGGGCTTGCCTAGCATGCTTGAAGCCCTGGGCTCCAGCCCTAGCATAACATAGACTGGGAATGATGGCCACATCTGTAATCTCGGCACTCAAAAGTTGGGGACAGGAGGATCAGGAGTTTAAGGGCATCTTCAATGACACACAGTGAGTTTGAGACCAGCTCCGGCTACATAAGACCCTGTCTCAAAAGAAATGAAAATAAAAATGTAAAATAAAACTAATTATTAATTAATTTGTGCAAAACCATTAATATTAAATAAATCTAGCTGTGAAATGATAGAACCTCATCAAAGATTGAGCAGTCTGAGTTATTTTACGAGGAAAAAACTGAACTAGAAAGAACACATTAGTCAAAAGTGAAAGCTAATGGCGTAAGAGAAAGCAAAGTTGAAAGGATATTGAAATAAAGAAGAAAAGCCCACAACTGGTCAAAACACAGAGAATTAATGGTCATAGGGAGTCTGGCCCAGTTACTATATCTATAGTACCCATCCAGCCAACACTTGGGGGATATTACAGGAGAGAAGAGGAAAGACCGTAGGAGGCAGAGGACCAGGCCACTGGCTGCTGCTGTCTTCTAGACATGGCTGAGATGCTATTCCCATGAAACCCTAACAATATGGCTGCATACAAGCCCTGCATGACCTCACCAATAGATATGGCAGTGTGGATGGGGAAAAGCTCCCCAGGCCCCACCCTCTAGATGAAGAGCCACAGGCAATAATTGGCCGCTGAGAGGGGGAGAATCGGTTTTCTCCAGAGATGAGCTCCCTGATAAGTTACCACAGATGGTCAACTCTAAACACGCAAGCATATGAGCAGTACTGTATGAATGACCACATCCAGTAGAATATAGATATATTCACATACATACATATGAAGGGATCATAAATTCAAGATCGAGTGTTGGGGACACAGTGGGAGTTGGAACGAGGAGAAAAGAGGTGGAAATTACATAAAGCATTGTGCATGAAATTCTCAAAAAATATAAAGTATTTTAATAAAAAACAAGGAAGAATGGATCCTAACCACTAGACCACCAGACACTAGAAATAAAATCGAATAAGAATAAGCCGTGGAAAGTGCCAGCCATTGGTAAGAGATTCAACATACCCAAGGGTGTTGAATTTTACTAAGTAAAACAAAGGAGACACAACAGACACATCAAACTATGTTCAATAACATTTCCTCCAATGGAGAAGTACTTGAGAGGCATGCCAAAAGGGCATAGAGTGTGCCTGAGAGAGCTGAACCAAAACGGGGTGATTGTAGCAACATCACTGGACATTACACAAAAAAAACAAAAATGTTTTGGGCAATCAGGCTGCGCGCGTGCACACACACACACACACACACACACACACACACACACACACACCCCTCTCCATGAGAGGGCAGGGCTAGACTAAAACTTATTGATGATAATGCTTTATGCTAGAATAAAGGTTGGTGTCTTGTATTTAAGATACTCCTGCCTTCCAAGGACAAAGGCCAGCAAGGAACTGTTCACATCTGAAGCTGAACAAATATTGCCTTTCCTACAGACTCTGATGGGGCAAGAGTTCCAGACCAGTAAATCACACAGAGAATTAACTGTTAAATACGCAGTGCCTTATAGAAACACAAACTAAATGACAACTTAAAGTCAGGCCATCAGAGCTCGGTGACAGAGTGCCTGGTCAGCATGAATGACAAAAATATAAAAATAAAATGAGTACATAAAAGACTCAGTGGCCATGTGTTCTGATGAAAGAGCCCTACAGCACACTATGAAGACGGAAGTATACTGAGAACATGAGCAGAAGTTGTCCATGGCTTGAGAACATGTTACCGCAGAGGTGTTTGTGGTAAGAGAGAGTGAAATAAGGAAGTAGGGTATAGTCCCTCTTCCCCAGCAGGCCAGGTGCATAACTCAGTGGCAGATTCCTCCCACCCACAGGGCACTGGGTTCCATCACCACCACTGCGGGAAAAAAAAAAGAAAAGAATATAGAGGTAGGTTGTAAATTTGAATCCGAATCTGAAATATCAGTAGGAATCCATGAGTGTTTGATTTTAATAGATTTCCCTCCGTTTATGGACACTGCAAAGCTTAGAGACACTGAGCAGCCAGTAGAAATTAGTAACCAATTCTTGGAAGTTGGAAGCATGGAAACTAGTTTTGATCAGGAAATTACAAAACAAGTGTGAAGCAAGCATTCTGTGACACCAGAGACAGAAGACGCTACCAAGGACAAGAAGGGCTCTATCAGAAAGATCGACTCCTCAGATCAAAGACTCTCACACTGCCCGAGACTAGGAGCTTGGACTGCAATAGGAAGGATGGCAGCAACAGATTTAGCATGCGGCTTAGAACCATTAGTCTAATCTCTGTGAGTTCAAGACCAGACTGGTCTACAAAGTGAATCCCAGGACAGTCAAGGCTATTGCACAGAGAAACCTTGCCTTGAAAATTCAAGTTAAATAAATAAATCATATTTAACTGAGTCTTGATGTATCCACTGTCTCCTGAATCCATCTGCTATTGTGGGCAGAATAAAGGGGGGATTGAAGAAGTCCTGGCGGCCTAGTCATTTCTCCAAGGCAGACTTGTATCACAAATCATAAGAGACAGATGAAATTGGCTTCCAGGTTTATATGTAATCCCTGGACATCTAACTCCCAACTTCTACTAGCAGAATGGAAGTTCCTGGGGACTCTCGGACGAATTACAGAAAATGAAGAAGCTGCTTTTGTTGCACACCAAAATTTCAGTGTGCCCAGCCTTGGCCTTTTAGTCAAATTTATCACGTAAAAATCAAAACCGAGAAAACATAAATGCAAAGGAGTAACCTGACTCGCAGGTTCTAATCCCAAGATCTGAGACTCTTCCCACTGCCCCAGACATCCGGTCACCCACTCAGGCCCTAAATACGCGGCCAGACCCACTCTCCAGCTCTGTCCCGCTGAAGGGCCCTAGGTTACCTGGAATGACCTGGGACAGCAGCAGCAGCAGAGCCATAGCTAACACTGCAGTCCTCATGACTTTGGGAATCCCGAGGCGTTGGCTGTCTGGAAAGGTACTGGGCAGTGGGAGAAAGTTCTGGATCCTTGTATCCAGCTGGCACTCTTGTCCTCAGAGACCTGTGTGTACAGTCTGCCCTGAGCCAGCTGCCTTCCCTGTGGCTAGGCCTCTACACCCACAATACTGACCACATACTCCTACACAGACACTCCCTTTATCCGCTCAATGACCAGCAAGATTAAATCCGATGGTCAGGGTAGAAGTATATGTCGGTTTCTGTCAGTTCTGCCCAGAATCCTCTACTCTGGAGGGAAAAGAACTTATGAGCCCCTCCCGCTAAATGAGAAGCTGTTCCCAGTTGAGAGCTGCTGGGGCAGGGGGAGGGGGGTGATCAGTTGTCTTTCAGAGTGTGGTACCTGCTAGATTGACTGTGCTCCGGTGAACGGCTGCACATCCAGGAGTCTATGGGCGGCACAAATAGGATTCATTGGGTTGTTTTTTAAAAGGTGGGGCTGGAGAGATGGCTCAGTGTTTAAGAACACTGAATGCTCTTCCAGAATAACCCACTTGAGCTCCTAGAATCCACATGACAGTCCACAACCGTCCAGTTCCAGCAGATCCCACGCCTTCTTTTGGCCTCTGTAAGCACTGTATGCACGTGACACACAGGCATACATGCAACCAAAACACCCACATACACACAATAATAAAATGTATATTTTTTTAAACAAAGAAGGAAGGACCTGAAGCTGGGAGGACGGTAGGGAGGTGGGAAGTGGATCTAAGAGAAATCAGGGGAAGTAGGGGTGGATACAATCAAATTCATCATATGCGTGTGTAAAATTTTTAAATAATCAACTAAAATATTATATTTAAAATGTTAATATATTTAAAAATCCTCTACACTCCACACTTCTTGCCACGCTCTACAAAGTCCTACATTGGTAGCTTTTCTGGTAAAGCTTTTGCCACACAAGCATGAGGCCCCAAGTATGATCACCAGAATCTACATAATAGAGGCAGAAACGGGGTGTGGTGGTGCACGCCTTTAACCCCAGCACTCAGGAGGCAGAAGCAAGTGGATCTCTGTGAGTTTGAGGCCAGCCAGATCTACATAGGGAGTCCCAGAACAGCCAAGGTTTCATAGTGACACAGCTGTTTCAAAAAAAAAAAAAATCTGAAAGAAAGTCGTGGTGATACATACTTACAACCCCTGTGCTAGGAAAAAGGAGGCAGGCACTCGGAAGCCCTGGTGCTCACTGTCACTGGCCAGCAAGTGAGAGCCCCTGTCTCAAAACACAAGGCTCCACACACACAATCACACAAATCCAAACACTTGTAAACACACACACACTTTGAAGTCTTACATCATCGAGGGTAACTATCCACAGCTATCAGAATTCTAACATAACTTAGATGAGCTAGTTTAAAACAATTTAAGAGATTTAATCCCTCACAGAGATTGGCCTGCCTCTGTCTCTGAGCGCTGGGATTAAAGGTGTTTGCCACCACTGCATGGCAAAATATTCTCTATCAAAGAAATGGGCTCGCAGTTTTCACAAGAACTTTGGCATTGAAGCCAAGAAAGCTAGAGTTGAAATTGTCCAGTCACTGTCCCAGTGTTGTGTTGTGCCACTTAGTTGTGTGACCTTAGAACGAATCACATTCTCTCTCTACGATTCAGTCTCATTAGTGAGCAGATTAGAGCCCAGGACCTGTAAAACTCAACCCAAAACTCAGTAGTCTGGCTCCCTGAACATTCAAAATACACAGAAAATGGAAGTCTATAGAAATCTAAGGCTTTGCCACCAATGTGGAGCAAACTAATTGGGCTTACACCTACAGAGCCTACAGAGTCCCACGGCCATGATCACCAGTCTTCAATCTCTTTACAACCTTCTTAACTACAGACTGCCCTTCATTGCCACTGCTGATAGCAGCCTTAGATCTCGTCCTGGAGTTGGCGTCACAGAATCTTAATGATATGTCCCCACTCAGCCTTAGAACTTCCTGTTACAAGGTGTGTGTGTGGCTAATCTTGGTGGTCAACTCGACACAGTTGAGAAGAGAAAACCTCAGTTAAGGAATTACGTCCATCAGACTGGTCTATGGGCCTGTCTGTAGATCATGTTCTTGAATGTTAATTGACATAGAAGGACCCAGCCCACTGTGGGCAATGTCATCCCTAGGCTGAATAAGTAAGATAGCTAAGGAGAGAGAGAGAGAGAGAGAGAGAGAGAGAGAGAGAGAGAGAGAGAGAGAGAGAGCCAGTAAGTAGCATTCTCTATGGTCTCTGCTTCAGCTCCTGCCTCCATAGCCCCGCCTTGAATTCCTTCCTTGGTTTCCCTCAATGATGGACTGTAAGGAGTCCTTTCTCCATCCTTCCTGCCAGCTCCCAAATAACCACACAGAGACTTCTTATTAATTAGGAAAGTTCAGTTGATAAGTTAGGCTTATTTTTAGCTAGCTCCTATAATTTAAACTAACCCATATCCATTATGTGGCTCATGGCTTGTCACCTCATCTCCTACATGACTTGCTTCCTCTGCATCTCCTGACATCTCCACCTTTTTTTCCAGCATCCTCTGTGCCTGGAAATCCTGTCTAGCTAATTATTGACCATTCAGCTTTTAATTAAACCAATCACAGTAATATAACTTCACAGTATAATCAAATATCTTGCAATAATGAACTGTGAACCTGAAAGACAAATAAACCCTTCCCAAGTTGTTTTTGGTCATTTTTTTTTATCATAGCTCTGCTATGATAAAAGCTAGCTAGGACAAGGCAGTCTTGCGTTTTCTCCACTCTAGACTCCAGAAGCAGTCTTCATTCCCATTCTCCCAAAAGAGAAGAATTCAGACAGGACACAGCAGTAGAGCAAACAGCTAGGGGTTTCATGAACTCAGCCGAGGAGGTCACAATGCACTCTCTAGGAAAAGGGCCAGCTGAGCCAAACAGCAATGGTGCTGACCCTGGCAGACATGGAGCTTTTATCTCTTTTTGTCACCCTCTCCTCTGTGCCTCCTCTAGGGTGGAAACTTCCAGAAGACCAGTGTGCTCTTCCTGGAAACCCATTTTATCAAAAAATCAGTCTGTTATAAGTAAACACATGATTCAAGAATATGTACAGGACTTAAGGGGTCCCTAAAATTGCAAAGTTTGCTAGGGAGAAGGGTAACAGGTCTGGGCCAGCTCTCCTGGTGAGGCAGTCCCTGGAGCTGAATTGAACTGAACCAGACAGAGTCCACCATCTTCAATTGTTCATTGCAACTTGTTGGGGCCTTGAACTGGCCCAGCTGAAGACTGCCACTGCCAGTCTCTACATTTCATTTCCTCGGCCACCATTACCTATCTTTCTGGTCCAACTGAAGTAACCAGGGTGGGAGTTGGGGACTGGTAGTCTTTTCGGACACTAAGCCCTGGCTAACCAACATACTCACTTCTAGGAAGTGAGTCCTGAAATCCTTCAGGGACTACACTGTAAGGCTTTTGTCTCCCTAAGTCCTGTTTATTCCTGCTGGGTAGACTGGATAGATGCTTGGATATTATTAAATTCTTTTACAAGATTTTTCTTTATCCTACAAAAGCCTGAGATGTTACATCCCAGCAATCTCTGAGCCACACAGGGGCTTCCAATGACCTTGGACAATCAACTCTCTCATGATAAAGGGCAGGAGGAAAGAACAGAGCTAAACATCTTTATACATTAATTCTGAGATTACAGCTTGGGAAACAAGTTGCATCCGCTCCCATGAAGAACTAGGGGAGATAACAAATGGTTACATTCTCCTGCAAGTCCAAGGGAAGAAGGAGAAAGGTTCCAGTGGTGTGGCTGAACCAGAGACTCATTGAGTGCAGAGATGGCAGGTTGAGCCCAGAGCTCTAAACCTCCTTATACTGTGCATGGATTTGTTCAAATGAATGAGCTGCCACTGCCTTCTGCACTGTGCATCAGGAATGAAATGGATAAGGAAGAGGAAATAGTCTTCTCTCAAAGTGATCTTCCCTTTCTGCGAGAAACAAGAAACATTATATCTAATGCTCTTTATTTCTTTTGTAGGTTTTTTTATTGTTTTTTATTGATCTCTACATTTTTCTCTGCTCCCCTTCCTGCCTCTCCCCTCCTCTTCAACCCTCTCCCAAGGTCCCCATGCTCCCAATTTACTAGGGAGATCTTGTCTTTTCCTAATTCCCATGTAGATTAAATCCATGTAAGTCTCTCTTAGTATCCACATTGTTGTCTAGGTTCTCTGGGATTGTGATTTGTAGCCTGGTTTTCTTTGCTTTGTGTTTAAAAATCACTTATGAGTGAGTACATGTGATAATTTTCTTTCTGGGTCTGGATTATCTCACTCAAAATGATGTTTTCTAGCTCTATCCATTTGCCTGCAAATTCCAAGATGTTATTTTTTTCTGCTATGTAGTACTCCATTGTTTTCCTTATCCATTCTTCAGCCAAGGGTCATTTAGGTTGTTTCCAGGTTCTGATTATAACAAATAATGCTGCTATAAACAGCATTGAGCACATGTCCTTGTGGCACGATTGATCATCCTTTGGATATACACCCAAAAGAGGTATTGCTGGGTCTTGAGGAAGGTTGTTTCCTAATTTTCGGAGAAATTACCATATTGATATGCAGATAGGCTGTGCCAGCTTGCATTCCCGCCAGCAATACAGGAGTATTATGTTTAGTGTTTTGATTATTATGTATCAAGGGGATTTTTTTCTGATCCAGTCTGTTTGGTGTTCTGTAAGCTTCTTGTATCTTCACAGGCATATCTTTCTTTAGGTTGGGAAAGTTTTCTTCTATGATTTTGTTAATTATATTTTCTGTGCTTTTGAGTTGAACTTCTCCTTCTTCTATACCTATTATTCTTAGGTTTTGCCTTTTCATGGTATCCCATATTTCCTGGATATTTTTGGTTAAGCTTTTGTTAAATTTAATGTTTCCTTTGACTGATGAGTTTATTTTCTCTATTGTATCTTCATTGCTTGAGATTCTCTCTTCCATCTCTTGTATTCTGCTTGCATTTTTGGTTCCTGATTATTTTCTCATGATTTCTGTTTCTATAATTCTTTTGACTTGTGTTTTATTTATTGTCTCTATTTCAGTTTTCAAGTCTTGAATAGTTTCTTTCATATGTTTGATTGCTTTTTCTTGGTTTTCTTTAAGGGATTTGCTGATGTCTTCCAATTTTTTGTTTGTCTTTTCCTCCATTTCTTTGAGGGAATTTCTCATTTCCTCTTTAAGAGTCTCAAACATTCTCCTGAAGTTATTTTTTAGGTCATTTTCTTCTGCTTCATTTATATTTGGTTGTTCAAGTCTTGTTGTTGTGGGGTCTCTGGATTTTACTAGTGTCGTGTTGCTCTTTGTGGTGTTGCATGTGTTCTTACTTTGTCTACTCATCTTTTCCTCTAATTGCTGTTATTGGGGCTGTCTGTGACTCTGGTGATTAATCTTCTAGGTGTCAGTGGATCCAAGGCTCAGATGGTTGTTCCTCATGGTACAGTCAGTGCTACAGTTCTAATTACCCAATTGGTCACTCTGTGTTCCTGAAGGTCACTCAGCATTCCCAGGGTTTGCTCCACTCCCATGGAGCTCGCTGCCTCAGGCCTGTTCTGACTTAAGTCACTGGCCTAGTCCTGTTTCCGCAAATGTCCTTGGTCTAGATCCATTCTTGCTCCCGTGGAGTCCACCACTCCAGGTCCGCTCTGGCCCAGGTTGCTGGCTTAGTCCTGCTCCTGTGGCATTCACTGCCTCAGGCCTGCTCTGGCCTAGGTCGCTGACTCAATCCTGCTCCTGTGGAGTTCACTGCCTCAGGCCCACTCTGGCCTAGGTTGCCAGGTCAGACCTGTTTCTGTAAATGTCCCTGATCTGGATCCATTCCTGTGGAGGTTCCTGGCTTGGGGTTGGTCCTGCAAAGGACTCTGGCTCCAATCTCCTCCCTCCAAGGTCCCAGATTGATGCCCAGACTTGGCTCAGGCCTAGATACTTGGAGGTTCCAGATCCACACCAGGACCTGCAGAGGTCTCTGGCTCTGGCCCACTCACTCAGCAGTTGCTCCCCTGTACCTGCTCCTGTGGAGTTCACTGTCTCAGGTCTGCTCTAGCCCAGGTCATTGGCTCAGTCCTCGCTCTTTATTTCACAATAAAACCAGTTTGTACTTAGTTTAACTTCCTATGGATTTTGAATCAGCTAAGCATGTAGGTTTTTTATTTTTCTTAAAACCTGGTTATTTTATGTATATTTTATGTATATTTTGCCAGGCTGTATGTCTGTGTCTATGCACCACATGTATGCAGTGCCCTAGGAGGACTGAAGAGGGTGTTGGATCCCCTGGAGATGGGTTATAGACATTGACAAGTCACCATGTGAGTGCTAAGGCATGAACCCACATCTTCTGGAAGAGGAAGGAACCAGGGCACTAACCCCTGAGCCATCTCTCCAGTGCTCCCCTCAAGTACATAAATATTAGAGCAGCCTTGCCCACAAGATTTGGGATCCAGTTTACAGCTTTAAAGAGGTCAGGATTTTCCAGAAGGAGAGGAAGATCTGTGGCTAGAAACGTGGCTCAGTGGGTAAAGATCCCCACCGTCCAAGCCCAGAGACCGGAGTTTGATCTGAGAACCCACAGAAAGGTGGAACTAACTCCACAAAGCTGTCCTCTGGCCTTTAATGGTCCTGTGACCTAAATATTAGATCCAGGAAGGCAAAGTGAAGCATAAAACATTTCCTCCCTCTGGAGTCACCCAGAGGCATAACAGGTACAAGGCAAAGGCGAGGGGAAGGGGTCCAAGTATGCCTTTTCACCCCACGGGAGGAGAGACAGTCAAAGAACACGTGATTCTGGATCCCACTGGGAAAGGAAGAAAATGAAAGCTATGGCAGAAATGTCGCCCTTGGCAGTACCCACAGTGGAGAACAGAGACAGCAAGGAGAACGGGTCTTGCGTGACTTCCCCTGAACCCAGTGTGCGCTCCTGATCAAGTTCAACCACATCCGGTACTATAGGACTCTGGTCAGGGAGAAAACACTGAGAGAGGTGGCCGCAGACCTTGGGTCCCCAAGTCAGAGACAAAAGGAAAGGTGGCATCCAGGGAAGGAGGCAGGAGAGATGAGACCAGGGCTTATGGGTAGTCAGAGATGAGAACATGGAGAAAGAGGAGAATGTTCGCGCCGGAAGTAAGAAGGGTAGAGGCCCTGTCGGGTGCTGAGAGGGAACAGGAGTTGAGTGCCTAACAAGTGGAATTTACCTCCTTTTGCTGTGTCTCTAGAGAAAACTGCTCAGAGTCACGGCGCCACTGGTCTCTAGCGCTTGCGCCCCTTCTGGTCCCCAGCAGCACTCTCAGTCCTTGTGTTCTAGAACAGGACTCAGAGAGGTCCTGGCAGTAGAGTGGGCAGTCAGGAGACCATCAGCCCAATCAAGAAAGTCATAATACACTCCTCAGAAGAAGAGTCAGCGGGTCCTGGCAGGCACCGGGCTTATGTCTCTCTTCTCTGTCACCCTCTCCCCTGTACCTCCTCCAGGTAGGAATGGAGCAAACTTTTTCATCACTGCCCACAAATAACATGGAGGTTTCCTATTAATTATGAGGAGCATGGATGGCCTTTAGCTTAGGCTTGCCCCCAGTAGCTCTTATAACTAAAATTGATATGCTTCTTTTAATCTATGTTCTTCTGGATGGCTTTTTTTTAAACCTCTTCTCTATTTCTGTACATCTGATTTGTTCTACATCTCCTGTTGTCTCTTGGGCATAATCCATGCGCCTTGATTTCTCCTCCTCTTCCTCCTCCTCCTCCTCTTCTTCCTCCTCCTCCTCCTCTTCTTCCTCCTCCTCCTCCTTCTTCTTCTCCTCTCTCTCTCTCTCTCTCTCTCTCTCTCTCTCTCTTTCCCTAGAAATCTCATCTACCTCCCCTGCCTAGTTATTAGCCATTCAGCTCTTTATTAACCAACCACAGACAGTGACACATCTTTACACAGTGTAAACACTGAGAACTTCCAGGAAAAGGATTACTTTTCTTGGCAGCCCATTTTACCCAGAATTCAGTCTGTTATACACAGAGTTATTAGACGCACGACTATATGCAGGAGTGTAGGCAGCCCGTAAAATCGAAAGCTCCCTAGGGGGAGGGGTAACACACTCCGAGGTGTGCTCCCCTAGTCTCCGGGACACTTCTCAATCCCGTCAGGTTGACAGGGAGGGAACTGTCACAGATGTCTTATGGCTTTGTAATAACAAACTTGAAATGGTGGCCTACTTGTTTCCTAGGACGCCGTTCAACACACTACAGTGGAGTGGTTTGTAAAAACAGATATTTTCCCCCACTATTCTGCAGGCTACAAGTTCAAAGTCAGAATGGTGGCAAGGTTGAATCCTCCAGAGACACAGAGGGAATTCATGCTCTACGCCTCTCTCCCCGGATCCTAGCTGCTGCTGACCCTTAGAATTCCTCAGCTTAAAAAAGCACAGCCTCAATCTCTACCTCCATCATCACCTAACATTTTCTTGTATTTCTGTCCAAATTGCCTTCTACCTGTAAAGACACTAGCCCAGCACAATTTTATGATTTGAGTCTTGGCAAGCTCCCTGAAAAAAAAATGCAACAATCTGATGTTTATAATAAAAGTGTAAAAGTGTTGCTCTCTCCATTCGTCCTTTAAGAACTCACAGAGATCCACCTGTCTCTGCCTCCCAAGTGCTGGGAGCTTGAGAGTGTGGCTTTCAAAGTGATATAGGGTATTTGGGGTTGGGAGTCAAATGAAGCTCCACAGTCTAAGGGTTCCAGGGACTGGGTGGCTGATCCCAAGACTCTGTGGGTGAGAATGCCATCACCCTGCCGTGCTTGGGTGCTGAATTCTTGTGTTGCACTTTTCCACACCTACAGAACCATATAAATTGATGGATGCATGGATTCCCCCAGCTCATCTACTTCAAATTGTTGGTGAAATATGTTAAAACCCAGAAGAAAGTAGATTTCCTGGGGATGTGGCAGGGGGCAAAGAACTTGCCTGAGATGCATGAAGCCCTGGCTTTAGCGTTGAAAATCAAAAGCTTCTAAAATCAGTTAAGAACTGGAGCGGAGGCTCAGCAATTGAAAATGCATTCTGCTGTTGCTGGGGAACTAAGTTCGGTTCCCAGGAACCACGTGGAGGATAGAGTTGGTACAACCATCCCCAACTCCAGCTCCAGGGCATCTAATACCTTCTTCAGGGCTCCAAGTACACTTGCACTTGCATGAAAACAGGTGTACATACTCACACATAGCTAAAAATAAAAATAGGAGGATGGAGAGATGGCTCAGGGGTTAAGACATTGACTGCTCTTCCAGAGGGCCCAGGTTCAATTCCCAACATCCACGTGACCACTCACAACTGTCTGTAATTCCAGTTCCAAGAGATCTGACATACTCAAACAAACAAAGAAACAAACATACATACATACATACATACAGGTAAAACACCGGTCAATGCTCATAAAACTAACTAAATAAAAATAAATCCTTTTTAAAAATAAAAATTAAGTTTGTAGGCGGTCTGAGTATATGGCTCTGTTGCTGGAGTGATTATTTAACAGGCACAAGGCCCTGGGTTCATCTCTAGTCCACCCTTTATAAAGCCAGCCGTGACAGCACAAGCCTCTCTCTCAGCCTAGCACCCAGAAAAGTCGGAAGCTCAAGGTCATTCTCAGCTATGTTGAGAGCTCAAGACCAGCCATGGCTAAAGGAGACTGAGTCTCCAAAATAAGGTGTGGGAAAAACTGAGAGAGAGTGATGGGGAGTAAATAAGATCAAGAGATGTTATGTTCTGACATTCTTGAAGGATAAGGTTTAAAATACTTTCCAAGATTAGGGTGATGGAAGAGAAAGTCAGTGCTAGGCACTGAATACTCTCAGCTCTTGCCCTCAGTGCAGAACTCCTTCACACCCCCAGGCACTGTCAGCAGTGAAAAAACTCTAAGAAAGAAAGGAATCCAATACCTACATTCTCCCTAAGAAGGAATGCACCCTCCACCCGCCCCACACGTTCCAACATTCCGACACTGCTATTTTGTAGCAGCATCCGCTGGCAGGTACCAGCCTTGTCCAGGACGAAATGCTGCTTCTCAGTCTCCTTCCCTCTGCGGACTTGAGTCGGGCATTTGCAGCCAACTTTTACATTTTCTTTTTTTATATACATTTTTATTGATATTTATTGAGCTCTACATTTTTCTCTGCTCCCTGCCCTACCTCTCCTCTCCCTGCCTTCAATACTCCCCCAAGGTACCCATGCTTCCAATTTACTCAGGAGATCTTGTTTTTTTCTACTTTCTGCTATCCATGTAGATTAGATCTATGTAAGTCTCTCTTAGGGTCTTCATTGTTGTCTAGGTTCTCTGGGATTGTGGTTTGTAGGCTGGCTTTCTTTGCTTTATGCCTAAAAACCACCTATGACTGAGTACATGTGATAATTGTCTTTCTGTGTCTGGGTTGCCTCACTCAAAATGATGTTTTCTAGCTCCATCCATTCTCCTGCAAAATTCAAGATCTCATTATTTTTTCTGCTGTGTAGTACTCCGTTGTGTAAATGTACCACATTTTCCTCATCTATTCTTCAGTCGAGGGGCATTTAGGTTGTTTCTAGGTTCTGACTATGACAAACAAAGCTGCTATGAACATAGTTGAGCACATGTCCTTGTGGCACGATTGAGCATCCTTTGGATATATACCCAAAAGTGGTTTTACTGAGTCTTGAGGAGGGTTGTTTCCTAATTCTCTGAGAAATCACCACACTGACATCCAAAGGGGCTGTACCAGCTTGCATTCCCTCCAGCAATGCAGAAGTGTTCCCTTTTCCCCACAACCTCTCCAGCATAAGTTGTCATCAGTGTTGTTGATTTTGCCCATTCTTACAGGTGAAAGATAGAATCTCAGAGTTGTTTTGATTTGCATTTCTCTGATGACTAAGGATGTTGAACATTTCCTGAAGTGTCTTTCAGCCATTTTAGATTCCTCTGTTGAGAGTTCTATGTTTAGGTCTGTACTCCATTTTTTTTATTAGATTATGTGATCTTTTGGTGTCCAATTTCTTGAGTTCTTTGTATATTTTGGAGATCAGACCTCTGTCTGATGTGGAGTTAGTGAAGATCTTTTTCTATTCTGTAGACTGTAATTTTGTCTTGTTGACTGTGTCCTTTGCTTTACAGAAGCTTTTCAGTTTCAGGAGGTCCCATTTATTAATTGTTTTTCTCAATGTCTGTTCTGCTGGGGTTCTATTTAGGAAGTGGTTCCCTGTGCCAATACATTCAAGTGTACTTCCCACTTTCTCTTCTATAAGGTTCAGTGTGGCTGGCTTTATGTTGAGGTCTTTGATCCATTTGGACTTGAGTTTTGTGCATGATGATAGATATGGATCTATTTTCATTCTTCTACATGTTGATATCCAGTTATGCCAGCACCACTTGTTAAATATGCTTTCTTTTTTCCATTTGTTATATTTTGCTTCTTTATCAAAAATCAGGAGTTCGAAGATGTGTGAATTGATATCCTGAAAGACCCAGTATAGGAAGACTCTCACTCAAGTCTCAGGATAACACGACCCCCCGCCCCCCGCCAGTAACTCATGAGAGACCATCCTTGCTGCAGTTACACGAGGTTTATTTGACAGGACAGGAACCAGTGCACTGGGGCTGAGACTCATAACCCATGCAGGGAAGGAGTTTGACCCCGAGTAACTGGGAGAAGGGGCTTTTAAGGGAAGAAGCCACAACCCAGTAATCCAAAGGGGGTAGGGAGGGTATCATTGAAAACTCCAAAAATACCAGTGATGATCACAAGGGGGCAACTCCCTGTTTCTCAAGATTACAATCAGCTAGTCCCTGAAACAGAGTATTCCAAAAATACCAGAGATAATCACAAAGGGGCAACTCCTTATTTCTCAAGACTATACTCAAGATTATAATCTAACTTTATGTTCAACTAGTGCCTGAAACAGAGTCACTGAACCTAGATTTTTGGCTCCATTCTTCCTGCCAGAGGGTCTGAATTCATCCAGGTCTTTCAGTCTGGGTCTTCTGTTTGGTTCCATTGGTCTTCCTGTCTGTTCTTACACCAGTACCAGGCTGTTTTTAGTACTGTAGCTCTGTAGTAGAGTTTGAAGTCAGGGATTGTGATGCCTCCAGAAGTTCTTTTATTGTACAGGATTGCTTTGTCTATCTTGGGTTTTTTGCTTTTCCATATGAAGTTGAGTACTGTTCTTTCAAGGTCTTTGAAGAATTTTGCTGGGATTTTGATGGGCATTGTGTTGAATTTGTAGATTGCTTTTGGTAAGATTGCCATTTTTACTATGTTAATTCTGCCTACCCAAGAGCATGGACCACCTTTCCACTTTCTGGTGTCTTCTTCAATTTCTTTCTTCAAAGTTTTAAAGTTTTTTTCATACAAGTCCTCCACTTGTTTGGTTAGAGTTACTCCGAGATATTTTATGCAGTTTGTGGCTGCTGTGAAGCCTGTTGAATCTCTGATTTCATCCCCAGACCTTTTATCATCTGTGTACAGGAGGGCTTCTGATTTTTTTGAGTTAATCTTATATCCTGCTACATTGCTGAAAATGTTTATGAGTTGTAGAAATTCCTTGGTAGAATTTTTGGTATTACTTATGTAAACTATCATATCATCAGCAAACAGTGAGAGTTTGACTTCTTTTCCTATTTGTATCGCCTTGATCTCCTTTTGGTGTCTTATTGCTCTAGCTAGGACCTCAAGAACTATATTGAATAGATATGGAGAGAGTGGACAACCTTGTCTTGTATCTGATTTTAGTGGAATCGCTGGGAGTTTCCTCTCCATTTAGTTTGATGTTGGCTGTTGGTTTGCTGTATATTGCCTTAATTATGTTTAGGTATGTTCCTTGTGTCCCTGCTGTCTCCAAGACCTGTATCATGAAGGGATGTTGTATTTTGTCAAAAGCTTTTTCGGCATCTAATGAGATGATCATGTGACTTTTATTTTTCAGCTTGTTTATATGGTGGATTACGTTGACAGATTTTTGTATGTTGTGGTGTGGGAGAATTGTCTGTATTCTGTCAATCATATTTTAAATAAAATGCTGATTGGCCAGGCAGGTAGTATAGGCGGGAAAGCCAGACAGGAAGTACAGGTGGAGCAAAGAGACTGGGAGTATTCTGGGAAGCAGGAAGCTCCCTCCACAGTTCTGCCCAGACCACCGGAGAGGAAAGATGTAAGCTGCCCAGCTGAGAAAGGTACTGAGCCGTGTGGCTAACATAGATAATAATAATGGGTTAATATAAGTTACAAGGGTTAACAAGAAGCCTGAGCTAATGGGCCAGTCAGTTTATAACCTAATGTAGACTCCATGTGATTTTCTTTGGAACTTGCCGGTTGTGGGGTACCGGGCGGGACAGAAACCCCAACAAGCCAGGCCCCCTCATGTTACATATGGCACCCAGACGTGGATAACTGCATCCACAGAAAGCCTGAGAAAGCTTGGGAAAGAATAGAGTAAAGCATGTTTTCTTGGTGGCAGCAATTTCTCAGGTCTGCGCTGCTTGCTAGAGGCAAGCAAGCACTTTCATCTAAGAGAGGCTTCCTGACTCAGATTTAGCTGCAAAACTTTGTAGCTCATTAAGAGGTCCTGCTACGAAACACTTAAACAGTGTTGGTGAAAAGCTGAATACTTGCTTTTTGGGTTTTCAGCTGTAGCAGGAAAAAAGCTGCACTGTTTTAAAATGCCGGCTTCCTGGGCCATCCTGCCAGGGCAAACTCTGACTCTTTCAGGCAGGCAGTCCGACTGAGTGTGGTCTGTGAGCAGAATGCTGCAGCTTGCTTGCTGGCAAGGACCTTGAAATGCCATAGAGTTGTGGCAGTGAACACAGCTCTGGCTGGTATCTCAGCCATGAGGCTGGAAAGCTAAGGAATGGGCTGGATCTAACTGTCAAAGCTACGGCTTTAGTCCTACCCATTGAAGACTTGTGTGGTCAGAAAAAGAGAGATATACAGTAAAGAGAGATTCAAAGAGGAAGAAAACCTCTAAATGTTTTACGGTGTGTTAAAAATATATGCAGGCTAAAAGTTAAAGTTCTTAAAGTAAAAAAGAAAAAAAGGGAGTAGTTGGGTGTGGTGGTACACACCTTTAATCCCAATGCCTGGGAGGCAGAGGTAGGTTGACCTCTGAGACTTCAAGGGACAGAGGTAGATTGACCTCTGTGACTTAAAGGTGTGGTAGCACACACCTTTAATCCCAATGCCTGAGAGGCAGAGACAGACAGATCTCTGAGTTCAAGGTGTGGTAGTACACACCTTTAATCCCAACGCTGGGGAGGCAGAGACAGAAGGATCTCTGTGAGTTCAAGGACAGCCTGGTCTACAGAGTTATTCCAGGACAAAGATATACAGAGAACCTGTCTCAAAAAGTAAAAGTAAAAATAAAAGAAATAGAGGTTAAAATAAAGATGGAAAATACACAGAGAATCTTGATACTGTATGCTATTATGCTCTCTTTAAATTGTTTGAATGCTGAGCAAGGAGCAACAGCTGCTAAAAGACTTTTGTTTATAAATGCTGCTGAACTAACCCAAGATAGGTATTTTGAAAATACCTTGGCTTCAAAACCGAAGTCAAAAGGTTTGTTACTTTGGAGAAGAGATTTTGCTTTTGTTTCCACAGAAAATGAGAGGCTGTGGATTCATTCTGAGTTAAGAAAAATCAGGTTCGAAAAAGGAAGACCACCTGAGAAATCTCTGATAGGAACAGATGGCCCAGATGACAGAGTTCTACATCCAGAACAGATTCAAGACTGCTGCCTGAGATGATCAAGACTCACAGGATACTCCAGTCAGGCCTTGATTATAACTCTAAATTTTCTTTAGGTCCCCATAAGATCATCAGTGCCCCCAACCAGCAGGAAGTAGCCTGAAATACTACGTCCACATTCCCAACAAATGGACTAAGGGTATTTTCCTTTGTTTAAAAAAAAAAGAGGGAAATGGTGTGGGAGAATTGTCTATATTCTGTCAATCATATTTTAATAAAACGCTGATTGGCCAGGGAGGCAGTATAGGTAGGAGAGCCAGACAGGAAGTAGAGGTGGAGCAAAGAGACTAGGAATATTCTAGGAAGCAGGAAGCTCCCTGCACTCCCACGCAGACCACCGAAGCAGCAACATGTAAGCTGACAACTGAAAAAGGTACCAAGCCATGTGGCTAACATAGATAAGGAGAATGGGGTAACATAAGTTATAAGAGCTAATAAGTAGCCTGACCTAATGGGCCAATCAGTTTATAACCTAATGTAGACGCTGTGAGATTTTCTTTGGGACTTGCCGGCTGTGGGGTACCGGGTGGGACAGAAACCCCAACAAGCCGGCCCTCATTCTACAATGTTGAACCATCCCTGCATCTCTGGAATGAAGCCAACTTAATAATGGTGGATGTTGGTTCTGATGTGTTCTTGGATTTGATTTGCCAGTATTTTATTTAGTATTTTTGTATCCGTGTTCATGAATGAGATTGGTCTGTAATTCTCTTTCATAGTAATATCTTTCTGTGGTTTGGATATTAGGGTAATTGTAGAGTTTGGCAATGTTCCTTCTGTTTCTATTGTGTGGGATAATTTGAGGAGTATTGGTATTAGTTCTTCTTTGAAAGTCTTGTAGAATTCTGAGCTGAAACCATCTGGTCCTGGGCTTTTTGGGGGGGGGGACTTTTGATGACTGTTTCTATTTCTTGAGCAGTTATAGGTGTGTTTAATTTGCTTATTTGGTCTTGATTTAATTTTGGTAAGTGATATTTATCCTGAAAGTTGTCCATTTCCTTTAAGTTTTCCAATTTTGTGGAGTACAGGCTTTCAAAATATGGCCTGATGATCCTCTTTAATTTTTCCGTGTCTGCTGTTGTGCCCCCCTTTCCATTTCTGATTTTGTTAATTTGGATATTCTCTCTCTGCCTTTCGGTTAGTTTGGATAAAGGTTTGTCTATTTTGTTGATTTTCTTGAAGAACCAACTCTTTGTCTCATTGATTCTTTGTTTTTATTTTGTTGATTTCAGCTCTTAATTTGATTATTTCCTGCCATCTAGTTCTCTTAGGTGAGTTTGCTTCTTTTTGTTCTAAAGTTTTCAAATGTTCTGTTAATTCACTAGTGTGGGATTTTTCTAGCTTCTTTTTGTAGTCGTTTAGTATTATGAATTTTCCTCCTAACACTGCTTTCATTGTGTCCCATAAATTTGGGTATGTTGTGTGGTCATTTTCATTGAATTTTAGGAAGTCTTTAATTTCCACCTTTATTTCTTCCTTGACCCATTGATGATTCAGGTGAGCATTGTTTAATTTCCATGTGTTTGTGGGTTTTCTGGAATTAGTATTGCTGTTTACTTCTAGTTTTATTCCATGGTCATCTGATAAGGTATACTGGGTTATTCCATTTTTTTTGTATTTGTTGAGGTTTGTTACCAAGTATGTGGTCAATTTTTGAGAGGTTCTATGAGGTGCTGAGAAGAAGGTATATTCTTTTCTGTTTGGATGGAATATTCTATAGATGTCTGTTAAGTCCATTTGAGTCATAACATCTATTAGTTCTCTTATTTCTCTGTTCATTTTTTGTCTGATTCACCTGTCCAGTGGTGAGAGGGGAGTATTGAAGTCTCCCACTATTAGTGTGTGTGGCTTAATGTATGATTTAAGCTTTAGAAGTGTTTCTTTAACATATGAGGGTGCCCTTGTATTTGGGGCATAGATGTTCAGTATTGAAATTTCCTCTTGATGGATTTTTCCTGTGACTAATATGAAATGACCTTCTTTGTCTCTTTTGATTGATTTTAGCTTGAAGTCTATTTTGTTTGATATTAGGATAGCTACACCCACTTGTTTCTTAGGTCTATTTGATTGATATATTTTTTTCTCAACCCTTTACTCTGAGATGATGTCTGTCTTTGAGGTTGAGATGTGTTTCTTGTATGCAGAAGATGGATTCTGTTTTCGTATCCAATCTGTTATTCTGTGTCTTTTTATAGGTGAGTTGAGTCCATTTACATTAAGGGATATTAATGACCAGTGGTTGCTATCTCCTGTTAATTTAGTTTTCATTGTTGGTGATATTAATTTGTGCATTTTTTTTCTTCTTTAGGATTTGCTGCTGTGAGGTCATCAATTTGTGTTTTTGTTGGTGTAGCCATCTTCCTTGGGTTGGAGTTTCCCTTCTAGTATTTTGAGTAGGGCTGGGTTTGTGGCTAGGTATTGGTGAAATCTAAATTTGTCCCAGAATATCTTGTCTTGTCCTTCTATGGTGATCCACAGTTTTGCTGGGTATAGTAGTCTGGGCTGTCATCTGTAGTCTCTTAATGTCTGTATAATGCTTGATCTTGACCTTCTGGCTTTCACTGTGTCCAATGAGAGGTCAGGTGTAATTCTGGTAGGTCTACCTTTATATATTACTTGGCCTTTTTCCTTTGCAGCCCTTAATATTCTTTCTTTACTCTGCATGTTTAGTGTTTTGATTATTATATGGCGAGAGGACTATTTTTTTGATCCAGTCTATTTGGTGTTCTGTAAGCTTCTTGTATCTTCATATGTGTATCTTTCTTTTAGTAGGGAAAGTTTTTTTCTATGACTTTGTTAAATAAATTTTCTGTGCCTTTGAGTTGAACTTCTTCTCCTTCTTCTATACCTATTATTCTTAGATTTGACCTTTTTATGGTGTCCTTTATTTCATGGATATTTTGGGTTAAGCTTTTGTTAGATTTAGTGTTTTCTTTAACTGATGAGTCTATTTCCTCTATTTTATCTTCAGCACTTGAGATTCTTTCTTCGAGCTCTTGTATTCTGCTGTTCATGCTTGCATTTGTGGTTCCTGATCTTTTTCTCATGCTTTCTGTTTCTATAATTTCTTCAGCTTGTGTTTTCTTTGTTGTTTCTATCTCAGTTTTCAAGTCCTGAATAGTTTCTTTTATATGTTTGGTTTCTTTTTCTTGGTTTTCTTGATTTCTTTAAGTGATTTGCTGATATCTTCTAATTTTTTGTTTGTTTTTTCCTCCATTTCTTTAAGGGAATTTCTCATTTCATCTTTAAGAATTTCAAACATTCTCTTGCAGTTATTTTTTAGGCCATTTTCTTCTGGTTCATCCATATTTGGTTGTTCAGGTCTTGCTTTTGTAGGGTCTTCAGGTTTTACGGGTTTTGTGTTGCTCTTTGTAGTGTAGTGTGTGATCTTACCTTTTCTACTCATCTTTTCCTCTAATAGGTGTGGTTTGGGCTGTCTGAGATTCTGCTGAATAATCTTCTAGGTGCCAGTGAATTCAAAGTTCAGATGGCTGTAGCTAGAACTGTGACTGTACCACAAGAAACAACCGCACCTATTAGAGGAAAAGATAAGTAGAAAAGGTAAGATCACACGCTACCTGTGCTTTGGTCTGTTCCCTTGTAGTTTTCCAACTTTTACATTTTTAATGCTTTCTGGTGACAGCAGCCATCAGAAGTGGCAGTCATTGTGTTCTGGAAGTTGCCGCTGGTGAGAGGAGGTAAGGACAAGGGGCAAGTTTCAGCAATTCCTCAGTTCTCCCTTTTTGGTAGCAGGACTTCCAGCCCTGCTGACCAAAGTAACCCCAGGAGCCAGGTTCACCGCTAACCACTTCTCAGTGACCGCCACAGACAGACATCAGTAGCGGTGGAGCCAAGAATTCCCCAGCGTCCTGCACCTCCTCATCGCAGTCCTAGGGCGGCTTCAAGTCTTGGCCCCTTACCCCTGGAAATTAACTAATACCCCCTCTGTTCCTTGTCAAGTCCTTGCTTGACCAGGTCCTCGAACAACTAAACCGAGACTAATTTTACCATAGATTCCTTATTCTATGAAGCTGATAGGGGCTCTCCTCCAACTAAAACTTCACAGGAAGTAAGAGGCGGCAAGCCACCGTGGTCCAGTTGTAGGGCTGGTCACTGGGTCCCTTCCCAGACCCTCTCTTATTCTCTTCCTTGTAAACATTCCTGAAAGAATTACTTGACACATGCTTTCATTTGCCTTTATGTAAATCTCTGGCAGCCCATCCACTATTTCCTGTCTCTCAGGATGGCTCAGTCACGATCTTATCGTGTAAGCTCTGTGAGCGCCTTGATTCACTTGACCTCTATATCGGGAGGGTCCAGTCAAGAAGAATTCGCATAAATAATTGGGACAGATAGTTAATGGCAGGAATTGTTTGCTTTTGCTGGAAGGTTGAAAAACGAGGACCCTGAAGAGAGTATTACCAACTGCAGGAGCAGCCACCTTGCTTCAGCTAAGAGAGCTAAAGAAACTAGAATGAACGTTCAGACCAGGGCGCAGGGAACATCTCTTCCTGAATCCCCGGGGAAGGGGCTCACCCCTGAGCCCATATCAACCCTGTGCTTGGCTGCAGCTCGGAGCGGCCTTATGTGCTGTCAGTGAGTTGGTATCTCTTCTCCACCCTCCAGTGTTTGTTCCTCTTGTGTCTTTCTACCCTTGACCAGACTTTGCCCTGCCTGGAACCCCATTTCCTGTTCTCTGCCAGTGTCTTTGGTAGCCACTGATGGTATTCGTGTGCGTGGCGCCCCCTTGTGGTGCCTTGGACAAGGTGGTGCAAAGCTGGTGGGGGAAGGCCTGTGCTGTGTGGCCTTGGACTTTGGCTGTCCTCACCACCCTCCTGGTCCAACAGACAAAGGGATGCTGTGGACTCGGTGGGTGTGGCTCCACACTGTAGACCCGGGGTACAGGGCCGTGCCTGTGGGCTGCTCCTGGCGATCCGAGGGACTTCAGCCAGAGAGTTTCGGCCTCCCCGGCTGGCCATTGACTTTGCCACCACTCTGAACGCGAAGCTTCACCACCATGAAGCTCCTGCTGCTGACCTTGGCAACCCTGCTGCTCCTGTCCCAGCTCACTCCAGGTAATGCAGATCTCCTCAGGGAAGGGGTCGGGCAGGGATACCCTGGCCTTGTCAGCGAACACCCAGGGGTAAGGAGGAGCAGCTGCCTAGGGTCTCGGAGCCGTCACCATTCCCAGCCCCCTTGCCAGGTACCTGATCTTAGGTACCAACGACAACATCCTGAGTATCTATCTCATTCATCACCCACGCCACGCTCCCTCGGTTCTACCAGGCGGGCAAAGGGCCAGTGTGGGGACAGAAGCAGCCAAAGAGGAGAAGGCAACAAATGATCCCTTGTAAAACAGTCCCCTGAATGTTCTAGGCTTAGTAAAAGCCGCTGCCACAGAAGCTGGTGTGTGCATCTCCCCTCTCTCTGTGCCATGCTTTGTGCCAGAGCCAGGATTACGGAGGAAAGGGGCATAGACCTCAGACACAGTTAAACTCCCAAAACTATGACAAAGGGAAGCCAGGGAACTGGGTACACATGAGTAGGGCCCAGTTAGCCTGAGGTCAGCAGAGTCCTGGAAAGTGACTTGAAATTAGGTGAGAGAGGGGAAGAGGTGGAGAGGCAAAGGTGTGGGATAAGGGTAAGTAGCATCCCTGGGTGGGGGGGAGCATGCAGCCTGTGGGGACCCAGTGCAAAGGCAGGAGTGAGTGATGGGAGCAGGAGAGGAAGCAGCCTGAAGTTGCCTGAGAGGCCAGGTGAGCACCATAGGAGAGTTTAGCTGGAGAAGGTCACCCCTATCCTTCCTACCCCCACCCCCACACACACATGCACCAGCTACCTGCCCCCTCCACTCACTTGGCAGAGCTTCTGTCTACCCCAGGACTGTCGAACTTTCCAGAATCAGTACATACTATTTTTCTAAACAAGCTGACCTCAGTTTCCTCCTGTGACCCTGAAACGCCCTTTATCTAAGGGAGAAAGAAAAGCCAAAAGCCCAAGTTGGCAAGTGGCTCACCATTGTCTGCCTGTGACCCTGGCAGCCCTCAGCCCTCACCAGTGTTCAGAGGGTTGTTTGCATGTTTCTCTAATGACCGTGATGACATTGTGTGTGTAGTCCCAGCGGGTGAGAGGCCTTGTGTGGAAGCCTCATACCTTGGTCACCCTCGGCCTTCGTCTCCTATAGCTCACAGTCAGGTGACTTTGTGCAAACCCAACAGGCTTTACCTAGTCCTGGACTTTTCTTGGTAAATTTTGCTTCTTGAAAGTATGGCCTTGCTATGACCTGAAACAACTCATTTAAGCTGACAACGGGCATCCTAACCATTGTTCTCCGGTGCCCCACAGGACAGAGATTATACTCAGTTCCACCTCTTAACAGTCAAAGGGTCTCATGATGAAAGGGGGCCGAAATGCACATTACTCAAAAGTGTATAAAACAGAGTCAGTGAGATGACTCATCGGGTCAAGGCACTTGCTGCCAAGACTGACATTGAGAGCTTCAGCGCCAAACCCCTCGTGGTAGGAGAGGACTGGCTGCCGCAGGTTGTCCTTGGTGTGCGCAAGCAATAAATAAATAAATAAATGTAATTTTTAAATGCTTAAGGGCTAGCGGGATGCTTCCGGGAGGAAGAACACTGCCTGTGCAAGCAAGGGGACCTGAGTTTGAATCCACAGCTCCCACATAAAGAGCCAGACGGGGCTGCACATAACCCCAGTGCTAGAAGGTAGAGACAGATCCGGGGACTAACTAGTCAGCCAGGCTAGCCAAAGGGTGAATTTCCAACTCAGAGAGATCTTCACATCAAAGTCACGAGGTGGGAAGTGATGGAGAACACCCCACATTCTCTTCCAGCCTCTGCGTTCATGAAACACACACACACACACACACACACACACACACACACAACATGGTGGTTCATCTTGTCATGCTTGCATTAAAAACTGAGATCTCACGGCAGCTCACAGCCATTTGTGGCTCCAGTTCCCGAGGTTCAACACCTCTTTTGGCCTCTGCAGCTGCTGTACAAATGTACATATACATAACATACATGTAGACAGAAACACTCATACACATAAAATAAAAACAAATATTTTTTTATGAGATCTCAAATGCTGGGTTTTCCTTATCTTTGTTGTGAAACAAGGCAGAATCACGGCTACAGAAAGCAAATAGGCTGCCAGCAAATGCTGCCAAGGACAGGTCCTTGTGACGCCCCCCCCCCCCAGCCCTCCCCGCACACCCCAGTGCAGCTCCCTTCCTCCCCTAAGTGTCCTGACTTGAACAGCGACCAATTTCTTTTTCATTTCTTCATGAAACACTCGTTGTCAAGGTGACATCCCGAGACACCTTTTTGTTTGTTTTTGATTTTCGAGACCGGATTTCACTGTGTAGCCCCGGCTGACAGGCATCTATTTTTAAAATACGCCTTTTAATAGTTCCCTGACCTTCATCCCTCTGTCCTTACAAGTTCTCCTGAAATAGCTGGTCACTGGCCGGCTTCCTCCCACCATGAGGATTTGCCAGTTGCACACTCAGGGTAGAATTCACAGTATTCCTCTGATGTATAGTCCTGAAATTCACTCTGTAGACCAGGCTGCCCTCAAGTTCAGAGAGAGCCGCCTGCCTCTGCCTCCTGAGTGCCACCACCACACTGCTCTTAGTGACCTCAACTGTCCCATCCTCAGTGGGGGCGGGGCTTTTTGACTCATGAGTTTTATTTTAAATATCCTAGTAACTTGTGTGATGTCCGTCCGTCTTTAAGAAGACCTTCCCCCCATAGCCCTGCAATCTCACCACACTACCCTGCCGCCAAGGACCCTGCATCCCTAAGGGTCAGTGGAACTGGCAACAGCTTACCCAATGACGAACATTCTTAACCTGTAGGTCTTGACTCCTTTGGGTCTTACATTATTTGCTATGGCAGGAGCAAAATCACAGTTACAAAGTAGCAATGAAATAATCCTGTGGAACAAGCATTTCATGTACAACGTGAGGAACTGTAATAAAGGGTGGTGGCAGCATTAGGGAGGTTGAGAACCACTGGGTATAGAGGAAAAGAAGAAGGATGAGGCTTAAGTGTAGCATAAACGATGCTGGGGAGGCTCCCAAGCAAGGCTGGACCACAGGCGGTTTGTAAAGGGCTGACATTCAGACCCAGGCTGACACACGCCTTGTGATCCCAGCACTTGGGAGGCGAGGCAGTGCAAGGTCAGCATCCCTGTCCACCCAAATTAAAATAGAGCGTGAGAAAAGGAGAGGGGGTGAGCGAGGGGGAGAATTTGTTTAAAACTTCTCATCTGCCCCTCAGCACCTCCTCAGCACTGATGGATGTCAAAGCTGTTTTTCTATGCTGGGAAACCTGATTCCTTGGGGGAGCTATGGGATGGTCCACTCCCAGGAACAGGATTTCAGATACAAAGTGTCAATCGGGGTCTTTATTTCAGAAAACCAGGTTTCTCAGCATTCTGACCCTTTGTTCAACAGAGGTGTCTAGTGAGTTTATACCCGTGTGATGGGAAGTTGTAGACTGCCCTTGTCCAAGTCCCTGCATCTACCCTGAGTAGACTGTTTTTGTTTCTATCTTACGTGTATTTTACCTTCACATATGTCTGTGCACCGTATACATTCTTTGAGTCTGCAGAGACCTGAGGAGGCTGTTGGATCCCCTGGAATTGAAGTTACAGTTTGTTGTGAGCTGTCTCATTGGTGCTGGGAACCAAACCTGGGTCCTCTGACAGAGCAGCAAGTGCTCTTAACCTCTGGCCCCTTAAACCCTACAGGCTTTATAAAGTCTTTTGGCTTTGGTGGGTGAACACACAGGACATTCTCTGTCCTGAAGACAGTTCCACCTGCCTCTTCTCAGTGATTCTTCCCCGAACTTTGATAGTTTCCTTGTGTGTATGTTCAGATGAGTGTTCAAAGATAGGAGGGTTCCCGCTGGAGACCTGCACAGTGTGGGAATGTGGGCTTTTTTGTTTGTTTGTTTGATTCATTGTATTGTTTTGTTTCTCTCCTCTTTTCTAGTTTCTCTTGGTCCCATCTGAAGTTTTTAATGCTGATTAAAATAGCTGCTGTTAGTCTTTTTAATTTTTTTATTAACTTTCTCACTGCGGCACTCCCGTACATGGTCTCACTGCGGCACTTCCATGCATCTGTATTATATTTTGAGTCTCTCCTTCCACTTTATGCCCTGATTTCCCCTCTGCCCTCTGGCTGCTCCCCTTCCTCCCCACATAGTCCTTCCTTCTGCTTTTGTGTCTATATTACCCTCTCTGTTCCATGTTCCCACCTCTAGACATCTTTTCCTTTCACGGTCCCCTTTCTATCTTCATGGCATGCATATGTGCATGGATACATTTGTGCATACATACATGTGCACATGTAATACTTTCACAGAATGTTTAATACTTTTATAGTGCACATATGTGCATATATACATTTAAGTCTGGATTCTATACATGAAAGAGGCATTGTTTCTGAGCTATATAATATCATAATCCCCAGCTCCATCTATTTTCCTAAAAAAAAATCATGATTTCATTTCACTTATAGCTGAATACAATCTCCTGTGCACATGAACCTCGCTTGCTTTATTCATCTGTGGATGGAATTCTAGACTGATTCCATATCTTGGCTATAGTGAATGGTGCAGCAATAGACACAGATGTGCGAGTATCTCTGATAGCACAGACTACTGTAAAGGCCCTAAGCATATTCAGGAGCATTACCTGTGGGTTCTATGGCCATGCTAGTTTCAGCCTGCTGAGGAACCTCTATACTGAAATCCATAATGCCTGCGCAGGTTCTCCCTCCTACCAGCCGTGAACAAGAGTTCCTCTTCTCTCACATTCCGGCAGACATTTGTTGTCATTTCTTTCCTTGGTGACAGCTGGAAATGTTGCTCTCCTTCCGAGCTCTAAGGAAAGCGCCAGAGAGGGCAAGGCTGTGGCCGAGGGTGTAGGAGCTGGAACTCCGTGCCTCCCCTTCAAAGGCTTCCCTTTCCCTTCCCCATGTCTGGGCCTCAGTCAGTCTTGTCAAAAGGAAACCCATGCTTCAAACGGACCTTAAAGATGTTATTCATCTCAGGGACACCAAGGCATCTGTAGGTCAAAGAGTAACGGGTGCTTCATGGAGAATGGGTATGGAGCCTTTGCTTTGTTTCAGGCAGCAAGCGATGTCACCCCACACAGCCTACAGTTGGACCTCATTTCTATCTTTTCCCCTTCTCTGTGGTAACTGGTGCAGCTGTCTCCTCTCGTGACTATCAGAACTCTGTTTCTTTCTTGGTTTGTGGTTTTTTTGTTTGTTTGTTTGTTTTTGTTTTTGTTTTTGTTTTTGACCAAGTTTCATGTAATCCCGGGCTGAGTACAGCATTCCTTTAAAAGCAGATTTCCAAAGTTCCATCCTTTGTCATTTGGTCTAGATTCACGGTCTAAGAAGGTAGGGGAGAAATGGGGTCAGAAAGACAACAGTAGGTGCGAGGGGTCAAAGGGAAGCAGAGGGTCTTTCCCACCCGTGTCAGCTCCTCCAGCCCGGAGCCACCGTCTCCTTAGGATTTACATGATCTCCTTTCACTCTCCTTTATACCAGGCGATGCTCAGAGATGCTGGAACCTCCATGGCAAGTGTCGCCATCGGTGCTCCAGGAAAGAGAGTGTCTATGTCTACTGCACAAACGGGAGGATGTGCTGTGTGAAGCCCAAGTACCAGCCCAAGCCAAAGCCATGGATGTTTTAAGTACCCTGAAGACTGGAGAATGCAGTTGGCAAAGTTGTCCTAGGTTGAGCTCATGGGCTCTTGCGCTCAGTCAATAAATGCACCTGGCCGACACCTGTGTAGCCTGCTTGCCTAGACTAGCGATTTTCAGGTTTGGGAAGTCAAAACTATAATAACCACCATCATAATAAATATGTGACATCTCTGTCTCTCATGGGTGAATGGTGGAATGTTCTCGAATCCATGAGGCATTGGATGACACAACCACTGGGCAGCTAACAGAGATGTGCTTGTGTGCATTTGTATTTCTAGGATTATTTAGGTAGAAGGCTTAACGTGCAGTCATTTTCAGAGGTTGACTCAGTAATCCCACTGCCCTCATACAAATGACCTTTGATATTAATTAACCTCTGTGACCTCAAAATCATTAATTTGAAATTCTGAGACCTTCCTTGCGTAAGACATAAGAGTCCTCCATCACCTTGATTTGCAGAAGTGTATTAACAAGCATTTCAGCTGCCTAATTGGAGAAACTATACCATCACCGAAGGGAAGATGTGTCTATACAGCATTTTAAATATTGTCTTAGTTGGAATTTCTATTGCTGTGATGAAACACCTTGACCAAAAAGCAAGTTGAGGAGGAACAAAGAAGGAGCAGACACACAGACAGAAAAGCTGGGGTCAAGTGAGATGTGTGCTCTAATGGAACTGCAACTACCATTGTGTTTGGGGGACGCACCTGGCAGGGGCTTGCTAGTCTCAGAGAAAGTCTCCCAGGCTGGCAGTCTCAGGCTGTAAACATCCAGCCAAGGGGAGCTGCAGTTGCTAGTTTTTGCACACATTGATCAATTGTAAACACTTCCACTTGGACCAGAGGAAGCAGGCTTTGCCAATTCTGAGCCTCGCCAATATGGGGAAAGGCTTTGCCAGTTTCCCACGGGTCTGAAGCCTCGGTCCTTGGCATAGCTGTGTCCATGCCCACATGGGCGTCCACTCAGGACTTCACACACTCAGGGCTTTCCAGGATCCCTACAGTCAATAGCAAGAGACATGATCCTACACGTGGGAAGTGAGCAGTGCACTCTTCAATGATCGGTTGGTCATTGAAGAAATCAAGGAAGAAAAAGGTTTTACCCTAGAATCAAATGAAAATGTACCTTAGCAGAGCCTTTGTAAGACAGTTAAGATAGTGCTCAGAGAGACGTTCATCATTTAGAGAGCCTCCATTCACAAACCAGAGGGGTTCCGAAGAAATAACTCCAACTCCAGAGGTTTGACACCCTCTTCCAACCTCTGCAGGAACCGGACACACATGGGAGAAACACTCCCATACATCAGATAAAATAAGTAAAAAGGTTTTTAAGCAGTAAGTAGTAGTGAGGAAGAACCTCCTGGGGGCTGGAGAGACAGCTCGGTGATGAAGAACACTGGCTGCTCTTGCAAAGGGCCCGAGTTGGGTTCCCTACAGCCTACAATGGCCTGTAATGCAGTTCAGGGAATCCAGTGCCATTATTCTAGCCTCTGTGTGTGCCTACATTCATGCAGTGCATAGACATTCATGCAAGCAAACACTCAAACATATAAATAATAAAAATTAATAAACATTTTTAAAAGAATCTCCCAGAACAAAGAATAATGGTCCTGTGATTTGAGGAGTAGTTTTGTTCCAGGAACATTCAGTTGTCAAGAAATACTTGCGTTTGAATTCCTCACCTACAAGTCTGGGAAATAAACCATTATTTCATTCTCCTGGACACACATTGCATGCCTCCTAAGATCCCTAGCTCTAGTGCCCCCTTGCATTCAAAATGTGCCTAGTAGATTCCCCAAAAAACCACAAGAGGGCAGTATCTTCCCATGACACTCAATCTGGCCATTGCATGAAGTCTTAAAGCCTCTCAAACGAACCTGCCCAGGCTGGCCTTGAACTCATAATCCTTCGGCACCAGCCTTCCAGGTGCTGAGCTCACAGGTGCGGGCTGCATTGCCCTTGAAATGCTTCCAAATACTATTGAAGTTAGAAAAGGCAAATACCTTAAAGTAACTTTAGGAGGTATTTTAGCAGTAAACATCTTTTTTTGAAAGAATTTTGCTGGGTGTGGTGGTGCATGCCTTCAATTCCAGCACTCAGCAGGCAGAGGCAGGTGGATTCCTATGAGTTCAAGGTCAGTTTTAGTCTTACAGTGAGTTCCAGGACAGGCAAGGCTACATAGAGAGACTGTCTCTAAAAAATAAAAAGGGAAAGAATATGTAAGCATGCCCAGAAATTCTCTGGAGTAACAAAAATACAAGGACACCAAGTACCCACTGCTTGACTCCATTTTGGGGGTTTTGGGGGCTTTTGTTTGTTTGTTTTTTGTTTATTTGGTTGGTTTGTTTTTTGGTTTTTCAAGATGGTTTCTCTGTGTAACCCTGGCTATCCCGGAACTCGCTTTGCTTGGGGCTGGCCTCAAAGTCAGATACTTCCTACCTCTGCCTCCTGAGTGGGATTTAAGGTGCCAACCACTGCCTGGCTTCCTGCTTTTTTAAACCACATTTTACACATTTTTATTTGCTTTTCTGCACAATAAACAGTGTAGTTTTTAAACAATTAGAAAAAAACATTGTTTCCAAAGTGCTATGATAAGCAGGGGAGGTGGTGCAGTGGTTAGGATAACGCACTGCTCTTCCAGAGGACCAGGGTTCAATTCCCAGCAGCCCGATCAGGCAACTCCCTTTGCCTGCAACTCTTAGACCAGGAAACCCAATGCCTCTGACCTCCAAGAGCACTCACACACTCATGTGCACATAACCACATACACACTCACTCATGCACATTCACACACATATTTTGGAATAATTTTAAAATTAAAAAATAAAATATTGAAAAGGGTTTAGAAAACCACATAATTTGCTATGGCTTCAGGCATTGCAAGGCCAGTGGCTTTCTCTTATATGACCCACTGAGAGACAACATCACTTTTGGAACATTCTGGCTAATAATACGTGTGGTGTCCAATTCAGTCATTAGTAAACACCAGGCACTCAAACCAAAGGTCACTCCATAAACCAACCTGCCGGACACGTGACGAATGTTGGTGACTCCTTTACCTCAGGCTGGCTTTGAACTTGTTCTGCAGTTAATCTTACCCTCATACATAATCAGTGTTCAACTGATGTGGTGCTGGGAATCGAACCCACGTCTTCCTGCGTGATAGGCCAGCCTTCCATAAACTGAGCTGCATCACTAGCCCAGACACTGCTAGACTCAGGGCAAGGAGACCAAAGAAATATGAGGGCTGACAGCCGGGTGTTCTCTTTTCCCAGACCGTGAAATCTAGGTCGACCTCTGAAGACTAAACAATGGGGGCTCTTCCATTTGTTAACAGTTGGTTGTAATCACATTCTCTGTGGTTACATAAGTCAACCAAAAGGGTGAAATAAAAGACACCACACCTGAAATTTACAAGCCAACAGCTCACAAGAGGCAAAGGTAGAAAATGGGAGAATTATCTGAATTGAGGTTCCCCCCTCTCAGATGACTTTAACTTGTTACAAGTTGACATGAAACTAGCCGACACCACTGGCCGCATGTCAACTTGACAGCCACATCACTGCTAAGCCGCAGCATTTCCTTCTGATCCAGCCCCAAGATTACACATTAATATTGGCATCACAATAGAAACTATTTTCAAACTGAAAAGTCCCATCGTCTAACAAATTTAAACCCTTTTAAAATTCAAACACTAAAAACTCCAAAATACCTTTAAAATACAAAGTCTCTCAGCTGTGGGTTCCCAGAAAATAAAAATAATTAGTTAAATAATTTCTTTCGTCAAAAGGGAAGAACCAGGGCACAATTGCAATCTGAACAAAGCAAAACCAAACTCTAATGTGTAAATAAGTCCATATCCAATATCTGGGATTAACTCACTGTCTTATGGGCCCCTCCCAAGGGCTTTGGGTGACAGCTCTGGCTCCACCCCTGCAGTACACACAGCTGTCTCCCAGGCTCCCAGATGGCTCCACTCCACCACTGCTGCTGCTCTTGGTGGTCACCCTATGGCACCGGCATCTGCAAACTGCTGGGGTCTCTGTGCACCTGGCTGCCCTTCACCAATAGCTCCTCCTGAGCTTTCTTCAGGGACTCCATCCAGCCCTACCACACAGTGCCAAGCCTCAGCTGATCTCCACGACCCTTCATGCCTTCACAACCAGTACTACATGAGTGACTCTTACTGGTTCAGGTGCCAGCACGGTGTTCGACTGTGGCAGCCTCTGGCCCACAGCATCGATCCCCGAGATCCCCGACCATGTGCTTACTCTCGGAAAACACTTCCCAGAAGATTTCACCTCAGAGATACGGCTCTCCCTAATCACGGGTGATTCCTCAGCCCCAGCTAATCAGCATCCATTGTCCCAGCAAAGTAAAGGTTTTGGTCTCTTGTTAATCACAGCCGATTCTTCGCCCTCCGCTGACCAGTCACAGAGTTGCCTTCACACAAAAGGTCTGGTAGAGTCTTTGCCTTCCCTCTGAGACTCCACTGCCAGGCCTCCGTCTGCACCTGCTCTCAACAGTCTTTTTTTTCTTCCATTTAGCACAGCTGTGTTTAGTCCGTCATAATCACTCAAACTGTTCTTGCCTTTATCGTCAATATTGCTTTGTTATTAATCCCTGGGCTTTTCCCCCTGTTTTTAATTTAGCTTATAAAAACCTATTTCCCCACAAGTAATTTTTTATAATAGGCCCAGAAGAAATAAACAGACACTAGTACATACAAAAATAAAATTGTCTGTATACTTTTGTTTTATGCTATGTTTTGTTGATACTCATGGGAGACCTGCCCTTCCCTAAACAGGAGAAATGGATTGAGGGGTGGAAACAGAGAGAAGTAGGGAAGAGGGAGGGAAAACTTCAGCCAGCATCTAAATAAATAAATTTATTTATTTAAAAGAATGAATAAATAAATTTATTTATTTAAGTGAATGAATAAATAAGTAATAAAATAAATAATAAATAAGGGCCACCTGAAAGATCATACTTTTAAAATATGAACACACCTTTGTCACCTGCAGTCTTGAGTGGGTCCCTTCCTTTGTTCCCTATTCTTCCTCCATTTAAGATATGTTATGATCACTAAGCCTTTCATTTTCCTCTTGGCTAGTGCTTCATATAAGTGAACAATGTCACATACATCTTCTGATAGGAATAGCTGAATCTAAAACTTCAGTGCCCGGTCACACGAACCCATCTCATGATAACCACTTTGGAGTCTGTGGTGCCTAGAAGTGTGCTCATTAGTTTTTCAGGGAACTAAAGTGAAGTGATTACTCATGTTCTGTGCAGGGGGTTGGCTTGTCAATGTTTCCCAGGTGATGCTATATCCCTCAGCACACTGGGGCGATAATGGTCATCACTCACAACACGCGTGTCTTCCAAGCTTCTACAGAACGGTTCACTGAGCTCTCAACACTCAGTGGCTCTTCTAACCCAAAGATCCAAAGTCCATTCACGCTCCTTCCCTGACAACACAGTCAGGACAACTTGCCTTAGCTAGGATTTCTGTTGTTGAACCATGACCAGAAGCAAGTTGGGGAGGAAAGGGTTTATTTGGCTTATGCTTTCACATCACTGCCCATCACTGAAGGGAATCTGGACAGGAACTCAAACAGGACAGGAACCTGGAGGCAGGAGCTGATGCAGAGGCCATGGAGGAGTGCTGCTTACTGGCTTGCTCTCTATGGCTTGCTCGGCCTGCCCAAGACTACCAGTCTAGGGATGACCCCACCCACAATGGGCTGAGCCCTCCCCATCAAGCATTAACTAAGAAAACGCTCTACAGGCTTGCCGATAGACCAATCTCAAGGAAGCGTTTTCTCATTGGGGGCTCCCTTCTCTCAGATGTGTCGAGTTGACATAAAATTATGCAGCACGGCCAGCATCTGGTGAACCACCGAAACTGCACTATCCCAGAGGCTTTTCTGTGAGAGAACTCTGCAGACAGGTTGGCCTGGGCTCGGATTGCAGTGGCTTATGTTACTGGGCGCTTTCAAAGCATTGGGCCACCATCTCTGACCCTGACACCCTCTGCCAGCCTCCCCATTCCAGGCTGTGGTGATTTCCTCTTGGCAGCAAAGAGACTGACACACAGGCTGAGGAAGTGACTTGCCCTGGGTCGCACAGTCTGAGATCTGTGGCATGGCTGGGAGGAGAACATGAGCCTCTGTGACCCCCACTCTCAGTGATGCTTTACAGCAGGGTCACAAAGTCACACATGCTACATCTGAGGGTGTGCGTGGAACACGGGTTGCTCTGTGCTTTCTGAAATCAGCTGGGATGAAACTCTCAGTGACCAGTTATCTAGACCAGGTTGGAGGGCTGTCCTGACTGTTAATTGAGGACATGGGCCCTGAAGTCTTGGTGATTGTATAGTGACCCAAGAAAATGGGATTGTAGAACGGTGGTGGTGGTGGTGGTGGTGGTGGCGGCAGCGGCTGTGTGTAGTGATATTTTATTGTATTTTAGTAAGATCAGAGAGTAAAATAGCTGCCCTGGTCAGCCTTACAGACCAGGCAGTGGTGGCACACACCTTCAATGCCAGTAGCCCCACTAGTTTGCCATAGAAACTGGGCAGTAGTGGTGCATGCCTTTAAGCCCAGCACAAGAGAGGAATATAAGACAGGAGGAGACAGCTCTCACACAGTCTCATTCTGAGGATTTGTGGAGGCAGGATCACCATTTCAGTCTGAGGTAGAGGCAAGAGCCAGTGGCTGGATGTTTGGCTTTTCTGACCTTCAGGTTGAACCCCAATATCTGTCTCTGAGTTTTTATTAATAGTGCTACAGGTGTGTGTGTGTTACTGGGGTACTGGTGATCGCACACAGATCTGCACATACACTAGACAAGCATTAAACCACAAAACCACATCCCCTGCCTCCAGATTCCTTCATAGTGAGGAGGGATCCACTGCCAAAAGGTGAGCTTCCTGTTTTTCCATCCAAACACAGCCATGACAGGTAGAGGGGAATTGAACCCTGTGCCTCTCTATGTACCTGTCTAATTCTGCGGGGGACAGGGGGTGTTTTCCCACCTTCCTGCATCATCAGTCCCCATCCCAGAAGGGATGGACTTTCCTCTGTGTTCTCTTTCTATCCATAGGAAAACTGCTTACTCCAGTCCTTAGGGCCCTACCTACCTAGGCAGATTCCTGAAGTCTGAGCAATGAGTAGATGAAGAAAGAGGAAGACATTTCCCCTCCCAGCCAGGCTGCCTGCCTTTCAAGCCAAACTCACCATCTCATCTTAGATGGCTGGAGCCTCTTGTTGACAAGTTATCATTAACCCTTATTCACCCTTCTGCCTTGCTTCAGCATTCCTTCTGCAAAGTCCCACCCGCCAGCCAGCATCCTTCTCCCTGCTGTGCGGATGACTATCCCAAGGAGGCCAAGAGGACAAATCAATTTTCTGGAGTTAGTCAAAACAGGAACAATTAGATTGATCATGAGCGCCCACTCTCCCCGGCACCACTTCCTCCAGTCATCCCTCCCACACCTTCGACTTCATCCCCTTCCGTGGAGAAAGGGACACAGTCACGCACGCAGAACACAGAGTGAGCCAGCAGCATGAACTTTATTGTGAAGCAGGGTGCCAGCGCTAGCGCAGGTTAGTCATCTCTGGTCTTGGAGGCCGGCGGAGGCTGGTACGTGTAGGGAAGGCAGCACAGGGACGCGTCGGGACACAGGTGCATGTAGGTTTCCTGCCTCGCGCAGTAAGTCCGGCAGGCCCCTTGGCCATTCCAGCACCGTTTGAATTCACTGCTTCCTGTGTGGAGGAAGACCACAGATCATAGAGTAGCCTGTGGGTCACAGATTAGACCCCTAGTCACAAGTTGGACTACAGATTGGGCCATGCTGCTGATAAGTTAGCTCTCTGGTCAGATGTTAGAGCACAAGTCATAAATGAGAGCGTTGGGTTATCATGGAGGTTACAGATCTCATTCTAGGTAAGCCACAGGTTAGATCACTGGTTAAAAGAATAACTTCTTGTCCAGGTAAAAGTACCCACCCACTAGGTACACCCTTGTTCTTCTCTTAACAGCACTATACAATTGCAGCTGGTCTCGTTTCAATCCCTTTTATAATGGTGGAGAGATGAAGACTCACAGAAGTCAATAACCTTAATGAAACCATCATAGTCACAAGGCAAAATCAGAGTGAAAGCCAAAAAAGCCTCCATTATACAAACTTTCCCTGGCACAAAGGAACCTCTTTAATGCCAGGCTTCAGTGTGAGAGTTTCCATTCACAGAAAGGCTAAGGCTTTGGGGAACTTATATTTGGGGGCCATGGCATGGATGGAGCCTCTCATTTATTCACTCAGCAACTATGGAGCAGCGGGGATAGCACAGTTTAAAATGAAAGTGCAGACAGGGCAATCAAAAATGAAGCAAATACTTAGAGCTTGTGGTAAGTGCCCCGTAGAACCAGCATTAGCGCCCCGTGGAACCAGCATACTGTGGTGGCCAGTTGGAGCAGAAGTAGGTAAGAGGGAGAAACAGGAGCACTCAGGTTTGCCTGGGACAGCGCATTCCAGACATGTGACCTCAAGCGAGAAGAGAACCAGGAGTGGGAGGCAGGAAGGGAAGACGTCCCTCCGTCTTCCTAGACTGAGAGATCCCTCAAGACCTCAGAGGATGCTGCCAGACCTGTGGACAGGTTTACTAGCCCTACTAACCCTGCCTTCCAGCCCAGCAGAGCCTCTTAGACAGACCCAGAAATGGTCTCACAATCTCTAGGCGTCACAGCCTGGCCTGGGAAGATGGTGCGGGACTAAAGGTGAACAATGCTATGTGACCCTGGCTCTGTCACTTCCCGGGCGAGTGACCTTGGCCTTGGATTCTTCATCTATGTCACTCTCCTTCAGAGGAACCAGGCACATTGTAAATGGTCAGTAAGCAAGAACTGAGGTTATCAGGGTGAAACTCAGGTGGTCGAGGCTACCAGCATCCAGTCTAGGGCATTTCCCTCACTTTCCAGATAGAGAAAGGATCTTGTCCCTGACCACTGAGCTACGATAGGTTTAGAAACAGAACTCTCCCCTACGGTCAACACCCTTTGACCTTCCCAAGGGCTCAGAGTTGGGGTTTCTACTACCCAGTATGCCGTTCATCTACTCTCAGGTCTTTGTGTCTGTGGCTTAGGGCTGCTGTCTCCCTCCTGTGTGTGCCCCACTCCGGCAACACTGGCCTCCTCCGCTGTTTGCCGCTTGTTATTCCCATGGTCTGAAACAGCCTTCCTTGGATCCTCTGTTCACACAGAGTTCTGCTCAAACCTGCCTTCTACAAAAGGATATAGTGTGAGGTAGGGCAATGAGAAAGGAAACAGCGCTATGGCTGTATGATGGGCACACACGGGCTCTTCAACGGTTTCCTATCTCCGCTTAAAATGTCTTACAATAAATGTTTTCAAAACTCATTTCACCATGTTACTCTCTATTTTTTTCACGTGCTAAATGTGTCTGTAATAAACTCACCTTGTGGGAGAGGGGCATAGATCAATGCATAAACAAGTATTTAACCGGTATGAAGTCCTGGGTTCCAACTCCAGTACCATCAAGCAAAACAGAGGAAGGAAAAGACAACCTTACCTGCTGGCTACATCATTCTCTGTCTATGCACATTTTACATTTTTATTCAAAACAGAAGTTTTGAAAATTTTTCTCTCATTTTTAGTTTATATTTTGTTATTTTTCAAGCCAGAGTCTCAAGCTCACTAAGGAGGTCCAAGCTGGCCTTGAACTCTCAATCCTCTCTCCCAAGACCTGGGATTACAGGTATGTACTATCATGCTCAGATCAAAACAAAAGGGGTTCTAGAAGCTGGGAGGATTGCTCAGTGGTTAGGCATACTTACTGCTCTATCAGAGGACCAGAGTTTGGATCCTAGCACCCACATCAGACAGCTCACACAAGGCAATAACACCAGCCCCATGGAGTGTGATGCTCACTCCTGGTCTCTGTGGACCTGAACACTCACTTGCACAAACACAAACACACACACACACACACACACACACACACACACACACACACACACAGAGTAATTTATACAGGGAAATAAAATAAATCTTCAAAAGTTGTAAAGAGCTGATCAGAGCCTTCCAGCACAATCCATCCGACCCCACATGCTACTAACAATCAATTTGCCTGTATGTTCTTATATCTGTAGCCACCTGACAGGTTATCTGTCTGCCTGTTTTCTCTTTCCACAAGCCTCCAGAAATCATAATAATGCATAGTTTTCAAATGAGTTTCTGTGGAGTGAATCCCATTTTACAGATTAGGGAACTGATTAAACAATTGGCTTTATGCTGTCCCACAGTGGAACCAGAACTTAAACACTAACCTGGCCTCCTGGACCTGGAAGCCTAATATTCATTTACACACACACACACACGATTACCTGGTGGCACATGACCCAGGACCAGGAAAGCTACAATGAGCAGAATCCACTGTGCCATGGCCACCAAGCTCCTGAGGAGGCCGCCGGGACCAAGTCAGAGAAGAATCCAGCATAAAGTCTTGCTGCATATCCAGCTTTTATGGGCTGCAGAGTCAAGGGCAGCAAGCCCAGGTGGGAGGGGCAGCCACGTGGTCCCAAGGCTGTTTAGCTCTCTCATGGCTAGCTCTGCGTGGACTAGTCAGCCACATCCTCCAGAGGCTGCAAGGCCCTTGGGTCCATTGAGGAGGAGCAGGGGAGGAAGAAGAGATGAATCTTCCCAGCTGAGAGAGTAAGAAAACACTTGAGAAAGGCCGGCATCTTCCCATGTGATGGTGAATACTGACTGTCAACTCGGCAGCATCTAGAAACACTTCGGAGGCCAACATTTAGATATGCCTGTGAGCAAGTTTCTAGTTGAGCTAATGGAGGTGGGGAGACTCACCCTCAATGTGAACAGCCACTGGATGGGCTGGGATCATCCTGGACAGAATAAAAAGGAGAACGCGAAGTGAGCACCAGTATCCTCCCTCTCTCCATCCTGTCCTCCTCCCTTCCCTCCCGACACACAAAGATGCAACACTCCTGCTGCCTACCCTAATGAGCTGCACCTTCAAACTGTGAAGCAAGCAAGCCTTCCTCCTTTAAGCTCTTTCAGTCAGGGATTGCATCTCAACAATGACAGAAGTAATTAATCCACTCCCTAACCACCGCGAGACCTTAAACAAATCACCCAACCTGGAAGAGACCCAGACTGCCACCTACAACATGATTACCTTATTTTTAATTTTTTATTAGATTTATTCATTTCATTTTATGTGTTTTGTCTGCGTGTACGCATGTGCACCGTGTGCATGCATGGTGCCTGCAGAGGTCAGAAGTGGGAACAGATCCCCCGGAACTGGAGTTAGGGATGGTTGTGAGACCATGTGGGTGCTTAGAACCGAACCGGGGTCCTCTGCAAGAGCAATCAGTGCTCTTAACAACTGAGTCATCTCTCCAGCCTCTACTCTGAAAATGGAAGAACACTTACTCACAGAGAGCAATAACTACCTTTGGAGCATTGAATGAAACGAGGATCTCAAAGCATAGTGCCCGGAGCAACAAACCCTACCTGAGAGAAATGAGAGCTCCTTAGCCGTACCCCAAATTTCTGAATCAAAAGCCATGCAAGTCTTCCAGGCTTTCTAAGCCACCACTCCAGACAGAGCCACTGGGATAACACATGCACTGTGTCTGGTATTTAATCGTCTAGGTTACAGCAGGAAAGATGAGAAGGGGAAGGGCATCCCCAGCACAGGGAGCAGAACAGGCCTGAAAGTGCAGGTCCCAGCAGCGAGACCTACTTAAAAGAGGCCCGGGATGATTACTCACCATGATGGCTTAAATGCTGAGTTCAGACTTCCATGTCGTAGACAAAAACATGTTCATCTGCTTGTCTGTCTTAGCAAGGTTACCTCTGGTTACTTTTTCCTTGGGAGTTAAAACAGGGCCAGGCCCTTTGGGTTTTGCCCATAGAAGCCCCACCAACACATGCCTTGAGGCCACACAGCCAGAAAGCTTCCAGAAGGTGGTCCTGACAAATTTCTTCTTGGTCAGTATTTAATATTTTAATAAAAGCTTGCTTAAATTGGCAGCGGGGGGCATGCTATGCAGCCAGGCTGGCCTAGAACTTACTATGTAACCCAGGCTGACTGGCACTCACAATCCTCCTGCCTCAGCTCTCAAGTGCTGGAGTTCAGATGTGCACCTCAGAAGTAGGCAGATTGCAATTTTAAATGAAGAGACCAAAACCCAAAGAGGGGAGTTGACTCGCGTAAGCTCCCACGGTGACAGAGTTAACAGAACTGGGTCTGGAAGCCAGATCACTACACTCTCAGACTGTGGAAGGTGCTAGTCCAGAACAGCCCAGCCTGCAGGTAGAACAGGGAGGCTGAGGCAGCAAAGCTACCTGTTAGAAGCACAATCACATTTATGTCTTTCCCCAGTGCCAAAATATATCGACTATGTCCTTTTCATTGGATGCAAGTTACCAGGCAGTCCCGATTTGATAACTGGCCCTTGGCTTTCTCAGAGTCTTTTATTCTGATCTTGATTATTAACATTATACTTCACACAGTTCCAAGTATGTACATGTCTACACAGGTCTATAGCTGTGTGTGTTTGTGTGTGTGTTAGAGGGAGCTACAAGGGGTTAAAGCAGCCACAGAGGTCAAGGGATATTAGTGGAAGCAGAGGGTACATAGGACCATAGAAGTCACTGCCAGTGGTTAGACAACATACTAACATCACAAGTGGAGAGCCCCTGGAAGTTCACAGAGTCCGGACACAGGGTTGAGCTGCAGCCAGAGAGGCAGCCAGGACCAGTCTGGCCCCATATGTAGATGGACAACGGATGGATGAATGGTAACAATAAGGTCATGGCAAAGGGTGGAGACTCTGCTGAGCTGAAGCTTTGGATAATTAGGAGATCTGTTGGTTCCTTTTCACACACACACACACACACACACACACACACACACACACACAGAGCAAGTGGTCACGTGACAAGTCTGTGGGGATGGTACCATGGCTGCATCCTTCTGTGAGGTCCAGAGAGGGTGCTGTGCCCTTTACTAATTCGGTGCTCTGTATGTCTGCTGCAGGCTTCATACCCCAATGAGCCTAGATGGGACCAGTCCGAACTGACACGCTAATAGAGGTGCTTTTTCCCTTATAAGACTAAATTGTCTATTGGTCTCCACCTCGTGGGTGGTGTTGGATGGGTGGTAGTGTCTACAGGCCACTCTGCAGGTGCAGTCAAAATGAAGCCAACGGCCACTTTGTAAATTGGGGTCACCCGAGGCGAGGCACAACCTGGAAGCCACTGTCCTACTGGAACTTGGAACAGAGCAGAGTCTGATCTTCAGGCTGCGGAAGGGAGTCAGACCCGAGGGAGTTTGTTACTGAGGGGGCCGAGCCAGCATACCCTGCTGGGTGGATCTGTTCCAACCCAGGCACCTGGAGTCCCTCAACCACGACGAGGAGCCCTCACCCACAGGTACAGTGTGGCCTCCACAGCGCACACACACACACACACACACACACACACACACACACACACACGCACACCTAAACCCTCTCAAGAACTAAAGGGGCTCCTAGCCGAAAGAGCTGGAGTCCTGGCCTTGCAGTCAGCTTCTTTTTCCTTTGCCAAGATCAGTATCTCTCCTGTTCCCACATGCCTACAAAGGTTTAAATGAATAACTAACTGATGGATAGACAGGGCCAGTGAGACGGCTCCGTAGGTAGAGGCACTTGCTGCCAAGCCGGGCAACCTGAATTCAATCCCCCATATCCATAGACAGAGAGAACCAACTTCTCCAAGTTGTCCTCTGCCATCTACATAGGTGCCTTGGCAAGCTCTCCCTGCCCACCCACCCCGCAAAATAAATGTTTTTAAAGTATTTTTTTAATAGGGGACAGTAAACTAAAAGACAGATTCTTTTGTCCCTGCGAATCACCAGCAAGTGAATGATGAGGGAATTAATGATATCAGAATCAGACATTCCGAAGTCTCCCCTGTAGAGTAGTACATGGGCTCTTCCTCCAAGACCCCTTTTCACAATTAACCCTCCACCCAGAGCTTCTCAAAGGGTGTTCTGGGAATTATCTGCATCAGTTATCACTTGGGCGTTTGTTTAAAATGCAGACTTCTGAACTCGGAGCCCAGTTCTCCCGCATGGCCTCCCTTGAAAGGTGGAACCTGGGGCTCTGAACATCGACCAAGTTCCCTGAGAGGCTTCCGTCCAGGGCTGAAGTTGGTGTAGTCGGTAGGTGGACACAGAGGGACTTACAGACCCAGGAATAAACTCCCTCTCCTGGCACTCCATTCCTACACTGCCACCCCTACGGGGAGGACCGGAGGCGGAGGTCTGCAGGGCGGGGACCAGGCTGCCTTGACAGGGCGGGGCCGCACGGGGCGGGGTGGCTCTGGACCGGGCGGGACAGGCCCGAGGGGCTGCGTACCGAGGCCGAGGAATAGCGGAGTACTCAGCAGCTGCAGCAGCGGGAACTCGGAGCCTCCACGCATCAAGGTAAACTTGCCTGTCCGGGCGGAGTTCTCCGGTCGCCTGCATACGGTGTGGTCCAAGGACTGGGAGCCTCGAACCCGCGTCCCGGAGGGTGCGGGATGGCAGACCTAGGGGAGCCTGGCACAAGGAACGCCACCATCACGCCCGAGCGCCCCAGGACTTGGGACTCACATCCAGGACCGGGAGTTGGGAAAGTTCCAGCTCAGACTCCCCGAAATAACACTTGAGTCCTGAGCCCGGTAGGCTCCCTTCCTGCACCCTGTTCTGTCACCAAACCAGTTGCTGGGTCCCTCGCGGCTTCTGTCCCCCAACAAAAACTGGAGGCCATGGCGCCAGCGGCTTCTGAATTTTTCACGCAGGGGCGGACCGGGCACGCCGTTCCCATGGCACCAGGGCACTCGGGTTACAGCCAGAGAGATCCCTGGAGCCCCTCGCCCTTGCGGGGCACCAACGCGCTCCTCCCTTCCTCTTTAAACTCTGCCTGGGGGTATCAGGCAGCGGGAATAAACTTCCCAGAGGCCTCAATACTCCTCAGCATCCCCCCCCCAAACCCTGAACAAGTGAAGGAGACTGGTGGGGAAGGGGGAATGGGGCGGTCCGATGTTTTCTGTAGGGAGGGTCTCAAGTCCTGAAGGGGAAGGACCGGTCCCGGTAGGCAGCATGTGCTATGGATGCTTTGGGTGTCTCAGCTCGCTGCAGCCACTCTGCCTGTCTGTGTCACGGGGAAAGGGTCATCCTCGGAATTTGGAGATCTGCTTCTGGGTGTGTACACCTCTGTGTGTTTACAGTCTTGCCCTCGCCCCTTCTAGGCGGACCCCGGTGGACTCTAGGCCTGAAACCAGCAATCCCCAACCCTAAGGAGCTTAAGGGCTCTTTCCCTTCCCCCGCGGAACCAGAGAGGACTCTGGAAGAAGTCATTTCCACAGTTTATCAGGGCCCGGAGACAAGACACTCAGGCCACGGACTTACTGCCCAGCCACCTTCTTTTAGAAGGAAGGAGCCAGGGAAAAGACTGAGGATGACACTTAACACCCAACAGGAAGCGAAGACCACCCTGCGCCGCCGAGCCAGCACTCCGCTACCCCTGTCATCCCGGGGCCACCAGCCTGGCCGCCTGTGCACCGCACCCCCTACTCAATCCCAGCATCCCCGACTGGGTCAGTCGGCCTCCCTCAACCCTCCCATTCGAAAACCTTCCCCAGCCCAGGATGGGTGGTCCTCTGAATCCAGCGACTCTGAAGGCTCTTGGGAAGCCCTCTACAGGGTAGTGCTACTTGGAGACCCCGGCGTCGGGAAGACCAGTCTGGCCAGTCTCTTCGCAGGGAAGCAAGAGCGGGAGCTTCATGAACAGCTGGGAGGTAAGAGCCCTGTGGGATGAGTCAGGCTGCGGTAACAGGACTGAAAAGCCTGTCACCAGGGGCACAGGATTATAGAGAAGAGAGAGGTGTGCAGGTCACACGCTGTTCAACATATAGGAGCAGTCAAGCATGCTAAGAAGTAAATGATGCTCATCTAGGGCTGGGCGGGACACGGCCTGGACAGGGCCTAGAGGAGGGGAAATGGGTGAAAAGTACATGATATGTCTCCATGTTATAAGGGGAGAAACTCTGAAACTATGTGTGTCAAGAAATGACAGACTTCCACCCAGCCCAGAAACTCCCAGCCCCAAGTCCTCAACCTCTCTCCCCTCCCAGCCCTCAGCCACCAACAAACTAATGTTCTTTCCAAATAGAGGCTTTCAGATCTCCAGTTCTGAGCTCTAGATTGCTTTACTCCTCCAAAGTGCATTGAACACAGGTCAGGAGCTGCAGGACAATCAGAGTCAGTCACATGACAGGAAGATAGGCCTCTGTGGGGCAGGCTTCGAGGGCACAAGGTATGAAGGGAAGGAGTGGCTAAACACGGAGAGAGGATGGGGACCATCTGACCAGATCCCTTCTCCAGTCTCGACCTTCGTGGGAGCCATGTACATATGCTCACACGTGTGTTACAGATGGGGAGACTGAGGCCTGAGATAATATGATCTGCCTGAGCTGGAGTCCAGAACAGGCTGGGGAGGATTCCAGGTTAACCCCACCCACCAGTCCATGTTCATTCAACTGAGAAGAGCCAGCTTCTTATGTACCATGTACCACGTACCATGTACTATGCTCACAGCTGGGGACACATGGACACCTAACAGGGACTTTTGACCACCAGGAAAGACAGAACTCCCTACCCCAAGGAAATGTGATGGAGTGACTGACAAGAACGGGCAGTAAGGGACACCGTGTCTGCAGTGTCCCACTCCACCCTGTGATTGTACTCTCCCGCTTGATTGCAGATGTGTACGAGAGAACCCTCTCGGTGGACGGAGAGGACACCACACTGGTGGTCATGGACACCTGGGAGGCCGAGAAACTGGTACGACACTGTAAGCCTGGGAAGATGAGGGATGCTAACCTAATAGTAGATGCCTGTCTCCTGGTGCATGCAGAGCAGGGCTTAGGGCAGGGACCTGTCTCGCCCCTCCCCCAAACCTACACCTTTTCCTAAGGCAGAAGAACCTCGCAGCAGCCGTAATCTCTTTCCTCACTTCACCAATCGCCCTCCCAGCAAGCAGACATCCCAGAATGAACCTCTCCATTTGCATGCCTCCTCATCCTTATGGCGCTCCCACATTTGTCAAAACAAAATCTATTGGATTTGACCCCAAAATGCCTGAGGGAGACACACACACACACACACACACACACACACACACCTTCCTTCTTCTTACTAGTTGTGCAGCTTTGTGCAATTAATAGACTTACCTTGAATTTCGATCTTCTCATCTGATAAATGGGCCAAGCATTTTCTTTTTTTTTAATTGTTGCTACTGCTATTTGTTTACAAAAAGTTCTGGGGACCAAACCCAGGACCTAGAGCCAGCTCTGCACGTGACTTCCCACTGAGCAGGTTCTACACATCATCAGCTGGTTTTGTTTTGAGCTCTGATGCAGTTCCGCAGTGGGGAGCCCAGTGGGGAGCGGGGAAAAGAGCACTATGCAGGAGGGCAGAACTGTCTGGGGATGTGTGATGTAGGGAGGTTGTGAAAATGGAAAACCAAAGGTTACCGTCCCTTCCCCCTGCCAGAACAGCAATGCGATGGGTTTCTTTCCTCTTGCTACGTAACATATGCTTATGGTAGGACTTTGAGAAATTAGTTGAAGATGTCCGGGGGATATAACCTAATTGTAGAGTACCTGTTGGCGCACTGAATTACAAGGCTCTGGTTCAATCCCCAGCACTGCACAAACTAGGTATGGTGCATGCCTGTAATCCCAGGAACTAAAGGCAGAGGATGCAGAAGTTTGAAGCCATCAAAAGGGGGGAGGGAAGAATAGAAGGAGATGAGACAGCAGCAGGAATATCCTCTCTCTACAGGGATTCAGCTGACAAGCCTGGCACCTGCCCGCCATGTACCAAGTACTATATACACAAATAAGGAAACATGACACCTAAGGGGGCTTTTTGAGCACCAGAAAACATGGAGTGGCTGGTTGTTTCACCTTTTCCCTGAACTTAAGCCCGTAAAGGAAGCTAAGCATACAGTGTTGGACCACGCAATGATGGCACACACCTTTAATCCCAGCACTCGGGAGGCAGAAGCAGTTGGATCTCTGTGAGTTTGAGACCAGCCTGGACTACATAGTGAGTTCCAGGACATCTGGTGCTGTGTAGAAAGACCTTGTTTCAAAAGAAATAAGTGGGCAGTGTTGAGTGTCAGACAGCACCGCTGATAGAACCAAAGAAGAGAATGAAGGGGCCACGTGGGCAGTTCCTTTTTTATTTATTAGGTAAATGTATCTCCATTTTTTAGATATTTTATTGTATATTTTTTATTTTGTGTGGGAGGGGTGCAGACACATGCAGAAGTCAGAAGAAAGTCTGCTGAAATCGGTTTTCTATTCCCACCATATGGGTCTGGCGCTATCTCACCAGCCCTGGCATCAAATTCTTGATCCTCCTGCTTTGGCCTCCCCAGTGCCACAACTACAGGCATGCATCACCATGTCTGGCATGGCCAATACCTTCCAACAAGTATAAAAGGAAGTCTGGGTAGGGATGATGACCATGATGGTGTTTGTAAAATAGCAGCTGGGGTTTGTGGAGCACCCTCTCTCCACCCGTCTCCCACACTAGGAAGCCCTGGCATATACTGTGACGTGCAGTTAAAGCGGTACATACAGTTGATCTTCTACTTCCTTTTCTGTCAACAAGAAAACAGGTGTTCAAAGGGGTTAAGGTGTCTACAGTTCTCAGAGAGCAGGCACACTCATGCCCAGATCTACAAAATCCACCGCTTATATTGGTACTGTGTCCCCATCTGCCTGGGAGCATCTCTTTCTGAACCTTCCTCAGCTTGAATTTCACTTCTTCCCTTGCTCATTCATTAGAAACACTTGTTAGAGGCTGGGTGGTAGTGGCTCACACCTTTAATCCCAGCACTCAGGAGGCAGAAGCAGGCTGATCTCTGTGAGTTCGAGGCCAGCCTGGTCTACAAGAGCTAGCTCCAAAACAGGCACCAAAGCTACACAGAAAAATCATCTTGGAAAAAAAAAAAGAAAAGGAAAGGAATGATTGTTAGGTGTGTGTAGCAGACCAGGATGCTGAAGACTGTGGAGTAAATGAGTCAGACAAGGTGCTAGCTCATGGAACTCGAGGGCCATATTGGGAAGAGCTGCTTTCCGGATACAGTAGAATACTGTGGGGTAGTCGGTGAGTTGGGCAGACCAATCAAAAGCCAGGCATGGGACCTGCAAAATAACTAAACCCAGACAAAGGTGCCTGCCACCAAGCTGGACAGCCAGGGATTTACCTGACACAGTGGAAGGAAAGACTCACTCCTGAAAGCTGTCGTCTGACCTCAGCACTGCATCCAAGCCTTTGGTTTTCGGTACTTTTTGTGATGTGGGTTCTGGGAATCAAATTCAGTCAAGCTCAGATCCTCGTGTGTGTGCAGCTGCCTTTACCCCCTGACCTACCTCTAGGCCCCGAGATGCTGCATCTGTCTGATTTTACCCAAAGGCTACTTGGCCTGAGAAATGATCAACACAGTGGTTGAGCGTGCACAGCCACCCTTACCGAGCAAGGACATGACACTTCTCTGTTCACCTGTCCCACGTCCCAGCTTCTCCTCACTCACAGTCCTCCCCATTCAGCCTTTCCCACCCTAGCCTGGCTGACTCATCCCTTCCTCTGCACTGCCTTCCTGCCATTGGGCTTGCGCCTCCTTCCAAGCCCTGCCCACGGACTCACTGGGGAGCCCTCCCAAACCATTCAGGCTTTACCTGCCCCCTCACACCACATCTCCTTCCTTGGCACTTTTGAGGTCCCTCCTGATGGCCCTCCCCACCCCTTCCCATAGCCCACCTTCCAGAACAGGAGCCTTGAGGACAGGAACTCGTCCTCATTAAAGGCTTTGAAATCTGCACTCCCGAAGCACTGTCTGTTATTCTGGTTCTCCTTTCCTTAGTCAGATGACTAGAAAGAGCTCTGTGACTTAAGGGTCCCTTTCCACTTCCATCCCTCTCTGTCCTTACACCCCACAGGTGACCTTTCAGCTCTCTCTCCAAAGCTGTACTGAGAAAGGCCTCCCCTGAATTCAGCCTTCTCTTCTCTTCTCTTCTCTTCTCTTCTCTTCTCTTCTCTTCTCTTCTCTTCTCTTCTCTCTCTCTCTCTCTCTCTCTCTCTCTCTCTCTCTCTCTCTCTCACACACACACACACATACTTTGTTTTATTACAATTTTGAGTGAGTGTGTATGTTGTATTGTGTGGTGGTATGTGTGGATGAGGGCAGGTACACACTTTCCATGTGTAGGCGTGAAGGTCAGAGGACAGCTTTTGGAGCTGGTTCTCTCCTCCCACTGTGGGATCCAGGAATCATATCCAGGCTTTCACTGCAAGCTCTTTTACCCACTGGGCCTTCTCAGTGGCCCTCTCTTCCTTTTTTCTTTGAATTCTGGATTGTAGAAAGACTAAAGAACCGTGTCCCAAGCCCAAACTCTCCTCACAAACTAGATAGAGCTAAATGAGTCAGGCCACACATATAGGTCCAGGACCCCAGGGGCTGAAGCAGGAGAATTGATTCAAGAGCAAAACCACTCTGGTCTGCAGTATGAGACCTTGTCAAAAGAAGGAAAGGAGGAGGGGGAAAGAGGAGGAAGAAGACAAGGCTCAATAGACAAAGCAAGATGCCTCTTGCAGGAGAGGGTTCCCCACTCAGTTTCTGTCCAAAGTCAAGGAAAGAGGGAGGAATGCAAGGTAGCCTATGTCAGATCTCCCTAGCAAAACCCGAGGCTCAAAGAATCAGCAGTTTTCCCAAGGTGGCACGGGGCGTTGTGATAGAATTTGTTCCCCAAGACTATCCATAGTGGAGCCTGTACCGACTCCACCCCTTAGACCAAGAAAGCCTCTTTGTCAGCCAGGGCTAGGCACCCTCTGAGGCTGGGCCTGGGGTCCCTCCCCCGCAGGATGAAAGCTGGAGCCAGGAGTCGTGCCTGCAGGCGGGCAGCGCCTACATCATCGTGTACTCCATCGCAGATCGCAGCAGCTTCGAGAGCGCCTCGGAGCTCCGGATCCAGCTGAGGCGCACGCATCAGGCCGACCACGTGCCCATCATCCTGGTGGGCAACAAGGCAGACCTGGCCCGCTGCAGGGAGGTCTCTGTGGAAGGTGAGTTCTCTGCCCACCGCTGCCCTCTCCTTCAGCCTCACTGCTCCTGCTCCGGTGCTCACCTCAGAGAAGGTCTGTACCCTCCACCTGGCATCTTCGGGCAACTACCTACCAGGCCCCATCCTCTCTCACCTCCCAAATCGGTACCCAAGTCCTACAGTCCCCTCGCGCCAGACTCCAAGTCTCTGTCCTGTCTTGCCATCCCCAGTGTCCAGGTCCCTATATTTCTCTAGCCCTATTCCTCCTTGACAGCTGACAGAAATTTCCAGAACCACAGCTTACCTTGTGACCTTTGCTTAAACCACCCCCCGTAAACTCCCTGGTAAGCAGAGACCCTCTACCCACACCCAATGTCTACCAGCTGAAAACGGCCTCTAGTGACCCCAGTATAAGTTGGGGCAATTATAAATTCAAACTTTGGATGAAACAGTGTATTGACCAATTAATTACAAACCAAAGCTTTTAAAGGTAGGTATAAATTGTATTTACAGTGTGAGAGGAATAGTTTAATAAGTTTCATATTTCTAGTGGGGCCCATAAAATATTAAAATGGCCCTACTCGTGAGGTCGAATCTTCCCAGCCTCGCTCTGCTGAGTATCAGCCAGTCCCCAGACCGAGCTTCTCCTTATCATTTGCCTCTGGGTCCCCCGACACCTGAATTAAGTAGGCACCGGGAAAATTGCTCACATGCTTTTAATCCTAGTCCTGGGGGTGGGGAGCCGAGGCAGGAGGATCTCTGTGAGTTCAAGGCCATCCTGGTCTAAAGAGCTAGTTCTCTAGGAGGGTCAAAGCCACACATAGAAACCCGATTCTAGCACGGGGGTGTGGGGTGTGGGGGTGGGGATGCTTCCTGAGAGTCTGAACACACCTCTTTTTCACCTTTATCTATCTATGGCTCCGCCCCCCCTTAGAGGGCCGCGCCTGCGCAGTGGTGTTTGATTGCAAGTTCATCGAGACTTCAGCCACTCTGCAGCACAACGTGATGGAGCTCTTTGAGGGCGTAGTGCGTCAACTGCGCCTGCGCCGCCAGGACAGCATGGCCCAGGAGCTCCCTTCACCGCGACGACGTGCCAGCCTGGGCCAGCGCGCCCGACGCTTCCTGGCACGCCTGACAGCACGCAGCGCACGACGCCGGGCACTCAAGGCCCGCTCCAAGTCCTGTCACAATCTAGCTGTGCTCTGAGGCCAGCACCTCTCTGGGGTGATGGGACACTGTGGTGCCACCAAGAGCCAAAGGTGTGTCGTCTCGAGTCTAAGTAGTGGACTTTGCCTGTTGCCACGATGGCCAGAGAGCATCACCAGTAGCCAGGGCTTTGAGAATGGAACCTTCTTCCCTGGGGAAGTGATGGGTGGACTATGGAGCTGCAAACCCAGGCTGGGCACAAGTAGGTTTTGGTTCTTGTTTTGTTTTTTTTGTTTTTTACAGAGTTGGTTTCTTTTTGTAAAACTCTTGTCCCTGGGCTGTGACCAACGCTCAGAACATTCCACATCGAGTCAGTCCAGGATGTCTTGTCTGATGCGTGGACCTCACTTCCTGGGCTCTTCTAGGCATCTCCTCCTCCTCTCCAAACATCTAACTTGACTGAAGACTGGTTTGGCCTGCTGGCCTTGTTGTCTTGGACAATCAATAAAGTCAATGAATTAATTATGTGCACAGGCCCTCCTCGTCCCTGCTGGATTTAGTTTCTTCCCCAGGCCCATGAGACGCACACTGTGGACCACGTGACTACCGCAGCTCCGAATGACCTGCCATTTGTTCCTTTCCCTGGAATTCACCTGGCACTGATGGTGGTGCCAGCTGACTGTGCCAAGCTGCCACCCTGTCACACATGCTAGGAAGCTCTAGCATGGAGCTGCACACAACCCCTGTTATTTTTGTGTTTGCGTGTGTTCCCTTTACACACTGCCTAAGACTGCTAACCTCCTCTGGCCGCTTAGGAAAAGGAGGTTCAGAACGGGAATGAAGGAGCCCGGAAACATGCAGCTGCTCTAAGGGAGGCCACCGAGATCCCCGGTCCTACAAGCCCCCTACCACAGTTCTCTTTATGAGGGGACAGGGTGAATCAATAGCTCAGTCGACAAAGAACTCAGATGAGGTCCTGAGTTCCATACCCAAAACTCAGGCAAAGAGCCAGCCTGGTACTACAACCCTATAACCCCAGCACCTTGGAGGCAGAGACTAGTGGATCCTGGAACTCACAGGCCAGCAACCCTGCCTTATTTGGTGAGCCTGAGGCCAGTCAGAAGTATTGTCTCTGAAAAGGAGATGAACAGATGACCTCTGCCCTACATACACACACATAGAGTGATAGGAGATACAGGTGTGATTAAAGATTCAAGCTTCTTGGAACAGTGGGGTCATTAGTTTGATCCCACCCTAACACTGAAAACCAAAAGTGGGAGAGTGTTAAAATTCTATAGGGGAGGTGGGAATAGCAGCACACACCCATAACCACAGGACTCAGGAGGGTGAGGCAAAAGAATCAAAGCCAATCTAGCCTTCCAGGGAAGGGGCAGGGAAATTAGGTACATACCTGGAACGTTACTACTCAATGAATGCAGAGGCAGGAGGATCCCCTGAAACTTCAAAGCCATCCTGGTCTACAAAGCAAGTTCCAGGCCAGCCAGGTCTACGTAGCCTGGCGCTAGCTCAAAACAATGGAAGGGCAAAGATTTTTCTTACACAATTTTGCATATAATTTAAGGGGGCTGGCAGGAATTCCATGGAACTGAGTCCATTAATCCCAGGATAGACACTAATTTAGTCCAGTGCGTTCGTTTTCCAAATGTGGAAAGTGGAGCCCTGAGAGGAGCAGAGAGCACTCCAGGGTCACCAGCCAGTGAGTTCCAGGCCCCCAGGACCCAGCCCCCTCCTCTGACCTCTCTTGGCTGTGAGGGATGAAGGACACAATGAGGCTTCCCGCTAGCCTGGGGACCCAGCTGGGTGTAGGGGTGAGGTCAGGAGTTTCCATGTCGGTGGGATGGGGGAGGCGGGACTGTCACGACTTTGAGAAGAGAACAAGATGCAAACTGTTTGGATCATTCTGCCTCTGACTCCTGACACCTCTGCCTCCAACCAAATGCTGTCTCCACCAGACTCCTGGAGCCTGCACGGGAGGTCCAGAGGACGAAGTCCAGAGGACCAGTCCAGAGGACGAGGTGTAGAAAGAAAAAAAAGTGCTCTGGGGTGTCCAGTTCCCCCAGGCTCACCAGCTCACTGGTCACCAGTCATGCCCAGGAAGTGGAGGAGGGTCTCCCCACCCGAAGTTGTCTCCGGCCTGCGGTCGAGAGTGGGGGTGGGAGGCTGTAGCTGTGGAAAGTTGGCAGAGACCGCCAGCAGCAGCCGGGAGAGTGGAAAAAATGATATCAAACCCGGAAAAATGCAGGCCGGATGGAGGGCCGGGTGCGAGGGTGGGAGGAGGGGGAGACAGCTGTCTGGACTGAGAACCCAGAGGGAAGGCTGATGGAGTTTCCCAGCAGGCCTCAGAATCGTGGACAAGTGCTCTCCTTCCCTGTGTTCTTGCTTCACCGGTATTTATTGAGGGTCTACTATGTGCCAAGGCAGAGAGCCAGTTCCTCGGGAGACGCTGCTGGCTGCCTATTGCTCACCCTGCATGGTGGGAAGGTACTCTCGAGAACAACCAACTGGGATAAATGAGTCACCGGGAAAGGTGGCCATCAAGGAAAAGTGAAGCCAGAAAGAGAAAGGAAGCCAGGATGGGGGAAGGGTGTGTACAAGGCAGGGGTCTACATCTGAACTCCTTTCCTTCCCTCTTTGTGTATGCCGGGCAGTGGTGGCACAGGCCTTTAATCCCAGACTTGGGAGGCAGAGACAGGTGGATCTCTGTGAGTTTGAAGACAGAGCTGATCTACAAAGCGCGCTCCAGGACAGCCAGGAGTGTTACATAGAGAAACTCTGTCTTCAAAAAACCAAAACAAAACAAAAAAGATGTATGACAATTCTCTGTCCCAAACTTGACTTGAGGAGTAAGTGTTTTAAGATGCATAAAATGGGGCTGAGAGTGGCTCGGTGCTGTACAGGCCCAAGGACCCAAGTTCCATCCTTGAAACCCATGCAAAAAAAACCAGGTACCATGACACAGGGTTGTGACCCCAACACCAAGGAGGCAGACATGCAGGCTGCTGACCTTCACGGCACTGCCATCCTAGCTTCTATGAGCTTTAGGTCCCACTGAGAAACCCTGTCTCAAATTTACAAGGTGACCTGAGGTGGTACACATCTTTAGTCCCAGTGCTTGGGAGGCAGAGGCAGGATGATTTCAGTTCAAGGCCAGCCTGGTCTACAGAGCAAGTTCCAGGACGGCCAGGGCTACACAGAGAAACCCTGTCTTGAAAAATAAAACAAGAAAAAGCGGATGGATACCAGATGAGATACAATACTGAGGCTGACCTGTAGCCTCTGCACGCGTGTGCTATTGCATTTAAGACCTTGGAGACGTCCAGGCTTGAGGGTAAGTCAACCTAAACCGTGAGGCTTTGCCTGCAAGTTTCTGCCTGGATATGCCACTGGAGGAAGTTAGAAAAGTTTCCTTCTTTCTTGGGCCTCAGTTTCCCCATCTTCAAAAGAAAGGGATTGAGTCCAAGCACGTATTGTATTTACGTAGTCCCATGTTTAGTTGTCTGGTGCCCCAGCCTAGGAAATGGCTCACAAAGCAGAGGTTACGTGCTGTTCCGTCTCCAGCTCCAGAGGCTCTCACAGAGGCTGGCCGTACAGACGCTCAGTGAATGCTGACGGGATTACTTCACCAACTGTAAAATGCCCTTCTGGTCCAAACTGTAGGTGTCCATGGATAAGGCAAAGCTGGGGCGGCACATGAGAAAACCACAGTGCACATCCTACCCTAACTTAGAAAGGTCTTCCTCACCAAAACCAATGCGACAGCTAACTCTGAAGTCTTTCTGAGGTCAGTGTCAAGCCCTGTGCCTTGGTACCTGTTTTCTCATTTCATCACTGCCCCCACCCCCTCCACAAAAGGCACATTTATAGAGGAGCCCGATGAGACTAAGAGAATCTAAGAAATAGGCCCTGCATCCGTTCAGCTTAGCCGCCATCCCAGAGGATGAGGCAGCATCCCAGAGGGGCATCCCAGAGGATGAGGCAGCATCCCAGAGGGGCAGCCTCAATTGTAGGGCTGAAGACACTGAGGACACAGAAAGGACAGGGCAGTGTGAGAACAACAGCAAACACGCTGTGTACAAGGCACTGTTCTTGGGGCTTTCCAGAGGACACTGAGTAAATCCTCAGGGTATGTGCTCACCATGCCAGTTTTAAGGTGGAGAAACTATAGCACAGAGATGTTCATCCACAATCAAGATTGTACGTTACCAAATAGAGCCAGAATCCTAACTAGTGCCGTCTAGTCCCACAGTGGCCGGGGCTCACCACACCCACCGTTGGTTGGCACGGCAAGCCCAGAGAAGACTGTCATGGAAAGCAAGGAGTCTTTGCTCTGCACCTAGTTTCCTGGGCTGGGGACAGGGCATACACAAAAGTGCCTTGAAGGCCCACAGCCTCCAGCTGGGCCACTGCATCTCAAAAGGAGAGCACTGTCATGGAAAAATATGATAAAGACTGGGAAGATGAATGCCTCCCCAGGGGCCCCAAGGCTCCTCTGAGTCCCCATCTTGCTGTGGAGGAGGGTCATGCACTCTGCTGGCCTGATCCAGAAGAGATGAAGGCCACCTGGCTCCTGAGCCAACCCAGCCGCTGCTCAGAATACAGAGGCTCCCTGTTGGTAAAATGGTTGGGTTTCTCTACACAAACCCTGAGGCTTCTGTCTGGAGCCTCCCAAAGGGATCAAGTTCCAACCACGGGCTTCCTGTCCTTGGGTGGTGGGAAATACAGGGTCTCACAGGACCCAGCTGGCCCCTGCCTTCACTCAGCAAACATGGCCAAGCGTCTGTGCAGTGAGGCGAGGCCTGGAGCACAGAGGGTATCGCTGGCAGAGATGGAAATGAGTAACTGTCTGGCTCAGGAGAAGGGAAGGGGGGATGTGGGAAGAAACAACTTTGTGCGGCTCCTTCAGAGCAATTAAGTGTCTCTAGACTCTGGCCACTCATGTGACCTTAGACAAATCAAAATATACAGAAGAGAGAGATTATGATGGAATTTGTCACATGGTGGTTTCTGTCTCAAGAACTACTTGAACATTCAGATTTAAGAGCTTGAAAAAATATACAAGTTTCATCTCAATTTGAGCACTGCCCCCCTTCAGTTCAGGGTTCAGTTAAAAATAACACTAGTGATGGGCTGGAAGCTTTGGGTTCGCCAAAGTGTGTGTATGCTTGTGCGTGTGCATGTGCATATGTGTGTGTGTGTGTGCATGTATGTGTGTGTGCATGTGTGTGTGCATGCATGTGTGTGCGTGCATGCGTGTGTGTGTGTGTGTGTGTGTGTGTGTGTGTGTGTAGAGACTTCCCATGCTTCATGGATGAGACCAGTTGGGAGAAAACCCAGGCCTTAGAACTGGAAGACATCAGCATTTGGTCCCACCTTGCTGGTCTTATCTTGGCCTCTGTGCACCCCCAGGCTCACTCAGTCTCTCTGCCTTTTGGAAGTGATAATTCCAATCCATAAAATGAAATGAATTTCAGGGTGCCGGATGTATAGTGGTGCACACCTTTAATCCCAGCACTCAGGAGACAGAGGTAAGAGGATCTCTGTGAATTTAAGGCCAGCCTGGTCTACAGAGTGGGTTCCAGGACAGCTGAGACTACAATGAGAGAGCCTGTCTCAAAAAAAAAAAAATTTTTTTTAATTAAAAAAAAAATGAAATGAACTTTAAGTATTTGGAAGCACAAATTTCCTTCATCTCTCAGAACTCAGTTTTTCCCTCTGGAAAATGAGGGTACTGCCGCCCTTTTCCCTCTCTTTTTTGGGTGGATGAGAAGATTTATTCAGTTTTATGACTAACAAGGACATTGTGTTGGTTAGTATTTTTGTCAGTTTGACACAAATTATAATCACTTGGGAAGAGGGGACCTCAGATGGGGAATTGCCTCCATCAGATTGGCCCATGAGTGTGTCTGTGGGGTATTTTCTCTGTTTTTATGTTTTTATTTATTTTTCTAAAATTTCATACAATATATTTTGATTATATTCTTTCTCTTACCCCAGCTCCTCCCAGGACCCCCTCCCTATCCACCCATCTTCATGTTCTTTCTCTCTTGAAAAGGAAAAGGGGGACTGGAGAGTTAGCTCAGTAGCGAAGACCACTTGTTGCTCAAACAGAGGACACAAGTTCAATTCCCCACAGACACAAGATGATTCACAACCATCAGTAACTCCAGTCCCAGGGGATCCAATGCCCTCTTCCAGGCATGCACATGGTGTACAGACACACATACACCCAAAACACTCATACACATAAAATAATAACATAAATGAAACCAAAAGAAAAAGGTATTTTTCTAAACACACACAAAATAAAAAAGATGGAATCTGGTCTGTGTTGGCTAACTACTGAGCAGTGTGTGTGCCCTGGAGTATGGTTGGCCCAGTGTCATTCCACTGAGGAAAAGTAATTTTTTCCTTTTCTAACGGCTAGTGATCACAAATAGCCTCTTGACTAGCTATGAGGCATTGGGTCACTTCCCCTTCTCTGGGACTTGGTGTGACTTGACCTGTGTGGGTCACGTACGTGCTGTCATAGGCTGGGGGCTCATCTGTGCATCCGCCCTGTGATGTCTGGAAAACGTTGTCTCCTTGATATCACCCGCCTCTTGCTCACCCTTCCCTCTCTTCAGGTCAGTGTGAGAATGCAGATTTCTGTTTCTTAGCATGATGCTTCTCACACGCAGTGAGCACTCCGTACTCTGCAGTTACATGTTTGTTCAATTCGTTACACCTTTTCCCGTTTGTATGCTCTCTGAAGGATGCTTTCAGACTTTACTCAGATGTACTGTATATATCCTCCGGCTTTGCTTTTCATATCCAATATTGCATTTATGAGATTTGTTTGCACTGATGAAAGTTCATACTTTTTAGCACTGTATAGTATTCCATTGCGTGACTTTTAAACATGCAGGATTTTTTCCTCTTTCTTCACATTGTGCTTCTTTTGCTATTGCAAACAGCACTGCTATAACTATGGAGTACCTACGTCAGACTTTCTTTTATCGTCTTTCCCCTCTGCCCTCTGCTTTGTTTGTTTGTTGTTTTGGATACAGGGTTTCTCTCTGTGTAGCCCTGGCTATCCTGGAGCTCACTCTATAGACCAGGCTAGCCTGGAACTCAGAGATCTGCCTGCCTCTGCCTCTGGGCTTAAAGGTGTGTGCTACCACCACGTGGCTCTCTCTGCCGTCTTCTAAGTCCCAGCTTATCTGGGCTCACGACATTTAAGGTGTCAGTGTGGCCAACCCAGCTCTAAATAGCAAGTATGAGCATGACAATTCCAGGGGACGCGAGAAAGGTGCTGCTTCCTGGGCACATCCCTTTCGTCATCTGGGAGTCTCTCCCAGAAGCTTCTAGAAAGTGTAGTTTCCCATTGGCAGGACATAGTCGTACAGCCACCTTTAAGCCAGTCTTCAACTTGGATTAATCATGGTTTACCCCCGAGCAAAGCTGCCCAATGGGTCTGACAAGATAGTTCTGCAAGTAAAGGTACTTGCCACTGACCCAAAAAACATGAGTTCAAGCCCCAGGACCCACACAGTGGAAGAAGATAGATAGATAGACAGACAGACAGACAGACAAACTTTAAACCCAAATACATGCTTACTGCTTTAAGTTGCCTTGGTCATGTGTTTAATTACATCAGTAGAAAAGTAAATAACACAGCCTCTTAAAGGGAAGAGGGGACTGGGCTGTCTGTTGACCCTTGGCTGTCAGGATATGAGCCCGGCATCACAGGTAATCTATTTTCCTAAGAAAACAGGACACAGATGTCTCTGTGAAATATCTCAAATCTTTAATGTATTTATTTATTTGATGTACATAGATGTTTTGCCCATATGTGTGTCTATGTACCATATATGTGCCTGGAGCATACAGAGGCCAGAGAGATGGCATCATGTCCTCCAGAACTGGAGTTACAAACAGTTGTAAGCTACCATTCAGGACCTAGGAATTGAACACAGGTCCTCTAGAACAACCTATGCTCTTAATCACTGAACCATCTATCCATCCTCAATATTTTTATTTTTGTTTTGTTTTGGTTTTAGAGACAGAATCTCATTGCGTCTCTGGCTGGCCTAAAATTCACTAGGTAGACCAGGTTGGACGTGAACTCACAGAATTTTTCTGCCTCTGGCTTCTATGTGATGAGATTAAAGATGTGTTTCACTGTGATGCTTGAAAGAAAATGGGCCCCAAAGGGAGTGGTACAATTAGGATGTGTGCCTTGTTGGAGTAGTTGTGGTCTTATTAGAAGAAATGTGTCACTGTGGAGGTATGTTGTGGAATATGACTTGTAGGCAGAGTTCCTCTGTGCCCCAGCAGTGCTGTTCCCAAATAACCAGATTGAGACATTATTAATTGTAAATGCTTGACTGATAGTTCAGGCTTATTACTAGCTAACTCTTACATTCTAAATTAACCCATATTTCTTATTTACCCTCTGCCACTTGCGGTACTTTCTTTCAACATGGCATGTTTATCTCCAGCTTCCTCTACATCTCTCTTCAAACTCCTCAGACTCCACCCTCTGCCCAGCATCCTCCTAGTCTGCAAGCCCCACCTAACTTGTCCTGTCCAGGTATTGACTGGTCAGTTTCTTTAGTAACACAATCACAATGACATATATTTATACAGTGTTAAGGAATATTACACAATTAATTTAACTATGTAAAGATGTGTTACATTTGTTTATGTGGTGGAATATTACTTTAACTAGGCAAAGATGTGTTACATCTGTTGATGCCGTATTTGTTTAATGATGTAAAAATGTGTTACCTTGCCTGCCTAAAGCACCTGATTAGTCTAATAAGAAGCTGGATGGACAATAACTAAGCAGTAGAGGGATAGGCAGGGCTGGCAGGCAGAGGCAATAAAGAGAAGGAGGAATCTAGGCTCAAGAAGAGAAAGAGAGAGAAAAAGGGAGAAAAAGGAGGATGCCTAGGGCCAGGAAGCCAGGCAGTCACCAGCTAGCCATATAGAATGAGAGAGAGGTAAAAATCCCCAAGGCAAAATGTGGATGAAGAGAAACGGGTTAGATTAAATTATAAGAGCTAGTGGGACAAGCCTAAGCCTAAGGCCGAGCATTCATAACTAATAATAAGCCTCTGTGTCATGGTTTGGGAGCTGGTATGTGGCCCAAAAGAAAGTCTGCTACAGGACAGCTTTGAGGTCTCACATACGCTCAAGCTATGTCCAGTGAGACAGACCACATCCTGTTGCCTGCAAAAGATGTAAAACTCTCAGCTATCTCTCCAGCATCATGTCTGCCTGCACGCCACCATGTCCCACCATGATGATAATGGACTAAACCTCTGAACTATAAGTCACCCAATTAAATGTTTTTCTTTATAAGAGCTGCCTTTGTCATGGTGTCTCTCCACAGAAATAGGAACCCTAATTAAGACAATCACCATGCCTCTGAGGGCACCAGGCATACACATGGTGCACAGACATGCGCTCAGGCAAAACACTCACATATAAAATAAAATTTAAAAAGAATAAAAACCAGGCGAGACTGTCTACCAGTCCCCAGTTGTACACATCCCTCATCTAAAGTGCATCCAGAGGCTAACATTTTACAACCTCTGATGAAAGCCCAAACAGAGATGAGAAATGGATTATCACCCCCACGTCCAGTCTACAAGGCCCCTCCTCGCCATTAGGACCTGATTACAAGGGACTGTGTGTTCCTTTATTCATTCCTCACTATCTTTCTCTCTCCAACAGTGCCACTCCCTGCCACTTGGAATACCAAGGATGCCCAGTGCCAGGTGCTGTATATTTCAAATTGAGCTTAGAATTACAGTGATAATACATTTTCATCCGAATGATAAATCAAAACAATGATGAATATATGGTGTGAAATTTCAAAGATGCCTTTATCTATGACGCTGCCTGTAGCTATGCATGAAGGGAATCCTTCTAAGAACATTTTCTACCAAGATGTCTAGAGGTGGGCAATTTCAGGTTGATTCATCAGCCCTAACAGATGAGGATCCTGGTCTGCAACTTTGTAATTGTGCCAGGCTTTTCCTCATGACTGTAATATGACTACCACAATGCCAAGCATTCCATCCTCAGACTGGTATCCCAAACACTGTCAGAAAGAACAATGTCAGAAAGACGTTTCTCTCTCCTCTCTCTCTCCTCTTTCTCTCTTTCCCTCCCTCTCCCCTTTTCTCTTTCTCTTGCTCTCTCTCTCTCACTCTCTCTCTCTCTCTCCTCCCTCCTCTCTCCTCTTTCTTTCAATCAAAGGGGAAATTGTTTGCCAAGAGACTTTTCTTTGTAGCTCACTGGCCACAATGAATCTTACTCCCTCTAGTTGCAAGGGAAGATGGAAAGTCACTATATGGCAGAAGGGAATGAGAACGAGGTTACCACACCTGCTTTGGGCCAATCCTGCTTCATTCCCTCACTTTTCCAAACAAGATAGCTTCCGTAACGACGTGAGGGCCATTGGACAGAGCCACAGTATCTGCCATAGAACTCCCCCCTAGGCCCCACATCTCCCTGGAGGTGTCTGTCACTCCATGATGCTTATCCTTCCATCCCACCACCTCCATAGATCCTGGAGAATATATCTGGCATTTCCCCCATTTCTTCCACATTACCAAAAATGCAATGTTGTTCTCCTTTGTGGGATCAAGACGAAATCCTGATTACATCTAGCGAGAGACTGATCTAAAGGGAATCTAGTTCAGATCAATGAAGTGTGCAGGGAGGCATACCTGTAGCCCAATACCCAGAAGGCAGGAAGATCCCAAGTTCAAAGTCTGGCTTGGTTATGTAATAAGACCCTGTCTCATGACACCAGGTTGAAGTAGATATCACTGAGCCCTAAGACTTGCAACAACCAAAGATGAGAGTAGAGACTCAAACCTTGTGCAAAGTCACAGGCCATATATGATGTGAGAGACAAAACAAAAGGCCAGTCAGGTAGCAGTGATGCATACCTTTAATTCTAGCACTCGGGACGCAGAGACAAATAGATCACTATGAGCTTAAGGTCAGCCTGGTCTACAAAGGGAGTTTAAAGATGATCAGAACTGTTACACCGAGAAACCTGTCTGTGGGTGTGTACATGAACATGTGTGCACAGGCATGTAATGGTCCAAAGTCACTATCAGGTGTCCTTCCTCAGTCACTCTCTACCTTTACCTTCTGTTTGTTTGTTTGAGACAGGGTATTGCTACCTGGCTGTCCTGGATTCACTCTGTAGACCCGGTTAGCTTCAGACTCACAGAGATTCGCCTGCCTCTGCCTCCAGAGTGCTGGGATTAAAGGTCTGCGCCACCACGCCTGGTTTCACCTTTACTCTTTGAGGCAGGGTCTCTCACTCAACCTGCAGCTTATTGGTTTGGCTAAGATGGTCAGTCAATGAGCTTCAGGGATCTCCTTGTCCCTGCCCCTTACCCCCAAGGCTAGGGCATAAAGGCCTGTGCCTTTGTCCCCAGATTTTTATGTGAATTCTGAAGATCTGAACTCAGTCCCTTTTACCTATATGGCAGATACTCTATCAACTAAACTGTCTCCCAGTCCCCTTTTTTCTGTGTGTGTGTGTGTGTGTGTGTGTGTGTGCGTGCGTGTGTGTGTGTGTATGTGTGGTATTTTATTGTTGTTTGGTTGGATTTAATGGGTTCTTTTGTTCGTGTGTTCCATTCATATGTTGTACCTGCCTGTACATGTCTTCACATACGTGGGTACAGGTGCATGTATGCAGGTCCACATGTGCACATGTGCTTGTGGAGGCCAGAGATTGACAGCAGCTGTCTTCTGAAATCTCTCTCCACCTTATTTGTTGAGACAGGGTCTCTTACTTGAACCCAGAACTTACCAATTAGCCTGGTGCAGCTCACCAGCTTGCCCAGGGATCCTGTCTCCATATCCTTGAGCGCTGGGATCCTGGTGTGCTGTCATGACGACCTGTCAGGGATGGAGGTCCAAGTCTGGTCCCCATATCTGCACAGCAAGCTCAGTTCCAATGGAGACATCATCTCAGCCTCCTGGGTTTGATTTTGAAGCAAGGTCTCACCACACCCCCGGGCTAGCCTCAACTTTCTCTTCTCCCACCTTCTTCTCTCCCGTACTGGGTTCACAGAGCCTGCAACACCACATGCAGCCTGAGGAGCTTGTTTCACAGACTAGAACCCTGCAGCTCAGAGAGACAAAGTGGTGGCTGAATGACAGCAGCTTTCTGGGTGTGGGTCACTACAGGGAGAAGAGGCTGGAGAGCGCCGGCACGACCGGAGGAGTCAAGAGCATGGAAAATGTCTCTTTCAGCCAATTTTCCTGAGGAGCCCTGGCTGAGGCTCAGTCTGGGAATGGAAAGTGTGCAGGGAGGAGGTGCAGCCGTGTCCAGTGTCCATCCGGAGAGACTGTTTGCAGAGTCCTGCTATGAAAGGCAAGGGGTGGGACTGGCGGGCTTGCAGGGGGAAGGGCAGATCCTGGAGGCTGCAGATCCATGCTCCTTGCCTCCTCCTTGAGTCCCTGGGTCCTGTCATTTCATGCAATTCCCGCTTGTTTCTCAAACTCTCAGCCATTCTCGGAACCCAGGCTAGCAAGCCCAGGGAGGCGGGGACCAGAGAGACAGGTGTGCTTACACTGGCATCTGTACCAAGGCTGGCCTTGAGAAGCCCCAGCTTTGTCAGATGCAGCCTGATCTCTCTGACATCAGGAAGTGCAGTGCCTGTACACTCCACCACAGCAGACCACAGGCAGGGCTGTTGTTAACCCGGTACTCAGATGCAAGCATGTGATCCTACTATGGGCTGGGGATGTGGCTAAGTTGGAAGGGTCCTGGGTTCAATTCCTAGAACCACATAAACTGGGTGGGGTGACATACACCTGTACTGGGGAGGCTAAAGGAGAAGGATCGTAAGTTAGAGGCCCGCCGTGCCTATTATATAATTAGAGGCTATCCAAAAGAAAATTTATATGTAGTCCTGATAATTATTAATGGCTCCGTATAGAGTACCTAGTCCCACTCCCCTGAAACACAACCAACACTCCAGACTCTTTGAAAGCAGCCTGCAGGCCTCCTCACAGCCACCGACAGGGCAATACCTGATACATCAGTGCCGTCAAGCAGTAAGGACCATCAGTAATGGTCCTTAGGACAGTTGTTGACACCTGTTACTTTTGAAACAATGCTTTGGATTCCAATTTGTTTCCCAATTAATGGCAACCTTAATTTAAAACCAAAGAGATGTTGTACAGTCTTTGAATTATCCCGATAGAGAAACTAAAGCACAGACAAAAGCAGAAATTTATCCCGTTACACAGAATGTCAGCCTATGTACAGGTGACAGTACAATAGGTCTCTGGTGTCTGACACCATTGAACATCATCGTATCTCTCTCTCTCTCTCTCTCTCTCTCTCTCACACACACACACACACACACACACACACACACACACAGAATTTTAGCAGTTGGTGGCAGGAGGGGGAGGCAGGGAGGAAGGATCTGTCTCAAGGCAGAACTGATAGCCAATCACTTGTCTCTTGTACCTGGTAGCCATAGTCATGGCAACAGTCTCCTTGGTTGCTATAGCTCAGAGATAGTTGCCATGGTAACCACCACCCAGGATGGCAACTTCCTGGCATGCAAAATCCTCAAGCTAAACCCAGAAGCAAGTCAGCACTGTAGCACTGACCTAGAGTCAGTTGGTGGTAAAGTCAGGCTTCCTACATCCTCAGCCCAGGCTCTCACAGCTGCCTGACCTTCTGAGACTAACACACCCTCCCCACCCAGTTGTTCGCCTGCCTGGTGCTTCCCACATTCCTCAGGCCCCCAGTCAGGCAGGATCTCCTTCCCACGGCATCTCGGCATCTCGCCCTTGGCTGCTGGTCAGCCAGCTCATCCTCCTGGGAACGGGCTGACGTGAGCTCATCAGAGAACCCATCACAGGAGTTTTCAACATGAGCTGGGGCTCCCTGAAGACCAAGAGGCCTTCAATTCCCCTTGCCCTCCAAAGGGAACAGCTTCCAATGCTAGAACTCCAAGTGCTCAGAACCAGGAAGCTATTCGGGGTGGTCAGGCCCCAAATACTGTCGTCTGTGCCTGGCAGGGCCTCTGGATGGTTATGGGAAGAACTGCGTGCTGGACGGCCAAAGGCTGAGAGCCTACCCTTCTCTGAACCTGACCTCGGTTTGGCTTTTACCAAGTCCCTTCTCTCTGACATTCCATCTCCCCGCCAGAAAGCTAGAGGAGAGGATCACAGAGGACCAGGTGCAATCTCGCCCGTGTCAGTACTATCAAACAAGAACGGGCAGTGGTTTAAAGAGCTGACCTGCCGTCCTGGGTTCTTTTAGAATGATGGAACTACACCTAGTGGCCAGTAAATGCCAGCAATCTCAGCACTGAGGATGCAAAAGGATCATGAGTTTAGGGCCAGCCTGGGCTACATAGCAAGATCCTATCTTTAAAATTAAAAATAGTGAGTAAATGGGACTAGAGAGCTAACTCAGCCTTTATGAGCACGTACTGCTCTTTCAGAGGACCTGAGTGTGTTTCCTAGCACCCACATCACGTGACTTACCTGCAACTCTAGCTCCAGGAGCTCCAATACCCTCCTCTGGCTTTTACAGGCACCTGCGTACACGTGGTGCAAAAGAATACATGTGGGCACACATAGACAGGTAGATAAAAAAAATCTTGCCAGGCATAGTGGCACACCCATCTGATCCCAGCACTCTTGAGGTAGAGACAAGGGAATCTGTGTGGCTTTGAGGCCAGCCTGGTCCATACATCGAGTTCTAGGACAACCAGGCCTATATAAATAGATTCTGCATCAAAAATAAACAACAGGAAAAATTAATGCTACTGTGTAAAACTGGAGAGATGGCTTGGCAGTTAAGAGCACTGTCTGCTCTTCCAGAAGACCCAGGTTCTGTTCCCAGGGCCCACATGATGGATCGCAGCTGTCTGTAACTCCAGGTTTATGTCCAGTCCCAGGACACATGATACCCTCTTCTGACATCCACAGGCACCAGGCACACATGTGATGCACATACATACTTGCAGGCAAAACACTCATATACATAAAATAAAGTCAATCTTTAAAATAATATTAAATATTTAAAAAATAAGTAAATTTTAAAAACCACGGGTAATGATGCAGTGAGATGGCTCAACAGCTGAAAGTCCTCACCGTGTATGTATAGACATCTATGGTTAGTCTAGAACCCATGTACATTAGCCAACAGCTGAAGGCACTCACCATGTATGTATAGATAGACACCTATGTTTAGTCTAGAACCCATGTACATTAGCCAACAGCTGAAGGCACTCACCATGTAGGTATAGATAGACACCTATGTTTAGTCTAGAACCCATGTACATTAGCCAAGGTTCTATAGAGGACCAGCATTTACAGAATGAATGTATATATAGAAAGAAAATTTTTGCCAGGTGGTGATGGTGCACACCTTTAATCCCAGCACTCAGGAGGCAGAGATAGACGGATCTCTGAGTTCGAGGCCAGCCTGGTCTACAGAGCGAGTTCCAGTACAGCCAAGCAAATCCAACAATGATTGTCTACCAATAAAGGTCCAACTGTCCGGTAGTTACTCAGTCCACAAAGCTGGATATCTGCCATGGTCTTCAGTATATGCCAGAATCCTGAAGAAGTAAATTCTAATGCCAATGAAGGAATGGACTTGCAAAGCGTGACTGGCAGAAGGTGGGAACGAGATTAAAGGTGGCTCTTACCACCTTAAAAGATCTGGATTAAAAATGGGTCTTCCCACTTCAATGTTTTAATTAAGAAAAAAAAAATCTCTTACATGTGTACCCAGCCACTTGGGTTACAGTTAATTCCAGATGTAGGCAGGTTGGCAACCAAGAGTAGGCATCACCACACGTAGAAAACAACTCCATAGAGTTTTCCTGTGGCCTCCACAGATGCACCATGATATACGTGACCCACATCCACAAATAAATGAATAAATAAATAAATTTAATTAACTAGGAAACCTGTGAGTAGTTTTTGCAAACTCTGGGGATAAGAGAGACCAGGCTACAGGGAGCAGCCAAAAGTTACATAAAAGAATCAATTGCCAGTTCAAAAGATGAGGACATTGTCCTATGAACCTCAGAGACTCATCAAAAGACTTCCCACCTCTAACCTGTGCGATTCTGTACCCTGAAACACAGCCATGTAGGATGAGGAGTGGGGGGGTGGAATACAGAGACCACAGTACACTCCTGGAAATTCATCATTCATCGTTTTATTTAATAATTATTTGGGGATAGAGAGATGTTTCAGTGGTAAAGAACAGGGGATGCTCTTACAGAGGACCTACATTCAGTTCCCAGCACCCACACAGGCACTCACAACCAACATAACTCCAGGTCCAAGGGATTTGATGCCCTCTTCTGATCTCCTCAGACACCTGGCATGAACATGGTGCACATACATCCACGCAGGTAAACACATAAAATCAAATAAATCTTTTTAAACAAACAAATGAACAAAAACAAACTATTAGACACAGCCCAAAAGGCTGAGCCAAGATTGCTAGGTCTTTCAAAAGCTCAAGAGAAGTTAAATGTTCACATTTGCACCCTGATCCTGCTGGACAACAAACCAACTCCTGAAGGCGATGGTGAGACAGAGAAAACCATCTTGCAGGCAGACAGGATCTCCAAAGGGTTTCTCACAGCATATCAGCATGATGGGAGAGGAATTAGGAAGCTGTTGAAATACTACAGGAGAGATTGTGTGGCTTGGATTTGCCAGCAGCATTGGACTTGATTGGGTTCAGATTTCTCTGGCTAGATTCAGCCTAGAGTCAAAGGCTGAACCTCAGTCTTAGAGCTGGCCTGTGGCTGCTCCATAGCCAAGTGTCTATGTCCCTAGGGTCTATGTGGAGCAAATAGCCTCCCCTAGGAGAGAGGGGCAAATCTGTTAACTGGCCTAGACTGCCCTCTGCTGGCAGGAAAGGACACTAAACACAGGGAGCCTCTGCATCCAAGAGAAAGAACAGACCTTGAGAAGGATTTCCCACCTCAGTCTTACCTAGTTCATTGTCCAATACATCACTTTAGTAGCCCGGAGCCCAGCCAGGTGTGATGGCATGCACCTCAATTCCAACACTCAAGAGGCTGAAGCAAAAGGATCAAGGGTTCAGGGCTAGTTGGAGCTACATAGCAAGACCCTGGAGACTGGGGAGAGACTGCCAACACATTTCATTCTCCCTGACACCCCCTTAGGGAACTCTTTCCATTCCATTTTTTGATTTTTTTACTTTTTTAAAAAAATTATTTATTTTATTTTATGTTTATAAATGCTTTGTCTTCATGTATGTACGTGTCCAACATGGATGGCCAGTGCCCAAAGAAGTCAGAAAAAGTCAGATCTCTAGAACTGGAGTAGAAGAAGGTTGTGAGCTTTCATGTGAGTGCCAGAAATTGAACCCAGGTCCCCTGCAAGAGCAGCCAGTACCCTACTGCTGAGCCATCTCTCCAGCTCCAACATTATTTTTTATTTACATGTATGTGTGTGCCGGCATGAGTTTATGTGTATCACATGTGTGAAGTGACTGCAGATACCAGAAGAGGACATCAGAAAACCTAGAACTAGGGGCTGGAGAGATGGCTCAGAGGTTAAGAGCATTGCCTGCTCTTCCAAGGGTCCTGAGTTCAATTCCCAGCAACCACATGGTGGCTCACAACCATCTGTAATGAGGTCTGGTGCCTTCTTCTGGCCTGCAGGCATATACGCAGAAAAAAATGTTGTATACATAATAAATAAATATTTAAAAAAAGAAAAGAAAAGAAAAGAAAAGAAAACCTAGAACTAGAGTTACAGGCAGCTGTGAGCCCCCATGTGAGTACTCGGCACCATTGCATAAGCAGCAATGCTCTTAACTGTTGAGCCACCTCTCACCCTACTTTCTAAGTAATGTCACCTGCATCTTTCTTCCCTGCCTGTATCTTGTGTTCACTCTGCTTTATTCTGGCCCTGCCACCACAGCTTTCTTTCATTTATTCATTCCCTTTTACTCCGATCCCGGCCAATGCATTTCATACTGGGCAGAACACACATAGTCCCCTCTCATTCCAAAATTCCTTCTCTGTGCTAGCTCCTCACACCACTCAGTGTTGGAGAGAGGAAGCTCTGTGATGCGCAGGCGCCTCCCACCAGGGCCCTAGAGGTGTGGGGGAAGCTGTAAGAAAACCACTATCAGGATGTCACGAAAAGGCATCTTCCCACCCCTCTACACACACACACACACACACACACACACACACACACTCACACACACACACCATGGAATACCCCTCTCTCGGTGGAGTTCCTGCCTCAGGGCATCTCACTGGTTCCTCTCTGCTCCAGCACCCTTGGTCTTTTCTGCCCCTCTGTTTCCTCTTTTCTACAAATTTCTGTTGCCATTTCAGTCCTACAAGACAAAGCCCTGAGGGTCTCCCCTCCCCACAGCAAGTTACCAAGGAATCATCCCATACGCAATTCCCTCCCTAGGAAAAACATCAGTGCCAGGAGAACATTTCCAACCTGCTGTGTGTGAGGCTAACAGTCTATGACTCACACACTGTCATTCTGAGGCAGGATAGAAAGATGGGATAAAAAAATTAAAGGAAATAGTCCGTCACTCCGAGGCTGGTGACGCCTCTCACCAGCTGAGAAGCAAGAGTTCTCAAGCAATTGACATTTTCTGGGAAGGCTGGCTGTAGGACCCAGTCATGACAAGCTCAACAGAGGCCTGAGTCTCAGTAGTTTACCCTAAGGCAATACTTGGGTCCAAGAAAGACCACAAATTGAGACTACCCAGGAACAGACCATCCAAAGGAAATTCCTAATGTTCCAACCATTGTAGATAGGATAACTTGCCAGCGCACACCCATTGCTTTTCAGGACACCCCTAGACAAATGTCAGCCAATCCCTCACCCCAACCTTTCCTATTATAAAAACCCCACTCCAACTGAGCTCGGGGCTCTCCAATCACACCAATGCATTGGACTCATGGAGAGTCCAAGTTTGAACTTGAGTAAGAATAAAGGCTCTTTGCTTTTACATTTGCTACCCTATCTCCTAGTTGGTTTTGGCAGGGGTGGACTTCATGATCTGGGCATAACACTGGCAACATACAGACAACATACCTTTTATAGAGCGATGTTTCAAATAAAATGTTAAAATAAAGAGCACATCATCAATCCCAGCACTCAGAAGGCCAAAGCTGGAAGATCTCTGTGAGTTCAAGGCTGTCCTGGTCGACATGGAGAGTTCCAGGAGCTCCAGGGCTGCACAGTGAGACTGTCTCAAAACAAAAATTAAAAAATTTTAAGTGAAAATAGCAATGTGCCATGCTTAAGGCCTAAGTGTGTACGACCAAGCATGGTCTTTCTCTTTTCCAAGCTACCGCCTGACAAGTAGGACTCTAAACTCCACTCATTGTCAGAGACATGCTTTAACTCCTTTGCAGACTTTGCTCTTTGTGGTTTTGAGGCAAGATAGAAAAGCTGTGAAGGGGCCATGGAGGAGCAAAGAGCCACACCCCTCATCCTGCACTCTCGTTTGCCCTTCTTGCCGAGTCAAGAGACTCCAGACACTACCAAGAAAGCCAAATAACCGTCAGAGACAATACTTTCCTAATGTCTCCCTAAAGACTGACATCTTTAATAAAATGTCAAAGACAATGGATAAGCTGCCTTACAGAGTAAGAAGAAGTCCCACATTCCTAAATCTAAGCAACAGACCCAGTTCACCCACCCTAAAACTTGGTTTACTAAAGGAAATCCTTTAACCTTGGACTCTTATTGCAAATTAATAGGACTTAACAGCCTCTGGTCATCTACACACCCATGGTGAAAACAGCTATGAACTCTTCTTTCATGCTTCAGTAAGTTTTATCTGACCTTTCTGCTCGGAATCTATACAATCCCCTGTAGTAGGAGCATGGGCTCTTGTTCTTCCCAGCCATCCAGCTAGCTTAACCTCCGAAATAACTACACAGAAATTGTATTACTAAATTACTGCCTGGCCCATTATCTCTAGCCTCTCATTGGCTAACTTTCACATCTTGATTTAACCCATTTCTAATAATCTGTACCGTCTCTTGACTGTGGCTTACTGGCATGAGTCTAACCAGCATCTGTCTCAGAGAGGAGAACCATGGCATCTGCCACACTGCCCTTCTTCCCAGCATTCTGTTCTGTCTACTCCGCCTATCTAAGTTGTGTCCTATCAAAAGGCCAAGACAGTTTTTCTATTCAACCAATGAAAGCAATACATAGACAGAAGGACCTCCTACACCAATCCCCTCCTTGAATAAACTTCAACTCGCTCTAAGGCCAGCTTGTTCTGAAACTTTTTTCTGCAGTGAGTGTGGCCAAGCATCTGATTTACCTGAGTAGCCGGTTCTGAAAAGAACTCCTCAGGCTGCCATCAGGGGCACCACAGAGCTGGGTCTCCGTATCTAACCCTGCTAAGATCATTCACCACCTTAGCTGCTTGGAATCCTATCCAGTGCAGCTCAGAAACTGCCCTATGAGCTCATTGACCAAGAAGATTAATCTTTAATTCAAAATGTATTTCATTATTTAATGTTGTACATGTGGTAGGACTGTGTGCATGTGAGGGCAGGTACCAGGGAGGCCAGAAGAGGGCATCAGATCCCACGTAGCTAAGTGATGGGTGGTTTTGAGCTACCCAGTCTTGATGCTGACACATCTCTCCAGATGCTAAGAAAAAAAAGTGTTTTTTTTAAAGGTTCCTTGGAGATCTTTGAGCAATGCAACTTCAGAAGCCACAGAAACCATGTACACAGCTACAGCTGAGACACTAAGTATGGCTGTCTCTAGAAGCTGTTACCCACACCTAGTGTTGTAGCTCTCTCTTAACTCCCATACTTAAATCTATGTTAAAATCTCTCTTAATAAACTCAAACTCTGCTTCCTATAGGCTCGTGTAGACAGATTTTTTCTTTTGGGGCCTCCAGCACACACACACACACACTCACACAAAATGATGGAGACCTATTATTAATTATAAAAGCTCAGTCAATAGTTTAGGCTTGTCTCTAACTAGCTCGTATAACTTAAATTGACCCATTTTTATTCATCTATGTATTGCCATGTGACTCGTGGTTTTATCTCTGCTCCTGCATGTCCGTTCCCTCCAGCCTGCTGAAGATTTCTGGTGTCTCTACCTTTCTTCTTCCCAGATTTCTCTCTGCCTCAAAAATCCTGCCTAACTATTGGCCATTCAGCTTTTCTATTAAGTCAATCACAGTGACATAACTTCACATAGTATGAAGAAATATTTTACATTTCCCCTTTTTGTCTAAATAAAAATGAATGGTTTTAACTCGAACATAAAAAACTATAAATAATAATAACAGTTATCAGGTAAGAATTACATTTACAATGTCCAGTCCATTTAATTTGGCATATTTTTAGGAAATACTTTATTATTTATTTTATCTTGATGAGTCCAAACCTCTGTACCTTCTATCATAACTAAGAAAAACTGTAACTATAACTACCTAATCTTCAACTCCAGGAAAGACTCCCAGAAGGACATAATATTCCCCGAGTAAATAGGAGTATAGAGCAAACCACTTCTAAACCTATAGAAATGACAGAGACATTTGGTTGCCTGAACCCAAGGTTCCTTTGCAATGTTGGAACATCCAATCCTTGGCCTACAGGCCTAGAATATCTGGCAGACTCATGTATAAAGCAGAAGTTTTTGAAGGACTGTCCTGCCTTGTCTTGGTAAAATTTGACAATCTTTTTTCTTTGTGTCCTGCTTGTCCAGCTATGACAGCATACTGTCAGCAGTCAAGACAAGAACAGTTTATTGTCCAAATGGCTAGTCTTTGCCACAAAAAAAGCAAACTACATATGAAGGTTCTTTGATGCCCATCATCCTTTTTTGAAGTAGATTGGTACTGCAAGGAGCAGGCATATCTCATTGTTATAAAAAGCCTTATGTTACTAAAATATTAAAATGCCATATTCTGTAGGTCTGTGAAGTGTTTGAAGACCACCTGTCTACTTAAAATATATCTGTTTGACTTTGAAAACATACCTAACATGACTACAGATTTGTTTATTATAAGTAACTAACTACTAATCTATATTTTTATTATCCTAAGTAATTTGTAATAATAACTTCCAAGGACTAGAAATTTACATTACATTGTTAAATGAGTTGCATAGGAATAATACATCAAACAGGAGTAGAAATGTATGTACCATATATTCTAACAAAAATAATATTAAATTTGTATCAATATACAAAATACCTTAAACAAGAAATAGAAACATATAATACAGTATAACAAAAGTAAGCTTAAATTTGTATCAATGTACAAAAATTCATACCAATGTAAAATAAATATTTAAGAGTAGTAGTTGCTTTTTTAGTTTAAAAGTAGATTCAATAGTCTACCCTTTTCTTCTATCATGTCTATACACTCAACCTGAAATGCTTTTCTGTAGCGAATCAAGAATCCCAGCAAAAGAATGTCTGCAACTGATGCTGGTGGCCACATGGGGATATCTCTGGCTGCTATCCCACCACAGTAACAATTCCAGCCTCGTATGTTTGACCTGAGATGGCCAAGGTCCTCTCCAACGTCACTCAGACTCAGCCCTCAAATCCCAAGGTCTGACATTTGTAGCCCACAGGTTTGCAGTGAAGGAGAATAAATACAGTAAGCAGATAAAAGCAGACAAGAGCTGCAGGCGAATGATGATGGCATCACAGTCACCCTAGCTCCTGAGAGCTCCTGAGAGCTTCTGAGAGCTCCTAAGGCCCAGCTCCAGCCCCACCTGTTCTGAGCAAGGGTTTGATTCTTCACTTCCCTTATGGATTTAAATGTAGAGACGCCACGTAGCCACCATCACAGACAGACATGCTTGAACCTTACCGATGCAAGTTTCCAAAAATAATACTGAAAAGAAAAAGGCCAGGGTTAGAAAGAGGAAAAGGAATGCTGCTTTAAGAGGCTCTGTTGAAAATGTTTGTTCTGATGAAGCCTTATCACAGGAAAACATGGCTGTCTCTGAGACAGAAGGTTTACTGGAAGAACGGGAGGAAAGGCTGCAGCCGGCACAAGAGCCGATGAACCCGGATGAGAACGACTGTCTCAGTGCCACCTGAAAGCTCCCACAGGTGGTCTGTTCCAGAGCTACCACGAAGAGAACTGTATTGTGACTGATGAGACAGGACTAAAAGCTGGAGAATGTGCTGAGAACGTTACTAACAATTTAAAAAAGAAAGACGCCCTAATTCTGAAATTTAGGAAGTTAATCAAGTCTTTCCAAAAGCTAATTCTGAAAACACTAGCAATCTTTATATTTTCCTGTGAAACACTTAAAAATGTTTGGTTAAATAGGCATACAAAATAGACATTTGCTATAAATTTATCCTTTGTCCATGGTCTTGGGAGCCTATCAAGTAACATTTAAGTTAGGGTGTTAGAATTTTAGGATTTAAAAATCTTGATATTCGTATTTGTAGGTATTTTTGTTTGCTTTGATTTTAGAATTCTTTATGAAAGTTATCTCATACACAGATGCTGTACAATAAGTATTTAAGTCCTTCTTCAAATGTGACTATTAAAATGGCTGCCTGTTCTGTTACCAGTCTCAGAGAGAACTCAAGTGTGACACATGTAGAATGTAGATGTCTGGATTTTTTTTTTTTGATGTCTGGATATTTTAAGTTATAAGAAAATATTTAGAATATAATCATATAATAAAATTCTTAAAGGCAAAAAAACAAAGAATTTAAGTGTAAATGTGCACCCTCCACAGATAAAATGTTTCATTCTCAGCTTCTAGACCTTGAAAAACCAAAGTCCCGGCTCCACACTGGCCATTCCTAGCCTCTCGGAGAACAAGGTGTGTTGGTTAGTTTTCACTACGGATTTGATTAGATTTAAAATCACCATGACAATATCCCTGTTGTTGGATATTTGTACACGGTGTGAAAATGAATTGCAGGGTGTAAATGGAGGTTTCTCTATCCCGCTCTATCCTGTAGCTGCTTCCAAAAATCACTCAGAGGCTTATATTAATTATTAACACTCGACTAATGGTGTGGGAAGTCCTTCTGTATATGTGTTGCTTTTATTGGTTAATGAATAATGAAGTCACTTTCAGCCAATGGCTTAACAGAATATAGCCAGGCTGGAAAAGATATATACAGAGAGTAGCTGGAGTCAAGGAAACCCCATGGAGTCACCAGAGGAGAAAGAAACAAGCTTCCAGCTGGAACCTTGCCGGTAAGCCACGAGCCTTGTGGTAAAACATAAAATAATAAAAATGGGTTAACCAAAGATATAAGAGCTAGCTAGCAATACACTTAAGTGATTGGCCAAGCAGTGATTTAAATAATATAGTGATTATTTTGTGGTCTGGGCAACTGGGAACAAACATGTAGCCTCCTACTATAGACCAATAGCTCAGACTTATTACTAACTCTTACATTTAACCCATGTTTCTATCTATGTTTTGCCATGGAGCTCAAGGCTTTTTACCTCATTTTCAACACGTCCTGTTTTGTGAGGCAGCTGGCTGGCATCTCTCTCCATTCTGCTCTTACTCATTTGAGTTCTTAGTTTAATTGCTTGACCTAACCTTATCCTGCCTGACTATTGGTCAAACAGTTTTTATTATTAACCAATGATAGAAATACATATTCATAGCATACAGAAAGATCATCCCACAATAGCTGTGATTGGTGTAATAAAAATCTGAACAGCCAATAGCTAGAAAGATGTTAGGCTGAACTTCTGGGGACAGAGAGGACTCTGAGAAGAGGAAGGGCAGAGACCTCAGAAGACAGGTAGAGGAAACAGTATTGCAAGATGGAAGAGAGGTAACACCATGTGATATAATGTAGATTAATATAAATGGGCTAATTTAACTTGTAAGAACTGACTAAAAACAAGCCTAGCTAAGGCTAAGCTTTCATAACTAATAAGTCTCCGTGTCAATCTTCCTGTGACCTGGCGGCCCAAAGAAAACTTCGTCTACATATGGCGTCCAACATGGAGGCTCAAATATTTAAACATAGGGCCTGAGAAAGCTAAGAAAAGTTCTGGACAAGGAGCCAGATGTAGCTTCCTAGTCCTACAGTCTCTTAGGCAAGCCAGGACTCAACATACAGAGGCTCAGCTGCTGTCTGCAGGCTGGTGCCAGTCACCAGCACCATGTGGTTGAGTTGTACAGAAGCTGACATGGCAATTTAAGGCTTTTCTCACGTAGTCAGAGAATGCTGCAGTTGTTTGGTAAAGCCAAATCCAGACACAGAAAACCTCTAAAAAGGTACAGTATGTTTTAAAATGTACTTAGATACTAAAGAAAGAAAATTAAATGGGTATATGCAGTGATTTTAAAAAACAGTTTAAAAGTAATAAAGTCTTTAAAGAAAGACTAAAAAACAAGGCACACAAAGATGTGAAATAAATGCACAGGGCGTCTGGATCCTGTACGGATTTTTAAATTTTTAAATTTTGATTTTTAAATTTTTAAATGCTAATGTACAAAAACAATAACTGCTGAGAGACATTGGACTATAAAAACTGCTAAATTAAACCAGTCTATATATTTTAAGAATGTCTTAACTTCAAAATGCAAGTAAAAAAAAATTATGCTGTTTTGGGGGAAAGGTTATGCCTTTGTTTCCACAGAAAATAAAAACTGTGGTTCTCTTCAAAATTAATGAAGATCAGATTTGATTGAAGGAGACCTCTTGAAAATCTTGGCTACAGATATGAAGAAAGAAACCAAGAAAGACTACAGGACAGGTGACGTACATGCCGATCCCGCGACATGGGAACAGCTCTGAGACAGAATGAGACATGGTAAGTCTTGTTGACTAAAGGATCCTCATGGTTTACTATTACATACCATCCCTTCATAAGGCATGAAAAGAGATTTATGTTACAGTTTCGTTATGCAGTCCAAGTGAACTTATAAAGTTGACAGATGCCTTTTACCAACAAAAAAAAATCTTATTTAACTACTTGTACAAGCTGCACATTCCATTCTTATATTAATATAGAAAAAATGATATTAAAAAGTTTATGTGTTTTCAGAACAAAAGGACCAGACACCAATAAAGATAAGTGATCCAGCCTCTCAGAATGCCTGTTATAGTTTCCTCAAAATTCTGCATCTAAAACAACTTCAAAGCTGCTAGCTGAGATGGTCCAGCCTCACAGGCTACCCAGCCAAGACTTCAGATAAGCTCTACACTTTCCCATCACACAGAGACTAAACAAAAAATAATACAACTAGTTCTCCCAGGACTTGACTGTTATTCCAGTTTTCTCGGGGTCTCCTAAAGATGACATCACCCCCAGACAATGGGAAGAAGTCTAGAGAACATGACACCAAATTCTGAAGAGATGGGGTGGGTGGGCGGGCTTTTGCTCATTCAGTGGGTTATAGATGTTTGTCATCATTTACAGGGGTTGGTTACAAGTTGTTATTGTTCATGGTCAGAAGAAAAGCTAAACAAAGGAAATTAGATTCAGGAATCACTTTCTAAAGGGAAAAGGGGGGCTATAGTATAGAAAAGATGGTTTGGCTGGACGGTGACAGCACACACCTTCTATCTCAGCATTTGAGAGGCAGAGGCAGGCAAATTTCAGTGAGTTCAAGGCCAGCCTGGTCTACAGAGCAAGTTCCAGGACAGGCTCCAAAGTTACAGAAAAGCCCTGTCTTAAATAAAAGGCTTTAAATTCATCAAAATATGATAGATAATAGAATATTTTTGCCAAATATGCCACATATAAGTAGATTGGATATTGTAAATATAATTGTTACCTGATAGTTGCTCTTATTTTATTTAGTTTCACTATATTAGAGATAAAATTTTTCCTTTTTATTTAGACCAAAAGGGAAAAACGTAGTTGTGAGATATTTGTACTGTGTGAAAATGTATTATTGTGATTGATGTAATAAAAACCTGAATAGCCAATAGTTAGGCAGGAGGTATAGATGAGACTTCCTGACAGAGCAAGCTCTAGGAAGAAAAAGGCAGAGTCACCAGCAGCATGGGCATACCGAGAGATGAGGTAACAAGCTGCACGACAGAACATAGATTAAAATAATGGGTTAATTTAGTTTATAAGAGTTAGTGGGACAAGCCTAAGCTAAGGCTGATATTTTATAATTAATAATAAGTCTCCATATTGTTAATTTTGAGCTGGCAGACCCCCCCAAAAAAATCCAACTGCATACCCTTCTGGAAATGTTTGTGAGGTCATTTCAGAGGTTCCACTAAGAAGGGAAGACCCACCCTGAATGTGAGTGGCGCCTATTCCTGGTCAGACCCAGGCTAACTAAAGGGAAAAAGTGGGACTACATCTCTCTTGACTCCTGACTAGGAAGAAAATGTGACCAGCAGTCTCCACTCCTGCTGCCCTGCCTTCCCCACCATGATGTCTTACCTGTGGATGTGAGCAGAAACAGACACAACCTTCCCTAATTGCTTCCTGTCAGGTATTTTGTCAAAACATGAATGAGAGAGAGAGAGAGAGAGAGAGAGAGAGAGAGAGAGACAGAGAGACAGAGACAGAGAGAGAGACAGAGAGACAGAGAGAGAGAGAGAGAGAGAAAGAGGCAGAAAGAAAGAAAGAAAGAAAGGAAGGAAGGAAGGAAGGAAGGAAGGAAGGAAGGAAGGAAGGAAGGAAGGAAGGAAGGAAGAAAGAAAGACATACAAAAGGGAACTCCACAATGACAACTTTCTCTTTACAGTCTTCAAATGTCTTTTATTTCCTTTTCTGAATGTCAGGAGCAGAGAGCAGAGTTCATGATTCTTTTCTTTTGGAGACAGGGTCTCACTGTGTAACCTTGGCTGGCCGGAAACTTACTATGTAGACCAGACCAGCCTCAAACTCAGAGCTGCATCTGTCTTTGCCTCCTGAGTGCCAAAGCATGCACCACACTCACCATATCACCACACTCAACTCATTTCTAGGTTGTGGAGTCTTGTCACCATTTTCCATAAAGCCCCCACTATATTTTACTTCTGTTCAAATTCTGGAAAATTTTTGGTTTGTATTTATAAGGGGACCCCTTGTGTACAGGACACACCCAGACACCAAGTTCTCAACACAAAGATTAATTGCCCCAGAGGGACAAGTGTGGGAGGAAGGGGGGAACAGGCTGCCTCTGGGTCAGACAAAGGCAAGAGGTGGGGTGTTAGTTTGTTTTGCAGGAATAGGTTTTTAAGAAGAAAAGAGGAAGCCTATACTAGAGTGAGTTGTTAGATCCTGATTGGACAGGTTAGCCAGTGTAGCCAAATAATGAATTTTGATTGCTGGACCTTGGGACTTAGTCTTAGGAATGAGTCAGTGGCCAAATAAGGCAATAGACTTTAGGGTAACTTTATGAATATAATCTAAGAGTTTGGCAAGGAAGAGAAAGGGGAAAGGGAAAACCATGTTTGCCATGCTTAGGCCTGTTAGAGAGCCCTTCTATCAGAGCCAGAGATGTGAGTCCTGTTCCACCTTGACTAAAGATCAAAGAGTTTGAGCTTATTTTTCCTCTTTCAAAGTTGTTGACAGCAGGTGTTGTTGGGGAAGGCCGCTTGTTCGTTTCCCAGCTGCACCGACTCCCAGAAATAATCACATAGAAACTACATTATTTAAATCACTGCTTGGCCAATAGCTTGAACATATTACTAGTTAACCCTTACATCTAGAATTAACCCGTTTCCATTATTTTATGTTTTACCACAAGGTTCATGGTCTACCAGCAAGGTTCCAACTGACAGCTCTTGTCTTTTCCCTCTGGCGACCCCATGGCATCTCACTGATTCCACCTTCTTCCTCCCAGCATTCAGTTTAGTTTCCCCCCACCTAGCTCTACTCTGTCCTATCACATGCCAAGCCAGTTTCTTTATTCATTAACCAATAAAAGCAACACATACACCGAAGAACTTCCCACACCAAGGTGTAGCTACAAACAAGATATCCTGACCTAGAGTGTGGTGACTTGGGGTTTGGGACATTAAGTCGGCCCATGGAGTGGATCTGCTTCACCCTGACCAAAGTTCAGAGAATTCAAGCCTATTCCTGCTCCTTCATTTTAAAATGGGAGGTTTAACAGAGGGAGTGACTGCCTACAGGATACTTGGTCTAGGGTGTATTTGCTATATATCCTACCCAAAACGACAGATGCTTAACTCAGGAAATTGAGACTTGCTGTTCTTGATGTCCTTTGTGGCGTGTTAACGCAGTCTTTTGAGGTATATAAGCATTTAGAAAATAGGTGCAGGTAGATTCAGTACTCACAGAGTTGCCCTCCCAGTACTGTCCTATGTCTCTGTGTTCCTTTTGTGCCTCTGTCTGTTCTGCCCAACATTTCTAATCCACATGCCCCTCCTCTGGAATATACGAACCTGTTGTGACTGAACCCCAGCGTATGGCTTACAACACCCTTCAGGGTCTGGTTTGCTTGGTAGCTTCTTTTGTTTTTTGAAGCAGTGTCTCCCTAGATGGCTGAGACTGGCCTGAGTGTACTACTTAGCTCAGGCTAACCTCAACCAGTCTCTGTAGCTGAGGATGATTTTGAGCTTCTGACCCTACAGCCTCCATGCTGAGTACTAGGGTTACAGGCATGCACCACCACTTCTTGTCCTACAGCCTCCACGCTGAGTACTAGGGTTACAGGCATGCACCACCACTTCTTGTCCTACAGCCTCCACGCTGAGTACTAGGATTACAGGCATGCACCACCACTTCTTGTCCTACAGCCTCCACGCTGAGTACTAGGATTACAGGCATGCACCACCACTTCTTGTCCTACAGCCTCCACGCTGAGTACTAGGATTACAGGCATGCACCACCACTTCTTGTCCTACAGCCTCCACGCTGAGTACTAGGGTTACAGGCATGCACCACCACTTCTTGTCCTACAGCCTCCACGCTGAGTACTAGGGTTACAGGCGTGTACCACCACTTCTTGTCCTACAGCCTCCATGCTGAGTACTAGGGTTACAGGCATGCACCACCACTTCTTGTCCTACAGCCTCCACGCTGAGTACTAGGATTACAGGCATGCACCACCACTTCTTGTCCTACAGCCTCCACGCTGAGTACTAGGATTACAGGCATGCACCACCACTTCTTGTCCTACAGCCTCCACGCTGAGTACTAGGGTTACAGGCATGCACCACCACTTCTTGTCCTACAGCCTCCACGCTGAGTACTAGGGTTACAGGCGTGTACCACCACTTCTTGTCCTACAGCCTCCATGCTGAGTACTAGGGTTACAGGCATGCACCACCACTTCTTGTCCTACAGCCTCCACGCTGAGTACTAGGATTACAGGCATGCACCACCACTTCTTGTCCTACAGCCTCCACGCTGAGTACTAGGATTACAGGCATGCACCACCACTTCTTGTCCTACAGCCTCCACGCTGAGTACTAGGGTTACAGGCATGCACCACCACTTCTTGTCCTACAGCCTCCACGCTGAGTACTAGGGTTACAGGCGTGTACCACCACTTCTTGTCCTACAGCCTCCATGCTGAGTACTAGGGTTACAGGCGTGTACCACCACTTCTTGTCCTACAGCCTCCATGCTGAGTACTAGGGTTACAGGCGTGTACCACCACTTCTTGTCCTACAGCCTCCATGCTGAGTACTAGGGTTACAGGCGTGCACCACCACTTCTTGTCCTACAGCCTCCACGCTGAGTACTAGGGTTACAGGCGTGTACCACCACTTCTTGTCCTACAGCCTCCACGCTGAGTACTAGGGTTACAGGTGTGCACCACCACTTCTTGTCCTACAGCCTCCACGCTGAGTACTAGGGTTACAGGCATGCACCACCACTTCTTGTCCTACAGCCTCCACGCTGAGTACTAGGGTTACAGGCATGCACCACCACTTCTTGTCCTACAGCCTCCACGCTGAGTACTAGGGTTACAGGCGTGCACCACCACTTCTTGTCCTACAGCCTCCACGCTGAGTACTAGGGTTACAGGCATGCACCACCACTTCTTGTCCTACAGCCTCCATGCTGAGTACTAGGGTTACAGGCATGCACCACCACTTCTTGTCCTACAGCCTCCACGCTGAGTACTAGGGTTACAGGCATGCACCACCACTTCTTGTCCTACAGCCTCCATGCTGAGTACTAGGGTTACAGGCGTGTACCACCACTTCTTGTCCTACAGCCTCCACGCTGAGTACTAGGGTTACAGGCGTGCACCACCACTTCTTGTCCTACAGCCTCCACGCTGAGTACTAGGGTTACAGGCATGCACCACCACTTCTTGTCCTACAGCCTCCATGCTGAGTACTAGGGTTACAGGCATGCACCACCACTTCTTGTCCTACAGCCTCCATGCTGAGTACTAGGGTTACAGGCGTGTACCACCACTTCTTGTCCTACAGCCTCCATGCTGAGTACTAGGGTTACAGGCGTGCACCACCACTTCTTGTCCTACAGCCTCCACGCTGAGTACTAGGGTTACAGGCGTGCACCACCACTTCTTGTCCTACAGCCTCCACGCTGAGTACTAGGGTTACAGGCGTGCACCACCACTTCTTGTCCTACAGCCTCCACGCTGAGTACTAGGGTTACAGGCGTGTACCACCACTTCTTGTCCTACAGCCTCCATGCTGAGTACTAGGGTTACAGGCGTGCACCACCACTTCTTGTCCTACAGCCTCCACGCTGAGTACTAGGGTTACAGGCGTGTACCACAACTTCTTGTCCTACAGCCTCCATGCTGAGTACTAGGGTTACAGGCGTGTACCACCACTTCTTGTCCTACAGCCTCCACGCTGAGTACTAGGGTTACAGGCGTGCACCACCACTTCTTGTCCTACAGCCTCCACGCTGAGTACTAGGATTACAGGCATGCACCACCACTTCTTGTCCTACAGCCTCCATGCTGAGTACTAGGGTTACAGGCGTGCACCACCACTTCTTGTCCTACAGCCTCCACGCTGAGTACTAGGGTTACAGGCATGCACCACCACTTCTTGTCCTACAGCCTCCATGCTGAGTACTAGGGTTACAGGCGTGTACCACCACTTCTTGTCCTACAGCCTCCACGCTGAGTACTAGGGTTACAGGCGTGCACCACCACTTCTTGTCCTACAGCCTCCACGCTGAGTACTAGGGTTACAGGCGTGCACCACCACTTCTTGTCCTACAGCCTCCACGCTGAGTACTAGGGTTACAGGCGTGTACCACCACTTCTTGTCCTACAGCCTCCACGCTGAGTACTAGGGTTACAGGCGTGCACCACCACTTCTTGTCCTACAGCCTCCACGCTGAGTACTAGGGTTACAGGCGTGCACCACCACTTCTTGTCCTACAGCCTCCACGCTGAGTACTAGGGTTACAGGCGTGCACCACCACTTCTTGTCCTACAGCCTCCACGCTGAGTACTAGGGTTACAGGCGTGTACCACCACTTCTTGTCCTACAGCCTCCACGCTGAGTACTAGGGTTACAGGCGTGCACCACCACTTCTTGTCCTACAGCCTCCACGCTGAGTACTAGGGTTACAGGCATGCACCACCACTTCTTGTCCTACAGCCTCCATGCTGAGTACTAGGGTTACAGGCATGCACCACCACTTCTTGTCCTACAGCCTCCATGCTGAGTACTAGGGTTACAGGCGTGCACCACCACTTCTTGTCCTACAGCCTCCACGCTGAGTACTAGGGTTACAGGCGTGCACCACCACTTCTTGTCCTACAGCCTCCACGCTGAGTACTAGGGTTACAGGCATGCACCACCACTTCTTGTCCTACAGCCTCCACGCTGAGTACTAGGGTTACAGGCGTGCACCACCACTTCTTGTCCTACAGCCTCCACGCTGAGTACTAGGGTTACAGGCGTGTACCACCACTTCTTGTCCTACAGCCTCCATGCTGAGTACTAGGGTTACAGGCGTGCACCACCACTTCTTGTCCTACAGCCTCCACGCTGAGTACTAGGGTTACAGGCGTGTACCACCACTTCTTGTCCTACAGCCTCCATGCTGAGTACTAGGGTTACAGGCGTGTACCACCACTTCTTGTCCTACAGCCTCCACGCTGAGTACTAGGGTTACAGGCGTGCACCACCACTTCTTGTCCTACAGCCTCCACGCTGTTTACTAGGATTACAGGCATGCACCACCACTTCTTGTCCTACAGCCTCCACGCTGAGTACTAGGGTTACAGGCGTGCACCACCACTTCTTGTCCTACAGCCTCCACGCTGAGTACTAGGGTTACAGGCATGCACCACCACTTCTTGTCCTACAGCCTCCATGCTGAGTACTAGGGTTACAGGCGTGTACCACCACTTCTTGTCCTACAGCCTCCACGCTGAGTACTAGGGTTACAGGCGTGCACCACCACTTCTTGTCCTACAGCCTCCACGCTGAGTACTAGGGTTACAGGCGTGCACCACCACTTCTTGTCCTACAGCCTCCACGCTGAGTACTAGGGTTACAGGCGTGTACCACCACTTCTTGTCCTACAGCCTCCACGCTGAGTACTAGGGTTACAGGCGTGCACCACCACTTCTTGTCCTACAGCCTCCACGCTGAGTACTAGGGTTACAGGCGTGCACCACCACTTCTTGTCCTACAGCCTCCACGCTGAGTACTAGGGTTACAGGCGTGCACCACCACTTCTTGTCCTACAGCCTCCACGCTGAGTACTAGGGTTACAGGCGTGTACCACCACTTCTTGTCCTACAGCCTCCACGCTGAGTACTAGGGTTACAGGCGTGCACCACCACTTCTTGTCCTACAGCCTCCACGCTGAGTACTAGGGTTACAGGCGTGTACCACCACTTCTTGTCCTACAGCCTCCACGCTGAGTACTAGGGTTACAGGCGTGTACCACCACTTCCTGTCCTACAGCCTCCACGCTGAGTACTAGGATTACAGGCGTGCACCACCACTTCTTGTCCTACAGCCTCCACGCTGAGTACTAGGGTTACAGGCGTGCACCACCACTTCTTGTCCTACAGCCTCCACGCTGAGTACTAGGGTTACAGGCGTGTACCACCACTTCTTGTCCTACAGCCTCCACGCTGAGTACTAGGGTTACAGGCATGCACCACCACTTCTTGTCCTACAGCCTCCACGCTGAGTACTAGGGTTACAGGCATGCACCACCACTTCTTGTCCTACAGCCTCCACGCTGAGTACTAGGGTTACAGGCGTGCACCACCACTTCTTGTCCTACAGCCTCCACGCTGAGTACTAGGGTTACAGGCATGCACCACCACTTCTTGTCCTACAGCCTCCACGCTGAGTACTAGGGTTACAGGCGTGCACCACCACTTCTTGTCCTACAGCCTCCACGCTGAGTACTAGGGTTACAGGCGTGTACCACCACTTCTTGTCCTACAGCCTCCACGCTGAGTACTAGGGTTACAGGCATGCACCACCACTTCTTGTCCTACAGCCTCCACGCTGAGTACTAGGGTTACAGGCATGCACCACCACTTCTTGTCCTACAGCCTCCACGCTGAGTACTAGGGTTACAGGCATGCACCACCACTTCTTGTCCTACAGCCTCCACGCTGAGTACTAGGGTTACAGGCGTGTACCACCACTTCTTGTCCTACAGCCTCCATGCTGAGTACTAGGGTTACAGGCATGCACCACCACTTCTTGTCCTACAGCCTCCACGCTGAGTACTAGGGTTACAGGCATGCACCACCACTTCTTGTCCTACAGCCTCCACGCTGAGTACTAGGGTTACAGGCGTGTACCACCACTTCTTGTCCTACAGCCTCCACGCTGAGTACTAGGGTTACAGGCATGTACCACCACTTCTTGTCCGCCAGGTCTTTTGTCTCTTGCTACCGTCATTCCCTTCTCCCTGAAAAGATTCCCTTTCCCCACAATCACTTAGGCTCTGATTTTAGGGAACCTGACCTAGTAGCTGTACCTTAACATCCAAACTCATATCCTAGTGAAAATCAAAGGCAATCTACTAGTAACTAGAAATGAACAACTGCTGTAACCAATTAAAATGCTAGTCATCCTAATGAGAATGGCCTTGGTTCAGGGCTTCTGGTTGCTTCCTGCACCAGCACTCCATATTTTTCAGTGACATACTGTGGCAGTTTGAAAGAAAATGACCCCCGAAGAGAGTGACACTATTAGGAGGTGCAGTGTGGGGCCCGGGGCAGCCTGACCACACATGGGGCCCAGGTTGCACAGCTGTCACGGCAGGCAGCACCAGGTTTCAGGAAAAGCCATGATCTGACACTATCCAAGGAGGGCCAACATCTAAAGAGAAGTGCCTGACATTCCAACCATTAGATAAGATTACATAAGACCACCAGCTACGAGGAAACCAGCTCTACCTGGAGCAGACGCCAGGAGCAAATCCAGTCCCAGGAGCCAACTTAATCCTGGGACACTAGTGGATCAGGATTGAGCCAGCGACCAGATCCAGACTCATCAATCTCCACCAGAACAGGTACAGAGGAATAGCCACTGAGCGAGTGAGCCAGAACCAGAGACCGCTGCTGAAGGTACAGACATGAATCCAGAACCTTCAAGGGAGTAGACCTAAGCCAGGACCCTGGTGGGTCTGGGCGTGAGTCTAGGACGTCCCAGGAACTAGGCCTGAGCCAGGACCTCTGCCAATCTGGGGGTGAGTGAACCTGGGACCTCTGAGGGAATAGGAAGGAACCAGAGATCTCAATGGGGCCAGGCATGATTCTGGGTCTTCAGAGGGAGTAGGTCTGAACCAGGACCTCTGGGGGTGTGGGCATGGGTCTGGAACATCAAAAGGAATAGGCAGGAACCTGGAACCTCTGCGGGTCCAAACGTGAGTCTGGGACCTCTGAGGGAGTAAGCAGGTCCTCTGTGGGTCCAGGCGCACCCAAGCCCGGGACTTCTGAGGCAGTAGACTGTAGCCAGAAACCTTTCCAGGTCCAACTCCAACCCAGGGACCTCTACAGGAGAGATTCCAGACCAGGATTTACAGAAACAGGGCAAAGCCAGCAGCCTAGGCCAAAGTAAGCCTGAGACAGCAAAGTCCAAGGGAGCAGAGCAAAGCACAGAAGTGCTGACCTATCTCTAGGAACATGGAGTAACCAACAGGGTAACTAGAACTGTGACACTGACTGTACCACGGGGAACAACCATCTGAGCTTTGGATTCACTGGCACCAGAATTATTCAACAGAATCTCAGACAACCCCAACCAAATCTACTAGAGGAAAAGATGAGTAGAAAAGGCAAGAACACATGCAACACCGCAAAGAGCAACACAACACCAGTAAAACTTAAAGACCCTACAAAAGCAAGACCTGAACAACCAAATAGGGACGAACCAGAAGAATATGGCCTAAAAACTAACTTCAAGAGAATGTTTGAAACTCTAAAAGAAGGATTGAGAAATTCCCTTAAAGAAATGGAGGAAAAGACAAACAAAAAAATTGGAAGATATCAGCAAATCACTTTAAAAAAAAAAACAAGAAAGGGGGCTGGAGAGATGGCTCAGTGGTTAAGAGTATTGCCTGTTCTTCCAAAGGTCCTGAGTTCAGTTCCCAGCAACCACATGGTGGCTCACAACCTTCTGTAATGAGGCCTATCAGGCACACATGCAGACAGAATATTGTATACATAATGAATAAATAAATAAATATTTTTTTAAAAAAAAGAAAACCAAGAAAAAGAAATCAAACATATGAAAGAAACTATTCAGGACTTGAAAACTGAAATAGAGGCAATAAAGAAAACACAAACTGAGGGAATATATAGATAAAAATCATGAGAAAATGATCAGGAACCACAAATGCAAGCATGAACAGCAGAATACAAGAGAGAATCTCAAGTGCTGAAGATACAATAGAGGAAATAGACTCGTCAGTTAAAGAAAACATTAAATCTAAAAAGAGCTTAACCCAAAATATCCAGAAAAAATGGGACACCATGAAAAGGCCAAATCTAAGAAGAATGGGTATAGAAAAAGGAGAAGAAGTTAAACTCAAAAGCACAGAAAATATATTTAACAAAATCATAGAAGAAAACTTTCCCAACCTAAGGAAAGATATGCCTATGAAGATACAAGAAGCATACAGAACACCAAATGGACTGGATCCAAATAAAAAGTCCTCTCACCACATAATAATCAAAACACTAAACATACAGAGTAAAGAAAGAATATTAAGAGCTGCAAAGGAAAAAGGTCAAGTAACATATAAAGGTAGACCTATTGCTCAGTGGAGACAATGAAAGCCAGAAGGTCCTGGTCAAGCATTATGCAGACACTAAGAGACCACGGATGCCAGCCCAGACTACTATACCCAGCAAAACTGTCGATCACCATAGAAGGATAAGATATTCCATGACAAATCTAGATTTCACCAATACCTAGTCACAAACCCAGCCCTACACAAAATAGTAGAAGGAAACCTCCAACCCAAGGAAGATGGCTATATCAACAAAAACACAGACAATTGATGATCTCATTAAAGCAAATCCCAAAGAAGGGAAAAACACACAAATTAACATCACCAATGATGAAAACTAAATTAACAGGAGATAGCAATCACTGGTCATTAATATCCCTTAAAGTAAAAAGACTCAACTCACCTATAAAAAGACACAGGATAACAGATTGGATAAGAAAGCAGTATCCATTCTTCTTCTGCATACAAGAAACACATCTCAACCTCAAAGACAGACATCATCTCAGAGTAAAGAGTTGGGAAAAAATATATCAATCAAATGGACCTAAGAAACAAGCGGGTGTAGCTATCCTAATATCTAACAAAATAGACTTCAAGCTAAAATCAGTCAAAAGAGACAAAGAAGGTCATTTCTTATTAGTCACAGGAAAAATCCATCAAGAAGAAATTTCAATAGTGAACATCTCTGCCCCAAATATAAGGGCACCCTCATATGTCAAAGAAACACACCAAAACTTAAATCATACATTAAACCACACACATTAAAAGTGGGAGACTTCAATGCTCCCCTCTCACCACTGGACAAGTCAGTCAGACAAAAAATGAACAGAGAAATAAGAGAACTAATAGATGTTATGACTCAAATGGACTTAAAAGACATCTATAGAATATTCCATCCAAACAGAAAAGAATATACCTTCTTCTCAGCACCTCATGGAACCTCTCAAAAATTGACCACATACTTGGTAACAAAACAAACCTCAACAAATACAAAAAAAATTTGGAATAACCCAATGTACCTTATCAGATCACCATGGTATAAAACTAGAAGTCAACAGCAATACTAATTCCAGAAAACCCACAAACACATGGAAATTAAACAATGCTCACCTGAATCATCAATAGGTCAAGGAAGAAATAAAGGTAGAAATTAAAGACTTCCTAAAATCCAATGAAAATGACCACACAACATACCCAAATTTATGGGACACAATGAAAGCAGTGTTAAGAGGTAAGTTCATAGCACTAAATGCCTACATAAAGAAGCTGGAAAAATTCCACACTAGTGAATTAACAAAACATTTGAAAACTTTAGAACAAAAAGAAGCAAACTCACCTAAGAGAACTAGATGGCAGGAAATAATAAAATTGAGAGCTGAAATCAACAAAATAGAAACAAAGAAAACAATACAAAGAATCAATGAGATAAAGAGTTGGTGCTTTGAGAAAATCAGCAAAATAGACAAACCTTTATCCAAACTAACTGAAAGGCAGAGAGAGAATATCCAATTAACAAAATCAGAAATGAAAAGGGGGACATAACAACAGACATGGAGGAAATACAGAGGATCATATTTTGAAAACTGTACTCCACAAAATTGAAAAACTTAAAGGAAATGGACAACTTTCAGGATAAATATCACTTACCAAAATTAAATCAAGACCAGATAAGCAAGTTAAAAAGACCTATAACTGCTGAAGAAATAGAAACAGTCATCAAAAGTCTCAAAAAAAAAAAAACCCAGGACCAGATGATTTCAGCTCAGAATTCTACAAGACTTTCAAAGAAGAACTAATACCAATACTCCTCAAATTATTACACACAATAGAAACAGAAGGAACATTGCCAAACTCTTTTTATGAGGCTACAATTACCCTAATACTCAAACCACAGAAAGACATTACTACAAAAGAGAATTACAAACCAATCTCACTCATGAACACTGATGCTAAAATACTGGCAAATCAAATCCAAGAACACATCAGAACCAACATCCACCATGATCAAGTCAACTTCATCCCAGAGATGCAGGAATGATTCAACATATGAAAATCTGTCAACGTAATCCACCATATAAACAAACTGAAAAATAAAAATCACATGATCATCTCATTAGATGCCAAAAAAGCATTTGACAAAATACAACATCCCTTCGTGATACAGGTCTTGGAGACAGCAAGAATAAAAAGAACATACCTTAACATAATTAAGGCAATATACAGCAAGCCAATAGCCAATATCAAACTAAATGGAGAGAAACTCCCTGCGATTCCACTGAAATCAGGAACAAAACAAGGTTGTACACTCTCTCCATATCTATTCAATACAGTTCTTGAGGTCCTAACTAGAGCAATAAGACACCAAAGGGAGATCAAGGCAATACAATTTGGAAAAGAAGTCAAACTCTCACTGTTTGCTGATGATATGATAGTTTACATAAGCGATCCCAAAAATTCTATCAAGGAATTTCTACAAGTCATAAACACTTTGAGCAATGTAGCAGGATACAAGATTAACTCAAAAAAAAAATCAGAAGCCCTCCTGTACACAGATGATAAAAGGGCTGGGGAAGAAATCAAAGAACCATCACCCTTCACAACAGCCACAAACAGCATAAAATATCTCAGAGTAACTCTAACCAAACAAGTGGAAGACTTGTATGACAAGAACTTTAAATCTTTGAAGAAAGAAATTGAAGAAGACACTAGAAAGAGGAAAGATCTTCCAGGCTCTTGAGTAGGTAGAATTAACATAGTAAAAATGGCAATCTTACCAAAAGCAATCTACAGATTCAACACAATGCCCATCAAAATCCCAGCAAAATTCTTCAAAGACCTCTAAAGAATGGTACTCAACTTCATATGCAAAAGCAAAAAAACCAGGATAGCCACAACAACCTGTAGAATAAAAGAACATATGGTGGCATCACAATCCCTGACTTCAAACTCTACTACAGAACTACAGTACTGAAAACAGCCTGGTACTGGCATAAGAACAGACAGGAGGACCAATGGAACCGAATAGAAGACCCAGATATCACTCCACACATCTTTGAACACCTAACCTTTGATAGAGAAGCAAAAAATATCAAATGGAAAAAAAAGCATATTTAACAAGTGGTGCTGGCATAACTGGATATCAACATGTAGAAGAATGAAAATAGACCCATATCTATCACCATGCACAAAACTCAAGTCCAAATGGATCAAGACCTCAACATAAAGCCAGCCACACTGAACCTTCTAAAAGAGAAAGTGGGAAGTACACTTGAACGCATTGGCACAGAGAACCACTTCCTAAACATAACCCCAGCAGCACAGACACTGAGAGAAACAATTAATAAATAAACTGAAAAGCTTCTGTAAAGCAAAGGACATAGTCAACAAGACAAAACAACAGTCTACAGAATGGGAAAAGATTTTCACTAACCCCACATCAGACAGAGGTCTGATCTCCAAAATATACAAAGAACTCAAGAAATTGGATACCAAAAGATCACATAAACCAATATAAAAAAAAATGGAGTACAGACCTAAACAGAGAACTCTCAACAGAGGAATCTAAAATGGCTGAAAGACACTTAAGAAAATGTTCAATATCCTTAGTCATCAGAGAAATGTAAATCAAAACAACTCTGAGATTCCATCTTAAACCTGTAAGAATGGCCAAGATCAAAAACACTGATGACAACTTATGCTGAAGAGATTGTGGAGTAAAGTGAACACTTCTGCATTGCTGGTGGGAATGCAAGCTGGTACAACCCCTTTGGATGTCAGCGTGGTGATTTCTTAGAAAATTAGGAAACAACCTTCCTCAAGACCCAGCAATACCACTTTTAGGTATATATCCAAAGGATGTTCAGTCATACCAAAAGGACATGTGCTCCATTATGTTCACAGAAGCTTTGTTTGTCATAGCCAGAACCTGGAAACAACCTAAATGCCCCTCAATCGAAGAATGAATAAGGAAAATGTGGTACATTTACACAATGGAATACTACACCGCAGAAAAAAATAACGACAGCTTGAATTTTGCAGGAAAATGGATGGAGCTAGAAAACATTATTTTGAGTGAGGTAACCCAGACACAGAAAGACAATTATCACATGTACTCACTCATAGGTGGTTTTTTAACATAAAGCAAAGAAAAACAGCCTACAAAACACAATCCCAGAGAACTTAGACAACAATGCAGACACTAAGAGAGACTTACATAGATCTAATCTACATGGGAAGTAGATAGTAGGAAAAGACAAGATCTCCTGAGTAAATTGGGTGCATACGGACCTTGGGAAAGAGTTGAAGAGGGGAGGGGAGAGACAGGGAGGGGAGCAGAGAAAATTGTAGAGCTCAATAAAAAAAAAAAGGGAAAAAAAAAAAGACGAGCAGATGTCCCTGAGCCAGGACTCACCTATGTCCCCGTTTGCCAAGATCTATAAATGTCAGCCAATTAGGGTCCTGAAGCCTGGAAATCCCCTCACCCAACCTCTACTATGATAAAAAAAAATCCCTGCACTTGGCACCCTCTGCTCTCAACTGCTGCGTCAGACAGAGTCCAAGCTTAAACCTAAGTAAAGGTCCTTTGTTTTTACATACGAGCACAGAATCCATGGTGGTTTTGGGGGGACTCTGCGATCTGGGAGTAACATTGGCTTTGTTGGAGGAAGTCTGTCACTGTGGAGGCAGATTTTGGGGTCTCGTATAATGCTCAAGTCATGTCCAGTGTCTCAGACCTCTTCCCATTGCCTGTGAGTCAAGATGTAAGAATCTCAGCTCCTTCTCTAGAAACAAGTCTGCCTGCATTCTACCTTGCTTCCTACCATGATGATAATGGACTGAACCTGTTTACTAAAGTTTCTCACCACTACCCTCAGGCCTACACACTTGCATAGAAAGGCACACAAGAACACACACACTCATAAAAATTGTGAGTACATCTAATAGGCTTATGAAGTTAAAAACAACTGGCAAACAGGCCTTAACCCCAGTACTTGGGAGCCAGGCAGATCTCTGGGATTTCAAGGCCAGTCTAATCTACTACACAGCAAGTTCCAGAACCGCCAGGTCTAAGTAGAGATATCCTACCTCAGGAAAAAAAAAAGGAAAGAAAGAAAGAAAAGAAAAGAAAACCTTGCAAGGAAGGAGCTAGGATGAGGAGATGAATATGCATTGCCCTGTCCTGCTGCAAATATCCAGGGATTGGTTTGACTGAGGCAGTGAAGAGATGAAGAAAGGAGAAACACATAGAAAAGCTGGGGCGAAGTGAGTTGGGCTCTCTGATGTAGAAGCCACAGCACCCTGGAAGCACAGAGTGTTTATTATAGACAGTTTAAGAGGAAGGTGGGTTATTGTACTTAGCCAAATAAAGATTAGGGGTTTTTATGGTCAGATAATCTAGGAGGTAGAGTTATTAGGTACAGTTGAACAATGGGACAGGTTTAGCCAATCTCAGTAGGAACAGTCTCTGTAGGGAGGAGTCTTCAGGACATAAATAGCGAGAGAAGACAGCTATAGTGGACACTTTCTGCACAAATTGTCAACACTCACATTCAGATCCAAGGAAGGCTTTGTCATCTCTCTGTCATCTTTCTCCCTGGGAGAGGCCGTGCCACTCCCATGGGGCAAACAATACAGGTTCACTAAGGACTTCACCCAGTATCTACACTGAATGCACATATGAAACTATTGAAGAATTAATCACAATATTATGTTTTTAAAAATTTTGGGGCTTGGGGCTGGAGAGATGGCTCAGTGGTTAAGAGCATTGCCTGCTCTTCCAAAGGTCCTGAGTTCAATTCCCGGCAACCACATGGTGGCTCACAACCATCTGTAATGAGATCTGGTGCCCTCTTCTGGCCTGAAGACATACAGACAGAATATTGTATACATAATAAATAAATAAATATTTTTTTAAAAAAAATTCGGGGGCTAGGAATATAGCTCAATTACAAAAGAGTTTATTTATCTAACACGCACAAAGCCCTGAGCTCAGTGTCCAGCACTGGATGAAACCGGATCTGGTTGCTGTGCCTGTAACTAAGCACTCCAGAGGTGGAAGCAGGGGATCAGAGCTCAGAGTCATCCTCGGCCCAAGAGACATAAGGCAGTGTCAAAAAAAGAATCTTGGGTTTATCTGTACTGCATGCAAACCAGGAACGGTTACAAGACATTCTGAGGGGCAGAGACCATTGTGCTGTGCTGTGTTATTTCGTTTAGGGCAAGATCTCACTCCATAGCCCTGGCTGTCCTGAAGCTCACTACAGGCAGGGTGCCTCGAACTCACAGAGAACAGCCTGCCTCTGCCTCTCAAGTGCTAGGATTAAAGGCGTGGGCCACCACTCGCAGTTTCAGAGACAGTTTTACAGTTTCTTTTATATCGTTCCAGTGACACTGCAGGCTCCACAATGCTAGAAGCGCATGCAGGGCTATCGGATGAAAAACAAGCAGCTAGAAGGAACAATAAATTCATTTGTACACAAATATTTGTTCATGGACTTGGCAGATAGAGCATCAAGCGTTTGTGTAGGACTTTACAGACATTCAGTCTCACAAGGATCAATGTTACTAGGTTGTCTGGGATCCTAATGAATGCTCTACCTGCAAGATTTACTGAGACAATCAAGTAAACCAACCCTGAGGAAGGAGTAGGCTGCCTAGTGACAGGGAGCACTCCTTTGTCTTAATGGGAGCCACCTGGAGAAGATGCTCCTGGAAAAGATGCTCCTGGAGAAGGTGCTCCTGCAGAAGGTGCCCCTGCAGAAGGTGCTCCTGGAGAAGGTGCTCCTAGAGGAGGTGCTCCTGGAGAAGGTGCTCCTGGAGGAGGTGCCGCTGCAGAAGGTGCTCCTGGAGATGAAACACCTGTCAATAGTAGCCTGCACCTTCAGAAGCCTGAGATTTTGCATTTCTCAGGCTCCAGACTGAAGCCAATGCAGTTCACGTTGAGCCCCAGCTTGGGGACCCCCACCTTGAGCCCCACGGTCCTAACAACCACAGTACCATTCACACAGGAGAATCCACCTTGATGCAGAAGTGTTGTTTTAATTCTTGTAACCCATAACAGATTCTTTTATTTGATCTCTTTCTTGGAGAGTCATGTCTTCTTGAAACCACTAACTTTAGGGTATCCCTACCCTCTTCTAACTCATAGGACACCCAAATACACGTAGCATACAGACACACACACATAGACACATAGTCAGAAATTTTAATCAAAAATTGAATTTGTTAAAAAAAAAATCCATCAAACTTCACTCAACGGTATATCGTTGCACCATGTGGTAGCTTGAAAATGGCCCCATAGGCTCAGCGACTGGCACTATTGGGAGGTGTGGCCTTGTTGGAGGAAGTGTGTCACTGGGGGCAGGCTTTGAAGTCTCAGAAGCTCAAACTAGGCCTAGTGGCTCGCTGTCCATTCTGGCTACCTGCTGATCCAGATGTAGAACTCCCAGCTCCTTCTCCAGCACCATTTCTGCCTGCATGGCACCATGCTTCCTCCTTGATGATAGATAACAGACTAAGCCTCTGAAACTATATGCCAAACCCAACTAAATGTTTTCCTTTATAAGAATTGCCATGGTCTGGGCTGGAGAGATGGCTCAGAGGTTAAGAGCACTGGCTGCTCTTCCAGAGATTCTGAGTTCAATTCCCAGCAACTACATGATGGTTCATAACCATCTGTAATGAGATATGATGCTCTCTTCTGGTATGTGGGTTTACATGTAGGCAGTACACAGTATACATAATAAATAAATCTTCAAAAAAATTTAAAAAAAGAATTGCATGATCATGGTGTCTCTTCACAGCAATAAAACCCTAACTAAGACACATCATTTTCTAAAAGATGAAAGAGATTAAATTTAATAAGACTGAATCTTGTGTCTGCTTGTTTGAGTCTCACTATGTAGCCTTTGCTAGCCTGGAACTCTCTATGTAGACCAAGATAGTCTCAGACTTAGAAAGATTTGGCTGCCTTTGCCCCTGGAATGCTGGGATTAAAGGCATGTGCCATCAAACCAAGCTAAGATGAATTTTTTTTTAGATTTTTTTTTTATTTTATATGTGTGACTGTCTTGCCTGCATAAATGTATTACACCATGTGCATGCTTGGTGCCCAAGGAGGTTAGAAGTGGGCATTAGAGTTCCTGGAACTAGGGTTACATACGATCAGAAGACACTATGTTGGTCCTGAGAACCGACCCCTGCCCTTGAGAGCAAACTGCTCTTAACCTCTGAACCATCATACCAGCCACAAGATTGAATTTTTTAAAGAGGGGGAGGGTTGTTGTTGCTCTGGTTTTGTTCATTTGTTGAGACAAGGTCTCACTATGTTGCCTTGGCTGGTCTCAAACTCACAGATCTACCCACCTGCCCCTGTCCCTGAGTGCTGGGCTCAAGGCATAGACCACCAAGCCTGGCCTCCAAGAGGGACTATTTAACACGCATAAACTAACTGCTTTTTAAAGCACACAAGGAATGACAACATGGCACCATTCTAGTCATCAAATGCCCACAGAAACGGCATCTGTACAATGATGTAATTAAATTTCAAAGATGAATAATTAGAACATGATGTGATGATATGATTTTAGCAAGAACTAGAAGCCTAGCCGTGGGTAAAAGAAGCACCATATTAATTGAATTGAGTATTAAAGTATGCAACATAATTTTACAAACTCTTCAGGTTTATAACCAGTTGCTTTGAAAATACTAAATTTTAGCCTGGCAGTAGAGGCACACGCTTTTAATCCCAGAACTTGGAAGGCAGAGACAGGTAGAGTTCTATGAGTTTGAGACCAACTTGGTCTACAGATGGAGTTCCAGGCAGAACTGGAACAGAGAAACCCTGTCTCAAAAAACAAAACAAAACAAAACAAAAACAAGAAAGAAAAAAAGAAAAATACTAAATTTTAGCCTAATTTTCTTTAATTAAGTGCCTAGTCAAGAAGCCAGCTGAACAAACTCATCTGCCCAGCCTTACACCCTTGCCATTATGATGAGAGCCACAGTGTTTATAAACTGTGTGGGGTTATGGAGTGGTAGGATTATTACTGCCTGGCACATAATAAGCAATTAATACATTTGCAAACCTTTCATACAGTTTCCCTATTTTGCTTTATTTTTCTCTAATTTATCTGCATCGATATGGCTTAGAATTCATACCTATATACTGACATCTTTACATTTCAAAGCTATTCTAAAAGATACATTTTAGACTTCATAATTTGTTCATTTTACCCTCTTTCCGCCTTCCTCTCCCAACTCCTGCATACTAAAATGCAAGCTTCCTGAGCACAAGGACAAGCTTTTGCTTGTTTCCTTCAGTGTCTAGTGACTAGAATATAAGTGGGACATCCCAATAAATATTTAAGGTACAAATGATCAATTGAGTATCGAATGAATGTGTGCATTCTTCTTGGTGAAGGCTGAGGATTTGTGGAGAGCAGGACAGCCTAGTCCTGAAGAAATCACCTGGGACTAAAGAATGGGTCCTCGAGTCTCAGGATGGATTACAGCCACAATGGTCCAGATCGCCTGTATGGATCGGCCCCCAAGTTGCTTAGCAACAAGCCGTCCCTCCCTCACCGCCACTAGAGGGCGATCGGGCGGCGGGGAGGGTGGTAGCGGGAACGCGCGCGCGTTCACTGCGCGGCGAGGAAAGGCGAGGAGGCACGTCATTTCCTGTTTCTTTAGGGGAACGTGGCTTTTCCCTGCAGTACCTCGCCTTCCATCTGCGTTCGTGCAGCGGCGGCCGGAGCTGGAGTCGGAACCCAAGCGTAGCCTCGCCATGGATTCGGCCCTCAGCGACCCGCACAACGGCAGCACCGAGGCCAGCAGCCCGGCCAACGGCACGACGCGGCCACCCTCCACGCCCGAGGGCATCGCGCTGGCCTACGGCAGCCTCCTGCTCATGGCGCTGCTGCCCATCTTCTTCGGCGCCCTGCGCTCAGTGCGCTGCGCCCGCGGCAAGGTAGGGTCTAGGCGAGAGCCGACGCCTTCCGCCCCCATTCCCGGCCACGGCCCCCACGAGCCTGTCCCTGCATACCCGATAACTGGCCCCCTCTCCCGCGTCACGCACCCACCGTGGCATCGATCACCATTCCCTCCACTTGCGCCCACATCTGTGGCTGGCCTTCGGTGTCCCACAATCTGGCCACTCCTAAAAGCGGGGATTAGCATTGTCCTCCGCTGCCCGCAGACAGACCCTGCCACATCCCCTCCCCCAGACCCCTTGCTTCGTGCCACAGCTGGAAACACTGCCCGCCCGACCTCAGACACAAAGGCAGGCGCTGACTCCTCGGAGCCTGCTGGCCCCAGCCAAACTGCCCCCCACCTGATGCTATGGCCAACCAGCAGCCAGGTGTTTGCACCTCACCAGAGCGATCGCTCGTTCGGTGGCTTGGATGAGCCCCAGTGTGTTCCCCACAGGTATGGCTCTGAAAGGCCCCATCTTTTGTCATCCTTCTGCTAGGAGCCATGCCTGGCCACACCCACAGTTAATTGTAGCATCCAGATTCATCCCTAGGCCCTGATTTCTGTCGCTGTGGAATCACAGCTGCATGGGTGCCTGCCAGGAACCCCTATAGCAGACCCTTCTCCCTGCCTTAACAACAAAGCCCAGGGGCGGGACCCCGGTGGCGCAGCGGTTAAAGGCGCTTTCCGCCAAGCCTGAAGACTTGAGTTAAATCCCTGGGGCGCAAATGGTGGAAGGAGAAAACCGACCCCTGCATATTTTCAGACCTCGTCACACTCATACTAAATAAGCAAATGTTAAAAAAATATATATATATAATTAAATAGAGGTGTAGCGTGATGGCACACATTTGTAAGCCTAGCACTCAGGAGCTGAGGCAGGAAATCAAAAATTCCAGGGTAGCTAGGCTACAGAGGGAGACCCAGTTGCCCAGAGAAAAAGGGGGGTGGGAGGGATGGGGTGGAATGGGGGTGGGAGAATAGAGCACCAGCTCAGCTTCTTGTCTTTTGTTCACTGTCTGGAACCAGTTCCAGCCATTCAGCTCTTGGGAATGTGGCACCTTGGTTCTCCCCAGGTTTCCATTTCTTCTTTGGTTGATTTCTTCTCCCTACTTACCACCCAGCCTTGAATCTATTCAGACTAAAGCCCAGACACTGATTCCAGAGTAGCCTTTCTCCCCAGGCCCCATTAAGACAAAATCCCTTTGCAAATTGAGTCTGCCTTCTGAATAATAGCCACTGTTGAGCTGTATGAGACTGGGGCAGACCCTGTCTTTGGTCTTTCATGACATCTGTCTCGATGGATATGTAGGGGGACTCCAGAGCCTTCCACCTTTCTCCCTCCCAAATCTCCCTGCCTTATATATTCAGCCTCTGCGGCCCATTGAAACCAACAGTTTCTCCCTTCCTGGCATCCTCAGAGTGCACAGTTCCCCACTGTTCCTCCCCCATCGAATCTGAAGGTGGTCTGGAGAGGAAGCTGCCCTGCCCAGAGAGGGCAGGCCCACAAGGCAGCTGGCGCTTTTGAAACTGCTTCAGTTCAAATTCTCAGAACACCGTCCAGTTGTGAGCAGTGGCTGAGGGCGTACCACCTTACTTTCCAAGACCAGGAAACCCACTGTTGGCTCTTTATGGGCAGATGCAGAGAGCACTTGGGCTGACCCATTTTCCTTGCTCTTCTGCCTCTCCTAAGCAAATTTCAGGTTGTCCCTAGCCTTTCTCAGTCTGGCCAGGCAGATGCTTGTTGCCAAGGCAAGTTCTGAAACGCAGAACAGGACAGGAGAGATGGAGGGCAGCATGGCATGAGGCGAGCAGCCGCTAGACTGAGTGCTTCTCTTTGTCGCCCTCTGCACATGAACCGCTCTTTGCAGGAAATACCTTCCAGGCACCAATCAAAGATGAGGGATGCCTTGTTACCAAGGAGTCGAGGAAGACCTAGCAAGGATAACTAGGTCTGTGATTGGAAGGCAGCAAATGCTGCAGTGGGCTGTAGAGGAAGGCAGAGCAGCCAGGCATCCTGACTGGGTGAGATGTACAGTTCCAGCCAGGAGAGGGCATTCTAAGCTGGAGAAAGCAAGAAAGGTACCAGAGCAGGAAGAAAGGAGGAAGGCACTTCAGGAAACAGCAGGTGGCTTAGTGTAGCAGGACACAGGGTGTGGCTAGAAGACGGGGGCCATAATCTGTCCCCAGCCTCACCCACAGAGAGGCCTTGTTAGAAGATTGAAATTACAGCAGGGCTTGCCCATTCGTTAGGGGCTTCCCAGCCCCAGTAACCAGGGTGCTCTAAGCTTATAGAACCTTTACCTGCCTTGATGCTCACAGTGCTAGGCGTCAGGCAAAGCCAGTTTATCACATCTTTTGAAAAAAGAACTGGGGGTCAAAGAATAAAGATCTTTCTGCCATTCAAGAGTGAGCCAGGTGCGCCTAGTTCTAGAAGACCAGGGTGCCATCCTCACTACAGGTGCCTCTGACGATGCACAGTAGTCTTTTGACCTGAGATGTGATGAGCCAAATGCCTCCTTTGTCTACCGTGCTCGTTTGACAATAGAGAACAATTAGAGTGAGGACCCAGGAGCTTGGCACTCCCAGCTGATATTCAACACCAAGGCCTACTGAGAGAGGGCATTCGAGGACAGTTCCCCTGGGGTCACACTGTCCCTAAAAGGCAGAGCGTATTATAAAATCCTAAGCAAAAGGAGGTGAGGTGTGCAGGGGTGTCAGAAACCTGCGTCCCCAAGAGGGAGTAAATTCCAGCCAAGCAGGAGCTGACTCTGGATAGGTTCTTTGAGCTTTCACCTAGCACAGAGGGATCTCTTAGCCAACAGCACTGGGCATCTGTTGTCAGGTCCTGGGCTAGGTGCCAGGCATGCTGGTCTAAGACACAGAATATGATCAGCCAACAAGTGAATTCTGCTGTGTCTCCTGGAAGAGGCAACAGGTGTCTTTGCACACATGAGTGGGAATTCAGCAGGCTGAGGAGAGGGAGCTGTGAAAAGTCTAACAGGAGCCCAGGAGAGGGAGAGTGCTGTGGCGAGATGTGTGGGGAACCTGCATCCTTTCTGAGGAAGAGAATCCTGAAGGTAATGTAACACTTAACATGGGCACTTAACAGCAAGGCTGTTTGTGCGTAAAATTCAAGCCGTTGCAGAGCGTAGAGCAAGGCCATTTCAGAACCACTTGGAAGTGACACACATGCCCAGCTGCTTGTAGAACCTTCCAGAACTTTTTCATTTTTGTGACACTCCTAACCCAGGGCCTCACATGTGCTAAGTACATCACTTATTCTACCACCAAGCTATATCCCCAGCCTGCCTTCCTTTTCTGTGTGTATACAAATACATACTTGCTTTTGTATGTGCATGCGGGTAGGTCTGTTAGAAAAGCCCTTGTTCTGCAGCTTGGCTTTACTTAGCAGTGTGAATTAGTCATTTTCTGTGTTACAGCTGCCTCAGCTTTTTTGTAATGAAATAGGTCCCGGGTCCATGATGCAAAGGCCCACAGGTACATAATGAAAGGCTCCCACTCCAGCTGCCTCTGCCAGCAGCCCCTGCACCTGGGTCTCATTTACCAGTCCATAGAAATTGTGTTCCTTTGGACATCCAAGTGAGTCAGTGCGTCTAGAATGGTCCTTTTCAGGGAAATGGGAAGGGAGTTGCATTTTGTTTCTAGTTTTTTGAGGCTGAACACTGCTATGTAGCCCTGGCTGGCCTGGTATTGACTAGGTAGCTCGACATGGCCTTTCTTGCTGCCTCGACTTCCCATGGTGTGAGCACCATGTTTAATGGACCCATTTTGTTCGGGGCACCAGTTCAGAAAAGGCAGAACTCGAACTGTCAGTGCAGATTCACAATCAAAATTCAAGGTGGGCCTGGAAGAGTGTTTTGCAAGCCCTCCTAGTAAGTTTGAGAGCCACTAATTTAGAGTCCTCCACAGTTTGTTTTAGTCCTTAGCCACTACAAACCATGTTGAAGTCAATATTCTTGCACATTTATTATTTCATGACTGGTAGGGCAAGTTTCTTGAAATTGACTTATTGAGTCAATAACCTGAACCTCTATCCTTAGGTTTTACAGAATAATCTGCTATAAAAGTTGTAGCAATTCACTCTTCCGCGGGCTGCGTCCTTGCTATTGAAGGGCCACACAGTCTGCTCTGGAGCTTTTTAAGCAACTCCAGGCAGGTGTAGGCTTTAGAGAAAGTGGTCTGTCAGTTGGGAGGAGAGATAAAGGGGCTGGTAGAGCTGGGCGAAGCGAGCTTGCAGGGGCAAAGATGGGGGAAGGTAAGTTCAGGGCATGACCAGGAGGCAGAACAGTGGCAAAGAGGGTGAGTGTGGGGTGAATACAGGAGACCCCAGGGTCTCAGTTTCGGGAGACAGCCATAAAATGGCCCAGGAATTCCAGGATATCTCTGAGGTGTGGTCGGGAAGCAGTCCTTCCAGGACTCTGGCTGTGCCCGTGGCTTGAAGCTGGGCATTTGGCTCCCTCTGTTGCTTTGGCTTCCACCCTGAATATCCAGGATGCTGAAAGCTAAATTTATTTCGGCCACTTGTGAACCCTTTCCCCCATTCTCTAATTCTCTTAAGTGTTTGGCTTAAACACCCAAATCAAATTGGTAGTGAATCCTAATAAGTTGTAGTATTTTTTTATAACTACAAAAATGAAATGTTCAGCCAGGTGGTAGTGGCGCACACCTTTAATCCCATCTCTCAGGAGGCAGAGGCAGATGGATATTGAGTTTGAGGCCAGCCTGGTCTACAGAGTGAGTTCCAGGACAGCCAGAGCTGCACAGAGAAACCCTGTCGGGGGGAAGGGGGTATTTTTCATCTTCAGGATTTGTGTCTTGGGAAGACCAGGGCCTCTTTAGCATCATCAGTTCCAACAGAGCTCCAGAGAGGGAAGGTGGAGGGCAGCTAGTAACAAGTAGCGAGGCCGCCAGGCTGCCTGGGTTCAACCCCACTTACCATATGGGTTGCACCAAGTAAGATATCTTCGCGTCTCTGAGCCTCATTTCCTCTTGTGTTAAAAGTACCTGCTGGGAGCAGGGGCTGTGCACAAAGCTCTGGGACACTGCCCGGCACTCAGAAAGGGCTCAGTAAATGTTCTCCCTCTGTTACCAGTCAGATTGCAAGGCTCCCACTCTGACTCAACACTGCAGCGTGAGATATTTATAACCAGATTCCTCTGTTTGAAGCATCTGGCCAACCTTGGTTTGTCATCGAATAACATGAAGCCTCTTCCTGCCCTGGGATTGGGCTAAACTGAAAGGAATTTGTGGAAATGAGCCACAGCACTGGTTTGTAGGGAAGCCACAAGGTCCTGAATGTGCTTTCGAGCCCTGAGCCCCTGTGCGGTCTGCCTGGGAGCTGTGCTGTGTACACAGAGCAGACGCCTCCACACAGTTGGCCTTTATTGGGCCTCTGCTGCATTCCAGACCCTGTGTCTGGCTGTCAAGGCTTTAAATGGCATCTGTTCTAGCCACCTGTGACACTTACTTCCCTTCAGGAATAGTGTCGGCTTACCCGTGATTCCCGCACAGTGATAGGAATAGCACATAGACTTGAGTAATGACTCAGGGCGCCGTGCTAATGTTTCCACTGAAGAAGCTGGAGCCCTGGCCTTGTAGTCACAGATGTGAGGGCTCTGAAAGGAAAAAATCACTCTCCCAGATGCAGCTGGTAGGTGCGAGGCCTCCTGGCCTCTGGACAAGCTCTATTGCCCATTGGGCCTTCGTAGCATGTGTCAGCGTGCATGCCATGCTATCTCATCATTGTACCAGTTATTTAAGCCGTCGGGATTGCAGCCCCCTTGCCTGCAGACTCACTGAGGTGGAGCTGTCCGGTTGATTTTGTAACCGCACTACTGTTAAACAGGAAATGTGTTCAACATATGGAGGTGCACAGAGGCAAGGTGCTATCCAAGTGTGGCCGCTCTGCTGCCAAAAGCAGAAGCCAGGGCCTGGCAAAGGAGAGAAGGAAGGAAACTGGGCCTCCCTGTCAGAATTGCCCATCTTCTCCCCCCTCCTGCAAACTGGAGAGCTTCTCAGGGGGTGGCCTGTCTTGCAGCTTGAGCTAGCCCCTCAGCCCTGGGCGACGGAGGGGGGGACTTTTCCATTCTCCTCACAGGGTCACAGTTTGCCTTTGTTTTTAATGCCCCATATGTATCCGAGTCTTCATTCAACCTCTTAGCACCTAACTCTGGGAGAAGTTGGAAGGATTTCCCAGCAGGGATGCTAACTGGGTCCATGAGGACTTGGGGTTTTGGGTTGTTTTGTTTTTTTGAGATTTTGGTTCTCACTATGTAGACCAGCTGGCCTTAAATTTGCAGAGAATCACCTACCTCTACCTCCTGAGTGCTGGGATTAAAGGTGCACCACCACCTCCATGTTGAAGTTTTCTAGTGCAAATTTAAATCAGGATTGTACTAATGCTAATGAAGTCTTGTTAAAGACGTGGACTCAATTCTGTAAAGCTAACTTAGTCCTTGTGCTACACTGTCACTCCATCTTCAGTTACTTCCCATAGTCACAGTGCTGAAATGCTTTGAGTTACAGTATTCTGTCTCCTTTTTGTGTAAATATTATCCATTGTCAGCTCCTTACCCATGCCCTATTTTTGCTAATTACAACATGATGAGACAATGAGACACCAAAGTGGACCAGCATGGAGGGAGGAGATGGCTGCTGAAACCTGTTGTCCCAGCAGCACAGCTCGCAGCCGTGGTGGCTCAGCTGTACCTTTCTTCTCTCTGCAGAGCTCCTCGGACATGCCAGAAACCATCACCAGCCGAGATGCTGCCCGCTTTCCCATCATCGCCAGCTGCACTCTCTTGGGGCTCTACCTCTTTTTCAAAGTAAGTCCTTTGCTGCCTAGGTAACTATCCTATGCGTGATCGTTTATAGAGAACAGCAGGGAGAACGAGTGTGAGTGTCTCAGCATCTGTCCCCAGCCAGAGCCTGTTGGGGTTACTCTTCTTCCCCACCAGCCAGCCCATTTCTCCACATTTCTCCAGTTGTGTTTCCTCATGTTGTTTGTGCTGGTCGGGAGTGTAGTTTTTGTGGCAGACATATCTCTGCCACACTAGTCACCGCTTGTTTTGTTTTGTTTTTAATTTATTGAGATTTATTTTCCCAATCGAAGTTAAACAGGGTCATTGTTGAAAACTTGGAAAACATAGAAAAGGAAAAGATGGCAGCCATTCAAAAGTCAACTTCTAGAGAGACACTGCCAGTTCCCCTTCAGAGGTGTGCGCCCTCTCCATAGCTGTGGCCCCACAGTGTAGCCTATCCATAGATTCCACTTCTCATTGAAACTGTCGTGAGCATTCTTTCATTCTTTTCTGTGCACATGTTCTCCAATGTGCACTGCTTTCTAAGTTAACACCACATCCCACAACGGGCCATCAGTGTCACCGTTTCTGTGGCTCCCTTCGGGCTTTTGGTCAGTGTGCCTCAGCATCAGAAGCAAAGTGGGAAACTCTTGGTATTTTTACCAGTGTTATCACAGGCACTTATTTCCTGTTTGTTGAAACTTAGTCAAGAATAGCTTTAATTTGCGATTGCAAAGTACATTTAAATGATTAATGTTTTTTCAACAATGTAGCTCAGTCATTGAATGCTTCCCTAGCATGTACAAAGCTCTGGATTCCATTATTAACACAGTAACAAAATAATGCGTGTACTTCAACCTAAGGAAAGGTACAAACAAGCTAGACCCGCTCCTATAGTTTGAGAATCTATCTGTTAATGATAGACCTAGATTTGTGTTAAATGTTTGAGGGGTTGGGAGGGTATATGGATTGGGTGGTTGCCTGTATCAACACAGACAAATCTGCATGGTAGTTTCACGCACCCTGAGGGTGTTTTAGGTATGCCCAGTGTTGGGGTATCATGGCAATGCTGCTACGAATATGTTCATTCCACAGTGTAGCACAAAAGACTTTGGTATATAGTATATGTGGTAAAACAGGGTCTCCATTTGCAGTTGAACAGACAATGCCAAATTCTTTTGTAGAAATGGTAGTGATGGCAGGAGCAGGAATGGTACTGCTGAGAACCAAACCCAAGGCCTTATGCTTGCCAAGCACGTTTTTGTACCATTGCGCTGTCCCCTCACCCAGATAGCATCAAGAGTCAAGTAAAAGCCCAAATTTTGATGCCTGCTTCCTAGTGCATTAATCACTCTGTTTTTAGTTTTTTGTATTAATTTATTTTGGGGTCATACATGCTATGGCATGTGTGCTGAGGTCTGAAGAACACTTACAGGAGTTGGGTCTTTCCACTCTGTGGGCTTCAGATCCAACTCAGGTCTCCAGGCTTGGCAGTGAGCACCTTAACTCACTGAGCCATTTCAGTAGCCTGTGTTGATTATTCCTTTTTTTTTTTTAAGATTTATTTATTTATTATAGATACAGTGTTCTGCCAGAAGAGGGCACCAGATTTCATTATAGGTAGTTTGTGAGCCACCGTGTGGTTGCTGGGATTTGAGCTCAGAAACCTTTCTTTGGAAAAGCAGTCAGTGCTCTTAAACTGAGCCATCTCTCCAGCCCCGTGTTGATTGTTCTTTCATTCTTAAATCATGAATACCCCATAGGCAGACAGACCACACTTGACTATGTTCCCTCTGCTGGCTATACAGGACCCCTTCTCCCACAGCAGTAGGACCCTCTCAGGCCCTCAGAGCCTGCCACAGCCCTGCCTGCAGCCCTCTGTCATTCATCACTCGTCATCTTGATGAGTCTGAAGTCTGTCATGGTGCTGCAAAACCTGGCACTCCCTTGGCTCGCAACATTCTTTTGAGATTCGCTCTCATCAGCATGTGAACTCTGAACTTGCCTTATTCCTCAGTGTATGGCTAGTATTTGGCTCAGTGCCCTGCACATAGCAGGCACTCAGGAAATGTAGCCAAATTGCTGGTCAAGGGTCAGACAGGTACCTGAGTAAAGCTTCTCAGGGCTGAGAGCTGATGAAGGAAGAGTTGGGGTGGCCTAGGTAAGGGGGGAAAGAGACATCTCAGCAGCCCAAGAGTATACACCAGGCTGCCTGGGAATGGGGCTGAGGCTGCAGTCTGGAAACACAGGCAGTGTGTGAGCAGGGCAGAGGGATCTACAGTCCCATCAGGAGGGACTAGACTACAAGGCCTTCCCACTCAAGGACCAGCATGCGACAAAGGGAAACAGTGGCGAGGCTTAACGTCGGAGAGTGACATGATCAGACTCTCATTTAAACAGAGTCTTACTCAAGCAGTGTACCCCCAAGAAAAGCACAGCCCTGCCTCACAGTTAGGAGAGCAGCACAGTGACCAGTGGAGCACAGGCTGCAGCGGGCACACGTTCCGCACAGCCTCCCCAGGTTCCAGGGTGAGTAAGCATGTGACAGCTAGCTTCGGAGCACCAGGACTCCAGCTGCCATCACAGGCCTGGGGAGGAGCTGAGTTGAGGAGTGGAGTGCAGGGTACCCAGAGATCTTATAACTAGCATGCTTTAGGGCTTGGGGGCCATGCTGAAAGGGCTCCCGGATTTTTGAGCAGGGAGAAGGAAACATTAAAGAGCAAATTCTTGCTTCTGAAACTGCTCTTGGGTTTGATTTCAGACTCCTCCCTTATACCTTTAGGATTTTCATGTAAGACCCTGGGCACACATAGTAATTGCCCTTCTCCAAATGTTGGAATCACATGTAAACATCTAGACTCCGTTGTAGGTAGAGTCCATCTGGGTGGGACCTGAGGTCCTTCCCCCCAGCTGTGAAAATGGAAGAGTCTGAGATTCTTCCTCCCTTTGACCCTCAGTCAAAGGGCAGGCTGAGATCAAGCTCCAGGAGACTCCTCCTGGCTTCTAGCAACCCTAACTTGTTTCTTTTTTATTTCTTCCTCAGATCTTCTCCCAGGAGTACATCAACCTCTTGCTGTCCATGTATTTCTTCGTGCTGGGGATCCTGGCCCTGTCACACACCATCAGGTCAGAAGGCATCTCCCGGCAGCCTTTGAAGCCACTTTCTCAGGAGCCAGTACAGGGTCTTGGATGGGAACGTGATCTTTTGTGCCATTCAGAGCCGGGTTTAAATCCTGGCTTTACAACCCCAGGGATTCTTCCCTTTGTGTCACATTGTACATGACCTAGGATGGACACTGGAACCTTCTGGGCCAGTGTCCTTATAGGGACTTACAAAGGCTAGCCAATTATGCTGGCTTTCAGCACTCAAGATGCTGAGGCAAGTTCTAGGCTAATCTGGGCTACGCTATAAGACCCAGTCTAGAGAGAACCCAGTCAGGAATGTCAGAAGAGTCCTAACAGTGCTGAGGTGTGTCACCCAGTGGCCCTTGCCAAGCACTAGGCTCAGTTCCTCATGGCACACACTCCTAACAGTAGAGGGTTGAGAATGCAGACTCTGAACTTGACCACCTGGCCTTACACTTCAAGTTAATGTCTCTGATTTCAGTCTCCTCAAGAGTGTATTTAAAGAAAAAAAAAAGTAATGCCATTCATGTAGAACCTGTCTCGCAGTCAGTAGGTACAACTGTCACCCTTGCTAGAACTGCTGTGATCGCCTATGTCAATTTGCTAGACACCTTGGCTAGCTAGCTCTTGCTGTTGATCCTGGGTTACAGTTAGAGAAGCTGAAGTTAGTGAGAATAAGATATGTGATTTGCTATCAACCATTTGATAGAATCACTTGGTTGGCAAACAGCAAAATCAGGATCAAAGTCCAGGCCTGTGGGCACAGGTCATTCTGCTTGGACCCAGTCGCTTGCATCAGGCATAAATGATTTAGGACAGTGTCACTGGAACAAGGGCTACTCCTTCACTCTGCAGGGCAATCCTTTCACATTGACCAAATGAGAGCCTTATCCCCAGTGTGGATAACAGAGATAGCCTGGCACAATTCTGTCTCCTCTGTGCAGCAGCCCACAGCTAAGACTGAGGAGTGGCCAGGAAAGGTTGCCCAAAGGAAGGAATTCAGCTCACACTCAGGTATAGAAGGTAGGAAGCCTGAGAGAGGTGTAAGGAGAGAGGTACCACCCAGGAGCTGAATGACCTCAGTGTCAGATAATTGTCAAAGTATTCAGAGCTAGACAGAGCAGAATCTGCCCCAAAGGCAGTGAACACCAAGGACAGTGTAGCTTATTCCTCTAGGCACACCAGCAGGATGGTGCAGTCAGAGTGTAGTCTCAAAAGGTAGCTTCGGCCTAAGTATCAGCTTTTCCCACTATGGACAATATACAGAACCTTCTGATGGGCAGGAAGCAGCAGAGGGGCTGTTGTCTCAAGCACACCGTGAGCCATCCCCGACTGGTTCAGTGTTACATAGCTGGGACTTTGGCAGTGGGCTTTGTACTAAACCCAGCACCATCTTCACCTGCAAAATCTTATTCTAGCTGAGTTGTAAATACTTTGACCATCTCAGAATCTGGATGACTTGAACTAGCAAAAATAATAGCAGGTCCAGCACTCACGCAGACCTAAGGCAAGGACAAGAGCCATCACTCTGAGATTCTGGGTCTCCTTTTCTATGCTGATGACTTCTCCAAATCTAGGTAGTCCCACACAGTATCTACACGAGGTCTGAGATCTCCCAGTTCATCCATAGCCTAGCTTCACTACACAGAACATACACTTTGAAAGAAACCTTTGGGCCATATTTTTGGAAACTATTTCACAGTATCTCAGCTGCCTTGCATCCAACTTCCCACAAACTGTTGTGTTCCTAATGTCTTAGATTAACCAGTTGTCTCTCTACTTCTAAGCAATTCATAAATTTTTGTGATAGATCTTATCAACAGAAAAGAAAACCAGCAATTGCCTGGGGGAAGGCAGTTTTCCGTGTCCTGGGAGCCATTTACAAATTACCACACAGAGACTTGTATTAATTGTAAATGATTGGCCAATAGCTCAGGCTTATTACTAACTAGATCTTACATTTTAAGTTAACCCATATTCTTTATTTACGTTTTGCCATGTGGTGGTACTTTTATTAGCATGGTATGTTCTTCTGTTCCCTCTGTATCTGGCCTAGGACTCCTGACTCCACCCTCCTTCATTCCATCATTCTCTTTGGCTTTCCCACTTGACTTTATCCTGTACAGCTACTGGCCACTCGGCTTGTTTATTAAACCAATTACAGTGACATATATTCACCCAGTGTAAAGGAATATTCCTCAGAGTCTGGGAGTATAGCTTAGGGGGAGAACACTTGCCTAATAAGGGTAAGGCCCTAGGTTTGAACTTAACACAACAAATAAGCAAAAAAAAGTCAGCTCTTAACCTCATGGGAAATCAGGTAGTACTACACGTCCTTAATCCCAGCACTCAGGAGACTGGCAAATCTCTGAGTTTTAAGTTCAGCCTCGTCTACACAGTTCCACACCAACCAGGGCTGCACTATGAAACCCTATCTCAAAAGAAAAGAAAAGGCAGACAAGGTTTAGTTTGGTGACTCATGCCTCTAATCCTAGCACTTGGGAGGTAGAGGCAGGAAGAGCAGGAGTTCAAGGTCATCCACACCTACTTCAAGACCAGTTTGAGTTATATGAAATAGTGTCTCAAAATAACAAATAAATGGTACATGGTAAAAATTTGTCAGCTAGAGACTGTGGTTTTGGTTTTTTGTTTGTTTTCATGTTGTTAGCCTTAGTTCCTTGTACTTCCTTCCCTAGGCAGTATCTTCTACCCGACTTCAGCCCACCCCTGAATTTTGTTTTTTGGACTTGAGCCCAGGGCCTCCCATATACTAGTCAAGTGTTCTAGCACTAAGCCACATCCACACCCATGAATCATTTTCATAATAAAATTCAGAGCAATAATAATCTGTCCTGGCACTCATGTAAAGTTCCAGGAACTTGGCAAGCTGAGGCAGGAGGATCATGACCTCATGACCAGCCTGGGCTATAAAAACTGCCAAATGAGTGAAGTCATAGGGGTATCGTGAGAAAGAACAAAACCCAACAAAGGCAATTTCACTACAAAAGGGGAATATAATTTAATCATAGTGTTGATCCAAAAATTAAACTGTCACTCACTGGAGTTTTCCTGAGTCTTTTGGTTAAGAAAGCTGCAGTGTAGTTTCCACACGCTGTTTATATCCACAAGCCAGGCTTGCCTCTGGATTTGTACCATAAGGTCTGGAGGTATGAGACAAGGAAGTTGAGGTTCAAGTAGTTATCGTGGCAACCAGAATTCACAGCTGAGGGGTTTGATCCCAGGTCCGTCCAACTCCAGTGCTAGAATTCTTTAGTGCTCCAGCAGAAGTTAAAGAGAAGGGAGAACTTGGAGACTGTCCTCTCCACAGATCTCTAAAATGACTGCCAAAGGCAGTAATAGCCATATCCCAGGCCATGCTGGCCTCGGCTGCAGTTCTCTGAGTCCCTCCACCCCTGCTGCCATCCTACTGCCTACCTCAAACTGCTCAGCACAGGCCGCAGCTCACAGTACTGGGGCAGGCAGCGGTCACATCCTGCCTTCACCTAATACAGTCACCAAGACTATATCCCAGCTAGATTCCACACGTTCTGCCTAGGCAGCCTTGGCCTATTTTTATTACCCGTGGCTGAGCTCCTGGCCCACAGACAGAAAGTCCCAGTCTTCTACCTCAGGAGAACAAGGGCACATCATCAGTTTCATTAACCCTCACCATCTAACCCCAAAAGACAAGGGTACCAGGCTGTTTCTCACCACAAAGCAATGAACTTTATAGTGCATTCAGAGTTGGCTAACAAACATCTACTACTTTGTCTGGCATGGGAGATGACAGTGAAGAGACAGGGCCCCACCCTCAAGTCAGACTCACATCAGTTGCATGACATAGATCATCCTTTGTTGTGTTAGACAGCAAGCTCCTTTTCCCAGTGCTTGCCGGTAACCCCAACTGTTTGGAGGGATGAGGCGGGAGCATCAAAAATTGGAGGCCAGCTTAGGCAACTTAGTGAGACTCTATCTCAAAATAATGGCTGGATGTGTAGCTCAGTGATGTAGACCACATGCAGAAATCATTCCAGACATTTTTTTTAATTATGTATACAATATTCTGCTTGCGTGTATGCCTGCAGGCCAGAAGAGGGCACCAGACCTCATTACAGATGGTTGTGAGCCACCATGTGGTTGCCAGGAATTGAACTCAGGACCTTTGGAAGAGCAGGCAATGCTCTTAACCACTGAGCCATCTCTCCAGCCCCTAGTCCAGACATTTAACACTCAAAGTGGAAGCTGTGTTGAACTCACAGGATATCAAGCATCAGCTTAACCCTCTTGATCCTGTGAGAGTATCAGACTTGGTTAGTCTATAAGTCCAGTACTTGGGAGACAGAAACAGGAGGAAGATCTTACACATTTAAGGCCAACATGAGTTACAGAATGAGATTCTATCTTTGAATAAATAATCCTCTGAGAAATGTATTATAATGTTCAGATACAGAAAGGGTTGCAAGGAGCAGCTAAGTAACTTCCCCAAGATCACACCTCTCAGAAGTGGCAGAGGTAGAACTTGAACCTAGGAAGCATGTGTTAAGTCTGTTATGCTGCTGCAGGCGTCAAGCTCCTGAGAGGCTAGGATGCTTCAGCTCTGCAAACTGCTCTCTGCCTCTGTCCGCATATGCACTGTGGCTTCACCTTCCGCAAAAGAGATTCTGCAAACTGAGCTTCCAGCCTCCCTCATCCTGGCTGCTTCTGGCTTGCATCTCTTCAGAGTGCTCCCATGAATGCCTACTCCTGAGTCCAGCCCTGTGCCTGCCACTTCTCTACCTATGGTGTCATTCATCATCAATCATATCATAACCCAAGGCTGCAAGGGATCAGTTGTTTGACAAGTGGGGAACTGAGGACCAGAAATAGTTCTTAAATTCATAGTCTCCAAGCCACCAGAGTATATTTTTAAAAAAAAAGAAAAAAGAAAAAAAAAAGACCTCTCTTATCCATTGTGACCTATATGTTTCCAGGCCTACCTTGCTTTACTTCTTTCTTAGTTGGGAAACATCTAGGATGTCTTTTGTGACCTTTGTTCACAGTTCTTAAACATCCCTGCTTCAGGCCAGCACTGAGCTCAGCATCTTTCCCGCCTTATCTGATCCTCACATGCCTCTTTGAGAGAGGCCATATGCTTATCCTCACACATAGGTAAGGTGCCTAAAGCCTGGGGAGGCTGTCACTAAGATAACCCCCCCCCCCCAGGACTGTGAGAACTAGTAACCACTCTACAATACTAAGGCCTTGGTTTGCTGAACTCGCTCTAGTGTAGTCTGGGAAAGAACATCTCTATTCCCTGCTTGGCCAGGAGGTGGAGCATGCTAGGTAACAATGCTTTTAAAGCTAGGCTGGTCCTAAGCAACAGACCTCAGAGTAGGCATGAAAATGAGGATGTTCCTACCCTGGGGGCTATGGTTCATTTGGCTGCTGGATTTTACATTTCTGAAAGCCCAGTTCTTTGTCAGATCAGTACATGGAAGTCTGGGAGTACATTTCTTGACAAGAAACTGATGTAGAAGGCACATGGGCCAGACTTGGGATTTCTGACTCTCCCCCAAATTTTACATGCCAAGTGTGCCTATGTCCACTTTGTCAATAAGCAAAGCAAATTACTAAGAGTTCAGAAACCTCAATTTGAATCGCAGGTGAGATTCTGGTTCCCTATGTGACCCTGGTCAGGCCATCCTCTAAGAGACTCCACATCTAGAGTGGGAACAATAACGTGCCCTACTGGGGCTCTTATAAACGGTGACTGGGGAGAACAGCCGTAAGTGGATGTTAGTGGGGGACTGTTAAGAGCTGTGATTGCCCATAGGGGCTCTGTTTGCCGACCTGCTTTGTCTTTCTTTCCAGCCCCTTCATGAATAAGTTTTTTCCAGCCAACTTCCCAAATCGCCAGTATCAGCTGCTCTTCACACAGGGCTCTGGGGAAAACAAGGAAGGTCAGTGGTACCCACTTCCCTCTGTCCCCTTCTGTTTCTGTAATACTGGGTTCTCCAAAGAAACAAGTAATAAAAAGGAGAAACTCAAATCTTAACGGCCCTGGTTCATATCCCAGCTTTGCCACTATCCAAACTTGGGAATCTGGGTGAACCCATTATTTCTGAGTACTGGGTGTTCTTACTGGAAGTTTGTTTCCCCCACCTGTAAAACAAAAATGATAATCTAACCCCTTCTTCCGTTAGGAAATAAACAATAAGTAGAAAGCATTCAGCACAGTGCCTGGCTCATATATGCATTCAGTAGGAGCTGTACCAGACAGCTTCTAACATGTCTTTTTCTGGTGATGGTTTCACCTAAGCTTTGAAAAATAAAACTGTGAAGATGCGTTAGTTATCGTATGGATTCAAAAATGGTGACAAGAGTAATGATGGCTTGACCAAATGGAAGATAATTCTCACACATGAGAAGCCTGTGGAATGTATTCTATTCTGGTTGCCAAGCAGATTCTACCTTTTCCCTCCAAACGGTGATGAGATGGTTCGTCTCTGCGTCAAATACATCTGTGCCAAATAAATGATTATTGGATTTTTTTTAAGGCTAAGCCTGTTTTTCTTAACGATCACGGAGCCTTCCTGGTTCCGAATTCCCCCCCCCCCCCCCATCTACGCCGGCTCCATTACTCGGGCCCCTCGGGGGTCTAGAATGGCGACCACTGCGCAGCCGTAAGAAAGATAGGAGCTTCCCTATTGGCTGGATAGTGTGCCCGTAAGAGGTGGCGCCGCGGTTCGACGCATGTCCAGTCCGATCCCGAAGTGGCGATCCATCCGTAGACGTGGATGCTCTGACGTATCTTCCGGTCCGGGCCCCGCCCTTTCTGCAATCGGATGTCCGGAGAAGGACCGGAAGTCGGGAGAAGAGGGGGGGTGACCACGTTGGGGTCAGAGCGAACGTGGGGGTCAATGGAACGGAAGTAATACGATCTTACGCAGCCGTAAAGCGCGGTCGGTCGAACCATCTTCCGGTTAGCGACAACGGCCGGCACGGACGCCGGTTCCGTCCTTCCTGTAGACCGCAACTCGGTGAGACCTTTGGCGATCAACGCTTCACCTCAGCTTTTCCCTGTCGGCGCCCCTTCACCAAGATCATGTTCAAGAAATTTGACGAGAAGGAGAGTGTGTCCAACTGCATCCAGCTGAAAACTTCCGTTATTAAGGGTATTAAAAGCCAACTGACTGAGCAGTTTCCAGGTATCGAACCGTGGCTTAATCAAATCATGCCTAAGAAAGATCCCGTCAAAATAGTGCGATGCCATGAACACATGGAAATCCTTACAGTCAATGGAGAATTACTGTTTTTCAGGCAAAGAAAAGGACCTTTTTATCCAACGCTGAGATTACTTCACAAATACCCGTTTATCTTGCCACACCAGCAGGTCGACAAAGGAGCCATCAAATTTGTGCTCAGTGGTGCAAATATCATGTGTCCGGGTTTAACGTCTCCCGGAGCGAAGCTCTACGCTGCTGCGGTAGATACCATCGTAGCGGTCATGGCAGAAGGCAAAGAGCACGCCCTGTGTGTCGGAGTCATGAAGATGGCTGCAGCAGACATTGAGAAAATCAACAAGGGGATCGGCATTGAGAATATCCATTATCTAAATGACGGGCTGTGGCACATGAAGACATATAAGTGAGCCTTAGACGCAATGCACTTGAGCTAAATATAAATATTATGTTGTATCTGTGTTTGTGTCTGTATATGACATCATGAAGACAATGCCTCTGTGGTTATGCTGAATAAATTCAACAGATACCTTTAAAAAATAAAAATGGGGTGTTGTAACCACAGGAGAGAGCAGGAATTGGGGGACAAGTAGCAGTTTGCTGCACTTTGGGATCACAGAAGTGGTCGTACTGTGTTATTAGGAGATTTGGTAGCATCCAGACAGGTCTGGCATCGGGTTCTCTACTTAGGTGCTCCCAACAAGAGCTGCCTTCGAGATTCCCTCTTGACTACTTCCTCCATCTCTCTCTCCTCTGCTTGGAAAGGGTTACCAGCCATCCTCTTGGTTTTCTGAAATTCCAGACTTGGCAGGAGTATCATTCCTTGAGAACTCACTGTGTTCCATTCCAGGCACTGTGCTGAGGGCATTATGAGAATAGCCTTCCTTACTCCTCACAACAGTCCCCATGAGGAAGGTGCTGTTGACTTTTTTACAGATAAGGAAACAAACTCTAAAGAGGATACTTCCTCCCCCAGGGTCACCCAGCTTCAGGTGGCAGAGCTTATATCTTCCAATACTCTCATTTAATCTGGGCCTATATTCCCCCTGTAGAAAACTAAGGGGTTGGGGGTGGACCCAGCGAGCTTTCCCAAGCTTAAAACCCCTGCCAGTCTAAGGCAGCCATGGCCAAGCACATGGGCCTGTCTGGCCATGCCAGCAGCCATGTCTCCTCCACCCAGGGGCTGACGGGTTGGGGTGGGGGGAGGCAGCCTCACCCTGGGGAGTGGACTTACCTGGCCTCTCTGCCCAGAGATCATCAACTATGAGTTTGACACCAAGGACCTGGTGTGCCTGGGCCTAAGCAGCGTTGTTGGTGTCTGGTACCTGCTGAGGAAGGTAAGCCGTCAGGGCCTGAGCAGAAGGGGCGGTTGGGGAGATGGTAGGATGGGGCACAGTGAGCTGGTCTCACTCCCACCTTTCCTCAGCACTGGATTGCCAACAACCTCTTTGGCCTGGCCTTCTCCCTTAATGGGGTAGAGCTCCTGCACCTGAACAACGTGAGCACTGGCTGCATCCTGCTTGGCGGACTCTTCATCTATGACATCTTCTGGGTGAGTCAGGCAGGGACGTGATGTCCAGCCCTGAGGGCCCTCCTCTGCCTCATGGCTTCCCTGCGTCTCTACCATCTCTGTCGGCATGGCGCGGTCTGATGGAGTTTGTACCCCTAGAGCAGGTCTATTTATGGTCCACCTGTAAATCTGGAGGAAAGGGATTGTGTCTCCTACCCAGTGCCTTTATACATTCTCAGTTGGTCTTTACAGGGGACCACTAAATCTTATGTCTCTAGGGCAAATGAGTCGAGACTCGGGGCCGTTTGGATAGGTGTGGTGGATGCCTGGCAAGGAGGAGGACAGTGGTTAGCTGTGCTCGGGATGTCTATTCACTTTCCGAGGCACTGCTAAGGGGTCTGGGATCTGTCTGACTGTAGCATCCTCCCCTGGAAGACCTTTTGTCTGTGAATGCTGCCTAGGGTCTTTGTCTCTTAAGAGGAAAAGAAGCCTGAACAAGCAGGCTGCCTGGTTTGGGCCAGTTAGGGCCTTTCTCTGGCTCCTTCAGATTTTCTCTTGCCCAGAACCATATGAGTGGCCACCTCAACTCGATGTCAGTCTGCTCTGAGCTCTCCCAGCTCCCCATTTGACTCTCATGCACCTCAATACCACATCTAGAAGCCTAAGTCAGCCTTTCTTGCCCACCCACCTCCCTTTAGACTCCTGTCTTTTCCTTCTAGGTATTCGGCACCAACGTGATGGTGACTGTGGCCAAGTCCTTTGAGGCACCAATCAAATGTAAGTGACCGCCTCCCGCCACCAGGTGGCGTCCTCTCTACCCCAGTTGGCTCATCATCCCTGTTGGTGTCAGAACCACTCTTTATTTCCTTGTCATTGATTCATCTTGCTGTGTTCTTGAGCTCAGTCTCTCCCTCCCCACCCTGCCTTTGGTCACTTGGTCATGATGCCATGTGACATGAAATATCTAGGAATGGGAATAAGCGTAGAGGAAAGGTGTTTGGCAGCCTATCATAGGGCTTGCTGTGGTTTCCCAGAAGTCGAGACCTTCCTACTGTCACACTCACTGAGTACCTGCTGCTCTCGGGTCTACCAACTCTTGCCATACCTTAGTTCTATAGTTTTAGAATAACCATTATTTACACAAGTATTAGAAAACCCACCTGTAGGGGTTAAGGGTATAGTAGCTCAGTCTAGCATGTGTGAGCCCTGGGGTTCCATCCCTTGCACCTCTGAAAGAAAGAGGGAAAAATAAGATCCATAACACAGGCATTGGACACATTCCTGTTATCCCAGTACTGCAGAAGCTGAGGCAGGAGGATTGCAAATTTAAGACTATCCTAGGCTACATAACAACTGTCAGGGAAAAAAAAGCATGATGGCTCAGCTGGCAGTTCCACAGTTCTTGCTGCCTGACCTGACAACCCTAGTTTGATCCCTAGGACGCATGTGCTGGAAGGCGAGAACCAATTCCCACAAGTTGTCCTCTAACCTCTACATGGACATTGTTGTACATGTGCCCACACATATACAAAAGTAAAGAAGTGTAAAGAGGTTTTTTTTGGGGGGGGGGCAAGCTAATTGGTAGTGCACGCCTTTAATCCTAACTCTCAGGAGGCAGAGGCAGGTGGATCTCTTGAGTTTGAAGCCAGGCTGGTCTACAAAGTGAGTTCCAAGACAGCCAGAACTGCACAGAAAAACCTTGTCTCAAAAAAACAAAACAAACCTTGGGTACCAATGTCTTTAAACAAGGAGAGTTTCTGGATGTTTGTGGAGATGGATGTCAGGTAGCTGAAGCCATCCTGGAACTCACTGTGTGGCTAACGGTGACTTTGAACCTGTGCACCTTCTGCCCCCACCTCCAAAGTGCGGGGATCACTGGATCTGACTAAACAAGGGGAAATTTTATCTCAAACTTCTGTAAGCCTGGGTAGAGCAGCTCAGCAATGGGCTAATGCTCTTGAGTGGAGTCACCAGCACCTCCCACCCCACCATTCTCAGCATGCGCATTACGGATCCCTTAGCTCACATTTCTGTGGTCCGTGGAGGGGACCACACTTGTAGCATTAACTCCTCACCCAGACATGGCACGGTGGGAACCGTTTTTTGTCTTCCCTTAGGAAGAGTGTTTTTGGTGTGCCCCCCCCCAAGAAAAAAACAACAGCAAAAACCTGGGGAAGCTCCTTTCGTGTTTCATTGCCCGAGTCATGTCACGGAGCTCAGGCATAGCCTCTACTGTACCGTGTTTCCCTACCGTGCATGAGGGCTTGGGTTCTTTAGCTGAGCATGGTACCACACAGTGTTAATCCTGGTACTTGGGGGACAATTCAAGACCCGCCAAGGCTACACAGCTAGACCATCTCAGAAACAGTCCAAGCAAACAAGTACCCTGCCTCAGCAAGTTAGATGAGAAAGCAGATTAACTTAGAATCTCGGCCCTGGCTGAGTCCCAAATCACCTAGGACCACAAGGCTAAGGCTCCAGGACTGGACCAGAGATGGTAACTGGGAAGAGGGGGAGGTGACCTTGAGAGAGTGCGCAGTCCTCTGTAGGATTGTGGCAGCAAGCAGTTGGGGTGAAGTCAGCTTAGGGCTTCTTTGTCATGGGTCCCTTAGCAGCATAGAAGGAAAAATGAAGATGAATGAAACCTTTGGTTAGAGGATCCTAGATCCTTCCTTACAGTAAGAGCTGCCATCTCCTGGGAACGTCCTGTCATCTCTTGTGTGAGTCGAACTTAGAGGGCTGGGGGTCGGCAGTCTGAGTAAACGGCTCCCTGACGCTTCATCTCATCCCTGCCTCTCCGCGCAGTGGTGTTCCCCCAGGATCTGCTGGAGAAGGGCCTGGAAGCGGACAACTTTGCCATGCTGGGACTTGGAGATATCGTCATTCCAGGTGATTGCTGGGGAGAGGACTGTGGAGAGGGGTGCTATGGGTTTTACCATGAGGTGGGTGGGTAGGCAGCCTTATTATTGGGAGTGGTGGGGGGGGGGTCGGGTAAGCACTTGGCACATTCCCCTTCAGTGTGTGTTTGTGGTTTTGATGGCATAGGGCAGCTTTCTTTCCCTTCATTTTGGACTTAAACCAAGAAAGAGGAGCCCTGAGCTTTAGGTAAACATACTGAGAATGACCTTGAACATGTCTTCCTGTACTGTTTGGCCTAAGGGGGTGCCCTGCTGGTGGGAGAAAAAGCCTACCTGGCCTTTCTCTCGCTTCCTGAGGGTAAAGAAGCTGCAAGTTTTTATCTTTATCTGTCTGTGGCTCCTCTCCAGTCTGCCTGTTAGGGATCTATCGAGCTCCCAGTTCCTTTAAGGACTGATAGAAATCCACGTCATCCTTAGCAGTGGGCTGCTTTTCTGACTAGAAAAGGTGTTCTGCAGAGAGGACGGAAATGTGGCTCAGTAGCAGAATAAAGCTTAGCATACAGGGACCCTGGGTTCCTCCACAGCACCACACACACAAAGGCCCACCCTGTCAGAACTAGTCAAGGACAGTAATGACAGAGGAATGATGGTGACAGCTCCTGCCCCTCACTGGGCACTGTGGTGGGAGCGTCCTTGGATCATTCTGCTACTCCCAGCAACTCCGGGGAATAGAGGGAATTGCTGTATTCAGGTTAAAGGAACAGGCCAACTTGTCTGAGAGGTTGGGTTTAACATACCCCACCCCCAAGTATCCCCATGGCGTGCAACACTAACATCAACAGGGGCTTCCCAGGTAACAGCACAGGAGAGAGCCGAGTCCTGTAGTAGAGAACGCTGGCTCGTGCCTCTGACCCCAGACACAGACGGGGGCTCATGAGTGCAAGGATGGTCTGCCTAACTGGTCAACATGTCTTAAAGGGGGAAAAAATTTAATTCCAACCCCCTGGCAGTGGGCAGACACTTCTTTGGTGGTGATCAGGGACAGTAGATTGTGGTCCTGTGTTCATCCTAGCTTGATGCCTGGCTTGGTGGCCAAAGCTGTTTTTAAAGATAATAATGTAATTCCACCCCCAAAACAAAGGCCTTACAGCAGTGGCTCTCAACCTTTCTAATGCTGTGACCCTTTAGTAGAGTTCCTCACGTCGTGGGGACCCCCAACCATTACACTTTTGTCGTTGCTACTTCATAACTAATTTTGCTACTGCTATGGATCATAATGTGAATATCTGTCTTTTCCAGTGGTCTCAGGCAACCCCTCTAAAAAAAGGGTGCAACCCACGGGTTGAGACCTGCTGCCTTGCAGAGACCCAATGTCTAGCTTTGCCAGTCTCCTTGGAGCATGGTTCTGGACTTTAGGAGCGCACTTACTCTCTCCCTATTAGTCTCTGCAGGACCCGTATGTGGGTCCAAATCGTCCAGCAGTCACCCAGCCCAGAAAGCAGCATGTTGAAACTCTCAGCTGCCAGGAGTTAGTACAGTAGCAGAGCCCCCTGCTTTAGCTTAGAGCTGTTACGAGTGTCAGACACCAGGGGGCGCTGAGCTCCAAACGCTGCAGAAAAGGCAGCTCTTGCCAGCTTTTTCCAACTCTCCTCTCACTGAGAATGACTCATTTCCCTCACTAAGCTTAGCTTCATAGGGTGGGGAGTGTGCTCGGTGGTAGAATCCTTTCCTAGCATGCACAGTTGTGGGCCCGGGTTCCAAACACAGCGGTGCAAAAATACCTGTTCATCATGCTTGCTAGCTGACGCTTCTGATGGACATGTGCTTCAGCTCTTGAGCTGCTGTCCTCAGCTAAATGAGACTTAGTCTCTGTCCTGTGTGAGTCCGAAGGCCATTGAATGGGGAAGCTCTGTAAAGATGTGGGTGTGTGCGCAGCATGCAGAGGTTGGACTGGCTGGCCCTGTCTCAGAGACTCAGAATTCTGGGACATCTGGACTTGGATTTGAAGTGCGAGCCAGGTGTTAAGGGACAGCTAGCATTCCTGAGCTCCTGGGGTACCTCCCAGTGGTCTGCCGCTTCTCTAACCAGGCAGCGGCCACAGAGGTCTCTCTGGACCTGTTTAAGCTGTCCTCCTGCCCAGAACCCCAAGCCTGCTGCATGGCGGTCTATGCCGTGTGTCTCCCTCCTGCAGCTCCTCAGAACACGCTTTTCACTCTCCCTGGCCAGCGTCACTTTGAATAAACCCTCTCCAGGCTAGATCCCACCCCAGTCTACCTTGGAGGACATAAGAAGTCTGTTTTTCAGTTAGAGGGGGCCTAGGGGGGTTCCTGTTGGAGTTGTCTGTCACAACTGCTGTCATCCTCCCAACCGCTTGCCCCTTGGCTGAGTTCTGAGAACTACACTGTGCCTGGTCAGTGGGGAACAGAGATGGCCCGTTGTGACACAATATGGTTCTAGTGGTGGGGGAACAGGCCAGTCTTCTATCAGTTAGCTGTCCTGCTTCCTCTCCCTATCCCTGACCTCTCACCCTGCCTTTTCCCCTTCAGGGATTTTCATTGCTTTGCTGCTTCGTTTTGACATCAGGTAAGCAGCAAGGGAGGGCGTGGCCTGGCCTGGGGGTTCTCCCAGCATTGTCCAGCTTTCAGGAGCCCAGAGAAGGTACCTCCACCCACACATTCAGAGAAATTCTCATTTCACCTGCATTCTGAAGTTTTAAGTGTTTTTTGGTTTCTTTTTGTTTTAAATCCTTTTAGTTGAGATTGGTGCTTGTAGCTCTGTGCCCTTGGTGGCCAGTCTGACCTTGGGAGCCTCAACCTCACATCCATGGTGGTAAACCAGAGTCTGGAGAGCGCAGAGCACAGCCTGACCTTAGTGGCTTTGGGGAAAGCGAACTGCAGTTGGCATTTGCCAGGCTACACTCAAGTCACTGTGCAGTCTAGCTGGCCCCGTGCGCTCCCTCCAGCCTTTTCTCAGGCTGTTGTAGAAACTAAACCTAAGGCTGAACTGGAGCTCAGAGGAGCACTTGCCAGCCATGCACGGCCGGACTCAGTCCCCAGCAGGGCTTTGCCCCAAATTTACATTCTGTGGGGGTAACCTAGAATCCAGATTTTTCCTCCAAGAGATTTTATGTTAACTAAAAATCTTACAGGCAGTTTTAGATAATATTTGTCGTTTACAAATGGGTTTATGGCTTTCTCATTTTGCAAAGATTTAAACTGAGCGTGAACAAAGAAAGGTAACTTACCTAAAGAGACTTAACTCGGGGAAGTGCAGGGTACATGGCCCTCCAGGCTCCCAGCCCAGAGCTCTCCCACACACGCATGCAACTGCGGGGTTCCCCAAAAAAGGTGTTACCACTCTAATCTCTTCCTTCTGCCTTCCTTGAAGCCTGAAGAAGAACACCCATACCTACTTCTACACCAGCTTCGCTGCCTACATCTTCGGCCTGGGCCTCACCATCTTCATCATGCACATCTTCAAGCATGCCCAGGTGAGCAGAACAGCCCTTGGCGTGGCCAGAATGCTTCCCTGACAGTAATAACTCACAGAAAGCTGCTCAGACGAGGCCTCCGAGGTGGTGTAAAGCAGTCGTGTTTGGTTGGTTTTGACTTGTGGGGACATGGCAGCTGCTCCTCTAGGCAAAGGTTTTTCAGCACACCACTGTCTCCATTAGAAAAGCAGACATTTTCCCAGAGCTCTCTACCCGATTTCTGTCTATGTCCCATAAGCCAGATAATGTCACATGACCATTCCAGCTACAGAAGAGGAGGCTGGGGAGGAGAAAATGACTTCCCAGGCAAGCTAGCATGGACGAACCAAGAGCAGGATTGGGTGAGACTTAAGTGCTTTCAGCCAAGTGAAAGCTAGCTACACCCACCCCAGGAAAGCCAAGACCCTGCCGCCTCTTCCCACCACGGCTGACTCCAGTTACTCCAGTTCCACCACAGTGAACTGTACCGGGCTTTTTCTTTGGGGCCACCAACCAGGTCCCAAATCATGGACGGAGACTTATTATTACTTTTGAATGCTCAACCTAGCTTAGGCACGTATCTGGCTCTTTTAAATTATCCTGTGTCTCTTTATTTACCTTTTGCCTCAGGGTTTATTACCTTCTTCCTTCTGTATATCTTACTTTCACTGCTTCTCTGTCTGTCTTGACTGGCACCTGCCTGGCCTCTTGCCCCTCGGTGTGTCTTCTCTCCTCTTGAGCCTCGATTTCTCCTATTTATTCTCTCTTGCCTGCCAGCCCCACCTATCCTTCTGCCTAACTATAGACCATTCGGCTCTTTATTACTCCATCAGGTGCCCCAGGCCAGCAAGGTGAAACAGATGCAGCACACCCTTACATCGTTAAGCGCAGCACAAACAGATGCAGCACACCCTTACATCGTTAAGCGCAGCACAAACAGATGCAGCACACCTTTGCACAGTTAAAGTAGTAATCTGCTGCAGTGAGCAGTGCGTGTGAAGGCTGGGGTCCCAGTGGCCTGGAGAGGGGAGGCCAGTAGGACCTGGGCAGTCAGGACTGTCTCCTCTTGTCTAACGACACGAGGCACATGCCAGGCCCTGTGCTCCTGAGCTCTTAGAGCACATAAGGAAGCTGGAGCTGAGGCGCCGCCCCAGTGAGTGGGTAGCAGAGCCAGGACTTGGCCTGGGACAGTGTAAAAGCCAAGCCCAGGCTGCAGGACCTGTGTGGTGCAGAGGCCAAGGAAGCCCCAGTGGGAATCCAGTAGATTCCTCCCTGGGACCCAAGCCAGGTCCCAGGAGTTACACACATACTCCACTTTCCTCATTCATTAATAAAAGCAGAAAAGGGAGTGGCTTAGGGATGGGGCAGATCAGTGTAAGTACTCAGAGCTACACCTCGATAAAACCCCCGCCCCCAGTACCGGCACAGCTTTGTGTTCTGTGAGTTCGATTACCCACAGCTCAAAAATTGAATCAGAAGCTGCAGTTTTAAATGCCATGCATTCTGAATACCAAGATTCATTTTTCCAGCCCACGTAAGCCATTCTTTGATCCAGCATATCACCCTGCTTACCATTAGAGAAGCGTTCGTGCGAGCGTGCCACACTGTACAGTTGTGAAGGGCTCCAAGGATGGGGGGGGGGATACTGTATTGTTGCTCTTTGCTCCTCCCCTCCCCAAAGCCCTGTCAGGTGAGAGCTGCCTTTGAATTCCTCACAAGATCAGATTGTTATCACCGGGCCTGTGCTAACCATCCACAAAGATCCGAGGGCGTGGCTCATAAGCAGAGACACCCAGAGTGTCCACGGAGCCTTCTCGTTTGTTGGGTTATGTTTGGCAGAGCTTCTGATGTGTCTGTGGAGCATGATGTGTGCTGGATGAGCGGATTTCAGAGTGTCAGATCACGAACAGGCTTAGAGGCCTTCTCAAGGCCTGTACTACAGCTCCAGGCCTGTGTTAGAGTAGGCCGGAGCCATTTCCCGGGCAGCCACCAGGTGGCAGGCTTGCCTCCCCAGCTGGAAGCAGAAGAGAGTCTCTCCTGCAAGGTGCTGTCCTCTCCATTGTGGAGAGACTGCAGGCCTAGAAGGACAGATTTCCCAAGAAATCCACCTAGCCAGGCTGTGTCTGGGCCTCTCCTACTCCTGGCCCTTATTTATACAGATGGCCATCTCCCTGAAGGTCCTCGAAGAGGAGATCCAGGATGTAGGAAGAGTCTGTTAAGTGAGGTTCCCTTCTCCGAGAAGACAAAGGCAGTCCCCCAGTCTCCATGTTGGCGGCGTTGCTAAGTGAAGGCCCCCTGTGTGGCCTTTAACTCGCTTAGCCTTTAAAAAAACCTTCCTAGCCAGACATAGTGGCACATGCCGGTGATCACAGCCCTGAGGAGGTGGAACAGAAGTTCAAAATCATCCTCAGCTACACAGATAATTCAGATGAGCCTGGGTTACGTATATGAGAAGCTGTCTCAGAAAACCTGGCCCCTAGGTCACTGCCCTGAGCTGTAGGGCTCTTTCTCCATCACACTCTCGTTGAAGATTTTCCCAGGTGCAGTGAGAGGAAAGAAAAGAAGGCAGGCTGTGTCCCTCTGATAATAGCAAACTTGCTGGCTCTTAAAGGAGCCCTTCCCGTCCACCAGCTCCCCGGGAGTCCTCCATTCTGCCAAGACTGTCTTGGGCAAGAGAATGCACAGGGCTACACAGGAGGACGCTAGCTCCAAAGCCTGACCGGCCCTTCTCCGTCCTCAGATCCCCAGTTTGCTCCTCTGTCTGTTAACTTACCATTATGTAGAAGAGTGTTCGGTTTGTGTATGTGGGAGTAGGTGCCTGCAGAAGCCAGCAAAGGGTGTCAGATTCTCTGGAGCTGGAGCTATAGACAGTTGGGAGCCAGCAGAACCAAACTTGGGCCTGCTTCAAGAGCAGTATGCATTCTTCGCCACTGAACCATCCCTCCATGCCCCATAAATTAAATTTTAATGTTAACTTTGACCTTCCATTCCTGTCTCTCCTCGCGTTGTTTCCTTCCTGTTTTTAGGGGCCTGTGTTGGTTGGTCGAGTTTGGTTAGTTGTTGTTTGAGGCAGGGTCTCATTGAGTATCCCGGTTGGCCTGGAAAAGGTAACCTGTTGTTCATAGAGGTCACTGCCTCTCTCTCCCAAAAGCTAGAATTAAAGGTGTGTACCACCACACCCAGCCTGGTTTTGGGTGTGTGTTTGGTTGGTTAGTTGGTGGTGGTTTTTTGTTTGCTTAGTTTTGAGGCAAGTTCTCCCTGTGTAGCTGGGCTAGCCTCAAACTCCCAGTAATTTTCTGGCCTCTGTCTTCATAGTGCTTGAATTCCAAGGGCGCACCACAATGCCCAATGTTTTCTTTCTACTTTCAGGATATTTCATTCTTTTCTCTAGCTGCCCCATTCACACCTGTGACAGTGCTGGGAATCAAACCCTAGTGTTGCAAAGTGTCATGTGAGCACTCTACCGCTGAGCTAGACCCCTGCCCATTTTGTGACCCGAAAACTTTTGTGGTTCTATTTTGAGACAGGGTTGTTCTGTGTAACAGCCCTGGCTGTCCTGGAACTCACTTTGTAGACCAGGCTGGCCTTGAACTCACAAAGTCTGCCTGCCTCTGCCCCCAATGCTGGAATTAAAGGCATGTGCCAGCACCACCTGGAGACCTGAAAACTTTTAAACCATTTCACGGGTCTTGTTTCCCTTGAGTTAGCTTAAGGGTCAGAGTGCTGCCGGCCGCTTTTCACAGTTTGGGGCATGGACCTAACCAAGCCACAACAAGGACCCAGTACCAGTGAAAGAATGAATGCCCGGCCTCCCACTTCCCTTCTCGGCTTGGGCAAGTCAGTTGTCTCTGAGCCTTAGAACATCATCTTTAGAACGTGGGTCTGGATACTATGACTAGATTCTAGGGTAATCTCTATAAAGTAATGCAAGAGACCATCTCCTGAAACGTCCTCAGATGCAGGCGAAAGACCGTGTTGTTCTTGGGCCTCAGGCTGGTTTTGTGCTTTGTACTGAGAGTGGTGTCTCTTTACTTTCACCTCACTCATCTCCAAGACCTCTCAAGTTGGTGAGCACTGCAAATAGTCACCAGTATCCCCCCACCCCACACTCCCAGGCCCTCTGGGATACCAGGCGTGCAGACTGAGTAGGGCTTGGACGCTTGCTCTATCCAGTTCCACAGCCCTGCAGGGGATAGGGACTCCGTTCTGTCTAGGATGCTCACTTCCACACTGCCAGGGACCTGATGCATGCAAGTGAGGCTTCTCCACAAAGCCGAGGGCTGGGGAGGAGGAAGAGCAGTCTAGGCAGCTGAAACAGCACGTGCCAAGGTACTGGGTCTGTGACCAAAGTAAGGTATAGGTCAGATGGGAGATTGGAGGAGATGATGACCAGGGTCACATTAGGCCACTGGCAGCATTGATGGCTTTAAAGTGTCCAACAGAGGTGTTTGGCGGTCACCTTTCAGAGGAAATAAGCAAGGAATGACCAGGCCAAATACGTGCAGCTTCCGTTCTCAGCTTAAGTCTTAAAACGGAGACCTAGGCTGCCCTCTCCCTCTAGAACATTAGCCCTTCTCTGTCCAATGACAGTGGACACAGCCATGGAGGTGACCTGGAACCACCAGGAAAAGCCTCAAACTCTGGGGACAGTCTTCCTTTTCTCCCAGCCCGGCCTTCTCAGGAGTCTTAGCACAGACTTGGGAGTGGCGGAAATGAGAGCCAGTTAGCACCAGATGCAGCAGCTCACGGACAGCTACTGTCCTTGTCACAGTCATTATAGTGTTACTGAGATGCAAGGCTCTACCCTAGCCGAGACTTGGGCTTCTAGGGAGAAGCCTGAGAGGTAGCAGCATTGAGCTGCTGTGTGTGATTCAGACACTGCCAGGCAGGTTCCTGAGGAGCCTTGCAGTCCTGCGCCCGATTTCCTACAATGCATGCTCTCCCTCCCAGGGAGGAGCAGCCCTGTCTGGACCTCCAGCCCTGTGACTGGGCTTAGCCATTGACTCACCCCGCAAACCTGGGTCTGAGCTATCCCTCAGTCAAGTCCCAAAGAGGGTTGGGTGCCTTGCCTCATGAGTCTCTGTCTTCTCCTAGCCGGCTCTCCTGTACCTGGTCCCTGCCTGCATCGGCTTTCCTGTCCTGGTGGCACTGGTCAAGGGAGAAGTGGCAGAGATGTTCAGGTAAGGCGGGATGGAGCAGACATGCAGACAAGCCCTAGCGCACCTGCGTAGCCTGCCAGATCACATGAGCATTGTCTCCAAGGGAGTGTTCCTGCCACCTGTTCCTTTCTGCAGTGACTACCTGCCTGGCCTGTGGTCACCAGTGGGACCTTGCCTAGGAGCCAGGGGAGGTGTAGTCTAGGGCAGGCCATACCACACACCTACAGTGTCTTAGAGGAATGGCTGCCTACTGTCTGGGACCTTGGATCACAAGCTAGCTCTGCCAAGGTGACTTGAGGCATGTCTTTGCCCCAGCGTCGGTTTGCATGTAATAGGACAAGGTTGTACCATCTACAAGAAGCTGTGTGTCCATCCCTGTCCAGGTGCCTCGGGAGCCAAAACCCACAGCTTGTTTTCTGATACACAGTCTCCTTTCCTTGTGACCATGACCGCTGCCACATCTGCCACACCTTGTGCACAGCCCCGCCCCTACCCCAAGGCCCGCATGACTCCCAGCAGGTGTCGACTCCCAGGCACCATCACCCCTGCCTGCCAAAGACCTAGAAATAGCTGCCAGCTACTATAAAAACTGCCCACTCGGGGGCCTACACCTGCTTGGCCTTAAGTTGTCCTCCAAGTGCCTGCCAGGGCCTCCTGTGCACCTGGATGCCTCAGAGCAGCAGATGACTCACCCCTGCCCCACGCCTGCCCTGCCTGGAATCCCCAGTCCGCTGGAAGCTGGCCCACCCCTATCTTCTGGCATGGCAGCTGATCCTTGAGGTCAGCACTTAGCCTCCATCCCTCTGAGCACCCAGCCAGGGCCGAAGGTATCTCCTTTCTGGCACTGAGGCCCAGTTTACCTAAGTGCTCTTCTGTGTGAGCCCCACCCCACCCAGAAGGCCCATAGGGAAAAAGCAAGGGAGCAGGTGGTCTTTCTCTCCTCTGTCCTCTACCCCATTCTCAACCTGATCTTTTGCCTTTTTGTCTTTCACTGCCACTCCGCTATTGAAAGACTCGCTCACTGATTCATTCTTGAATCAACTGCACGTGTACCTGGTTCTGAGTTCCCTTGCTGGTGCTAGAGAGATGACTCCGCAGCTAAGAGTACCTGCGGTTCTCTCCGAGGACTCGTTCAGTTCCCAGCACCCACATTGGGCAGCAGACAACCATCCCTCCAGGGGGACTTGAAGCCTCCGTGGGAACCTGTGCTCAGTGCTTATACTCATGTGCACAAGTGTACACACACACACACACGCAGATGCCAGTTCCCATAAGTTATCCTCTGACTTCACAAGCACCACGACACACACAGTTAATGTATTTGTCTCAATCACTGTTCTGTTGCTGTGAAGAGACACCATAACCGAGGCAACTCTTAGAGAAGAAAGCATTTAGCTGGGGCTTGCCTACAGTTGCAGAGGTTGTCATCATGGCAATGGCATGTATGATGCTAGAGCCGGAGCTGAGAGCTACATCCTGGCCTGTAGGCTGAGAGAGTGACACTGGGCTAGCATGGACTTTGGAAACCTCAAAGCCCACCCCCAGTGGCACACCTCCTAATTCTTCTCAAATAGTACCACTCCCTGATGACTACACATTCAAATATATGAGCCTATGGGAACCATTCTTATTCAAACCACCATAGTCTTTTTTAAAACAGACTAGGGAGAGAGCTCGGTCAGTGAGGTGCCTGCCGCCTGCTGTGTATGAATTAGGACTGTGCTTGGATACTCATTGCCCAGCTGGGTGGTTGTTTTCTTTTTTTTAAGTAGTCACAACTGAGCCTGTGCCTTATGGTGCTGCATGGCTTAATCCCTGTACTTGGGAGACTGAGGCAGAGCATCACTGATTTCAAGACCGGCCTGCACTATGTTGCAAGCTCCAGGTCAACGACCCGGGTGGCAGAGTAAAACCTTGTTTCAGTCAAGCATACATGCCTGTGGTCTCAGCTATTGGGGAGGCTGAGACAGGAGGATTCACCTGAGTCCAGGAGTTCTTGACTGTGGTGCACTATGCCAATCTAGTGTCCGCACTGAGTGCAGCATCAATATTGTGTCCTCCTTGAAGCAGGGGACCACCAGGTTGCCTAAGGATGGGTGAACCAGCCAAGATTGGAAACGATGCAAGTCAGAAGCAAGTCAAAATCTTGTTTCAAAACAAAACAAAGCCAGGTGGTGGTGGCGCACACCTCTAATCCCAGCACTTGGGAGGCAGAGGCAGGTGGGATCTCTGTGAGGTTGAGGCCAGCCTGGTCTACAAAGAGATTTCCAAGACAGCCAGAGCTGTTACACAGAGAAACCTTGTCTCGAAAAACAAAACAAAACAAAGCAAAAAGCCTGGCGTGATGGTGCACGCCCTTGATCCTAGAATCTGGAATACAGGCCGGCACATCTCTGTGAGTTCTAGCCCGGCCAGGGCTACATAGTTAGATCCTATCTCTAAATTAACAAAGAAAAATTTACTAAAAGTTATAAAAATTTATACAAAGGAGCTGGGGAGATAGCTTAGCAGTTTTAAGAACACTTCTTGCCATTAGAAAGAATGTAGTTTTGGTTCCCAGCACCCACATGGTGGCTCACAACCATCTGTAAACCAGTTACAAGGTTCCAGCACATTCTTTTTACTTCTGCTGGCACCAGGTGCACATCTGGTACACATGCATAAATGCAGACAAAACACACACACATATAAAAAATTTTAATTTTTTAAAATAGGTAAGGTGACTCACAAGGTAACCTTGCTTGCTACTAAGCCTGAGGAGCCACCTGAGTTTGACCCCAGAATCCCACAGTAGAGAGGAGACTCAGCTCCCAGAAGTTGTCCTCTGTCCACCTCATAAACACTGTGGCACACCCAAAAATGTTTTTAAACAAACTAGGGAAATGGCTCAGTTACTGAAGTACCTGCTACACAAACATGAAGACCTGTATTTGAACCCCCGGCTGGATAGAGTGACACACAGCTGTAGCCCTAGCTTTGTGTGGGGACAGCCAGCCAGTCTTGCCAATAGGCGAGCTGTGGGTCCAGTAGGAGACCCTGTCTCAAGGCGTAAGATGTAGAGTATATAGGAAGACAGCATTAACCTCTAGCTTCCACGCACGCATATACACCACATGCACGCATATGTGCACGTGGCACAGCTGTGAGGAAGGAGGATATCCTATCCCGGCCTGTTGGAGGCCAGTTCTTACAGACCTTCAGAGCCTTTCCTGTGTGTGGTGTTCAAACCCAGGACCTCACTTAGGCTAAGCACATGCTCTCCTGCTGAGCTACCCCCTAGCACTTAGGATATTGCAGAGCAGTATATGTTAAAGACAGTAGTTTGACAGCACGTTCAACCCGGCACACCAAGCCCTCCTTCACTCTTGTCCGCATAGTGCACTTTGCAGGGGTGCATCTTCCCCCAAAACAGTACAGGTGTTCTACACACAGTAAAAAGGAAGTGCAAGCCAGGTAACCAAGACAACAGTGCTCTGTACTCCCTGGGAAGGATGTCTCTGTCCTTCCCTCTTCTTCCCCTCTCCATCTACTTGTTCTGTCTTCTCTGTCTGTCTCTTACACAGCTACGAGTCCTCGGCCGTAATCCTGCCTCATACGCCGAGGCTCACTCACTTCCCCACAATCTCGGGCTCCCCTGCCAGCCTGGCCTACTCCATGCAGCAGAAGCTAGCTGGCCCTCGTCGCCGGCGCCCGCAGAATCCCAGCGCCATGTAATGCCCAGCGGGTGCCCACCTGCCCGCTCCCCCCACTGTCCTGGGCCTAAGGTAGGGCAGATGCTCCAGCCCCGGTGTAAAGTCAGAGTGTATCTGGGGCTGATGGCAGGAGGCAGCCCTTATAGCCACCAGCATTTGCCGCCCGGCCCCAAGGCAGGCAGGTAGCTCAGAGCCTTGGGGTGCTTATCCACAGTGGGAAGTCCCATGAGATGGGCATGAGCAGCCCTGTGAGACTGAAGTAGACACTGTGACTACTTGCTTGTGTGTTTGACCCTGAACACACCACTTTCTCCTCTATGCTCTTTATCAAGTAAGTACCTGCTGCCTACCTAAACCAGCCAGGAAATGTGCATTGTGCTTGAATGGGCACAGTTCCTCGGTAAGCAGAGCCCCCATAAGAGTTAGTATGTTCTTCCTGATGAGTAGCGCTGTGCTATTTGCCAGAACAGGGCTGAGCTCTTAACTCCACCATGTGCCCCAGGAGGCAGCTGGTCTCCCAGACTCTCATCCCCACTACTCTCTGCTGCTCTCCAGCAGAAGGTTCAAGAAGTTTAATGTTGATCCACACAAGTCCAGGCCCAGCCTTTCCCATTTGCTGCTCACCCTTGCAGCTCCTTGGCTGCACAGGGCACAGAGAAAGCCAAGCAGGGTGCCCACGAGGACACACAGGGCTGGGGCCAGGTAGAGGCAGAGGCTAGGCTTGAAATGCGATGGCCCTGTGAGATTGCAGAGAGAGGGGGCAATGAATCTGCCCTCTGCATCCTCCAAATGTGTTCCTTTGTTTTCTGGTCAGTTATGAGGAGTCAAACCCTAAAGATGCAGCAACTGGGACTGAATCCAAAGAGGAGACAACAGAGGCATCAGCATCCAAGAAGCTAGAGAAGAAGGAGAAATGAGGCCGCTCTGCCTGACCCTTGAGGGCCAGATCAGGCAGGCGGGGGACGACCTGTAGGCAACACAGACTGGACACGTGCAGGAGGCGAAGGTGGCTCCAGGTTGGGGAGCGGGCCTCTGCTGCCTGTTTCCCTCTCCCCTTTCTCTGGCTTCCTCTGCTCTCCTCACCCCCTGCGGGCAAAGGAAACCCTCTGCTGCTTCTTTCCCCGGAGCCAGGTGGGAACCCAGTGTGGTTTTTAGATTTTTGTATTGTGGACTGACTTTGCCTCACATTAAAAACTCATCCCATGGCTGTCGGGACACTATGCTCCTGGAGGGTTGTCAGCAACTTCACCTAGTGGCTTGTGCTAGCTCACTAGGTCTCTGCAAGCCCCTCTTGGGTGCCCACCCTGTTGTCACGCCAGAAGAGGGTGTTCCTTACCGCGCTCTTCCAGACTTGGGGAGGGTGAAGGTGGTGGGCAGGTGCTTGCCATGTCCCCTGGCCCTGGTATACGAAGATGAAGAGAGTCGCAGAGAGTATCCTGACTCAGCAAGGGGTCCCGCAACTCTAGACAGACGGCTCTCCCTGGGCTTGCTGTCCAGCTGGCTGGAGAGCAGAGCTCCATCTTTCCCGTTCTGCCCACTCCTGGGCTTCCAACATAAGGCCCAGATCTTCAGAGAGCATGGGTTGGGAAGGGAATAGCCCAAGTGACCAGAGGAAGCCATCCAGGGTCTGGAGCTAGGGATCCCAAAGTCAGAGCTTTCCATTACCACTGACCTTCAGGGGAGTCCAGAGGACAAGGGGAGGGCAGCTCAGCCCTGACCACCTTCCCAGGTAGGGAAACTGAGACCCGAGAATGGCCATGACCTGAGATCCCGGCTTCTGTTTACAGCCCATGACCTACCCTGTCCAGGGTTCGGGTTTAGTGCCTAAAATTAACAGAGCCTGGGAGTGAGAATACGGGGGTTGTCTTCCACGGGTTCAGATGTGGACCAATGTGTGTTGGTGCAAGATTCTACTTTGCACTTATGGTCTTAAGATATGTGTGTTATTGTTAGCCTCACTGTACAGATGAGGAAACGGGGCAGCTCGCCCTCAGACATGGATGTGACCTCATGCAGCTGGTTGCAGCCCTACATGCTAAAAGCACTATGCTGTTCTCCAGACCTTCTAGGACCAAGTCACTGTGGCTGGTACGCTGGGCCCCTCTGAGTCAGCCACCCAACTTCTCTGGGTCCAAAATTCTATGGAGAGAAAAACCTCAAAGGCTCCTCCAGCCAGGGGGTCTCTTTAGGGGCTTCTCAGATCTCTGCAGGCTTGTATTGCCTTCAGGGGGAGGCCGTGTGGTCCTGGAACAAAGCACCTCTGAGGGTGGCAGATGGGGCAGGCAGCCCAGGCACACAGCGTGGTTGGCTTCTACAGCCCACAACCCACAAAGGCCTCATTGAGTCACTGCCGACCCCCAGCAGAGGCTGAGGTGGCAGTGGCGCCGGGCGCCTGCCACCTAATGACCATCCTGGCCCGGCCAGATGTTCCACAGATCTTGCAGCACTGACCAGGGCCTGCCTGGCCAGCCAGCCACAGAGGCCACTCCAGTTCCAATTAACCAGCTTCAGCTGAGCAAACAGCGGGCAGCAGGGCCCAGCCTGGGCGGTAAGCCCGGCCGGCAGAGCCTCTGAGTCTAGACTCCAGATGTGAACCGCCACCGCCAGAGCCCCATGGAAAAAATGGCACCAGGCCGGGCACGCATTGGTCCTGCACACTGGGAGGCAGGGTGGGTGGCTGGGCAGGGCCTCCAGTGGGCCTGGTGCCAGGCTCACCCTGGGGTGGGGGCGGATTCTTGGGAAGCTGCTTTTAAACAGATCTCCCCTGACTTGTGGTGTCCTCTCTGTGTCTTGGCTTCTCCTGGTTGCAGCAGGAGGAGTCTGTAAGGGCTTCTTAAGACCATCCATGCAAGAGACCCCAGTACCCCATACTTAGGAGGTAAGCATGTGGCCAGCATGGTGCTAGTGTTCTAGAAATACTTGCTTATGTCCCTGTGTAGGGTATGCCTGTCAGCCCAGTAGATGACTTGTAGAGGCAACAAGCTGAGATAAGCCTGGTCTACATAATGCAGAAAATGAGAAAAGCATGCGATCATGCTGATCCCAGCACCTGGAGACTAAGGCAGGATGTCAGTTCAAGGTTCCCCATGGCTACAGAGAGCTCCGGGCCTCTGTGTGAGACCCTGTCTCATGAAGCAGAGGGGCAGATTACTAGTAATCCTATATGGCACCTACCATCATCTTTACAGAGGCAGTGAGGCCATAGCAGGTGCCTGGGGGACATCGAACCTCCGTGTCTGGCTTCTAAGCTCGTGTTCAACCACGCATTAGATTCCTGATTCTTTTCCATGGGGACAGGGAGAGGACGACGTCACAGGCTTCCCAAATCTGGTTTCCAAGATGGGATGGCAGTGTCCTGTCATCTGGCCCCTATCCTCAGCTAATGAGTGAGAGCTTCCTCCCACGGCTAGTCCCACTTATGGGAAGTCCGGAGCCCTGCTGTTTCCATGCAGTGTGTCAGACACTAGCCAAGGCACTGAGGATTTAGCAAGGAACACAAATGTGGCTCTCCAGAACTGACATCCTGCAAGATGGCATTCCTCTGGGGAGACTGACTTAAATAGATGACTAAGTGGATTTGTCAAGATGACGCCACAGGAGAGGGGCCTGGTGGGCAAAGCAACGGCCTATGCCATCCAGCTGTTCTTACAAAACTAAGTGCCACTGCCACCACCCCAGGGGAAAAAAAAAAAGAGCCAGGCTGACTGGGTTCTCAGCGACATAATGCTCCTCCTTCCTGCTCTCCCACTTTGGACTCCCCGCGTGACTGCTGGCCACGGGAGGAACAGCATCCTGCAGGCTGCACCAGGAAGGGCCTTGCAAGCAAGCGGGAAGGAAAGCGCCACCTCTCCTCCCCCGCCAAGGCCACACCTGGGCTCCACAGGCGGTAGGGCCGGGCCAGCGCCTGGCTCCAGCGAGTCTGGGCCGCCTCCCTACGCTCTGCGGGTGCCGCCAGCTGGGCTGGTCGCCCGCACAGCTTTGCGGCCGGAAGCCATTCGCCTTGGGGGCGTGGTTGGGGTTGGTCCCACCCAGGAGGGCGGGGTCACTGACCCAAGGACAAGCTTTGGAATTTCGCCTGGTTTAGCCGTCTCTGCTTTTGTTTTCTTTCATCCCAGTCCCAGGGGACTGAATCTGTAACCTTGCACGTGCTAGGCCAGGGCTTTATCACTGAGCTACATCTCCAACCCTGTACTTTGGTGTTCTTAACTAGAAAATGAGGGAACAATTGTACCCCCAACACCTGGCCTAGTGCAGATTCATGCAGTCACCGTTAAATGGATGGATGCAAAGGTCTAGAACAGTCTTGGCAATACTTCCCTCAGATGAAGCATCCTTTTGCTTAATCTCTGAGCTGCGTTTTCCTCTACTTCAAGGGTGGCTGAGGATTAAACAGTCTTTGGAAGCCTAAACACTTAGTATGTCCTTAGGAAAAGATACGGAAGAGGTGAAAAAACCGTATTAAGTGAAAACTAAGTGTGGTGACACACCCGGCAATGCTAGGGGGCTGGAGAACGGACACAGGTGGAAGGATGAGGGGGTTGGAGCCGGCTTCACTGCTGAGGTGGATCTGGGCTACATAAGGCCCTGTTGCCTCAAAACAAATACTAGATAAATTGGGAGGTGAAAAATAGACAAAATTACACTGGGAAGATTTCCTTTTACTTTTTGGAGGCTAGTGGTCTTTAAAGTGAGTTGTTGGATTTTGAGTTAGGGTCTTGCTATATATAACCCAGCCTAGCTCTCTCTCTCTCTCTCTCTCTCTCTCTCTGTGTGTGTGTGTGTGTGTGTGTGTGTGTGTGTGTGTGTGTGTTGGTTTTTAGAGACAGGGTTTCTCTGTAGCTTTGGAGCCTGTCCTGGAGCTAGCTCTATGTAGACCAGGTTGGCCTCCAACTCACAGAGATCCGCCTGCCTTTGCTTCCCAAGTGCTGGGTAATGTGCCACTACCGCCCAGCAAATAAAAACTTGCCACTTTTTTTTTTTTTCCTCTTTGGGTTTTTCGAGACAGGGTTTCTCTGTGTTGCTTTGGAGCAGTCCTGGAATTAGCTCTTTTTTTTTTTAATATATTTTTTATTGCTGTTTATTGAGCTCTACATTTTTCTCTACTCCCCTCCCTGCGTCTCTCTAACCCCCTTCCATCTTCCCCCAAGGTCCCTATGCTCCCAATTTAATCAGGAGATCTTGTCTTTTTCTACTTTCTACTTCCCATGTAGATTAGATCTATGTAAGTCTCTCTTAGTGTCCACATTGCTGTCTTAAGTTCTCTGGAATTGTGGTTTGTAGGCTGGCTTTCTTTGCTTTATGTTTAAAAACCACCTATGAGTGAGTACATGTGATAATTGTCTTTCTGTGTCTGGCTTACTGCATTCAAAATAATGTTTTCTATCTCCATCCGTTTTCCTGCAAAATTCAAGACGTCGTCATTTTTTTCTGCTGTGTAGTCCTCCATTGTGTAAACGTACCACATTTTCCATATCCATTCTTCGGTCAAGGGGCATTTAGGTTGTTTCCAGGTTCTGGCTATGACAAACAAAGCTGCTATGAACATAGTTGAGCACATGTCCTTGTGGCATAATTGAGCATCCTTTGGATATATACCCAAAAGTGGTATTACTGGGTCTTGAGGAAAGTTGTTTCCTAATTTTCTGAGAAATCGCCACACTGACATCCAAAGGGGCTGTACCAGTTTGCATTCCCACCAGCAATGCAGGAGTGTTCCCTTTTCCCCACATCCTCTCCAGCATAAGTTGTCATCAGTGTTTTTGATCTTGGCCATTCTTACAGGTGTAAGATGGAATCTCAGAGTTGTTTTGATTTGCATTTCTCTGATGACTAAGGATGTTGAACATTTCCTTAAATGTCTTTCAGCCATTTTAGATTTCTCTGTTAAGAGTTCTCTGTTTAGGTCTATACTCCATATTTTTATTGGATTATTTGATCTTTTGGTATCCAATTTCTTGAGTTCTTTGTATATTTTGAAGATCAGACCTCTGGGGCTGGAGATATGGCTCAGCAGTTAAGAGCACTGGCTGCTCTTCCAGACGTCCCGAGTTCAATTCCCAGCTTCCATATGGCAGCTCACAACTGCCTATAACTCCAGTTCTAGGACATCTGACCCTCACATCAATGAACATAAAATAATAAATTTTAAAAATTAAAAAAAAAAAGATCAGACCTCTGTCTGATGTGGGGTTAGTGAAGATCTTTGGAACTAGCTCTTGTAGACCAGGCTGGCCTCGAACTCACAGAGATCCACCTGCCTCTGCCTCCCAAGTGCTGGAATTAAAGGCGTGCGCCACTACCTCCTGGTCTTATTTGTATTTTTAAAGATTTTGATCCAAGACTAGAGAGATGACTTATCAGTCAAGAACACTTGTTGCTCTTGCAAAGCACCTGGGTTCAATTCCCAGAACCCACATGGTAGCTCACAGTTGTCTGTAACTCCAGTCCCAGGGCATCTGACACAGTCTTTTGACTACCACAGATGGCATGCACACACATACATACACTCATACACATAAAATAAGTCTAAAAAATAATTAAGAGAGGCTGGCGAGATGGCTCAGAGGATAAGAGCACTGGCTGCTCTTCCAAAGGTCCTGAGTTCGATTCCCAGCAACCACATGGTGGCTCACAGCCATCTGTAATGAGATCTGGTGCCCTCTACTAGCCCACAGATTCACATTCAGGCAGAATATTGTATATATAATAAATAAATAAATTTTTAAAAAAAGAATTAAGAAATCCATCATGGGGTACCTACAAGATTATGGTGTGCCTAGATTCAAGAAAATAATTTATCAAATTTCATGGTTAAATATTTTGATCCAGAGGCTAGAATCAGAGCTCAGTTGGTAGAGCATTGATTTAGAATAGAGAGACCCTGGGCTCAATCCCCTGTGCCAAAACTAAATAGTAACAAGAACCTCAGCAGGAACAGGAGAGGGGAGACCTGAATGAAAATGTGTTGTACTCCAAATTAAACACCCAGAAAAGTGAGAGGAGGAAGCTCGTCTCCCTCCCTGGCTTCTCATCTTCCTCCAGGAGTGAGGTCTGGTCCAAAAGAGGAAAAGGGCCCAGCAGAGAGGGAGAGAAGTCAGAGGCTTTAGGGTTGAGCTTGGGAGTGAGGGGGTGGGGGGTGGGGGCAGTAAACAGCCCTCAAACAAAGCCAGACCAAGGAATTTCAAATTTATCCTAAAGGCAATGGGAAGCCAAGGGAGGAGGGCTCAGAGCTGGGAAGTGTCATTATCTTTAATGGACATTAAAATAAACAAGGCCAGGAGGCCAGGACAGAGACTGTGGGATGGATAGAAAGGAGAGGCCGAGAACTCAAAGCCTGCTGTAGAGCGGATCCAAGATCCTCCAGACGTCCCTTAGCATGTCCGGACAATTTTCTCATGGCCTCATTCAATATGAATAATGAAGCGCTTACAGCTCACCACTCCAATCAGAAACCAGAGGCCCAGAAGCTGGTAGAAGGAGACAGATTGATTCCAAGACGGCCTAAGGACGGGTGTGGTGGTACATACCTAAAATCCCAAAATCCCAATAGGAGGTTCAGAAGGTTTTTTGGTTGTTTTTTGTTGTTGTTGTTGTTGTTTTTGTTGTTTTTTTTTTTTTTTGAGACAGGGTTTCTCTGTAGTTTTTGGTGCCTGTCCTGGAACTAGCTCTTGTAGGCCAGACTGGCCTCGAACTCACAGAGATCCGCCTGCCTCTGCCTCCCGAGTGCTGGGATTAAAGGCGTGCACCACCACCGCCCAGCTAGGAGGTTCAGAAGTTTAAGGCCACCAGCCAGGCAAGAGCTCAGTGGGTAAAGGCACCTGTTGACCTGGGGCCTCACATGGTTGAAGAAAAGAACCAACTCCTGATAATTGTCCTCTGACTTTTACATGTATATCCCTACGCACAAAAATATAAAGAATTAAAATGTAGGAGTTAAAAACTAGCCTTGGCTATGAGAAACTATCTCAAAAGAGAGACAGGTCCAGCAAGGTGACCCTGAACAGAAAGCCCTTACTATCAAACCTAATAACCCGAGTCTGATCCCCAGAACCCACACGGTGGAGGAGAGCTGCTTCCTGTAGGCTGTCTCCACCTTGGCATGCACACCTACTTACACTAAAATGATGTAACTAAAAAGTTTTATTTCAAAAAGAGACGTGAGGGGAGGGCAGAGAATCAACCTTGCAGAAGGTGGATGAGAAGACTCCCCACCTCGAATCTCTATCTCGAGACTTAAGGTCACAGAAACTTAGGAGGTGACCACAGTGCCTTCCTCACTCAGCCAGGGGTGAACTTTGCTCTCCAGCTAGTTACCTAGAACTGAGGAACTTCTCTTTAGCCAGTCTGAGAGCACAGCGGGCAGGGGACAGCTGCATGGCAACTCCTAACACACTCATCCTCTCACCTTGAAAAGCCCTAAGACGGCTGGGGACTGCCGCTCCGCGGAACAACACTGGCCTGTCGTGCAAGGCCACTATCCAAGTCGGGTCCCAGAAAGAAGCATATCCCAGTGGGGTTGAGGTGAAGGAATCTGGGGATGGTGCAGAGGTTCAGAGCCTTGAGAAGCGTGGGCTACACCAGTCACCCACCCACCACCCACAGAGTGTACTGGGAGCGAAGGGCTGGGAACCTTTTTTCTTGTACCTAGTATCTCCTGCAATGTACGCGCTTAGGGTGTGCTCAGGACATGTGTCCTAGGGTTTCTAGTGCAGTGATGAAACACCACAACCAATGGCTACCTGGGGAGGGGTTTATTTGGCTTATACATCTTGAGTTACAGTCCACTGAAGGAAGCCAAGGCAGAAACTGAAAACTGCTCAGAAACCTGGAGGCAGGAGCTGATACAGAGGCCATGGAGGGGCTGCTACTTACTGATTTGTTCCTCAGTGTTTACTCAGCCTGCTGTCTTATAGAACCCAGGACCACCAGCCTTGAGGTGGCCCCACCCGCAATGAACTGGATCCTCTCCCATCTGTCACTAATTTAAAAAATGCCTGTACACCTTTAATCCCAGGACTCGGGAGGCAGAGGCAGGAGGATCTCTGAGTTTGAAGCTAGCCTAGTCTACAGAGCAGGCTCCAGGACAGCCAGAGATACACAGAGAAATACTGTCTTGAAGAAAAACCAAAATAGCCAGTGGTAGCTTATGTGTTTAGTCCCAGCACTCGGGAAGCAGATGCAGGCAGATCTCTTGAGTTCCAGGACAGCCAGGGCTACACAAACCTTGTCTCAGAAGGTGGGGGAGAGAGGAAGGAAAGAAGGAAGGAAGGGAAGGAAAAAAGGAAGGGGAAAGGGAAAGAGGGAAGAAAAAAGAAAGGAAGGAAAAAAAGGAAAGGAAGAAAGGAAGAAAACTTTTGTTGGGGAGACAGCAGTCAGTGGTTAAGAGCATTTGCCGCTCTTGCAAAGGACCTTTGTTTGGTTCACAGCGCTCATCTGTACCTCTAACCCCAGTAACATCAGGGGAGCTGATGTCGTCTTCTGCAGCACCAGTCACTCATGAGGTGCACAGAAATACCTGCAAGCAGACATACATATAAAATATTAATTAAAAAAAGGTAAGACCTTTGATTGGGGCTAGGAGTGTCATTAAGTACTTGTTTAACAAATCTAAGACTGGGAGCTGGAGAGATGGCTCAAGGGTTCAAAGCATTGGCTGCTCTTCCAGAGGACCTGGATTCAATTCCCAGCACCCATATGTGTAGAACTTGGGGCTGACCAGTGAACCCTGAAACGCACAGAACATACGGCAGCTTACAACTGTCTGTAACTAGTTCCAGGGGGGTCTGACATCTTTGTGTCAATGCACATAAAATAAAGTTAAATTTTTAAAAATAAATTTAAAAAGAAACAAATATAAGACTGTAGATGAACTTTCTCATTGAAACCACCAGCTCGCAAATAATGGCACAGAGACTTATTAATTATCCGTGCTTGGCCTTAGCTTAGGCTTGTTCCTAGCTAATCCTTATAACTTAACCCGTATTTTTAAATCTACATTTACCTCACCTCTCCAGACTGCTCATGCTGCTTCCTCCACGTCCAGCTGGTGACCCCACCTTTCCTCTTCCCTGAGTTCTTTCTCTGCCCGGAAGTCCCACCTAGACCTCCTGCCTACCTATTAGCCATTCAGCTCTTTATTAGACTGGTCACAGCAATACATTTTTTTTATCATAGCCCTTCCCCCATGCCTAGACCCACCCCCCTTCCCTATTCACCCAACTTTGAATCCCTTTATTTATTTATTTTTATTTAAGCCCATCTAGTCCAATAGGTGTTGCTTATACATCCTTAGGTATGTGACCTTGTTTGCAGAGGTTTCTGGATCGCACAGTCCTGCAGCTGTTCAGTCCCAAAAGAAATACACAAAGGTCTATATTAATTATAAACTAGTTGGCCTATTAGCTCAGACTTCTTATTAACTCTTACATCTTAAAGTCCATAATTCTTGTCTGTGTTACCCATGTACCTTTTCCATCAGTGAGGCATTCTCATCTTGTTTCTTCTGTGTCTGGGTGACGACTGTAGACTGAGCCTTTACTCTTCCCAGAATTCTCCTGTTCTTGTCACCCCACCTGTATTTCCTGCCTGGCTACTGGTCAGTCAGCATTTTATTAAACCAATACAAGTGGCAAAACTTTACAGGGCACAAGACTCTTGTCCCATAATATGGCATTCTGAAATGTGATCCACCTACCAGGGTCCACACTATTAAGGAAAACTGACTCTCATTCCCAGAAGGTATCAGTTGCCAATACCTTCTCAGCTAGGGGTGGGGCTTAATGCCACCTTCCCCCTCTATACTGAGACTCACAGACCTTGTGCATGCTGTCACAACCACTCTGAGTTCTGCATACAGCTGTCCTCTGTGTCTAGGAAACAGTTCCCTTGTAGTCAGCCATTGCCTATGGCTCTTACAATCTCCCACCACCTCTTCCACAATAATCCCTGAGCCCTGGGATGAGGATTGTGAAAAAGATGTCCCATTTAGGGCTGAGCATTCTGCTGTCCCTTATTCTCTGTACCTTGACCAGTTGTGTTACTTGTCGTCTATCATGAATAGAAACTTCTCAGACAAGGATTGAGAGGTTCACTAACCTATGGGTGTAAAATTAAGTCATTAGGAGTCAATCTTATACTGTGTCTATTTAGCAGACTACTGGTCAGTTTTCACTAGGGTCTATGACCTCTCTAGCCATAGGTTCTTGGCCTGATTATAGTGTTAGGTGTGGAAATTAAATCCAACCAGAAAGTGATTGGTTATCCCCATGATGTTTGTGCCACTATTGTGTCATTGGGCAGGCGTCATAGCAGATGAGACTGATGATGACCCTCCTCATCTGCTAGCATGGGTAGCACCTTCCAGAACTAGGAAACTAGCCAGTAGGGATGAAGCTTCCAGGTCAGTACCAGCTTGATGTCTCCACGATCTGTGATTCACATATGTAGTGTCTTCAGCAAGGGGGTCTTACTGTCAAGTTGTCTTAGCATTGGCAATAGTCTTTAATGTCTGAGTGTATCATTGGCCTACAACTTCAAAGAGATAATCCATTCCTGGCACTGGCACTGGGCTTTTTTACTTTATTAGCCTGTAGTGTCTGTAGGGGCATTGTTGTCTCACTATAGGGTAACTCCATTGTAATTCTCTCTCTCTCTCTCTCTCTCTCTCTCTGTGTGTGTGTGTGTGTGTGTGTGTGTGTGTGTGTGTGCGCGTGTGTGTGCGCGCGCGTGCGTAGGAAGCTTCTGTGGTAGTTTCTATAGGGAAGGCAGGGCAGAGGAGATAATACTACAGACAGGGACTGATAACACTAAAGACCTTTTTTGAAAGTTATATTGCTTCTTTTTTTTTAAATATTTCTTATAGTTTATTTAACTTTATTTTATGTGCATTGGTATGAAGGTGTCAGATCCCCTGGAACTGGATCTTCAGACAGTTGTGAGCTGCCATGTGGGTGCTGAGAATTGAACCCGGGTCCTCTGGAAGAGCAGTGCCCTTAACAGCTGAGCCATCTCTCCAGTCCCATTGCTTCTTTACTTACTTACTTATTTTGGGTTTTGGGGAGCAGAGTCTCTAAACATCACTCTGGCTGTCCTGTCACTTTCTATCATAAAGGTTACAGGCACAGAGGGACTTCCCAGCACACCTGGCTGAACTGGCATGCTAGCAGTTGGTGTTCATCCCTCCTTTCTTGGACTCTCAGATAAGCATCTTGATTTGAGTTTTCCAAGTGGACCTTTACCATCAGAGCCCATTTTGGTCGAGTGCCAGAGCTCAGGCTAAGCCAGTAGCTGCCTATACTTTTCCCTCCACATGCCCTTGTGTTTCTGGTACACTCAGAAATGTGTGCATTTATGAGAATGGGGGGGGGGCTTCTTGGTGGAGAGCAGGAGCACACCAGGTAAGAACGGGTTTATAAAGGTTTTCAGGCCTATTGGTATCAACTTGTGAGCATATGCCCTTCTGCCTTCTCTCTGCAATGTGTGGAATGTGTGTGTGCGTGTGTGTATGTGCCTGCTATCTCTGGCTTTGGGGTCCCTATTTCTCTCTGGCTAGGTAGCTTCCCAGTTTTGATTTTTCTGTGTCTCCTCACCCACCCTATCTCCCAAGTAGCCTTCTTCTTTTCTGCCCCCAAGGGAAAGCTCCAGAAATGTCAGAAACTCTGGATTAGAGAAACAGGAGATACCACCCATTCTGCCTGTGCCATTCTCTCTTTGTGTGGATTCTCATTTGTGTAAAGCGAGGATGCGTGGTCACCGGACACTGCTGCCATCCTAATGTCACCCTCTCTTCCTTGCCTGGCTCCCACCGTCAGCCCTTTCCACTCTGACCAAATTGACCACATCTAGCTTCCGCACCCAAACTCTGCCTCTGACAATTTGCTCATCAACTAGTCGCTAATCGCTCCGGAGTTCCCTGGGACATATTTGAGGAGCAGTGGGGAAGAGCCTCGCTGGGAATTCTCCCACCAAGTTGCTGGCTACAGCCTGCTGTGATAGGTAGTTGGCAGGTCAGTGCCAGCAGTTGGAACTTGCAACAGAGAAAGTATGGATGAGAAACAAAAGTGTTTCTCCCCTTAAAGATTCTTATTTCTGTCTGTGTCCGGTTTAAGCTTCATAGGCTGGAAATGTCCTAAAAATAAGGAACTAACTGAGAGGAGGATTCCCATTACCTGGAGTTTTAAAAAGCTCTCTCAGGGTTCGTGGGGATCCACTTCTTAGCCGCTGTGTTGGTCTGGCCAGGGCCAGCCAAGTCCCCGACCCGGCCCCACGCCCACCCAACTCCAGTCCCGCGCTTTCCCAGGATTCACATGGTAATGAAGGCATCCATCTTCCCACACACACACTCGGGACCCTCTAGGCCACACAATGGCCCCCGGTGCAGTGGCCCCACCACCTGTTGGATTTTCCCAGGGAAGGGAGGGAGCTGACCGAGAGAAGGAGCCCCCGACTCCCAGCCCCCACCTCCCAAAGACCCTGATCTTGGGAATCAGTCAGCCAGAGCCTGCTGTCCTTGACTTGGCTCACAGCCATCCTCTGCACGGCGTTTCCTCCTCAACAAATGGGGATGACGCTGTGCGTGTTAGCAATTCAGTGTGCCAAGCCAGGCTACCGATGTCAAGGTGACTGCAGGCTAGTAAGGGTGTGTTGCCGGAAACATGAAGCACGGTCCAAGAGTAAACACCAGACTGGACCCCTCCAACCTCCTTAGAGATCCTTAAAAATTTTACTAATCTAGCCAGGTGGTCACGGCGCACGCCTTTAATCCTCACACTCGGGAAGCAGAGGCAGGCAGATCTCTTGAGTTTAAGGCCAACCTGGTCTACAGAACGAGTTCCAGAACAGGCTCCAAAGCTACGCAGAGAAACCCTGTCTCAAAAAACGAAAACGAACAAACAAACAAACAAACAAAAATTTGCTAATCTAATTAACGTCCCCACCATGCAGGAAGCCCTGGTTCCAGTCCTCTAGTTTCTTAAGAACTTAGCTAGACTAAGCTGGACAAGATTGTCGCGTGCATTCCCACCACGGTCTTACTAGTGGCACAAGTGGGATCCCGTTTGCAAAGGAGAACACCCAGACCTGAGAAGACATCTGTCCCCCAAACAGCAGAGCCGGGGGATGAGGGCAGTTTTGCTATTCCATCCTGGAACTGGAAGAATGTTAGGTCATTATTAATATCGGTTAATGCGTTAGATCATGACTGGGTCCTGTGAAAACCTCAAGGAAGCTAAGAAGGGAAAGAGACCAAATGTTACCCACCACTGTCTCTCCAGAACTTGGCCAGAGCATGACACACAGTAGGTACTTAAAACTAAAGATCATGGGGCTGGAGAGATGGCTCAGTGGTTAAGAGCATTGCCTGCTCTTCCAAAGGTCCTGAGTTCAATTCCCGGCAACCACATGGTGGCTCACAACCATCTGTAATGAGGTTTGGTGCCCTCTTCTAGCCTGCAGACATACACACAGACAGAATATTGTATACATAATAAATAAATACTTTAAAAAAACAAAAAACTAAAGATCAAAGCCAAGTATGATGGACCTTCCCAGAATTCCTGCTCTCATTTCAGATGCTGAGGCAGAAGGATTGCAATTTCTTTTATTGAATAGGGTCTTAGGTACACAGGCTGGCCTTGAATTTGCTGTGTGGCTAAAGCTGTTCTTGAATTCTGATCCTCCTGCCTCTACCTCCTGAGGACTGGAATTACAGAAGTGTGCCAAGTTTATGTGGTGCTTAGGAATAGAGCACGGCTTCACGCGTGCTAGGCACATACAACTGAGCTTCATTGCCTGCCCAGGATTATAATTCAGGTCAAGATAAACTATACAACAAGACCCTGCCTTGACTGCCTAGAAAAACAAAATAAACAAACAAACAGAAAACAGAATGTTAGAGTGAATTATAGCATGACCAGATGATGACCACATATCTCCACTCTACAGATTCATGCCACAGTGATGAAGGTCTCCCATATTCAAGGTGCTGAGCTCTGGATCCTTCCAAACTTCATTCGCCAGGTCTCTGTGATGGTGGAACCATTATTCCTACTTGTTTTATAGCCTCCAAGACCTTAAATGCTCATGAAGTAAATGAGTCCTCAAACATACAATTCCACCTCAACATAAAGGAAGGGCATTGGGATGAGTTGGGAATTTTGTCAACAACAGTTAGAAGCAGAATTTTTGTCCATTCCCATGGGATCTTGGAAGTCATTGGCTCCCCCAGCTCTCCATTCCCCACGTAAAATAGCATCTTCACACTTCCCTACTCTCTCTCCTCCTGTCCACACCCCAACAGCCAAGTTGGTTATCTCAGAGCATTCAGGAGAGTGAGCTAAGAAAGACTTCCACTTTGTTTAAAGCTAAACATGTTTAAGTGTCCCACTGCGGGTTCGTCATCTTAGTCGGCATGACACAGGCAATGCAGCACCAGACCAGCCAAGGAGCAGAAACACGGACAACACAGCAGAAGGTCCACATCTCGCCTGAGGTGCCCATAGGATCTCATCCCAAACCCGACCAGAACAGTTTGTCAAGCTGGATGGTGGCGCACACCTTTGATCCCAGCACTTGGGAGCAGAGGCAGATGGATCTCCAAATTCAAGGCCAGCCTGGTCTACAGATTGGAGAGGTGGCTCAGAGGGTAAGAGCACTGGCTGCTCTTCAGTTCAATTCCCAGCAACCACATGATGGCTCACAACCATCTGTAATGAGACCTGATGCCTTCCATGCCAGCAGTACATTGCATGCTTAATAAACAAAGAAATAAATAAATAAATGGAAGATGAACAGCTTCAGTGACTCTGTGCTTTTTTGTTTTTGACATGGGGGTCTTTTTTTATTATTTATTATGTATACAGGGTTCTTCCTGCATGTATCCTGCAGTACAGAAGAGGACACCAGATCTTATTACAGATGGTTGTGAGCCACCATGTGATTGCTGAAAATTGAACTCAAGACCTCTGGAAGAGCAGCCAGTGCTCTTTACCTCTGAGCCGTCTCTCCAGCCCAACATGGGGTCTTTTTTAATGTGCACTGGTGTGTGACCTGCACGGCTGTCTGTGTAAGGGTGTCAGGTCCCCTGTAACTGGAGTTGGCAGTTGGGAGCTGCCCTGTGGGTGCTGGAAACTGAACCTGGATCCGCTGGAAGAGCAGCCAACGCTTCCAACCACTGAACCATCTCTCCAGCCCCTTGACGTGGGGGATCTTAGACTGGCATTAAATCCCTCTGTAGGAAAAGAAGACTTCAAACCCCTGCTTCAGTTGCCTCTGCTACTCAACTGCTGGAATTACAAGTGTGTGCCATCATGCCCAGCTGTGCCCTTAAAAAGGATGCTCTGTGGATTTTTACTTTTTTTATTTTGTTTACACAGAGAAACCTTGTATCGAAAAACAAACAAAAAAATAAATATGTTTTGATGCCGGATGGTGGTCCATACCTTTAATAACAGCACTCGGGAGGCAAAGGCAGGAGGATCTCTGTGAGTTTGAGACTAGTTCGGCCTGCAGAGTAAATTCCAGGACAGCCAGGACTACACAGAGAAACACTGTCTTGAAAAACCAAAACCAAACAAACAAATTAAAAAGAGTGAAGGGGGGGGAGGAAAGAAAGAGAAAGAAATATGTTCTACTGAGCATGGTAGCACACACCTTCAATACAAGCATTCCAGAGGCAGAGGCAGGCGGATCTCTATGAGTTTGAGACCTGCCCTGCATATCCAGTTCCATGCCAGCCAGAGTTACAGGTTCTTGAGACCTCGTCTCAAAAACAAAAACACACAAATAAAAAAGATATGTGTTGTACAACTGGAAATGTGGCTCACTTGGTAAAGTGCTTGCGTCGCTAGCAGGCACGAAGCCCCAGGTCCAGTCCCCAGCACTATAGAAACCAGATACAGTGGCACACATCTGTTATCTCAGTACTCCAAAGATGGGAATAAAAGGATGCAACCGTGAAGGCCACTCTGAGCTATATAGTAAGTCAATGCCAGCTGGAGCAACGTAAGGCATTGTCATAGAAAAAGGCTGGAGAGATGGCCCAAGGGCTCAGAGCACTTGCTCTTACAGAGGACCCAGCACCCACAGGGTAGCTCATAACACTGTCATTCCAGCTCCTGGAGAGCTGACACCTCTGACCTCCATGGTCACCCACATATGTATGGAATACACACACACACACACACACACACACACACACACACACACAGAGTTAAAATTTTTTTTAAAAAAATCTAAAATGCTGGGTGGTAGTGGTGCATACCTTTAATCCCAGCACTCAGAAGGCAGAGGCAGGCAGATCTCTGTGAGTTCAAGGCCAGCCTGGTCTACGGAGCAAGTTCCAGAACAGGCTCCAAAGCTACAGAGAAATGCTATCTTGAAAAATTAAAAAAAAAACTAAAATAAATATAAAGAGAACTAGTTTTGCTTGGGTGTGCAGCAGGCAGCTCAGTGGTGAAGCCCTTGCCTAGTGAGCATGCACACGAGAGGTCCTGGAGTCCTAGCATTGCTTAACAAGAGAAGTGAGGGACAGGGGAGATGCCTTGAAAATCTTAATGTTATAAAAGAAGTTGCAAGCCAGGTGTGGTGACACACGGCTTCAATCCCAGCACTCGGGAGGCAGAGGCAGGTGGATCTCTGTGAGTTCGAGATCAGCCTGGTCTACAAGAACTAGTTCCAGGACAGGCTCCAAAACTACAGAGAAACCCTGTCTTGAAAAACAAACAAACAAACAAACAAAAAAGATTTTATTTTATTAAACATTTTTGCTGTTTTCCATTTTTTGTTGTTGTTGATGTTTGGGTTTGTTTGTTTATTTGTTTTTTCAAGACAGAGTTTTTCAGAGGTCAGGAGGTGGTGACTCATGTCTTTAATCTCAGCACTCAAGAGGCAGAGGCAGGTGGATTTCTGTGAGTTCGAGGCCAGCCTGGTCTGCAAGAGCTAGTTACAGGACAGGCTCCAAAGCTACAGTGAAACCTTGTCTCAAAAAAAAAAAAAAAAAAAAAAAAAAAAGACAGGGTTTTTCTCTGTGTGTAGTCCTAGATGTCTGGAACTAGCTCTAGACCAGGCTGGCCTTGAACTCACAAAGATCTGCCTGCCTCTGCCTCACAAGTGCTGGGATTAAAGGCCTGTTCCACCACTGCTGGGCTATTACGTGTGTGTGTGTGTGTGTGTGTGTGTGTGTGTGTGTGTGTGTGTGCATGGAAAAGGATACACATGCCATGGCATGAGTGTGGCAGTCAGAGGACACTCTCTGGGGTCATCTCCCACATTTCATGGCTTTTCAGGACTGAACTCAGGCCAACAGGAAGAACTTTCACCTTTCATCTTAAGGCGCACACCAGGTTTTGGGTGTTGTCGTTTACAGCACTGAAGATGAAACCCAGGATTGCATACATTTGAGGCAAATACTGAGTTGCAGTCCCAGCCTGTTGTTTTTATTTGTTGTTTGTTTGTTTGTTTGTTTTAGACACTTCTTATTATGCAGCACTGATTGTCCTTGAACTCACTCTGTAGACCAGGCTAGAGATCCACTGTCTCTGCCTCTGGAGTGCTAGGGTGTCTAAAAGGCATTCAGCAGTAAGCCTGGATGTGTTCCTTTTTAAAAGGCTTATCTTTGTAGCCCAGGCTGGTCTGGAACACACTGTGTAGTGTAGGTAAGCCCAATTTTTCAGCCTCCTGCTTCCGCCTCCCAAGGGCTGAAATTGCACGCCCACATTCCACGCTCCACTATTCCTCATCCCCTAAAGTGACTACAACCCCACGATTTGAGTCGTGCCTTGGTGTCAGCTGTGTGGCTTTTTCCAACTGGCTGCCCTTCTCAGACATACGTTATTTCCCACGTTTGAGGACACATCCTTAGGACAGATTCCTGAGAGGAAAGTGCTGTCTCATGAGGTCCCAGAGGCACGAGGAATTCATAGTTTATCCAGCCATTCTTCCAGCAGCTGTTGATTAGGTCTGTTTTCTGGTTGCTCTCTCAAACAAGCTGACACAACACTGTGGGGAGTCCTCCTTGAGCCCCTGGCCGCCTGACCATGCTGGGAGCTCACTCTTTCAAAGAAGCATAACAAATTAAGCTGACCTTTCTCAAAAAACTAAATTCTAAAGTATTTTTATTCGTGCATGCATGTGTGTATGTAGGTTTGGAGGTCAAAAGACAATGTCTGGGAGTTAGTTCACTTCCTCCACTAAATGAGTCCCTGGGATTGAGAGAAGACCTGAGTTCACCAGGCTGGGTGGCAGGTACCTTTACCAGCTGAACCATCCCACAGGCCTTTTTATTTTATTTTATTTTATTTTTTATCTTATGTGCATTAGTGTTTTACCTGCATATATGTCTGGGAGGGAATGGACTGGAACTGGAGCTAGCAACAACAGTGAGTGGCCATGTGGATGCTGGGAATTATACCCGAATCTTATGGAATAGCAGTCAGTGCTCTTAACCACTGAGCCATCTCTCCAGCCCTCACCTCACCCACCCACCCACAGACACACAGACACACAGACACACACACACACACACACACACACACACACACACACAGTCTTTAAAACTGACAGGGCAGAAGCTCATGCAACTCAGTCTGGCCCCAAACTCATTATATAGCTAAGGATGACCTTAAACTTCTGTTCTTCCTCTGTGTACCTCCCCGGTGCAGACAGACAGACAGACAGACTGTTAACAGTTAAGAGCCCTTGTTACTTTTACAGAGGACCCAGGTTTGGTTCCCAGTACCCACACGGTGGCTTACAACCCTTGGTAACTCCAGTTCCAGGAGATCCAATGTCCTCTTCTGGCCTCTTTGGGCACCAGGTACACACACAATACACTCTCATGTATGCAGGAAAAGTTTATACACAAAAATAAAAATAAATTTTAAAAAATAAAAAAGATTGTTTATCTTTTGCACCTCACACAAGGGTATGTACCTATCATCTTGGGAGAGGAGGCTGGGGTGACAAGATAGAGAGTATCCTGAGTTCCAAGCCAATCCAGACTACATAGCAAGATGATCTCAAGTAGTAGTAGTAGTAGTAGTAATTTCTCATATGAGATATAACGTTATGCATTTATATTGCATAGCTCCTTGTCCCCACCTCTAAAATAAAAACTGCCCAGGACAAAGCCTGGAGTCGTTTCTGTCTCTGTAATATCTCAGCACTGCCCAGGCCTTGTCCCATAGTCCTCCAGATAATTTGTTTTGTTGAGATGGAGCCTCATATGACCAGGACACGAAGACAATTCTTTGTTTAGGATGACATTTAACCTCTGATCCTTCTGCTGAGAGCTGAGATTATGGGTTTGTCTCCACACCATGCTCGTTCCCCACTGATCCTTGGGTAGGTTTCCTAAAGTCGTGGCAGACAAGAAGCTAAAGAAGGTGTGGTGTAGAGGACCCACAGACTTTGTGATTCTAGATTCTAGCCGCACTCCCTATACACTACGGGCTGTGCCCTTGGTCCAGTCTTTGCCATTGAAGACCTCCAGGCTTATAGACCCGCACGGCAGGCAATTCTTGCATCAGTTTCTGCACAAGTGGCTGCCAGAGGTCAGTAGGAGGTTTGGAGACCCGCTGTGGCCAGGATATTGTGGTTGCACCCACAGACTCCTGTGCCTCCCTGCATCAGGGTGGAACAGCGGTGCATGGTGTGGGTGCGGTGGACCCAGATTGAGACACAGGATTGAAACCCGGATCTCGGTCCCTGGCTTCCCAGGCCCTCCCCAACGACCGCGAGGGAAGGATGCAGGAAACTGCCCTGTAGGTTTTTCCCAGGCCCCCGCCCCACTCTCGCGAACATCTGGTCACAAACATCTGCCCTTCGCCTTTGTCGCACAGCCGGGGCCAGCCTCGCACCCATCTGCCGCCGCCCCCGGCGCCCCCCCCATCTGTGCCCTGCCCCGTCCTGGCGGCCGGTCCGTTCCCACGGTCCAGCGCGCGCAGTCCGGGATCCCATCTGCCCCGGCGGGTGCCCTGGCGGGGAATGATTACAAAGCCGGGGTGCGAACCTCTTCCAGTCTCGATCGTACTCAGTCCCAAATCGCAGCAGGATCAGCTGGGGCCAAGGTCCAGGTCTGCCTCAGTTCTGAGCAGTGCAGGCTTGGGCCAGAAGGTACTGGCCTTGGTTCTAGGATTTTTTGTTTGTTTTGTTTGTTTGGTTTGTTTTTGGGTTGGTTTTGAGGTGATGCCATTAACTTGCCCTGCGCTGGGTTTCTCTGCCACCCTACCTCTAGAGTTTAGGCATAGGCAATTACATGCTCCCTTAATGGATGGGGATGACCTTGAACTTCTGATCCTCCTGCCTCATCTCCCGAGTGTTGACATCACAGACACGGACCATGATGCCTAGGTTATGCAGTGCTGGGGGTCAAACCCGGGCCCTCATGAATGTTAGGCAAGCACCCTATCAATTTAGCTACATCATTAGCCGCCTCATACTTTCTTTTTCTTTTCTTTTCTTTTTTTTAACTGATTATTATGTATGAGCTGCGTGTCTATGGTGGAGTCTGGGAGGGGTAAATTCATGCCAGTGCCCAAGTAGGAATTACAGGTGGCGGTAAACTGCTGTGTGATGCTGGGATTCCTACTGGAGCAGTATAGGCTATCCAGGGAGCCAGTCCCTCCTCTTCCTTCTGTAAGGACTGACAGACTCCAGAGAGCTTTGCCCCTGTACCTAGTGCTCCCTTTCCTCCAAGGCTGGTTGGGGAGCACCCCCACACCCACTGTCTATCATGACTTGAGCATGTTTTCTTCCAGGCCATGTTTCTATTTTTGCTGTTGTTGTTTTTGTGTTTCAAGACAGGGTTTCTCTGTAGCTTTGTAGCCTGTCCTGGAACTAACTCTTGTAGACCAGGCCGGCTTCGAACTTACAGAGATCCGCCTGCCTCTGCCTCCTGAGTGTTGGGCTTAAAGGTGAGCACCACCACTGCCTGGCTGCTATGAATCTTAATGTAAACACCTGTGCTTTCTGATGGTCTTGGCGACCCCTGTGAAAGGGTCATTTGACCCCCAGGGGGACATGACCCACAGGTTAAAAACCACTGCTTTAGACTTTGCTGCACAGAAACATCTTGACATTGCTGGAGAGGTTTCTGTGTTTGTTTTTCCTGTCGTTCTGCATTTGCCCTTAGCCAGAATCTGTCATGTATTTGCTGAGTGCCCTCATCCCTCTAGCACGCCCAGATGGAATGTTGCACAGTTGGCCATTGTCACTTCGCTTCTGTCCTGTGGAGGACAAGGAGCGTTCCATTGGAGGTGCTGGGCACGTGCCCAGGGCCCCAGCCCACATCTGCAGCGGGTGGTGTGAAAGACTCCAGGTTTGTCCATGGGAGTGAAAGCAAGCCTCTGGGTCACAGGGTATTCGAATGTTCACTTTTACTCCTTGCTGCCACAGAGCTACCAGCGATCCTACCGGTTTCCACACCCACCAGCATAGGACCAGAGGTTTCCTTCTCCCACGCTGTGCCACCGTTTTAAATTACCTGCTTTGAAGTGTGGTGTGGCCATTGGTCTGCAGATGCTGGAGCTAGAAACTTTTGCCTCAATGGGGCAGCAGCCTCCTCTGACGGGAAGACCCCTTTGACTTCTATGGACTGTCTCCCATAGATCCCTGGGTTTCTCCATCACAACCTGGGGAACTTGGGAGGTGATGGTCTCATTATAGTCTGTCTCTCCCTCCAGACTATGAGCTCCCCAGACAGGGACCCGAGTTTCAGGGCTGCTGAATCAGCTGTGAAAGGTACACGGGCACTATAGAGTGTGTTCATGCAGGGGTTTCCCCTACCAGAATATAGGGCTTTCACGATTCTATGAAGTGTGCTGTTGAGGTGACAATGGCCAGCTCCAGACAACATCTGTGTGTCCCAAACAAATTGTTCCCATTTGGTTACTCCCAGCTGAACGAATGGAGTTCCCTAAAGTCATGGAGTCAAGTCCTTCCCTGTGGTGCAAGTGTGAGTTACTTCCATGGAGTTACTATGGAATAAGTGGCCATGGTGGAGCCTCGAAGAGA